>NW_023500908.1:1259285-1888928 GCF_013390185.1 Colletotrichum aenigma
TTAACAGATCCCCAACCTGGGACTAACGACCTACTTATGTTAGGTCTTGAGGATAAGACCTTTAGAGAGGGGACCTGATGTTACAACCTGTTATGTATGGATAACAGTTAACCAACCCACTTAGGCGTCAGGCGGCTAGGATAGGATATTTATACTGCAGGATCATAGGAACAACAGGAACTCACTCGGTAACAGAAGAACTATAGTCCAAGTCACATGATGATAAGATAACGATCATATTGGATCAATATGATCCAACACGACTTGGGGGCCAAACAATCGTTCTGGATCAGAATGATCCAGATCGACCCAAGGTACAAAGGAACATGTTCAGAATTAGACTTATATATAGTATAACCCTGAGCCTGGCTTATGGTCAGACTTCTATAGCTCTTCAGCAATCAACTTAGTATTCATCCTCACGGATACTCTCAGCTTACCTTCACTGCGAATCACTTGTTGAGTCTAAGACTGATCACCTTGGCCTCTGAAGAACCGATCTACTACAGCCTACGAACTACGACCTACGACCACGACCCAGTATACTGTTAGAACGTATCAATCCCCAGCTTCTGTTAGCAGACCCTACTGTCGGATAGCTGACCGTAACACTAATCTGTCGTTTATTTAACACTTTTAAAGTTGTGAAGTGTGAAAGGTTCTTATGGTCTGAATACATAAGTACTTCGTAGGTGGTTCCTGAGAGCTTAGGTCTCTATTCCTTAAAGGCTTTAATGATTGCCATGAGTTCCTTATTATGAATCTGATAGTTGAGTTCAGGTCTGTGGAGCTTGCGAGAAAAGAAGGCATATAGATATAGTTATCCTTCTGAATCTCATTAAGATAATTATGTTACGGTCAGCTATCCGACAGTAGGGTCTGCTAACAGAAGCTGGAGATTGAGACGTAATAACAGTACACTTGGTCGTGGTCTGGGTCATAGGTCGTAGGCTAACAGTAGATCAGATCTTCAGAGGCTAAGGTGATCAGTCTTAGACTCAACAAGTAATTCGCAGTGAAGGTAAGCTGAGAGTATCCTGAGGATGAATACTAAGTTGATTGCTGAAGAGCTATAGAAGTCTGACCATGAGCCAGGCTCAGGTCATACTATATATAAGTTCTGCACAGTATCTCTTGTGGTGGCTATGTAGGATATCCGTGCTATCCAACATATCTATGGATAGCTGGGATAGCAGACATATCTAATATATCCATCTTTGCCCTATATCCATGCTGTTCCCGAAGTCACATGACCTATACTATAGTTCTTCCTTTCCCGATAGTTCCTGGTTACACCTATATTACTGCTTATATATGTTCTATGTTAGCCGCCGAGATGCCAGGCGGGGCTGTTCTAACGTGTCATGCCTGTCGGGTTGTAACATCAGGTCTCCTTTCTAAAGGTCTTATCCTTAAGACCCAGCATAAGTAGGTTGTTAGTCCTAGGTTGGGGATCTATCAATCGTGCTTTCTGATTTACCTATGATGCTGACACTATGTCAGGTCGCGTTCAAAAACGAAAGGCTGTGTCGTCGCCTGATAGTCGTCCTGCCAAAAAGACAGTTGAAAAGAATTCTTTACTTTCCGCTATTCTTCAGCATTCTGTCGTTATGCCTGTTTGCTTATCTTACGAGCGTCGCAGCTTCTTATCGTGTGAGGTTTCTCCCTTAGATTCTTCTTGTTGTGCTGAATGCGTTCACAGCGGTAAATCCTACTGTGACCTCCAAGGTCTTTCTGCGCAACAACTCCAGCGTATCGGGGATCAACACCAAAAACTTGAGGATGCCTTGGAACAGGCTGAGGAGGAACGTTATGCTCTAGACGCTAAGGTTAAGCGTCTTCGCAAACAGAAGAAGATATGGTTTGAGAAGATAATACGTGCGGTGCGTCGTGGTATCAATAGTGTGGAGGAGCTGGAGCAGGTGGAACGGGAGGAGGCAGAGGCGGAGCAGCGTTGGTGGGAGGAGGCGCGTCCTTCTTCTGCTGGTTCTAACCATCTTCCTATGGATTTTGTTGGAGATTAGGATATGGTTTGTCCCGATGTGGCTTTATCTCCTTCCTTGTTGGCTGAGTTTGGGTTACTTGACTCTGTTCCCATTATTACAGAACAGGGTTCTCTAGGGGTGTCCTCAGGAAGCAGTTCTTAGTTGGTTTCTGGTGTTCCTAGGCGAATAAATAGTTTTCCTTGTCGCAGTCGATCTGCTTTAGTGGGTGGTTTAGTGAAGCGATATAGGTGCTTGATTCGCTTATATCTAGCGTTCTTCTGGACTAGTATAACAGGTGCTAGTGTGACTTCTCATTCTTAGTGTTGTTGCCAGTAGATTATAAGTTCTTCTGCTGCGTTGGTGATGTTTTTAGCTGGTTCCTATATATTATCTTTATATCTATATCCTTTCTATTTGATGAGGTATCAATACCCTTCTGGCTCCTTGAGGTGGTCTATGATTCGTTCTACTTTATACTCTGGTTTATTGTCTTCCACGATGATGAGGTTGTCTGTTTGTGAACCTCATAGGGCTGGTTTAAGTAGTGAGATATGAAATACTAGGTGACACTTCATAGTTCCTAGGAGTTTGAGTTCATAATTGACTGGTGAGATTACTTATGAGATTTTGAAGGGTTTAAGTTTTTTATAGTTAAGTTTGTCGCTTGGTCGTTTTGTTTTGATGTTTTGCTTTATGAGGTAGGTGCTATCTCCCTCTTTTAAGGTTAGTCCCTCAATCCTTTGTTTGTTGCTAAACTTAGTCATTCTTTGTCGTACGAATTTGAGTTCCTGTCGTGCATTTTTCTGGATATCCTTGATCTGTCGTACTGAGGCGACGGCTTTTACTGCGGCTAGGCCTGCTCAGGGTTCTCTATAGGCGGTTGGTTTGAATCTATAGTTGAGGTAGAAGGGGGATTCCTTGGTGCTTTCTCTAATTATGCTGTTATAGGCGAATTAGGCTATTAGTAGCATTATAACCTAATTGTCTTAGTTGTAGTTAATATAGGCGTGGAGGTAGGTTTTGAGGATTTAGTTGATTCGTTCTGTTTGTCCGTCGGTCTGCAGGTGGAACGCAGTGGATATTAACTGCTTAATACTGAGGTGTGATATAATTGATTTCTAGAAATTCAATATGAAGATCTTATCTCTGTCTGACATAATTTCCTTAGGTGTTCTGTGGTTAGAGATGATATACTTGAGGAATATATAGGCGTATTCTTCAGTATTGCTTGCTTCCTTGTATAGGATGAAGTAGGCATACTTCGTGAGTCGGTCCACGATAATGAGAACGCTGTCAAAGTGTACTCCTGTAAGGGGCTCTCGTGACTTCAGTAGTTTGACGATAAAGTCGAGGGATATAGATTGCTAGGCGGTTTGCAGCATAGGCAAAGGTTGTAGCATACCATAAGGTTGATATCTAGCGGGTTTGCTTTTGAGGCAGACCTTATAATCCTTAATCGCTTTTGCCACACGTTCTCTAGTGACCTTTTCTCCATATTATTATCGTAGTTATTTCTAGGTTTTCGTGATACCTTAGTGACTATGTGCAGGGCGAGCATGAAATTCCATGATAGCTTCGTCGTCTAGTTCGCTAGTCAGGCTAGTATTAGACCGCCCAGCTATCATCAAGAGTTTGGTTGCTAGCATGAGGTCTCCGTTGTTGTTTCCTTTGAGAATCACCTGGGTTTCTTCAGGTACCAGGACGTTATAGTCCAGCCTTCAGCTAAGAGCGTCAGCTCTGCTATTATCTGATCCTTTGCAGTAGATGATTTGGAAGTTGAATTCTGATAAGAATTCTAACTATCTAATCTGTCTTTTATTCAACACTTTCGAAGTTGTGAAGTGTGAAAGGTTCTTATGATCTGAATACATAAGTACTTCGTGGGTGGTTCCTGAGAGCTCAGGTCTCTATTCCTTAAAGGCTTCAATAATTGCCATGAGTTCCTTATCGTGGATCTGATAGTTGAGTTTGGGTCTGTGGAGCTTGCGAGAGAAGAAGGCGCACAGATGTAGTCGTCCTTCTGAGTCTCGTTAAGATAGTTGCGCTCCGATCGCATAGTCGGATGCGTTAGGTTCTACTTCAAACTGCTTTGTCGGATCTGGGATGACCAAGATGGGTTCACTAGCGATGAGGTCCTTGATCTTCTGGAACGCTGTTTGTTGTGGTTCTTCCTATATAAAGGGTGTGTCTTTGCGGCTGAGGTTTGTAAGGGCTGCGTTGATCTTACTATAGTCTTTGATAAATTTGCGGTAGAAGTTAATAAAACCTAGGAATCCTTAGACTTCCTTAAGGTTGTTAGGTACCAGCTATTCCTTGATGGCTTTGACTTTGTTTTTTGATATGCAGACTTTGCTGGGGGTGATAGTAAATCTGAGGTATTCCACTTTTTGTGTGTGGAATTTGCTTTTCTCAGGCTCGACCAACAGCTTAGCTTCTTAGAGGGTTTATAGGACATGGTGCATATCTTCTTTATGTTTTTCAAGTGTTAGTGAGAAGATGAGAATGTCGTTAAGATAGACTACTACATAAATATCAACATACTTGCGTAGGACTTAGTTGATTATGTTCTGAAAAGTCGCAGGAGCGTTAGTAAGGCTGAAGGGCATAACGAGGTATTCGAAATATCCTTTTCGTGTCCTGAAGGCGGTCTTCTATTCTTCACCTTGCTTTATTCTGATCAGGTTGTAGGCTCCTTTGAGGTTGAGAGCTGTAAACCAGTTAGCTCTATAGAGGAGTCGTCTCATTTTGTTGATAAGGGGTAATAGGTATTAGTTTTTAATTGTCATCTCGTTAAGCATATAGTAATCAACATATAATCGTAATTTTCTGTTCTTTTTAGGTACAAACAGGATTAGGCTTCCTGCTGGTGACGTTGAGGGTCTGATATATCCCTTCTTGAGGTTTTTTTCAAGGTATTAGTCTAGGGCTTCTATCTCTGTCTGGTTGAGTCTGTAGATTTTGTTGAAGCATGGTTCCTTCCCTTTTTTGAGGGGTATTTCGTGGTCGAAGCTGGTGTGTTCGGGCAGTCTGGTTTCTAATTCGGCTGCAAAGAGTTTCTCGTAAACTCTGTATTCTTCTGGGATAGACAGAAGTAGATCATTCTTTTGTTTGAGATCCGTCGTTATTAATGGTTGTGACGTGGCTTCTTTTGCCTTGAGGTAGCAGATATATCGTTTTGCTGTTTCTTGCTGTATCAGCTCGTTTGAGGCCTGGTTTTGACAGGGCTGCTTAGGGACTGAGTTGTCGTGGTCCTAATGGAGTTGGCCTTTGCTCCAATCTATCCGTGGGTTACTTGTTCGTAGCCAGGGTAATCCTAGCACTATGTCGTATGTTCCTAGATCGGCAATGTTGAATTAGATTCTTTCTTTTCGATTCAGGTAGCTCATCTCGAGGGGCGCAGTCTCATTGTAGATGGTACCTCCTTCGTACTTGAATTCTTCTCCTTCTGCTGTGTGTAACTGATAGGGTCGCTCTTTTCCTCCCTATTATACTTCTAGCCTATTGATGGCTCGAGGGGCGATGTAATTAGCTTCAGCTCCGCTGTTAATCAGCGCGAGTGTTGTTTGTTTGTTGATAGTGACTTCGAGTTCTATATTATTCTTATATCCTTATGACATTTGGTGGATAAACCTTTTCCTTGTTGCCTGTCGTGGTTCTTTATTAGTAGGTAAGTCTAGTTTTTTGACTGCCCTGAGTGTCCTAGGTAGGTAATTTGCTTTCCTTCTCGTTATGCCTTCATGAGGCTGTTCTTGCGGATCTTAATCTGTGGGGGTCTTAGTCTATTCTTTATGACTCTCTATATACATGCTTTTTCTTAGTAGTATACTTAGCACTCATCTTACTAGCATTCGTCCTACTTTATGTTGTGGTCATATTAGCATCTTATAGGGAACTGAGGGCTAGGTCTGAAGACTGCAAGGTGGTCTTCAAATAGTACTATAGTCCATCCGATCATAGCGGATATTGAGTAAATCTCGCGGATAGGCTTATCGTTATGTCTTCTGGGGTAGAATTAGTAGTTATGCTTTTCTCCTATATATTCTTTGCATTTATCGTAGAAACACTGAGACTAGAAGAGGGTTTAGTGAAGTTAGTGGTTGCTTCTTAGTGCGGGATGGTCTTCTGTGCGTAGCTGAGGGGTGTAATCCCAGTCTTATTAGGTTGCTGAGGTGCTGTAAAAGTGGCGTTATTGCTTATCTTGAAGTATGTTGATTTCCTAGTACTTCAGGAGTTGCTTAATTCTGTCTTCCTGGTCGTCTGGTTCTTCTTCAGAGCTAGAGTCGTCCACACTAGGGGTGAACCTATAGGTGATCTCTGTCTGAGCACGTTGTTAGGCAACATCGCGAGGTTCGTCTGAGTCATAGGGTGAACTTTCGCCTTCTCTAAAAGTCCAGTTGCTGGTCATACTGAGAAGTTGTTGTTCTGTCAGAGGATCATGCTGATATTCTGGTTCTTCCTCTGATTCTTATTGGCGTAGACGCATTTGTTAGGTATCTTCATATGAGGTGATTAGTTCTAGTCGCTGGATTTATAGCATCTCGTTAAGTTGTTTAACTGGCTTTCTGGCGACTCTGCTGTTGCTGGAATGCATTATTGCTAGGGTTCTAGGGCGAGTATCTGGGGCACTTATGTTATATCTGGATCGTCCAGGGTTGCTGTCCCTTAGGTAGTGTCCTGATATTTCTTTGTCTTTGAGGTAGATTCAGCAGTTATCGTTATAGCATCTGGTCTAAGATTAGGATATATATGAGGCTTTTGCAATCGTGTTGACTTATCGAGGTCGTTTAGCTACTGGTTTCTAGGGAAGTTTCTTAGGTTGTCTGCAGTCTTTGGCGATATAGCCTTGCTTGTTGCAGTTGTAGCACTTAGGGTTCCAAGGCTTCCTGTCGTTAGGTTTAGTCATCATGCTGAGATCTATAGGTCTGCTGTGTTGTCCGTAAGCAGTGCTTTGTTGATTGTTGTTCCAGTTGCTGCAGGGTCTGTTGTCGTTCCGCTGGTTGTTAAACTTATGCTGGGGTTGCCACTGGTACTTGCGTCCTATGTTAGGTCCTTGTCGTTTTTCGCCCTTTTCTTTGCGTTGTTCGAATAGCCTGTTGTCGATCTTGATTGCAAGGTCGGCATACTGAAGGAAGTCTTCGGGGCGATCGATCTTAACGATTTCATCCTTAACTTCGTCTTTAAGTCCCTGATAGAACATGAAGATCTTGGTTTCCTCAGTGAGGTCAAGCTGAATACTAAGCTGTCTGAATATAGCGGCGTACTCTTTGGTTGACTTAGTCTGTTGCAGTTATATGAGATCTCTTTCAGCTTATCGCTTTTTATTAGGGTCCTGGAAGAGAGATCGTAGGGCATCTTTGAATCCCTGAAAACTGCTGTAGATGTCTTAGGTCTCAGTAGAGCACTCGTCCAGGGTTTCATACTTGAGGAATTCTTCCTAGATAGGTTTAAACTATTTAAAGGCTTATCCTCGTAGGTAAGTGGCGGTATAGACGACTTTCTCAGTTTGACTGGTGAAGTCTCTATAGTGGAAGTTTTGGTAGTTCTTGACTTAGATCAGGAATGACTTGAGTTGTCCAGGGGTGCCGTCGTAGGTGATAGGGGCACTAAGCTTGAGTTTCTGTCGTCCCCTAGTGGGGGTAGTGATGATGTTGGCAGCAGCCTGAAGGGTGTTGACTTCGTTTTATAGTTCCTATATGAGAGGGTTGCTGCCTTGGCCTCCTAGGAGAGCGATTCCGTTTTTAAGGTCCGTAAGTCTCTGAGGTCTGTTGCTAAGCTCCTGGATCATCTGTTTGAGGCCTTAGAGTTTGTTAGCGGTTTCGTTATATATAGCCTGGACCTTAGCGATGTCGTCGTATCCTTTCTTGACTTAGGCTTGAAGCTTGTCGTAGGTTTCCTTCTTGAGAGTGACTTCGTCGTCCGAGTCCACTGCTATTGGAGCTCCCTCGAGTTCTTCAGCTAGGCTCTTGACAGGCTGTTTGGAGGAAGAGGAGCTTCCCGGAGTGGGTGACTTGGCAGAGGTGCGTGAAGACATTCTTATCTGTACTGTTAGTAGGTTTCAATGGTCAACTTACTGAACAGGAGCAATCAAAGTGTTACGGTCAGCTATCCAACAGTAGGGTCTGCTAACAGAAGCTGGGGATTGATACGTTCTAACAGTACACTAGGTCGTGGTCGTAGGTCGTAGTTTGTAGGCTGTAGTAGATTGGGTCTTCAGAGGCTAAGGTGATCAGTCTTAGACTCAATAAGTGATTCGCAGTGAAGGTAAGCTGAGAGTATCTGTGAGGATGAATACTAAGTTGATTGCTGAAGAGCTATGGAAGTCTGACCATGAGCTAGGCTCAGGGTCATTATATATAAGTCTAATTCTGAATATGTTCCTTTATACCTTAGGTCGATCTGGATCATTCTGATCCAGAATGATCGTTTGGCCCCTAAGTTGTGTTGGATTATATTGATCTAATATAATTGTTATCTTATCATCATATGACTTAGACTATAGTTCTTCTGTTACTGAGTGAGTTCCTATTGTTCCTGTGATCCTGCAGTATAAATATCCTATCCTAGCCGCCTAACGCCTAAGTGGGTTGGTCAACTGTTATCTATGCATAACAGGTTGTAATATCAGGTCCCCTCTCTAAAGGTCTTATCCTCAAGACCTAACATAAGTAGGTCGTTAGTCCCCAGTTAGGGTTTCGTTAATTATGCTTCCTGATTTACTTATGATGCTAACACTATGTTAGGTTGCATTTAGAAATCAGATTCTCATAAGACTTATCGTACTTAGATTTAGCGCAACCGTAAGGCTCTCAGTGCTTTGGTTGATCACTATAGTTATAACGTAATACCTTATTCCCCTTGTTTTCAGCATAATCAGGTGTGCAAAATAGACCTCGCTAACTCAAAGCGTTATGGCGAGTGTGTGAAGCAGGGTTTCTCAAACTATAATAGTAGTGACGTAGCGAATGCTTATAAGTACCTTAGCACCTTAGTGTTCTCTAGTGTCGCTAACTTATTGCAGTAGTGAATCGTTATTTTAATAAGCAAAAGAAAGTGGAGCAGGAGGAGGAAGAGGCTGAGGAGGCGTTAGAGGTGCTGCAGACTCAGCTTGCTGCCGCTCTAGGTTGTTTGTCTCGTCTTTGGAGACAGAAAAGGTTCTTAAAGGAGCGTGGTTTGGATCTGATTCGTCGGGGAATGCAGTCCGTGGATGAATAGGAGGCTGAGGAACGTGCTCTGGAAGCTTAGGAGTCCCAGGTGATAGAGGATTTGTCGCTGTAGGGTGCTCAGAATAAGTTAGATTAGTCTTCTCTAGGTACTAGGGTGGTTAATTTAGGCATTCCTCTAAACATAGGTTCTCCTAAGGTTTCTTAACTGGCTTTTGGTGTTCCTAGGCGGATAAATAGTTTTCCTTATTGCAGTCGATCGGTTTTAGTAGGTGGTCTGGTGAAGCAATATAGGTGCCTAATTTGTTTATATCCAGCGCTCTTTTGGACTAATACAACAGGTGTTAGTGTGGCTTCTCATTCTTAGTGTTATTGCCAGTAGATCGTAAGTTCTTCTGCTGCGTTAGTGATGTTTTTGGCTGGTTCCTATGTGTTGTCTTTATATCTGTATCCTTTCTATTTAACGAGGTATTAATACCCTTCTGGTTCTTTGAGATGGTTGATAATTCGTTCGACTTTATACTCTGGTTTGTTATCTTCAACAATAATAATATCATTTGTCTGTGATCCACATAGTGCTGGTTCGAGGAGTGAGACATAGAATACTAGGTGATACTTCATGGTTTCTAGGAGTCCTAGTTCGTAATTAACTGGTGAGATTACTCGTGAAATTTTGAAAGGTCTAAGTTTTTTATAGTTGAGTTTGCCGTTTGGTCGCTTTGTTTTGATGTTTCGCTGTATAAGATAGGCGCTATCTCCCTCTTTTAAGGTTAGTCCCTCAATCCTTCGTTTGTTGCTGAATTTTGCTATTCTTTGTCGTACGAATTTAAGTTCTTTACGTGCGTTTTCCTGGATATCCTTGATTTAGCGTATTGAGGCGACAGCTCTTACTGCAGCTGGGCCTGTTTAGGGTTCTCTATAGGCGGTTGGTTTAAATCTATAGTTGAGGTAGAAGGGGGATTCCTTAGTACTTTCTCCTACTGCGCTGTTGTAGGCGAACTAGGCTATTAGTAGCAGTACAACCTAATTATCTTAGTTGTAGTTGACGTAGGCGCAGAGATATGTTTCGAGGATTTAGTTGATTCGTTCTGTTTGTCTGTCGGTCTGCAGGTGGAATGCAGTGGATATTAATTGTTTGATGCTGAGTTGTGATATGATTAACTTCTAGAATTTAGAAGTGAAGATCTTATCTCTATCTGATATAATCTCTCTGGGCGTTCTGTGGTTAGCAATAATATATTTAAGAAATATATAGGCATATTCTTCAGCGTTACTTGCTTCTTTATATAGAATGAAGTAGGCGTACTTCATAAGTCGGTCCATAATAATAAGAACGCTGTCAAAGTGTGTTCCCATAAGGGGTTCTTATGACTTCGGTAATTTAACGATGAAGTCGAGGGATATAGATTGCCAGGCGGTTTGCAGCACAGGCAAGGGTTGTAGCATACCATAAGGTTGATGTTGAGCGGGTTTGCTTTTGAGGCAAACCTCATAATCCTTAATTGCTTTTGCCACTCGTTCTCTGGTGACTTTTTCTCCATATTGTTGTCGTAGTCATTTCTAGGTTATCATGATTCCTTGGTGACCATATGCAGGGCGAGCGTGAAACTCCATAATTGCTTTATCGTCTAGTTTGCTAGGCGGGCTAGTATTAGATCGTCTAGCTATTATTAAGAGTTTAGTTGCTGGCATTAGGTCTCTGTTGTTGTTTCCTTTGAGAATCACCTGGGTTTCTTCAGGTACTAGGACGTTATAGTCTGGTCGTCAGCTGAGAGCGTCAGCTCTGCTATTATCTGATCCTTTGCGGTGGATGATTCAGAAGTTGAATTCTAATAGGAATTCTAACTATCTAATCTGTCGTTTATTCAACACTTTTGAAGTTGTGAAGTGTGAAAGGTTCTTATGGTCTGAATACATAAGTACTTCGTGTGTGGTTCCTGAGAGCTTAGGTCTCTATTCCTTAAAGGCTTCAATGATTGCTATAAGTTCCTTATCGTGAACCTGATAGTTGAGTTCAGGTCTGTGGAGCTTGCGAGAAAAGAAGGCACACAGGTGTAGTCGTCCTTCTGAATCTTATTGAGATAATTATGCTCCTATTATATAGTCAGATGCATTAGGTTCTACTTCGAACTGTTTTGTTAGATCTAGAATGCTTAAGACGGGCTTGCTGGCGATGAGGTCCTTGATCTTCTGGAATGCTGTTCGTTATGGTTCTTCCCATATAAAGGGCGTGTCTTTGCAGCTGAGGCTTATAAGAGCTGCGTTAATCTTACTATAGTCTTTAATAAATTTGCAGTAGAAGTTAACGAAACCTAGAAATCCTTAGACTTCCTTGAGGTTGTTAGGTACCAGCTATTCCTTAATAGCTTTGACTTTGTTTTCTGATATACAGACTTTTCTAGGGGTGATAGTGAATCCAAGGTATTCCACCCTCTGTGTGTGGAATTCGCTTTTCTCAGGTTTAACTAATAGCTTAGCTTCTTAGAGGGCTTATAAGATGTGGTGTACGTCCTCCTTATGTTTTTTAAGTGTTAATAAGAAGATGAGGATGTCGTTGAGATAGACTACTACGCAGATGTCGACATATTTGCGTAAGACTTAGTTGATCATATTTTGGAATGTTGCAGGGGCGTTAGTGAGGCTGAAAGGCATGACGAGGTACTCGAAATGTCCTTTTCGGGTTCTGAAAGCGGTTTTCTATTCTTCTCCTTGCTTCATTCTGATCAGGTTATAGGCTCCTTTGAGGTTGAGGGCTGTAAACCAGTTGGCTCTGTGAAGGAGTCGTCTCATCTTGTCGATAAGCAGTAGTAGGTAGCAGTTCTTAATCGTTATTTCGTTTAGCATGCAGTAGTCGACATATAATCGTAGTTTTCTGTTCTTTTTAGGTACGAACAGGATGGGGCTTCCTGCTGGTGATGTTGAGGGTCTGATGTATCCCTTCTTGAGGTTTTCTTCAAGGTACTTGTCTAGGGCTTCTATCTCTGTCTGGTTAAGTCTGTAGATTTTGTTGAATTATGGTTCTTTTCCTTCTTTGAGGGGTATTTTGTGGTTAAAACTGGTATATTTAGGCAGTCCTGTTTCTAACTCAGCTGCAAAGAGTTTCTCATAAACTCTATATTCTTCTGGGATAGACAGAAGTAGATCGTTCTTCTGTTTAAGATCTGTTATTATTAGTGGTTATAATATAGCTTCTTTTGCCTTGAGGTAACAGAGGTATCGTTTTGTTGTTCCTTGTCGTATTGATTCGTTTGAGGCCTGGTTCTGACAGGGCTGCTTAGGGACTGAATTATTATGGTCCTAATAGAGTTAGCCTTTGCTCTAATCTATCTATAGGTTGCTTATTTATAGCTAGGGTAGTCCTAGCACTATGTTATATATTCTTAGATCAGCAATATTAAATTAGATTCTTTCTTTTTAATTCAGGTAGCTTATCTTGAGGGGCGCAGTCTTATTATAGATAGTACCTCCTTTATACTTAAATTCTTCTCCTTCTGCTGTGTGTAACTGATATGGTTGTTCTTTTCCTCCCTATTATATTTCTAGCCTATTGATGGCTTAGGGGGTAATGAAATTTGCTTCAGCTCCGCTATCAATTAGCGCAAGTGTCGTTCGTTAGTTGATAGTAACTTTAAGTTTGATATTACCCTTATGTCCTTATGACATCTGGTGAATAAACCTTTTCCTTATTGCCTGTCGTGGTTCTTCGTCAGTAGGTAAGTCTAGTTTTTTAACTGCTCTAGTTGTCCTGGGTAGGTGATGCGTTTTCCTTCCCATACTGCCTTAGTGAGGCTGTTCTCACAGATTTTGACCTGAGGGGGTCTTGGTCTATTTTTTATGATTCTCTATGCGCAGGCCTCATCTTAGTAATAGACTTAGCATTCGTCGCATTAGCATTCGTTCTATTTCATACTGTCGTTATATTGATATCTCATAGGGAACTGAGGGCTAGGTCTAAAGACTGTAAGGCTGTCTTTAAATAGTACTATAGTCTATCTAATCATAATAGATATTAAGTAAATCTTATAGATAGGTTTATTGTTATATCTTCTGGGGTAGAACTGATAGTTATGCTTTTCTCCTATATATTCCTTATATTTGTTGTGAAAACACTAGGGCCAGAAGAGGGTTTAGTGAAGCTGGTGGTTGCTTCTCAGCGTGGGATGATCTTCTGTGTATAGCTGAGAGGTGTAGCCTCAGTCTCATTAGGCTGCTGAGGTGATATAGAAGTGGCGTTATTGCTTGTCTTAAAGCATATCGATTTCTTAGTATCTCAGAAGTTGCTTGATTCTTCCTTCCTGGTCGTCAGGTTCTTCTTCAGAGCTGGAGTCGTCCACACTAGGGGTGAACCCATAGGTGATCTTTGTCTGAGCGCGTTATCAGGCAACGTCGCGAGGTTTATCTGAGTTATAGGAAGAGCTTTCTCCTTCTCTGAAAGCCTAGTTGTTGGTCATACTGAGGAGTTGTTGTTCTATCAGAGGATTATGTTGGTGTTCTGGTTCTTCTTCTGATTCTTGTTGTTAATATAGTCGTACTTATCTGTCGTCTTCTTGCTGGATTAGCTCTATTTCCTTCTTGATTTGTTGTTCTTCATGGTGGAGTTGCTGGCTAGTTATGCAGGGGGTGATTAGTTCTAATCGCTGAATTCATAGCATCTCGTTAAGTTGTTCAACTGGTTTTCTAGCCACTTTGCTGTTGCTGGAATGCATTATTGCTAGGGTCCTAGGGCGAGTGTCTGGGATGGTCATATTGTAACCAGACCGTCCAGGGTTGCTGTCCCTTAGGTAGTGTCCTGATATTTCTTTGTCTTCGAGGTGAATTCAGCAGTTATCGTCGTAGTATCTAGTCCACGATTAGGATGCATATAGGGCTTTTGCAATTATATTGACTTATTGAGGTTGTTCTGCCACTGGTTTCCAGGGAAGCTTCTTAGGCTGTCTGCAGTCTTTAGCGATATAGCCCTGCTTATTGCAGTTGTAGCACTTAGGGTTCTAAGGTTTTTTGTTGTTAGGTTTGGTCATCATGCTGAGATCTATAGGTCTGCTGTGTTATCTATAGGCAGTGCTCTGGCGGGTGCTATTCCAGTTGTTGCAGGGTCTGTTGTCGTTCTGCTGGCTGTTAAACTTCTGTTGAGGCTGCTATTAGTACTTACGTCCTGAATTTAGGTTTTATCGTTTCTCTCCTCGTTCCTTTTGTTGTTTATAGAGGCGGTTGTCAACCTTAATAATATGTTCGATATAGGCGAGGAAGCTAGGAGGTGTCTCTAGTTTGGCTATTTCGTCTTTGATATCATCCTTAAGTCCTTGATAAAAGGCAAAAACTTTGCTTTCGTCGGTTATGTGGAGTCTTGCAGCTAATCGCCTAAACTCTGCGGCGTAGAGCGTGGCTGACTTGGTTTGTCGTAGGTGGGATAGGTCTCGCTCAGCCTGTCTTCGTTTATTAGGGTTAAGGAAGAGAGATTCTAGGGCCTTGATATAGCCTGTGAAGCTGAAGAAGATATCCTTGACTTCTTAGCTGTATTTTTCGACAGGGTTGTCAAGCTATTCCTGTTGAAGGGGTTCGAACCAGGCAAGGGCTTATCCCTAAAGGAAGGTGGCTATATATATAACGCATTTAGTGTCATTCTGGAAGGTGTTTATATAGAAGGCCTAGTAGGTCTGAACTTATACTAGGTGTCCTTTAAGTTGTCCTAGGGTCCTATCGAAAGTGGAAGGCGTGTTCAGCTTGAGGCGTTCTCATCCTTCGACTGGGGCGGATATGACGTTAGCGGCAGCTCGGAGGGTGGCGACTTCTTTCTCCAGATCCTGGTTCTTGCAGGCTTATTCCTGGAGTTCGCTAAGGGCTGCAGCGTTCTGGTTGAATATTTCGCGCATTGCCTTGAAGTCGCTGTTGGTCTTGTTGAGCTGGCGCTTGAGTTCTTTGGTGTCGTCCTTGCTGTCTGAGTCGTCCTTCATCTTCTGGTCTCCTAGTTCCTGGGCTAGGTTTTAGGTGGCTCGTCCTCCTGAAGTGGACGAGGATCCCAGGGTAGGCGACTTAACAGAGGCGTGGGAAGATATTATCGTTCGTTACTATTAGTAGGAATTAATAGTTAACTTACTGAATAGGAGCAATCAAAGTGTTACGGTCAGCTATCTGACAGTAGGGTCTGCTAACAGAAGCTGGGGATTGATACGTTCGAACAGTACACTAGGTTGTGGTCGTAGGTCGTAGTTTGTAGGCTGTAGTAGATCGGGTCTTCAGAGGCTAAGGTGATCAGTCTTAGACTCAACAAGTGATTCGCAGTGAAGGTAAGCTGAGAGTATCCGTGAGGATGAATACTAAGTTGATTGCTGAAGAGCTATAGAAGTCTGACCATAAGCCAGGCTCAGGGTCATTATATATAAGTCTAATTCTGAACATGTTCCTTTGTACCTTGGGTCGATCTGGATCATTCCGATCCAGAATGATCGTTTGGCCCCCAAGTCGTGTTGGATCATATTGATCCAATATGATCGTTATCTTATCATCACGTGACTTAGACCATAGTTCTTCCGTTACCGAGTGAGTTCCTGTTGTTCCCGTGATCCTGCAGTACAAATGTCCTGTCCTAGCCGCCCGACGCCCAAGTGGGGTTGGTCAACTGTTATCCATGCATAACGGGTCGTAACACTTCTATCCCACAAAGACAGCCACTTCAGGTAATAGGTATAGAGTAAACATGGTTATGAGACTTCTTAAGCTACCTCCTCAACCTACAGGCGATCCTATTAAGTGGTGGAGAGACCATAAGTTAATATACCCTCTACTTAGTAGACTAGCACTTGATGTGATAGTAACACCAGCTATGGCTACTGACTGTGAGAGGGCATTCAGTACTGCGAAGTTAACCTTGACGTCGCAAAGGCACTCAATAAAGCCTTAGACTATGGGTTAATTGCAGCTGACGAAGAATTGGCTAAAGGGCAGAGTTATGCCTGTGGGGAGTGAGGTTAGCTTATTGATGGGATCATGACCGGTTGTGAATAGCTTCATTTATTTCCTAATAGGTAATCTGTATTAGCGGGTTTGGGTCACGTGTTCTATGGATTTGCTTTGTTATATTGGCCAACAGGGCAAATCAACCAATACTGGCGAAGGGGCAATCAAATCAGTCAAATCTTGGCGTTATTTGATTTATTGGCTCTAGCGGCAGCGCTGAACCGCCGTGGCTATGTTTACTTGGGCAGAATCTCAAAGGTGTACGAGCCACACCATCATTGATTCATGTGATGCTACATGCTAAGCCGTCGACTCCAAAATTAGTTCAAAGAAATAGCTCATTCATTTATATGTCATCAAAATCGAATCTCAAGGTTGTTTTGTCCTTGTTTTAAACACCTGGTGCTTATTGCATCTTCTTTCTCATGTCTGCATGTAATTGCTTACAGGAGTCTGCTCTTGGTTCTGACGCAACTTATCGACAACTGCAAAATAGCATAGGGCACAACAAACGATTCATCGTCCTCTTCACTCGTATGTAAGAATACGAAACTCGGATAGCCTTATCGGATTAGCTTACGCTGATTGTCTTACATCATATGTTCTGAAGTCGTTAGCATGACGACGTAGGACGCGCTGTCCGTCCTTTCGGTTAAAGGCGATGAGATACCTTGGTCAGTGGAACACCGAAACAACATTGCATAAGGAGATATGGAAGATCTAACTGAGGATGAAATTGATAAGAAGCAGGCGCGTCACGTTTCGCATGCATTTTGGAGTGCATAATGTTGACCATACTGTAAGGGGCTGGCCCCTAGGCTTGTTCAACGTAGAGGTGCCGTCGATTGACTATTCTAAGCTGAAGAAGGAAGAAAGGACTTTACAAGGGTAGGCACCTAACAGCGGTGAAGCAGGCTGGGTTAGGCGGCGTACTGCGGCAGAATAGTGGGTCCAACGGAGCCGGATCTCGGTAACTGCTCCGGCGAAGCCGGAGATATCAATCCGGGCTCTAGCCCGTGACACATACCAGGCTAATCACGTGAAACTACTGGTTTTCAAATTGAAGAAGACACATCTACGATAATAGATGGCCCAAGCATGTTATTGCCAGGAGTAGTAACACCATCAGTTCAAAGTCGAACCCATGTCTCATTACTTTTAATACAACGTAGTCAACCAAAGCGCGGGCATCGTTGGCCGCATGATCATCAATATTTAAATGTAATCATGCGTCTTGAGCGTACAAGAAGTAAACTTGCTGGTAACAAGAATTTGAAACAACCGAAATAGAGCTTTGCATTTGTTGGGTATTGTCTGGAAAGTTTTCATAATAGGTCATGTCGGAACGGGTGACGTCTTCAGGCAGCAAGTGCATAGTGGAATTGTACCAATGCCCTTCGTATGAACTGTCACTGGTGACAGGTGGTCGGCCCCTCATGTACGTCTGCGATGCGTGTTCCAAGACTGGCGGTGACGGTTTCTCGATTACGGCTGTAGAGGCATTGGATGTTAGCGCGTTGACAATCAACGGTGCGCCTTTGCTACTGAAGGACTAACGTTTGCGGCTCCTGGAGAATCGTGTTGAATGGATGTGAAGAGAGTTCTCGCTTGCCGTAATCCCATCTCCTTCAAGCACTCCCCAATGCCACGCCTAACCTCCTCCCTCGCCCATGAACATCATCTGAGCTGAACTCAAACCACCAAACCCAATGTGCATGCCGCGAGTGTCGCCAAAAACAGCCCTGCAAAGGGAATGGGGCGATTCGGCGGCGGGGATGCAGAGCGGACTTGGACTCCGTTGGAGAGGCTCGCGTTCTTTCCTTCAGCGCGCAGACAACTGCTGAAGACCGACAAAATTTCCGACTCGTCCCTGTCCTGTTTGATGGTGTCGGGAACCTGACACCACTCCCAGCACTTGTTCACGAGGTTCACCGGGTTGGGATGGCAGCAGTTGACCATCCACGGGTCCGACACATTATGTCCAGGAATGACTACATATGTCATATCTTTCGGAATTGGCAAGGCATCGGGTATTTCGTTCGTGGGGCAGGTTTCGGGAACTGCAGTCACGTACATGCTGGCCATATTCGCAAGTGGTGAAGGCGGAGTGGAGCTGAGCAGTCGATGGCCCGGGGGCGGGAGTAGAAATGAGATTGAGAATTGTTTGGAGCTTGAAAAATGAGTGCGGGTCTATTGAGATTTGAGAAGACAATTGGCGTTCTTTTGTATGTGCACCCATGGACAACGGTTATTCCGCAGCCCTCTCAATTTGGCGAGGTGGTGAGCTGTTGTTTGTCACCGCCCCCCGGCCCCCAGAACAACAACATCCTGACCCCATTAACTTGCATCGTGAAAGGCGCATACTAAGCTAATTGATTGGCACGGTAAAAGTTTCGTAGCCTTGGCGTCCTCTCATTGGCTGAAATTCGCGTTGGAATAGTGTTCGGTGTAGTCTTTTCCGAAATCTGTTGGTGACTGCGCCTGCAAAAAGCCTGGGGGCCAACGACACACAGGGATTATGCCCAGCCACATAAGTGTTGTTGGAAGTTGTGAACCAACGCTTTAGCTGTAGAAATTCGAGTTCCAACAAGAGCCAAGCCTTAGCCCCAGGCGTAAAAACAGGGGTTTCGCAAACCAACGCATTAATTGTTGGAAGTTGAAGACAGGGGTTATCGCTTGTCTGGGGAAGACTGAAGCCAGCAGCTGGCGCCACTGCTGCAGAAATTCTGGGGTAATCAGAGCCATATCTAAGCCTCAAATGCAAAAGACATGGTTCCCCCAGGCCCCATCGAAGAAGACCTGAAAATAGTAGCTCCCGCCGCATTCTGGCAGCTTGGGGGCTCACGGGGGGCGAACTTGGCCTCGGCTATCGTGGGAAGGCAGAGTTGAGGCTTCTCATCGCGGCACCAACCGCTAACAAGCAGTATCGGAGCATTAGAAGATGAAGAATGATTGATCAAACCCTGAGACATCACGAAATGCCAAGTCGTAGCTCCCAAATGCTGACTCGAGAATTTGATCCTGCGTGCCGGGGCTCATGCGGCACCTCACGTCATTATCCACAAGCTTAGGGGATCCAACAAGAACGAACTCAGCTTTAGCCTCAACCAGGTGGACATGTCGGATGAGATACACCTAGAATCCGAGTCAATCTTGATCAAACCATGCATCGTGAGATGTTTCGCCTTGTGGACTCATCGAAACTGTGCCCGAAATGTTCGAGGGGAAGGAGGCGTAGTTGCACGGCCTCAGTAGCTGGGCGAGTTGCCCAGAAAACTTACGAATAACTGCATTGATGCTTCTGATCTCTGTTCAGACATCTGGAGACTAAAAGACATAAATACACATTGTCTGCCATTAGATCAATCTACTCATCACTCACAAGCTCATCGCATCAAACATCATCACCTCTACTCATCACAACAAGCATCATCACTTCTACTCAATTTCGATCAACACAACTATCTTCATATCAACTACTCCCTCTTACCCTCACTTCTGATCTCCCCAGGAATAATCTCTCCCGCAATCACTCCATCAAGATGAAGTGCCTCTCCGCAATCCTGACCACCGCGTCCCTCCTCTCCTCCGCCCTCGCCGCTCCCGCACTCAACCGCCGCGACGAAGCCCAGCTACAGCAAGTACAAGTCGTCTACCAAGAATGCGCCACCGCAACCTCCGTCGAGGTCTTCTCCGCTGGCACCGTCGTCGCGGAGGCGTGCTCCAACACCCTCGACACGGGTTCCTTCACCGCGCTCCCGATCACGTTCGCCGTCGACCGCACCGGCGCCGGCACCGTCACGGTCGGCTCCACGACGTACAGGATCAACGAGAAGAAGGAGATCTCCGGTGGTATCGTCTGCGGGCGGCTGTTCGACGGCGGTGAGTCCGTGGTCTCGTGCGATATTGCGGTGCCGGCTGGTATGGCGTTCCAGAGCTTGAGCAGGCGGCATGAGTGTATCCCCGATGGTGAGACTACGATGGCGAGGGCATTGCGTATTCGCAACCCGGAGCAGGAGTTGCAGGCGCGGTATATTGCGCCGATTCCGTTCCTCATTTCGGGTGAGACCGACACCAACTCCGAGAAGCGTGAGATCCGAAAGAGGCAAGGGTGCTACCCTCAGAAGTGGACTGAGCTGGTTGGGGACGGCAACCCTCACCAGAACTACTATCACTCTCAAATCACTGTATGTTCATGATCCACAAACAAGAACTTAGGGGCATGTAGCTAACAAGACACCCACCCAGGAAAACAACGAGTGCGGCCTAGCAACCTGCTCCACCGGCACCGAGACCTCCAAGTCCGTCTCCGTCGGCTGGAGCGTCGAGACGGGCGGCAGCATCAGCGAGTGGATCACCGGCGGCTTCTCCGTCTCCGTCTCGTGGTCCGCCGCCGTCTCCCAGGGCTGCGAGACCGAGCCTGGCAACACCGTCTGCCAGTGGTACCGGACCGCGCACACCGCCTACACCGTCCGCGCCGGCACGACCAACACGTGCAGCTTCATCCGGTCGCTGAGCGATCCCTTGGTCCTCCGCTCGCCCAACACGAACAACGCCGGCGGCGGCTACTACTGCGTTGTCGGGGCCCAGTTCTGCCGCAGCTTGGGCTCTGCGTACTGGGACTTTAACGGTCGTGCTGGTGGTCCTTGAATAGGGGGGAAAGATGGGTTGGTGAGACTACGACTTTGGGACTTTCTTGTACGTGGGTTGGGCAATACCCACCTCTAGGACGAGAGATGATGGAGAGGGGGGTTATTTGTTTACTTACGATTTTGTCACTCTTGCAGCCATGTTGATGCGCCATTTCTATGCCTTTGGGTTTTTTTCTTGTTTAGAATGCAAATTGAATTCACAACATTCTGAACCAACTCCGCCTCCTGGTCTAAAATGAAATAGCCATAAACGTAACTGCATCACTCTATTCTGGTTAAGCTTAATTACTGACACACTGCATCTCTCATTTCCACATCAACGCCATGCTGACAGATCACACGTGCACCGAGTATGCTTAAAACATTGTTTCTTCGCCTGCCCTTTTCTCCGAATGACTTAGTTCCTTCCGAGTCAGGACTCTATTCATATACCGATCCATAGACTAATGCTGATACCCCCTTCTGGAAAGACATCTATGAGGGAACACTGCCCCTGGGGTGCGGCGACGGCGACCTGACGAATTCGGTTCCGTGTCTTTGCTCCGCGCAATTTCGGCGCGCTCCGACGCTATAGCCAGCCACGTTGTCGCGTCAAAATGGAAATGGGAAGTTTTGACGCGACGGCGGACGTGGCTCGGGCTTCGCGTGACGCTTTAAAAGTTGCTAGCGGCGGTGTTGGTGGTGGCGTTTCTGACCACGACGAGAGTCATTTCATGGATGGGTATGACAGATGATTGACAAAGCGGATGTCATGATTGACTTTGGGACGAGTAGCGCTTCAGCTCTGGTCTGAGTGTGGTGTGGTGGAAATGATACGTCGGGAGCTGAGAACGTGTGTTGAATAGATGACGGAAGGAGACCTGCTGGTAGACCTACGTAAATGTCATTTTTACGAGGAATGATCATCTGAAAATGAAGATGAAAATTGAACAGGGAAATTATGAATCAACGGATGCGGATGTCCAATGGCGACGTTATAGAGAGGTTATGTCATAATAGTCGTCATTCGTAATGGTCTATAGTCCATAGCTATACTATAGTTGAAACACAAGGAAAGAAGAGAAGAAATGCGAAAGAAAAGAAAACCAGCTGGCATATCCAAATCGAAGCAAACAGCTTTACCAGTTCGTCCTCGAGGCAGAGCCGCCTAAGCTGCTGGTGCAGGTGACCCTGGTCGGCTGCTTGATCTTGTTGGCGCTAAAGTTCCAGACACCCTTGCCAGTGTTAGCGGCGGTCATGGACAGAATGGAAGTGCCGTCCTTGTTGGTGTAGGACATCTTCATATTAACGAGGTTGTCATTGGTGTTGCTGGAGATGCACTGGACAGTAAGAGTGCCGCCGCCAGAAGAGGCCCAGTTGGATGAGGTCGCAATGGTGACCGTATCGACGGGGGGCTTGCTGGTCGCCGCTGCTGCGGCAGAGCTCGTGGAGCTGGGCGTGGCAGCAGGTGTTGTGGTAGGAGTGACGGGAGCAGCAGCAGCGGGGGGACACTGGGAGTTGTCGTAGACGGTAACGCCAGACTGGGGGAATGGGTCGAGGGGGCCCCAGAGGTTGCCGTCAGCGTCGCGGCCGAGGCCGTTGATCATCCAGCCATAGCTGCTGAAGTCGTGCCCGGTCGGGGCCCTTCCGGGGGTCGAGTCCTCGGGCTGAATCCATTCGGTGACGGGGGTGACGTAGGAGCCGGCGGGAATGCCGTTTGTGGTGGCGTTGTTGTTGAAGTTGGCGGCGGTGATGTAGTACTCGCGGGCGTAGAGGACCTTCTGGCCGGACGTGGTGCGGTATTCGAACTTGTTGCGAGGCTCGGTGTTGGGGACGTTGACGGTGGCGATGTCGCGGTAGACGGGCTGGCCAGTGCAGCGGTCGTAGTCGATCGCTTGGATCTTGATGGGGTTGACGGTTGTTGCGGAGTCGGAAGTGTAACCGACGAACTGAGAGGAGGTTAGTTGATGTTTTTGTCGAAAACGCGGAAGAGTCAGTACTGACCCTGGTCTGGGCGACCTCTTGATTGGCAGTGTCGGCTGTCCAGACACCAATGTTTGCATCTTCCATGCGAACATATGTGGGGATACCGGTCGTGGTGATTTGGATGTTGAAAGCTACCAGCTCGAATACGACAATCTTGCCACCAGTCTGGTAGCCGGAGAAGGTGATGAAGTCACCGGCGATCAATGGAGCCATGACGTTGGCATCCGCTGCTGGGCTATTGATGGCGTTAGCGACTGACGACAAGGCGAAGAGAGGATGACAAGACTCACATGGATCCCTGCTTGAGACCGGGACGGTTGCTCATGGGGCACAGGGGGTCGTTTGCGCTGCGCGGAACGCACATGGGGAAGCCAGAGAAGGAGCTGACGCTGGGGTTCACGTCATCTGCGGTGAAGAAGGGATCGATGCCAAGGCCCGCGTTTCCAGCCGAGTAGACGGCGTTGGGGTCGTTGATGCGGATGGTGACTGAGGTGCCTCCGACGTTGACGGTGATGTCGCCATTGAACTTCGTCTCGGTGATGTAGCCACTGGAGGTTGTTGTAGCGAAGGGAGAGATTTCTACCTGCGCAGCAACTGCATTCTTGCCAGCGACAATGTTGCCGACGATGGAGCATTCATAGCCCTTGTAGTTTCCTGCATTGGCTACAAACTTGGGGAAGGGGATGAATGCAGCTGGGAAGGTGACCTGAAGGTTCTTGGGGACGGTCACTGTTTGGCCATTACATGTGATGGAGCCTCCCGAGTTGAAGGATGTGCCAGTAACAGATGCGCTGAATCATTTTGGTCAGCATTGGAATCCCAGTCATGGTGTCAGGAAATATGGGATGCACTCACCCCTCGAAGGCTCCGTCGATGTCAAGGGGAACATCTGCCGTAGTGCCCAGCTGTGCCTGAACCCCTGCGAAGGACAAGGTCGCGCCAAGCGCTGTGTAGAATAGAGACTTTGAAAACATGATGAAGCCGAAGATCCAAGAATGAAGCCAAGTAGTTGTGTAGAGAAGATGGTGTTGAGGATGAGTTGGGTGGATAAGAAATCTAGTGTTTAATTTCGCGATCAAACTCGAGTCTTATGAATTACCTCGAGATGACTGGCAGAGCGTGTGACCGCTACGCGTGGCTCTCGCTCGCGCAATGGCATAATGTTCGAGTGTCCAACCGTCTAGACCCTACCGCTTGGCAGACCTAAACACACAAAGGGCCAAGAATGTGGCTGCCATGAAGAAAGAATTGGGCCCAAGTCATGACTTCTTTGACGAGAACCTTCATACCCCAGAGGGCGGCAAGTGGAGACCATCGGCCGCTAAGCTTTTGCTGGTTGGTCCAGGACCGAGATGAAGACCACGATATTGGATGCCGAGTCTGGTGATTGTGCTTATGCACATTTACATACGAGTGTGTTTGTGTGTTTGCATGGGCTGATATGCAGTCTGCATTGCAGCCCGGGATTCTCACCAGGCAATGATGCCGCGCGCGGGACTGACGAGGGCCAGACTATTCACCGTCAATGCGTGAACCACTAGAAACACAAGTCTAGGTTAGTCGTCCTATGCAGATCTCCACAACAGCCACACCATCATATGCGGAGATGAAGGATCTGGACCACTTGCCTTGCATAGGAGGAGGGTTGGACAGCTGAAGAGCTGGTAAGGTATCAATCACGGGCTTGAGAGATGAGGGCTTGCTAGAGCTGACCCATCTTGTCGACAGCGTTGCGCCTCGAGTATACTGATCATCGCCTCATGTAGATCGCATTTGTTTGTGGCAAACAGAGGCTCTTTCTCTGTCAAAGATACCCCTGAGTATCCTCATGGTTTAGCGAAACGTCTGCTGCGTACCATTAGAGAGCGAGACACCTCGTGGCAGGCGAGACAAAGAGTGTCAACGCTCCATTGTCTCTCGAAGACAATCCGAATGAACGGTTCTCGTATCCACAAGGTTTGGGGTGAAACGAGGAGCGTTGGGGGCTTAGATGGCCACCCAGGCCAAGGAAGAAATCGCGTGGCCGCATTGTTCAGATCCGACAGGCCGGGACGCGGAGAAGTGGGCACGACAAAGGCCGGGATGAGTCGACGAGGATTCGAGGTTGAACAGTTCAAGGTTGATAAGCCAGGCTCTGGACTGGGGTTTGCAGACACAAAGCGCCGAGGGACACGGTCTGGCGCGGTCGAAGTTGGTTGAAGTCGTCGGAGGATTGTGGTGGTTAGCGGCGTCCCCCAAGCCAAAAAAGGAGAGTGTGTGGGACCCTGAACCTGGGGGCTTAGCTAAGAGAGGAAAAGAGCCAATCATCCGAACTACATTTTAAGCTTCATAAGCGAGGCCCGCTGCCTGAGCTGAGGCGTTAGCGGGAACTAGCGGCTTGGCGTCAGCATCCCGGGGGCGGCAGGGACACTACGAACAGACTTGGGGAAGGAGCCAGCCAGCCCAGGCACCTTCCAGTCCCTAGAGCCAGGCACCTCGCACCTCAGGCAGGCAGCTCGCCACGACTTGCCCCCCTCCTTCCTCGTCCCGTCCTTCCCCCTCCACCTCACGCATTCCTCTCTTCCTCCCATTCCATTTCCGGCGTCATCGCATGGTCCTCTCTTCATCTCCCTTTTCCAATTCCGGCGACTTCTTCAACGCTGCCTCCACGTCTTCGATTTTTCCCCTGAGATCAGACTGTTCGACTGGAAACTTCAGACGAGATGCATTGTCCGAACTTCTATTGTCCTTTTCCATCCGAAACCCATCGTTGTGCTGCAGCCCGCAGAGCCTCCTCTAGTACGAGATATCGTCGAATCATCGCATCATGGACGGGAACACGATATGCAGCAAGATGCAGCTACATCGAAGAGGCGCACGATAGTCTCGTCAGCTTGGCATCCGACTCGAGGGGTCAAGCTAGCTGACTGCCACCCGCATCGTGCTGGCCTGTCGTCCAGCTCTCACCGAACCTTCGCGCCCAGCTGCCAGGATTGTCAGCGTGGGAGACGTCCAGGCCAGAGTCAGCCTGTCATCATTGACATGAGGATGGCCCGAACTGCGTTGTGGCTGCACCAGCCGACGCGGAGGACCACCACTCGGGTTCGTTGGAAACCGGCCGAGTCTCTTCAGGACCTAATCTTGGGCATCACTTCCCAAGTCACCTGGACCAGGCACCAGATCGACCGGGATGTCCGCTCTTCGATGCTGACCCCGCCTTGTCGAGGCCTCATGCAGAAGATACGATGTAGCTCTTGTCGAGATCGTGACCATTGGTTCAGGGCTCAGGACCCCTTGTTGCGCGACTGTTGAATCGGAGCCTGTCATTCGCCCACGCTCACCGAGGCAACGCTCCTCGCATCTGCCGTCCCAGTACCATGGAGCTCTTGCAGATCAGCTCTGCCTTCTATCGATTATTCCATGTGCACCGACACCCATACAATCTGCAGCTACCGGTGTTGACGCTCAAGCCTACCTACCTTGCCTACCCTGTGATATCCCAGAATAACCTTATGGAGGTCTTCACTTGCGCTTTTCTTAGCGGCCTGTTTCAACAATTTAGGCTCGCGCTATTGGGGACTGGCATTGTCCAGAGTTGGAGGCTGAGATCGCCACAACGGCCTGGACAACAAGGAAAATCAGCATCCTCAAAGAGATGCCACGCTACGTCGGTCTTATACCCGTTGTTGCTTAGCGCCCGAGTCTCGGTCGGCTCGTATGTTAACTCCAACATCGGCGAAGGACCACTTGCTCGGCAGGCAAACCTCGTCTGTCAGGTTGATACTCCGGATTCTGCACTATCTGCCAGTAGTGCGCTTCCGTACCGCGTTCCCATTGCTTCTACAACCGAACTTGCATTAACGTACAGCAGGTGCCTTCAATGGGCATGTGCAACCGTGGGCTGGACCTCTATTCGCAAGAGACTCGTCCATGAGAAGTGGCTGGACCTCTTCCAACAGCTGCTCGCCTGCAAGTGGAGGCGAGTTACCCGACTATCCATCCCGTTGGGTCGGCATGAGGCTGCTGAACCAGAGTCCCGTGTGGTCGAAGCCCATGCCACACAATCGCGCCTCCAGCTGAGGACTTGCAACCGTCGCGTTTTCCAGGTTGTCTTTGACTGTTTCAACGATGACCGTTGGACTCTTGTTCTTTCACAACGATCCAACGTCGACTCTATCGCCATTCAGCGTCGCATTTCAGGTTGGAGGACTAGGCGCCAGCCCGGCGCGCCGCAAGCCTCCTCATCCCACCATACACTGCTGGAGCTGGCGAGGGCGGCCCAGACTAACACCCGTCTTCCTCCAAGGGGCTAGCTCGGGATTTCCGTGCGAATATCGACTGCTCAAGATGGGTAGATGCTTCTCTATCACGAATGGCCGCCATGATGGCTTTCCTTCCGCCGCGCGACGTGCGCTTGTCGACGACGACTCGATCGAAACATCCCGTTGCCAAGCACGAGCGGGCCGGCTATGATTCTTCTCGAGCGTCGATACTCATCGAGAAAGCAATTAAATACCCTTGGTCATTTCCCCCCTCATCCGGGAACTTTCTTCATCACTCTCACCGACAATCATCCACTCCTCTCTTGACATATTCAAGGCGTCGCCACCCGTCTTGGCCAGTACTTGTCACTAACATAGCAGCTCTTGGCTTTTGCCCTTCATCTTCTATCCATCATGGTTTCCCTTTCGGTTCGCCAGTCTCTGGCAATCCTTCTCGCCCTTGCTTCCGACACTCTTGCCAAGGACTGGCTCAGCCCTGAGTACACCTGGCTCTATGAGTTCCCTCTTCCTATCCCTCCCCAGAAGCAGGAGAAGTTGTAGGTCTACCAATATCTCACTTCGAGTCTCTAATTCGCCTCTGACACCATGCAGCTCCGACAACCCCGTCATCAACCCGGTCACCGGCAAGAAGATGAGGTACTACGAGATCGAGATCAAGCCGATTAGCCAACAGGTGTACCCCAATCTGGGAAATGCCACTCTCTTTGGATACGACGGTGTCTCCCCCGGTCCCACCTTCATGATGGAGCGTGGCGAGGAGGCAGTAGTCCGCTTCACCAACCACCACCCGAGCATGGCCAACTCTGTCCACCTTCACGGTTCATACTCGCGCACTCCTTGGGACGGATGGGCTGAGGATGTCACCAAGCCTGGGGAGTACAAGGATTACTACTATCCCAACAACCAGGCTGCACGAACCCTTTGGTACCACGACCATGCCATCGACCACACCGCAGAGAATGCCTACTATGGCCAAGCCGGCGCTTACATTCTCCACGACCCTGCTGAGGATGGCCTTGCTCTTCCCAGCGGATATGGCATTTACGATATTCCTTTGATCCTGTCTGCGAAGCAATACAACCCTGACGGCTCCTTGTACTCTCCTGCCAGCGAGACTACCAGTCTTTACGGCGATGTCATCCATGTCAACGGACAGCCTTGGCCCTACATGAAGGTTGAGCCACGCAAGTATCGCTTCCGCCTTCTCGATGCCGCCATCTCTCGCACTTTCCTGCTTTACCTCGAGAACATGAAGGGAGAGCGCGCCGATTTCCAGGTGATCGCCTCCGACGCCGGCCTTTTGACCGGCCCCCAAAAGGTGAAGGAGCTGTATATCTCCATGGCTGAACGCTACGAGATCGTCATCGACTTCTCCAAGTTCAAGGGCGAGAACGTCACTCTTCGCAACACTCGCGGCTTTGCTGCCGATCAGGACTTCCTCCACACCGATAAGGTCATGCGTTTCGTGGTTGGTGACCAGTCTGTCGACGACAAGTCCGAAGTTCCCTCTTCCCTCCGCAACGTTCCCTTCCCCAAGGATAAGACCGGTGTTGACCAGCACTTCCGCTTTGAGCGCACTGGTGGTGACTGGCGCATCAACGGCGTTACCTTTGCCGATGTCAACAACCGCGTTCTCGCCCGCCCCAAGCGTGGCACTATCGAGGTCTGGGAGCTTGAGAACAGCTCTGGCGGCTGGTCCCACCCTATTCACATCCATCTCGTCGACTTCCGCGTTATCAAGCGTGTCAACGGCCGCGGCGCGGTGATGCCATATGAGTTCCAGGGCTTGAAGGATGTCGTCTGGCTCGGACCCGGTGAGACTGTTACCGTCGAAGCCCACTACGCCCCCTGGCCCGGTGTGTACATGTTCCACTGCCACAACCTCATTCACGAGGACCACGAAATGATGGCTGCCTTCAACGTCACCGTCCTTGAGGATCTTGGATACACCGAGGAATACTTCGTCGACCCCATGGAGAAGGAGTGGCGCGCCAAGCCGGAGACCTCCGCTGCCTACAACTACGACTCGATTAAGTCTCGCATGCAGTTCATGGCCAACTACCAGCCCTACAACAACGTCGACGAGGTCGAGAGCCGCCTGGATGCTTACTGGGCTACCAAGACCTTGTCCACCTCTACTGTCGCGGCTGCCAGCTCGACGTCCGCTGCGGTCACATCAGCTCCTGTGTCTTTCTCTCCTACTTCCACCATCACCGCCAAGGCCACCACCACAAGCAAGGCGGATGATGACAAGGGTGGAAAGAACAGCACCAAGGACAGTGGCAAGGATAGCACCAAGGACAGCGGCAAGGATAGCACCAAGGACAGCGGCAAGAAGACCACCACCACTACGAGCAAGAACAAGCGCGGTCTTCGCTTCCGCAACGCCAACATGCCGATGCCCAAGCGTACTGCCACGCCTCAGTCTTGAGATGGGCGAAGATGAACATGAGCTCTTTCCTCATTCTTTCCTTTTTCTTTTACGATCTTCACGATTTCTTCATTCTTTATAGACCATAGACTTGCGAGATACTCCCCATTTTAAGACGATTTCCTTACTTTAGGAGGCGGTGGAGATATGGCATGGCCTCGCACATTGTAATGTTACTGATTGTCTCTGAATTGAAACATGTTCACATACAAATTGAGTTACCATATGTAATTCTAATGGCTATAATGTATGTGGATTCACTGTGCCTAAAGTCACACATCACGAGCGTTCTCCTAGATTGGCGGAAATGAGCCGCTATTTCGAAATTATTGTCGTGTGGTGTGGAGCTGTCCTCAACAGGTCTCTCTGTCTCTGCCGAACGCAAATTTTGGAATCTTGGGTGCTGAAGCGCCATTGTATGTGTGTGCGTGCATTGATTGGACGTCTGGGGTGCTTCAGGATTGAGTAATCATGCTCCGGTGCCTCTGTGTTCCATGCCGAACATTTCAAAGCAGAGCAATGCGCGCCCGTGAGCGCGACCCTAGATTGGGCACTTCTTCTCGTAGACTACCAAGTAGCTTTATGTTTATCATTTTTGTAATGCTAAAGCAGGCGCTTCAAGTAACTTGGGTTGTTGTAATGAGGCAGCGTGGTAACAGCATGTTATCTACCGTCGTGTAGAAACATAATTAAACTGCTCTCAGCATGTGCAGCATCTTCATCGACATCAGGCCGGGGCGCGCTTCGATTACGTCCTTGGGGAGTGATGAAGCGTTGCGGCCCACTCAAGTCCCGCAGCTTGCAAACCATCAGGCTCATTTGATGTTACAATTATTGTGGTACAATGGTACATGGGGAAAAGGCATTTCGCTTCAAGTGGGAGTCGAGCGCTGGATGGGGAGGGGTCATGAGCGCGTGGCCAGTCTGGCAAAGTTGTACGCGCCAGTGCCATTGTTCTCGGAATGCGCAGGGAGATCGACACGAACAGAGCGTCATGAGATCATCTCAAACACAACGCCTAGTGTAGCCCGAGAAAATCTGGCTAGGTCTACTGAAGCTGGCATCGGTGGACAGAATAAATGGCCGCTGAGGAAGTACTGTTGGTACCAAAAAGCGGCCATTTTTTGTGTCCGCCGGCATGCGAGGAGAACGCATCCGTTTCCCCAGCGTTCAGCACGATTTTGCTACTGCTTGCTCGCCGTGAGCGGGTGTTGGCTTCCAAAACATGTGGAGCTTGGGCAACCTCGATTGAATTCCTTTCCGTCCTCGACGGCATACCTTGGCGTACTCCGTAATCTATGATTGTTGAAAACTGGGAGGAGGTGACGAGGGCACAGCTGCCAACGTCGGCAGACGACATGGGGTGACGTTGAGGTTCGGGGATACGCACGTTGCCCTCGACAGGCGGATTCCTTCCAGAGGATCTCTGCTAGTCCGTAATGGAAAACACGACAGTTTGGCGTTTTCTAATTCTGCAACCAATTGCGATTGCAGGAACCTCCAGGGGCGGTTTAATCTTCCACGGGTATGCGGAGTCTTTTCGTTGTACAAGACTCTGGTAGACCAAAAGGACTGTGCATGGTCTGCTTGGTCTGCATGGTTGGGCATTGCCAACCAATACCTTTTCGTCTCCTTGTGGCCACGGCACCCATGTCTGAGGGTGGTGGCGCATTTAGGCGGTGGGGCAGCAGGTAGGCTCGGATGCGCTATCATGCGCGGTACTTTCACCACCTAACCGGCGATTTGGTACGACCCCAAGGTCCCCCAAAATCGCAATTGTATAATACGGCGCGCAACCCCGCAGTCTTCGAATCGCGCAGTGGCGCAAAATGTCTTTTCATTCAGACTTCAAAGAACGGTTGTGGGCACCTCCGCTCTCATCTCAGACCAGATTTTCCGATGAAAATCTGCTCCAATACCCCGGGAGCCTAGGTTATAAGCCGGCTCCCCCCTACATCTGTGCTTCTAAAGCGAGTAAGTTCATCCAACATGTCCCCCCTTCTAGCGACTCCGCCAAACCATGGCAGTCCGATGATCCCCGGAATCATCATGGGGACCTTTCCATCACTAGTTCAAGACCAACCTAACATAATGCAGGCTCCGAATCATCACATTCGACACACGTGACAAAGCACAACACGTGACTGGGAACAACCGTTGTTTTGCCGACCAACAACAGCCCGGCGAACCGTTTTCGTCCGCGACGAGGCAGCCAACCGCCTACTCACCAACACCCAACAACGACGGCTTACTTCACCCGATTCTGCCTTGTCAGCTGTTGAGGCCCGACGAAAAATGCCTCAACCCAGGCATCCCGAGCACTTCCGACCCCTCCCAAGCCGGGCGCAAAACCCCAGCCAGGCGGCCTCCTGGACGCGTCACTCTCATGCAGTCATGATCCCATGATATCGCAGCAGGCTCTTCACTGGACCATGTTTCTTCTCGCCAAGATGGACTGCATGAATACGAGATTCTTCGCAACATGGAAGAGAAGTCACCCTCAGGTCACTTCCACACTCCGTGTTGGCGACAGGCTTGCTCTCAACTTTGGCCGACTTGGCATCCGCCTTCAGAGCAAGACCGAGGAATCAATTTGCCCGAGAAACGGAGCATCATCCAGCACAATCATAGCCCACTGGAGCAGTCCAGTTTCGCCGGGCGTAAGGCAGCTACCAAGGCGGCCTCGGAATGCCGTATACTCTCGCCCCAGGCGTGAGTCCGGAGCTTTTGCTCAAGTCCCTCCGTTAACGAGTTCACGATGAGTGCTATCGTGCGTACCGGTGAGTTGAGAATTCTTCACGATGGTTCCGGTTCCGGTTGAGTTCATCGGAAAGCTTCCCGGGCGAAGGCGGCAACAAGAGCCTCCGGGACCGTTGTTAGCGGTATTTGAGCTTCAACACGGAAGCTGGTCCGGTCATGGCCATGCCCGGGTCCCGTCTCCACGGGATCAAACGGCGCTCAGTCTCTATGTTGAAACTGCGCCATGGGCTTATGAATGCTATACCGGCCTATTCAGAGGCATGTCAGTATGACTAACGTCCAGTTCGAACCTACTAACAGTGGTCCATCAACCCGGCCAACGTCTAAGCCTTATCTGTCACGGATGATTATCGGAGTTTTCGATGACACTTCTCATTGGCCCGGTAGCAGACCCCTCTCCCTGGTCAACATTTCCTCGCCAAGGGACCGGCGCTCGCTCGAGCCCATGTCGGCGCTGTGTTGTGTTACAACAACCTCTCACCCCGAGCTGCCTTCAGAAGCAGTTTGAATCTGGAAAAAGGTCCAGCTCGCCATACCCATTGGCTGTTGACAGTGCTGAACTTTGGAATTTGCGGCCGCCGCAGTACCGTGACGCTACGGGCGGGGTTCTGTGGGCGATCGGGCTTTTCCCCTCAACATGGTACAAACGGGCTTTGGAACAATGTTGTCAAGAGAAGTAGCGGAAGCGTGGTTGGTTCAGTTTCTGGTGGTCTTGTTGTGACAATCCGCACTTTTTGCCAATCTCCAATTTCCTTGTCGGTATAAAACAGATTCTTCAGAGTTGATCATCAATCCCAACCCATATCTTGACTTATCATCACCCGAGCAATTACTTCTGAGCTCAACAGGCTCGTTGACGCAACCGAATACTGAGTTTGCGCCTACGCCGTGTGAAAATCACAGCGAATCTTCCAGAGATCTTGAATCTACTGAGACGCCATGACTTCATCCAACCAAACCAACTACCACGGGTTTGTTGTCCATCCCACTCGGCTCACGAAGATAGCGAGCTAGCTAACAGATGGTCTGCAGAGAAACCTCGTCGAGACCGTCTCATAAGTACTCCTCCAAAGACTCCCGCAAGACCCAGGCGAAGCGCCGGCAAACCATGTTCGAGGGTCACCCCGATGGCAACATGCATCGTGTTTCGGGCCAAGGCTCGAATGCCGAATCAAGCAAGTCTCAACATAAGAAACTCATTGAGAGCAAGATCGCGAACTTCGACAAGCACTTCGGTAGCAAGCCGTAGGTTTGTTGCGGAGCATCTAGTACGGCTGTTCGCTAAGACTCGTTGTCCTTGGCAGTTTGTGAGGCTCAAGGTTGTCATCATGTCATCCGGCCTAATCGAAGCATCGAGCATGGATCAAGCTTCGTCGGGACTTCCTGCACATGTTGGCTACGGTAGATAATGGTGTTCTGGGGTCATAGAATCTTGCAAGGAAAGGGTCATCGGGAGTTTGGAGTTGGTCGGCAGGTGGGAACCGGCGTCACAAGCGGCAAGAAAGCCATTTCGTTCGAGCCTGGTGTTTGTGAATCCCCAGCTTAGAGCCTGCCGAATTTGAAAGACATACTGAATTGGGCATGTTTGTATCGGGACTTTGTAAACACTCGTATTCGTGGTTATGCAATTGACACCAATGCTGCCGGGCGCGCGCCGATGCCGACACGGCGTTCGATCGGTAATGTGGTTCTTTCGACCGGGTCGGCCGCGACCAACCACGGTGGTTGAGAGAGAATTGGTGGCAACCCGTGGGACCCTACCTTACCTAGCATCCCCCGAAGAAACTCTAACTCGGGGGCTTTCGAGAGCTCACAGGGCTCAGATCTAGGCTACCTGTGGCGCAGTCTACCTTTACGTAGTCCATGCAGTTTTGCTACGTTTGATGTCGAATAATTTCCCGGTGGATGCGCTGGCCTGGTCACCTGGAAAATTAGGTAGGGATCTGCCTTCCGCACCTCCAGTGCCGCCGTATGACCCAAGCGGCCAAACTAAGCCATTCCCCCCCTCCGCCAACAGCCCTCCAAGAGGCCGAGTGGAAGAGTGACAAGCCAAAATCCAGCAGCGCGCTGCCTCGTCCAGAAGCTTTAGACGCTTGGTATCATGAAATGTCCGGATCCTGGGGTCATCGTATGATGCATCTGAACTGGCGATTGACTGCAAATGCTCAAGCGTTTGGATTTGCTGCTCAATTAAGTGACGTTTGTACGGGATAGAGGCGAGGCATGCAGTGACGCAGTGAAGCAAAATGTGCCTCGGCTCTCTCGCTTTCATTCGACAATGGTTAATAAGTCTTTCGGGTCAGGACCGCACCTCGTCCCGTCTTGGCGAGTCGAGGATTCTTTATTCAATATGAAATGATGGGAGACCAATAAAACTTTCTCAGATAATGCAAATATTTGGGATGCTAAGCACCATCTGGCGCACGCTGGGTGGATTTGGGCACATCGACGACGGGGGTTACCCGCCGTGACTACCGGACGCAGCGCACCGCACTGAATCTCACGAGCAGCATCATCCTCTTTATTTAATGCATGGGCTGCTGGTTACATACGAGTGCCTGGGCGGGGTCCCCGGCCTGCTAGATTTCGCTGCAGACCAATGGAATCTCACTGGCAAAGTAGACATTCCATGGCAGAATTGCTTCTTCGAATGCAGTACGTACAATAGCGGCCGCATCTTGCACCCACATTTTCTGTATCAGCCGAATTGAATTCAGGATACATATGCATGTAACGGGCTGGCAATCTCCTTTTCCACTTCCTGGCGACGTGCGGCATTACATAAATACTAACCCGCGATCTGGGCAGCCCATCCGAATAGTGATCTTTTGTAGGACACCTTATTCCTGATGTGCTGCATGCTCTAATTCGGAAGAAAATGTCAGCTCCTACGAACGCAACTGACAATCTGACTTTTGTCAATGCTCCGATCAGTACTTTCCACCGATTTCGAGACCTACCTGTCGACGTCCGTATTTTGATCTGGAAGATATTCTACCTTACCCCGCGAGCGTTCATTGCCAAGCTCGAAAGATGGAGTCCGCCACGACGGTTGCCCCTTTCTGATCGCGATTACGCGCACATTGGTTTGGAAATTGACTTTCTCGACCGATTCATGATTTGGACATTCAAGCATGCAAATGAGGCGACATGGCTATACTACAGATCCATCGACAATGACATCGATCGCTTGTCGAGGTCTGTCGCTCATTCGCTGCGCCCTCCTTTTTGGGTCCCAGCATGGCATAGAAGGCTAGTCCGCAATCGATATTTCTACACGACCCTTCCTCCCGGAAAGAACCCTAAAACGCCAATGCCTAAGATCCATCACATTAATTGGAACGTGGATCTGATCTGTCTATCCGAAGAAGACGTCCAAGGAAGCAATTCGACGCTGTCCAGCTGGTGGACGCTTGTGCGGCATCTCGCAATTTCCCCAGCAATCGAGGACTTCCCTTACCTGAAGTTCCACATCACTACGGAAAACATGTTCTTATGGTCGAACAAGAGCACGTTCAGAGGGCTGAAAAGCCTACGACACTTACATCCAACACGATCCGAATCAGAAACTCTCAGCGAAGGAGCTCACTTTCAAACAAGATACCTGTTAAGAGACTCACCACATACACCTCCTGAGTGGAAGGAAATGGATTACTATCAAGCATTTTGGCCTCCTGACAATATGGAGATACCGCCACAGCCATCATGGAGCAAGTTCCTTCGTAGGCTGCAGAGCCACCCCGACCAAATCGAAGGCATATCCATAGAGGAGTTATCTAGGATCTCCGCGGATGACGAAGTGGCGGGTGCGAGAGAATTCTTTCGCGGTATGGTCCAGATGATGTAAAGTCCGCAGTTTCAACATGTGGTCAGCTTGCGAGTCGGTTCGTGTGGAGTTACAGCTTACATAGGAAAAGAGCAATTTAGTCTTAGACTGAAAGGCATGGCTTTAGGCATATTTCCTTAGAATGATAATCCACTGCTCCTAGACCGATATTCATGGTTATCAGTGTACTGACTTGGGATCCACCTTGGGGGGCTCGTATCATGTATGTTGGAAACGATGGACATGGTCGTTGGGTTGGCAATCAGACCATCATTCTGACTCGCTGACTATGCCTGATTTGAACCGTTTCGTCACTCTGTCCGAGATCTATATGCATCATGGCTGGGTCAGCAACAGCGGCCGGCAGCAGACTCACGAGTCTAATGAACTTCAAAAACTACACTTCATATCACGCAGAAAGGATCAATATGCAAGGTGAATTGAAATGTAAGTCAAAATTGGGTTCGTGTGAACGCTGAATGATGACATCCTGATGAACATTCAACTCCTGGGCTCACCAAGTCACACATACTACGGTACCTAAATGACACGCATCTTCAATTATATTAGGCAGAACGAGTTGCTGACACTGACGTTCTCAAAGTCAAAGTCTTTTCATCGGACGCAGATTGTATAGTGCAGTTTGTCCATGTTCCTCTGAGGTTTGTCATTGTGTCGACAAAGATTGTGAACCATATGACACATATCATATCAGAATAATCTGAGTCATAGTCTTGACAAAATACCATTAGTATCCAGCATAGATAGATGATGGCGCGAAATCTCCTTGATAGAGGAGCATCCAGCAAGCGCCATAGTCGTCCTCAACTCTTGCTCCAGAATGTCGACTGCCAGCTTGACTCCCTGTTCCCCATTGTACTATGGTATTGCATGTGAGTTAAATATGCTCATCACACGTTTGTGCATCTAGGGGCGTTCTTACCGCAAGACCCCAAATGGGAATCCGCCCCACAAAGCAACAGTCGGCCCCAAGAGCTAAGGCTTTGAAAATATCAGACCCGCGGCGGATTCCACCGTCAATTCCGATCTTGATTTTGCCTTTGGCAGCTTCGGCACATTCGGGTAGCACGTCGATAGTCGCAGCGGCGCCATCCAGCTGTCTCCCACCGTGATTGGAAACGATGATTCCATCGAGCCCGTATTTAATAGCAAGTAGCACATCCTCGCTGCAGTATACTGTGATAGGCTTCAATTAGTTTTGTATCTGTTGAGAAATCTCACATGTACCTACTGCCTTTGAGCCAAAGCTCGAGTGTGGTGTGAGACTTCACCCAGGGGATGATCGACTCCCAAGAATTGCTAGCATCCCGCCCAGGATTATGATGCGAACGAACGCCTCCCAGATTTGGCAAACGCAGATTATCTGGTAGGGCTAGCTTGTTCCTGGTTTCGTTCAGACGCCGGCCAAGGACAGGTGCATCAACTGTCAGTATGAGCGCTCTATAACCCGCCTCTGTTCGGTGTTAGCTGTTGGACATGAATCCCTTGATCAGCTAGGCCCAAAAGATTGCTTACTCTCTGCCCGCTTCATCAAATCCAGTGGGACCGAGCGGTCTTTTGTGACGCTCAGTTGGAACATGTAAGGATTCGAGCTTTCTCCCTTCTCTTCTATTACATCCTCAAGCGAGGTGGTTGCATAGGTTGAAAGTCCCATAGGGATACTTTTGGCTGCGGCCGCTCTTGACGTGCCCTTCTCTGCTTCATGATGAGCAAGTCCGTGCATAGCAGCGGGTGCGAAAGCGAGCGGGAGAGCAATTTCAGATCCCAGCATAGTAATCCTCGTGTCTACTGAGGCTACATCGACGAGAATGCGTTGACGGATTTTGTACTTGTCGAAAGCATGCTCGTTATCTCTGAGCCTACGTACCCGTTAGTGATTGAGACTGCCAAGAGGGAAAAATTGGCAATACGTGATCATATCCATCGCTCCTTCATTGAAGTACTCTGAAGCTCATGTTAGCAGGTTCCAAAAACACGCAGCAGTTAATTCCTTGAATCCATACCTCGGGCTGTCTTGTCCAGCTTAGCGGAAGCTACTCGCTTCAGCTCCGAGATGGTGAGGACTTCTTGTGATGGTGAGTTCGCCATGACGGAATTGTGTGACGCGTGTATCGTGTCCTTGCTTCAATCGAAAGTTGATATCGAGAACGGATAGCGCAAGTTCGTACACCTGCGGTCCGTTGCTATCAATCATCATCTTAGTGGAGGCCACAAACCTCGCACACCTCTCAGCAAGTACTATTTAACCTATCCAATAAGATTACTTGCCCCGGAAATAACGGGTTCCCAGTTGTTGAGGGCAAGGTGAGGCCATCATGTCGGGTCAACCCGAGTATTCATATCAGACGACGCCACCCTGATAAGCGTGCAGATCAGTGCCAGTCGGGTCGACCCGAGTTGCTTTACACACACATGCCACCAAACGGAACGACCCGCTGTGTCCGTAGCAAAGCGGCTCTCAGTTTCCGATTACAATCGACCGTTGGGTCTGGTTGCGTTGTGCTCAATCTGCTATGTTGGCGAGGTGACTTGTCAGCATGTGGTGAGCAAATTGGGCCATCCCATCTAAGCAGCTGGATCTTATGAGCATAGGAGTAGTCTAATAAAATGGGATTGGGATTGATGAATATGCTTCTGAAACCCACGGGCCTCTTCTTGGTCCTAGTCCAACGCGCTTGGGGCTGTCAATCCTCCTACTGCGTCCGATCGTGTCCAAGATGAACACCAATGGCAATCACAAGTCATGGGACGTTCCCGTAGACTTTGCTCGGAGGATGAAGGTGATTTGCATCGGTGCAGGAATGTCCGGGATCCTATGCGGGATACGATTCAAACAAAGAATTCCGAATTTGGACCTGGTCATCTATGAGAAGAACTCCGAGGTAGGCGGTGTTTGGCTTGAGAACAGGTAAGCGATTTCTTCCCCCCTCTAATAGCGATTTGACCATTGACAGAATCAGGTATCCTGGAGTTACATGTGGTAAGCTCAATTCTTGAATGCCCCTTGATGCATTGAGTCTGACTGCTACGCCTGGTGTCATCATATGTGCCGTCCGTGAGTTCTGTCACTTGGCAAATGCCACCAAAATGGGCATCCACCAACCATTTGTAGGTCTCATTTCAGTACACCTTCGAGAATAATCCCAACTGGTCTCACTTCTTCTCACCTGGACCTGAGATCGGTCGCTACTTCCAAAGCGTGGCAGAGAAGTACGGCATGAAATCATTGGTCAAGTTTCAACACGCCTTCAAGTCCGCCCGATGGCTCGAAGACGAGGGTCAGTGGGAGGTGACCTTAGTGAACATGACCGATGGCACTGAGTTTAGAGATTATTGCAATGTCTTTGTCAAGGCAACAGGCAATCTTAATAAGTGGATGTGGCCCAAGATTGATGGATTGCATACGTTTCGGGGGCCATTGATTCACAGCGCCAACTGGGACGAAAGTTTCGATCCAAAGGGAAAGCGGGTTGCAGTGGTTGGGTACGGGGCTACAGCCGTGCAGCTTGTCCCAGCCATCTTACCCGAGGTGCAGCATATGGATCACTATGTGAGGGGACAGGCTTGGATCTCGCCAGCCGGCTATGTTGCTGCTGATCCGAGAAAGACTACTTCTGACATTCATAACTGTAAGTATTGGAAATTTGTTGATGTTGAAATGGGTGAATTGCTAACACTGAGAGCAGTCCCTTTTCCACCCGAAGAGCAAGAGCGATTTGAGAAGTACCCAGTGGAGTACCTCAACTACCGGCACCAGGTTGAAAACTTCGTCAACAAGTTTCAGCTTGTCCATTGGGTTGGATCAGACATGAACAAAAGCTTTTCGAAAGCCACGGAAGACTCGATGTTGCGCAGACTGGCAACGAGACCAGATATATTTGACGCCCTGAAGCCAACGTACCCGGTTCTCTGTCGCCGGGTTTCCCCAGGACCAAGATACCTCGAAGCTCTGACAGAGCCCAATCTGAACTTCATTCCCCAAGGAATCAGGAAGGTCACCGAAACTGGGATAGTGGACGATATAGGAGTTTACAGAGAGGTCGATGCTATCATCTGTGCTACTGGATTCGACACATCATTGTCGCTCAAGGAAACCCCAAATTTTGGCAGAGGCGGAGTATCGCTCGACGACTTGTGGGAAGAAGAGCCCGGCGCTTACATGTCAATGTGTCCGCCGGAAATGCCCAATTGCTTCTTCTTTGTTGGCCCGAATGGCGCTCCTGGTGCGGGGTCAACAATCCAGATGAGTGAGGTGACTTGCGAGTACATGATCAAGTGTATCCTGAAGCTGCAGCGCGAGAACCTGAAGTACATGGTTCCAAAGTGAGTTGTGCCTGCCTTTGAAGCTCGGACAAGAATCGAGTGGGTATTGACAATTTCGAAACAGGATCTCGGCTGTCAATGCCTCTATGAAGCAGGTTGACTGGTATTTTGAGAAGACGACTTTTGCCTTCACAGTAAGCAAATTTGCTCTTGGAATCAGTCCCGGATATATTAATAACGAACAACCAGTGCAATAGTTGGGCCAAGAGAACATCCAATGGCCGGATGTTGGGCTACTGGCCTGGATCTGCTGTTCACCAACGTGCCACATTGATGCATCCTAGGTTTGAGGACTTTGAGTACGTTTCAAATGACGAAGACGAGAGTGATAGTCTTGCGTGGATGGGGAACGGCATGATCATGGCGCAAAAGATGGATACCTCCACAACTGGATATCTTGATCTGGTGGATAAGCCTCCCGTAATCGGCAAGCCAGCTGTCAGCCTCCCCCGGAACGACCACGAAGATGTGAGGGGTAGGGGTCTAGATAATTTTGTCGAGCCGGTGAAAGGTCAAATCCGTGTAGAAAACTGATGATGATGATGATAGACGGGACGGTGATGGTTGCTAGGAGTGCGTTAGTAGCAAATAGCACCTCTTCTATCAAGAGCTGAGTGCACTGGGTGATTTGGCAGATCGCTTCATTTATCCATTGTTAACAATAACTCCATTCCAAGGCAATTTCACCCAAGGGAACGCGGGGAAGAAATGCCAGTGACATGCTTCGTCGTTTACCCGAAGTCCCTTATCGCAGGCTACTGGTCGCAGTAAGTGCGGGGGAGGTCATTCTAACAGGGATATGAGATACTGATGCATGCACCTGATCCACCACTGTGCATCCTTTATCTTACTAGCTAGAACGACTGATAGCCGCGGACAATGACATCCTGCTCTCTTATCACCCCTGTTGGGGAGCATCTCCATTTTCAACAACCGCAGCAACTGTCTGAACTCCAGTCAATATGTCTCCATCTCCGTCAATCACAGTGCGGACCCATGCCAAACGAGCACGAGTCGCCTGCATTGCTTGCCAGCAGAAGAAGCAAAAGGTGAGCCTACGTAGTATGGTAACTTCTCTGCGCATGTCGTGAACTCACAATATCCCTTGTCTAGTGTGATGGCCGGGCACCTTCGTGTGGAAATTGTGTGAAAGGCTCAAGAAGTGAGTTGTGAACACAGCCCTTAACTTGTGGTCTGAACTTGGCTGATGCACAATCAACAGCCTGCATCATCGAAGACCCCTCTACCAAACGACAGTATCCTCGAGGATATGTCGAGGCACTGGAGGAGCGTGTGGCTCGTCTCGAAGCATCGCTCTCGGTCGAAGACGGAGACTTTGACAGCATAGACCATGATTTCAACCGCCCACACAAGCACACCCAGCAACCCCAAGAAGTACCTGTGTCCATCGTAGCATCGATCGACGCAAACGCTCAAGATAGGTGTGTACCCAATGGCATAGCGGATGCGGTTTGTTTCTAATGTGTGCTAGCCTGCAGAATGAGTCAGCCAACAATAATGGCGAGACCCTGAAAGAGCTGAGCGAGGGCTCATCTGTGCTAGATCTCCTTTGCCTTCGAGCTGCTGGTGGAGAGCCTCACTACTTCGGGTCCTCCTCCGCATTCTCATTTACAAAACTATTTACTGCCCGTCTGAGAGGAGCGCAGGTGCGAGGTCCTGGTATGACTCTCGGGGGCGTCTCCAATTCCTTCGTCCAAAGTCGACCACGTGCGGTGCCGGCACCCATGCCGGGCAGAGAGGTAGCCCGGATATTGACAAGTTCCTATTTCGACAACGTCCACCCACAGTATCCGTTTCTGCATAGGCCGACGTACACCGAATATGAAGATGCTGTTATGACAGCCTGCGAGAACGGGCTTACTACCGACCCTCTGAAAGCGTTCTTCGTGTTTATGGTTACCGCAGTGGGTGCTCTCGCGGTGCCCTTCGCCGGCGCACCCCTCCCGGAGAGTCTCTATACGGCCGCTGAAGATCTCTTCGAACATGTCTTGCAGCTCAATAGTCTGGAAACGATACAGGCACTGCTTTGCTGTGCCATGTACTCTCTGCGGTCGCCCATAGGAGTTTCCATCTGGACGTTGTCGGGGTTAGCCGTCCGCCAGTGTGTTGAGCTGGGGCTTCACCGAGATATCCCATGGTCAAAAGTCGAGTCAAACACACTCAAAACTGAGGTACGACGCCGCGTCTTTTGGTGCTCCTACAACCTTGACAGGGCATGTGCTATTACTTTGGGACGACCTGTGTCTATTACCGACGAAGACATTGATGTCGGTCTCTTTTTGGACATCGACGACGAGAATATCACGCCGACTGGGTTGCTAGCTCAAGCGCGTACATCAAATTTAGAGCCGGCAACAGTGGTCTCTTCCGCCCTCCATACGATTCGCCTACGATGTATATGGGCGCGCATGCAACGCACCATTTATCGAGAAACACATAGTGTGGCCCCGCATCGTAACTCCTCTTCGACGCAAAAGTTCAAAGACGAGCTTCGCGCGTGGATGGACGCCGCCCCAGAGCAACTTGTGGAGGGCTGTGCAGCAAACAACGCATTCGGTAGCCCCGAGTGGTACAAACTCATGTATCACCACTCGATCCTACTTCTCCACAGAAGGCGCTTGGTCGTACGTCAACGGTCATCTCACGATCAAAGCCGGTGGGCAGCGCCTGAGTGCGATGATGCATCGGTGTATCTAGACTGCGCATCTTCCTCACAAGCCATCTGCGAGCTTTATCGCACGCTATACCTGAGTCAAAGATTGAATGATACATGGGGTGCGCTGCATGTTCTATTCCTTGCTGGGTTGACCTACGTCCGCTGTCTGTGGAACAGTCCAGAGACACGGAATACCATACGACGAGATATCGTGTCTTCAACGTGCACTTCTTGCATGATAGTTCTTGCCGTAATGTCGGAGCGATGGGATGCGGTGGCGCCATATCGGGACACATTTGAAGCGTTGTCAAATGCTACACAAGCCATGCTGGTGGACTTGGAGACTGCGTCATGCATGCCAAGCGGGCCTGTGTTGTCGTCTTTACAGGCCGACCAAGTCTCCAATTACTTTGCTGGCATGGCTGATATTGGCATGTGCTCATCTGTCGAGCAGCTTCTGATGGACATGATCACGGTGGAATATTAGTGATTTCTTGTCCTTTAGCTATCTGAATTATTGTACAAGCCCTAGGAGAGGTTGTGTCTTCAAATAAACCCAGTGCATTCAATCTCAACATCCGTACTTTCAGGATCTTGTCTGTGCCTGAACCTGCCGCCTCTAACACTTTGCCGAGGTTGGTGAGAGCCTGCGTCTGGAACATGTTGTTAGCATGAATCTCATCTGATACCATGGAGTGCTCGCTCACAGTTCTATCCGCAATGGTTCCCTCGACAATCGAGTTTGTCTGGGGGTTCATGCCGATTGACCCGGAGCAGAAGACGAAGCCGCCGTGAACCATAGCCTGTGACAGTGGAGGATAGGGGCCGGGAGCCTCCTTGGTAATAATCGGCTTCCGCTGGCAATCAGACATCATTTGGACTTGTCAGATTTAGATTGAGTATTCGAGGATTATGGTTTATCATTGTCGTTTTTCTTTGATGGCTCCCAGGCGTGATGTGTTCTTTAAAGCCGCCGGTTTTGCAATAACTTCACCAAAAATGAATGGCCAGCAGAGAATCGGTACGATCCGACCCGGACATCCAATCTCAGACAAGCAGCTGGCCCCACGCAGCACGCCCCTGGAATGTTGTCAGGTGATTCCATGGATGAATGCGTTGGGAAAGGATTGATCTGATTGAAATAGCCCGATTCAAACACAGCCACTTGAAGGTCACTCCTTTTAGCATTGGATAGCTACCGTATAGGCCATCTCCTCTATTACTCATACCTCCTCTTCAACGCACTCGGTTTGCTTCACTGCCCGCCCATCATGTCGCCCCCATCTCAGACTCAGTGTCAGGTTATGTTGGCGGAAGCTCTCCAGCAATACGAAACTCGAAATACTAAGTCTTTGGAGTACCACAACGCTGCTTTGGAAAGTCTTCCGGGTGGTAATACCAGAACTCTTCTTCATGTTTCCCCATTCCCGATCGTCATGGTACGGGGAGAGGGATCTAAACTGATTGATCTCGACGGTCACGAATACTGCGATTTTGTGGGAGAGCTGACCGCCGGACTCTTCGGCCACTCGGAGCCCAAGATCAAGGCATCTATGTCAAATGTCTTATCGAACATCGGCTTAAGTCTCGGAGCCACCAACATCTATGAAAAGCAATACTCGGAACTGCTATGTGCTCGTTTCAACTTGAAAAGTCTTCGGTTTTCAAATTCAGGCACTGAGGCAAATTTGCACTGCATTGCCGCCGCTCGCAAATTCACTGGGAAACGCAAGATTGTGGTGTTCAGGGGCGGATACCATGGAAGCCTCTTGTCATTCTCTCTCGGGGCTGCGCCGAACAATGTCGACCAGATGGACTGGATCATCTCTCAATATAACGACGTTCAGCAGTTGGCTGATGCTTTTGAGAACAACAAAGGGGATATCGCTGCGGTATTGGTGGAGGGAATGCAAGGCTCTGGAGGCGCGATTCCTGCAACCACTGAGTTCCTTCGCGCGATTAGAGAGCATTCTCGCGCCGCCAGCGCACTCTTCATACTCGACGAAGTCATGACATCTCGACTCTATGGCGGTGGCATAGCCTCCACATTCGATCATGACTTGGCTCCGGACATGAAGACGTTCGGGAAGTACCTTGGCGGCGGTATGCCTTTTGGCGCCTTCGGAGGGCGTCGCGACGTTATGGCCGTGTACGACCCACGAATGCAGGGATCTCTTGCCCATTCAGGCACTTTCCAGAACAACACTCTCATGCTCAATGCAGGCTACACTGGCCTGTCCGAAGTATTCACACGTGAGGTAGCTGACGCATTCCACCAGAGGGGCGAGGCTCTACGTGCGCAGCTACTAGAGGTATTCCAAGGGACTCGATTCACAGTGACGGGCCTTGGAACCCTCATGTGTATTCACGCCACCACGAACGGGTTGTCCCGGGATCAGATACAATGCAAGGACGACTGGACAATGGTAGAAGACGGGGATCTGAAGCGGCTCTTCTGGTTGGAAATGTTGGAGGCAGGGTACTGGATCCACCCGCGCGGTAGTATGGCCTTGAACCTGGCTCTGATTGCAGCGGACATGGATCGGTTTGTTGGGACGGTCCGGGACTTCTGCAAAAGACATCAAGCGATGATAAGAAAGTAGATCAGATAGCTTCATAAATTCTACTTGACGTTTGGTATCTCCTGATTCGGGTCAACCCGTTACCTTAAGCATTCGACTGCTGATAGTGTGCCGTCCGGATCGACCCTCAGTAGAACCAACGTGCGGGCATTGAGACCTCATTACGCCTTATCAACTCAGGTGCATAATTATTCGGGCCATACCTATCAGATGACGACAATCAATTCCAGCAGCGATTAGGCAGGATCGACCGCGACCTTATCAATGGACAGCCAAGTACTTGGCGTTGGGGGCACATCCGGGGTGGGGTATCGGCCGCGTCGGTCGGAAATGCGGAACCGCCCGACTGTAGACTGATACCCTCAACAGGCAGTTTGCAACTTTAGATTGTTGAGCGATGCAGAGTTTCTGACTTTGTCTTACGCTGATATAGCTATTCTTGCAAAATTTGAGAAATCGCAGGTGTTTTCTCGCGAACAACCGATTCCCCGAACCAACCAGCTCTCATTTCTTCGCACTCCGCCATACCAAAACCAATGTCTCATCACGCAGGTGTCAAGCCCATCACGGCCGCACCTGAAGACGCACAGGACGACGTCAAGAAAGCGCCAACATACGACGACGATATCGAAACTGCCAGTGAAAGAATCGGCTACAGTCATACCACTGACCAGCAAGATGCCACTTTGAACGGCGTCTTTGGCGCTGCTGCTGCCGCTGGTGGCGAACAGTTTCGCGTGTTGGGAAAGTGGAAAACGGGCATCGTATTGATTCATACCGAGGTTGGAATCGGCATTCTTGCCTTGCCATCGGTTCTCCAACGCATCGGCCTCATTCCCGGTCTCATCGCAATCCTGGGCATCGGAGCTTTATCCACTTACACGGCATATGTTCTCCTACTGTACTGGAAGAGGTATCGCCACATCGACAACCTCCCGGACGCGCTGCAAGTTCTTGGCGGCAAGGTCTTGGCGACTGTTGGTGCCGTCGGTCTCATCATCAACCTCAGTCTTGCTTGTGCCTCGGCGTGTTTGGCTATCAGCGTCGCTCTCAACACACTCACAGGACACAGCATGTGCACGGTGTCATTTATTGGATTCGCGGCGTTGATATGCTATGTGTTGTGTATTCCAAGGAAGATGAATTTCGTTGCTTATTTCTCATGTAAGTTTTGATACTTCGTATCTTCAACATTTGGTGTCTAATACCATCCATAACTCAGGGCCTGCCACGTTTGGCATATTTGTCCCAATTTTCATAGTTGTTATCGCCTTGGCCGTAGCCTCACCACAACTCGCTCCCCCCGGAGCCGACATCAAAATCAAGCTGTGGGGGAACCCAACTTTCCAAGAAGGATTCACCGCTATTCTCAGCATCTGCTACTCTTTCGGTGGCAGGCAAGGCTTCTTCACAGTCATGGCTGAGATGAAAGACCCAGCAAAGGATTACGTCTCCGCCCTGGTTATTTTGCAGTCCTTTGCCATCCCTATCTATCTCGTCACTGGAGGTGCCATCTATGGACTCGCCGGCGACTATGTCACATCCCCTGCTATTGGAACAGCTCCTTTGCTCCCAGCCAAGGTAGCTTACGGCATTCTCCTCTCGACCCTTTTCTGCACAGGCCTATTTTACGGTCACGCCGGCATCAAATACCTTTTCGTCGTAACCATGCGCGACTTGCTCAAGATCCCACACCAAATGACAACCAACACCGTCAAGTCATGGAGCATCTGGGTTCTCCTGGGAACAGGGTTCTGGATCTTGGTCTTCGTCCTCGCGAACGCTATTCCAGTCTTCAACTCTATCATTGCTGTGTCATCTGCCTTGCTGGTTGCCTGGTTCTCATTTGGGTTACCTGGAATTTTCTGGCTGCATCTCAATTGGAAACAACAATTTTCTAGCAAGCGCATGATCGGGCTGTCCTGTTTGAATTGGGGACTTGTGTTCATGGGCGCGTTCCTCAACACAGCGGGTATGTATGCGTCGGTTGATACGTTGGTGAAGGTGTTCTCGGACCCAGAGAGCACAATCAATGGGCCCTTTTCGTGTGCTGATAATAGCTTGTTTTGAACGGTATTTCGGCTGCGGAAGTTTCTCGTCATAAGCGAGGTGGAACAAACGCCTCACCACAGGCTGATGATAGGCTGTGTTATGCTACTGCGTACAATTCAGAGAGACTTTTTTCCTTGCCGGTTGAAATGACATGGGGAATACTATCATAGATTTTTATCAAATAAGGATAGCCAGACTTTTCATCGTCCTAGAATACTACTTGAACACTAGCCTGATTAATTTGACAACGTCGCATCGAAGTCTAAGGGATCAACAAAACAGACCTTGCTTTCACGGAAGAGGTGACACAAAGCATTCCATGACAATGTACCGGATTTCTTGCTAAAGAGATCCCTAATCACTATACCCATAAACCCTGAAGTCCATCGTCAGAGGTTCCTAACACGGGGTCCTTTTCCGGCTTAAGAACCGCCCACTCCTTCTCATATCCTCCATGATGCTCCCCACCCTTGCAAGAGTCCCAATACCCTCCGCCCTTTGGATACGCCCCGATCATTGTAAACCCCGTGATGCGGTCTTGAGTCTCTTTTAATGCCTTGCCAATGTCCCCTCCCGCAATATGATGTCCATCCCCAGGGGTCAAGAGTGTGAACGAGGCTTCAGGCTTGGTGTTGAATGTTTTGTGTGCTGTGCCTGCGGGCAGGACGAACACGTCGCCTTCATGGGCTTCCAACTCGATGCCTCCTGTCTCCTTATCCTTTCCGCAGGTGTTTTCCTTCATGTCCAGGGTGGTGTCTGCAACGCCAAAGCGGATCGTAGCTGAGCCGGAGAGGACAGCCATACACTCATGAACGCCAGAATGGTAATGAGAGCGTTGCGTCTCGCCGTATCGATAGATCCACTGGACTTCCCAGCCATTGTCATTGAACGTTTGGCAGACTCTGATGGCCGTCAAGTCATCTTGGGCTGAGAAGTAGCTTGGATAATGCAGAAGTGGATGTGGTGAATTTGGCATGAGTGCCGTCGCCGGCAGATGATACTTCCGGACATCAACCATGTTGGCGATTATTGAGAACTCATGTGAATGCAAAATACGGATCTAAAAGGCACACAGTTGAGCGTGTTTTAGGTCGCGTTTGGGACATCTGTTATCAAGACCATTCAGCCTTTGCCGCAGACACGCTGCGTCTCACGCGTCATTGATGCCCATAACGTCCCGCACCCACTTTCCGGACACCCCCTCATTCCGGACACCCAAAAATTATGCCCCCATATATCAACGCAGTAACTTAAACCTAGGACTTCTGCTATTCTGATGCAACTATAATACAACTTTCGCTATCACTAGGGTTTTCAGACTCGCTGGATTCATTTATACTATTTTCAAGTTCTCCCGCCTCGATTTGAGCCCTCCGAATAGCCTCAATATCAGCAAACTTCGAATTTGGGCTCATTTTGACCTTCTTGCGTTTCCTGGCCCTACTGGCATCAACCTCTGCTTGTAGTGCCTCAATCTTTCGCTGGGCTACTGCCAGTTGGTATGCCTTCTCATCAAAGCCCTTCTGAACCTTCCGAAAAAGCAGGCGTTGCGTATGCTCATCGTTATCCAGCTTGCTGAACAGGCTGAACTGATCCTGAAGCTCATCCCTCTTCTTGGGGGTTGACCAAAGGACTGCTGATGTATCTGCCGCCCATTTTTCGCTTGCTTTGCCATCAGAGAGCCCTTTGCAGACCTGACCAGCTGGTTTGGCAGGGGTTGAAGTGTTCTCAAGCAGCAGAGGGCTCATGAGGGGTCTAGCCATACTGATAGGCCACAAACCAGTCCATTTCCAGCCACTGATGATATTCTTGCTTGTCAGGGCTGCCTTACGCGCCTTGCCATAGCATACAACGAAATTTCTCTTGCCCACAACTGTACCAGCATCCCATTCAGCAAGTAATCCAAGCTCCTTCTTGTATGCTGCCTTGAGGGGCCCAAAAACCGACTGATCAAGTGGCTGAAGGACGTGTGACGTGTGTGCTGGCAAGAACAGCAAGTGTATCTTGTTTCTGAAGCATGTATACATGAAAGCAGTAGTCTCATGGCTTCCATGACCATCCAAGATCAACAATCTGACCTCTGAGGGGTCTGCTGGCTGGGTAGAAGGTATAAAGACCTCTGTTAACCACTTAACAGCTGTAGAGTCTGAAGTCCACCCGTTTTCTGTTGCTGTGAACTTCCAGGATTCGTATGGCGTCAGATCTAGAGGAAACCACTGCTGCTGGACACTCTTGCCCTTATATATAACAAGTGGAGGCAGTGCCTTGCCAGTTGCAGAGATACACTCAATTAGAGATGTCTAAGCACGCGATCCAGGCTGTTTCTTGCGGATAGAACGAGTTTCTGATGATCCAAGAACAAGCCTATTTGATCCTCTGCCTTCCAGAATACCAGACTCATCCATATTGTATCGATTGGAGGCTTTAATGGCTATGATCTCAGGGATGGCGAGGTGCTTGAACCATTGCCTGATGACATTAGTTGAGGCTCCGTTGATGCGCTGGGAATCAATTGCTCTGCTTCTCTGGACCCTTACAGATGGGTTTCTCTTGATAAAAGCCTGAACCCAGTTCTTCCCTAGAGGCTTGGCGTCTCCATGGATCTGTAGGATACGCTCAGCGAATTCCTTGAGTTGTTGATGGGTTGGTGGTAGGCCTAGGGCAGCCTGGATTCGAATCCATTCAGCCAAATGGCTTTCTTGGGTTGGAGAGAGCCTCTGTAGATCTGAGAAGGCAATATCTCTTGATTGGGTGCCTTGGATACGATCATAAAGAGTAGACTTTGGGACCCCATACTGCAATGCAGCTTTTCGCACGCTAAGCCCATTAGAGATCGCATTAAGAGCCTGATTAATCTCATACTCTGTATATTGACTCATATGGTCTAGAAGAAGATGTTAGATAAAGATGGAAATAAGTGAGATTAAGGTGGTGAAGCTATTCAGGATCAAAGTTGTATGAGAAAGATTTTATTGAGGCATTTTTAGGTGTCCGGAATGAGGGGGTGTCCGGAAAGTGGGTGCGGGACGTTAATAAACACCCAATACAACAACGGCTCAATCCGAGTAGGTGATGACAATGGAAAGTGTCGTTGAAGGCAAATCGGCCTGGGCCGGAATGCCGTGTGTATGGTACTCCTTGAGGAACAACCCGAAGACCGCTATGTTCTCCGCGTAGTGGACTTAGTCGGGAATCTTACAGAGTGACGAGCCCGTTCCCGTCGTTTTTCATAATCAAGGATTGACTTATTTGTTGCAGATTGCTCACGTAAAATTGCTGATTACATTCGGTGACCAAACTTTGAGCAAGATAGAACGAGCCATGGATGCGACCGTGTTTGTTGTGCACTACGCATCATCCCATGTGCCCCTGAATTTATACCCTCCCAATATATCACGCCTGGAACATCAGGAAGACAATTGCATTGTAGATCAAACCATCGCAATGCAAACTTCAATATACTAACAACATCTATGAAAGAAAGCTTCCGTTTGTCTCCTCCAGAACCAAGTCATACTCAGGCTTGAACTGCATGAAGACGACTTCTGGTGTTCCCGATCCCGCTTTTGTGAACCTGGCCGCCTCCTCCGTGACATATGGCTTCTGCACACCGTTCGCGGCGGCAGCTTCGGCCAGTAGTTGTGCCTGGCATGCCTGCTCAAGGGCGATGAAGAAAGCGGCTGCCTCGTCCACAGTTCCGCCGCAGGTAAGGATTCCATGATTCTGAAGAATGACGTTCTTGTGGTTTGGCCCCAGCGCCTTCGCGATTCTCTCCCCCTCGTCTTGAGCAAGAACAACGCCGCTGAAGCCGTCGTAAACGGAGAGGTCGTCGTAGAACATGCAACAGTCCTGGTTCAACATCTCGATGGGTTTTCCGAATGCAGACCAGGCTCTTCCATTGGGTGAATGACAGTGTGCAGCCGCGTTAACGTCCGACCGGGCTTTGTAAAGAGCCGCATGGATCATGAAGCCTGCTCTGTTGACTTTGTGGGTTGTCTTGGTGAGAGGTTTTCCCTCTTCGCTGACGAGGATGAGGTCGCTGACTTTCAGAAGTTTGAAGTGGACGGCGTAGGGGTTGATCCAAAAGCACTTTGGGTCGACGGGGTCGCGTAGGCTGATGTGGCCGCCTGCACCATCGTTGTAGCCGAAATTTGGCGAAGATGCGAAAAGCACCCACGAGGTGTTCTTTTGCCCATTGACGTTCAACGAGAGGATTGGTGAATGTTGGAATTACGTGAAGTTTGCTGATAAGATCCGGTACGTCATCAGAAGGATGTTGAGGACTTGTGTCGCTCATGACAATTTCTTGAGGAGGGGTCTGAGTGGTAGACTCAACCATCTTGATGGTTGATGTAGCCATGTTTGTGTAGATGTTATGAGCTTGTCCGAATAAAACAGAGATTCCAAACTCGGGTCTTTCACCGGAAGGTCGCTACCAAACACTTCACAATGAAGTCCAGATTGGATTGCTTTAAATCACAGTATCATGCATGGGTCACTCGGGTGATGCACCAATAAGCCCAAAGACTATTACCGGTGAGGGGATACTCCATTATTACCTCCTCACCTTTTTCAGTCCGTTGCGGAGTATGATTACCATAGTCGGGCCAACCCGACCTGATATCAACCACGCCCCTCTTCGGTCGGCCTGGGCCGCATTGTCTGATTGGCTGACGTGCATGCCTCCAGATGGCATCCTCCAACATTTCGACACAAGCATCGAGAATAGCTCTCCAAATTGCAGTTACATCCTTTGCCAAATAATTCGGGGTCGTTGAGCACTGATTTTCTGGAATCATTCTAAGCTGAAGTGAAACGCTCAGTGAGACCTTCACTCATTCGTACTACCCATCTTGGCCCAAGTCATGGAGACCTCCACACCGCAATCTCTAGGCCGCAAGCCCAGAGTCCTATCTATTGCATCTCCTTCCTATGCAGGCGAAGACTTTGTGTCAACGTTCCAATCTACTTTTGACCTTCATGTAAGTTCAATCCCTGACACGGGGATTCATGAATGGGTACTAACGATAGATCAGATCATCTTGCCTAGCGACAGGAAAGGCACAGTCCAAGCAATTTCAGACGCGAGGAAGTCCGATGGACCGTTTGAAGCCGTTCTGATTGGCATGGGCAACGGCAGCTACGAGAGATTTGACGAAGGCCTGCTGGGCCCACTACTGCCGGAACTCAAAATCGTTGCCTCCGTAAACGCCGGGTACAGCGAATTTGACATGGAATGGTTCAACAAAAACAAGATCGTGGTGACCAATACTGTTGACGCGGTCGCTGAGCCGACAGCAGATATTGCGATATTCTTGATGCTTGGAGCTCTCAAGGACACCTCCAGACTTGAAGCTGAGATTCGAAATGGTGGATGGCGTGGTGGGTCAAAGCTTCCCCTCCTGGATCCCAAAGGCCGAACGCTTGGGATCATAGGAATGGGAAAGATCGGAAAGGTGTGACACTCCAATATCTGATACGAGTGAAAGTATGGCGCTGATTCTTCCTTACCACTCAGCATGTCGCGCGCAAGTCGCAGGTTTTCGGTATGAATGTGCAGTACTACAGCCGGACCCAGCTTTCACCCGAAGAAGAAAGCCGCCTCTCTGTTGAGCATGCGGGTAGTCTGGAAGCCCTGCTCAAGACATCTGATGTCGTGTCAATCAACTGTCCACTCACTCCCGAGACACGAGGCTTGATTGGTTCTGATGAATTCGCAAAGATGAAGGATGGCGTCATCCTTGTCAACACTGGCCGTGGGGCAGTGGTGGATGAGGCAGCCTTCATTGAAGCGTTGGAGAGCGGCAAGGTTGCCCGGGCTGGTCTCGATGTTTTTAACAGAGAGCCCAACGTCAAGTGAGTCACAGCCTGGTCCAGGAACCCATGGTTTGAACCGAAGTTTTGAAAAGGCAGAACTGACCAGACCTGGCAGCTCATACTTCCGGAATAGCACCCGGTGTATTGTTCAACCGCATATGGGATCTTGGACTGACGTAGCCTGGGGGAACGCTTATCGCGAGGCTATGGATAACATCACAGCTTTTTTTGCGAACGGGAAAGCTATTTCACAAGTAAACTGGTTTTAATTTGCGCTGAATTTGATTCGGTTGGAAGCATTCGCGTCCGCCACCCGAGTGTTTGCCGTCAGGGCCGCAGGGGAAGCATGAGTTGTGTGTGTCAACACCCACATCGATGAACCTAAAGCCCAATAGAAATCATTCAATTTGTGCTTGATAGCCCGCGTGAATTCGACAAGCTTGACAACTTTGAATATTTTAGAAGGTCACTGGCGGTGGCGCAGGACCTCGTGTGTCACTGCACCAAGCAGATGGCCCCCAGGGTGGTGCTGCGTCGTAGCTGGCGTCCAAGATTGGCGCTGAGGTCAGATGTTGAAGGTCCACAGGAGTCACAGGGGTAGTGTTCCTACGGTTGGATGCATTTGGGGGCGGCCCTAGGCCTCCCGCATGATTAGCCCTCCAGCCCTGTCAGTGGAACTGCAAGAGTATCAACGATTGCTGTTTGATTGGCTTCTCGCAGCTGCGTAGGGCCGCTCGTGAAGGCAGTGCTGACATGTTGACGCAGAACAGGGGTCCTGTAAGCACTAAAAGTTGCCCGCTTCCCGCGGTCCTGGAGCGGCGAAGGATTCGGCCCCCACAGCGCATGTTGACATGGCTGGTATTAAAAGGCCTTGCATGCCCGTCTTCCGAACTGTGAGTCACAAAGGAGATATCATCATTGAGGCTCACCGTCGGCAGGTCATTGTCAGTATATGAGTCTCGAAGCCCACACGGATGCTTCCCGATGCAAATCTATCTGTCGAACTCTTTGGTACTCGACCTCGTCGATTCTCATCTGCCATTACCTTCTTCTTTCATTTCGCCATTCAACATACGAAACGGTCCGCTCTACTATGGCACCCAAGGCCGATGGGAATCCGAAATCACAGCAATGCTGCGTCAGTCAGGTCAACGACACTTTCATGGCTTTCCAACAGTTCACTTCACCTACGACCAGATCATACAGCTGGCGAAATCTGGCCGCACCTGGCCATAGTTGAGATGCGAACCGACACGTCGACAGGCGAGGCAACCAGCTGCCTCATGCGGAATCCGAACTGGATGCTGCCTGAAGTCAGGCAAAGCCAGGCGACCAGGCGACTGACGCTATCGCGAGGCAGATTTCGAGGCGGAGAGTGAGGCGGAAAGTTTGGGCCGGAGGCCTCGCTGAAGTCTCACCGCATGCAGGCAGAAGCGCCCTGAAATCCTTCGACACCCCTGACGGAGCATCAATTGGGCGACATCAGCTGCGCTGTATCTCAGCACCGCCTGTTCTCCACTTCAACGAGCCCGTCCATCCACCTCTGAGCTCTTCTTTTTCCATTTCCATTTCGTTCATGATGGCTGAGTAGCAGCATACTGCGGTATCGTCCCCTTTCTTCGCCCAGCCACAGTTGGTCGTTGAGCAATCAGCCTGATTTTCCCCTGCAAATATTCAGCATCAGTTCCAATCTTCTACAGCGCGAGTGTCCTCTCGCCGTCTGCCAGACGCCGGGGCGTGGACATGTCTGAAGTCAGACTTGACATTGCCTTGTTGATAGGCATTTGCGCGTTTAAGCTGTTATCCCGAAGAAAATCTGCAACTGCTTCTAGTCAGGCAGTTGATCAGACTGAAAGAGGTCCAAAAGGACATCAGAAGAAGAACACGGCAAGACTCCATGCGAGAAGTCGTCAAGCGTTGTTGCTGCCGAAAATACCTCGGTCCGTGCCCCAATCGCCGGCCAAACCGGACTGCCTTGAATCACTCCGGGGCATAGCTCTGATTATCTATTGCTAGGTAAGTTGACCACTTCTTCTGTCCAAGTCTTCATTCCTCCGGGCCTTCAGATAAGGAACAACAAAGCAATGCATCAAGATGATGGGCTTATGGAAGGCGCCTACACCAATCAGTGTCTTCGGCATGAGCAACATGCATTCGGCCTTCCCATTGGTACCTGATTTCTGCATATTTCCCCAAACAGAGCCTGGACTCTTCGATAGTTGCACCTGTCTTTGATGTGCCTGCGCCTCGGAGTGGCCTACCTCCCCCACACACTCCGCCTGGAGCTAGCCATGGCCCCGAACCCATGACGAGGGGACCAAGCATATCATCCATGTAAGGCCTCTTCCCTCTCGACGATGTACGAACGGACAGCTCCAATTGGACAACGATTGAAGACTTGGCTATCAGCTCTGGGCCTGGATTGGTGCTGCCCGCGACGTCGATTCAACCCGAGGCAGCCAGCCCATTGCAGCACTGCTATGGCCGACGTGCAGGGGGGAGAAGGGGGACAGTCTTCAAGCTTAGATGGAGCTTTTTCTGGCGGTGGTTCGCACCAATCCGTATGTCCCTATAAATATTTTGGAAAAATGGAATCCTGAGGAACTCACCTCGTACATCTTCACGCCGTTGGAAGTACCACTCTAAGCACTCCGTGATCCGTGACGACCAGCGTTTTCGCCTCAACTTTCGACTCATTAGATCAGCTGCTCAGCGACCCGTGCCTCATCCGTCTTGAAATCATGGACGCCCGATCTGACCGGTCTGCTCACTACGGGTACCACCACCAACTTGCGTTGTCGCCGCGATTCAACGTTCGGTGACTCACTGATGCTTTCTAGCAATGCCGCTTCCAAATCATCCCACAAGCACTCTTCGGCGGAATCACAAAGCATACTAGCCAGGCGGCGCATGGCCGCCTACGAGAACCAACCTGCCTCCCAAGACAGCAACATGTACCGCGTCGCCTACCAAGGAACCAGCATCAGCGAAAGTCAGGCACAACACCGCGCCAGGATCGAGGCAGAGCTTGCCCGCATCACGGCTCAGTCAAGAGGAGGCAGCCCATAGAGTCTAACGACCCCAGGCTCCCTAAACTGGCGTCGCTGAGACGTACACGACCGCTGAACGGGCAGCCAGTCTCTTCCAAGCTATTAACTCCTGGTCTTGTTGCCGGCTACAAGCCAGACCTAATATACCAACCATTTCTTCATTATTCGACACGCGCACTGGCTTGACCTTCGGCATAGGGCGTTTGGAAGGGTGGCAGGCACGTAGAAGGTTTCACGGAACATGATTCAATAACACAACCCCATTTCTATATATTACCCCCAGGCATTAAGTTACGAGATAGGTCTCTTGGGACTTGATACATTGTCTTTGGAACGCCCATTTGGTCTCTCTTCACCTTATTGTACTTCAAGCCTCCTCCAGTGACGTGCTCAAAGCACATATCTAAAGTCCTTGTTCTCGAACTCAGTCTGGTCCCTCATTCCAGCTTCCTTGCTGCTCTCCCTATTGGGCTCGCCGTACTTCTTGTCACGTTGGCGATTGACCAGGTACATGTAGACTAGATGAGCATTAGCGGCCGTGGTAAAATAGGTTATAGGATCACTGACGACATACCGAGCAGAGTTAGGTGGCAGATCAACTTGATAGCGTAGCCGACTAGGAGCCCAATCGTAGCTCCTCGAAAGTGCGGCGCCTCCGATTGCTTTACTACGAATGGTCCAGCAAAGTTTCCCCAGCAGTACGCCGTGCTGCGACTTCACGTAAGCCTAGTCCAGTAAACGCTTCATTCAGGTGGATTCACAAAACCATGGCGCTCGCGAGAGAACGATGTGTGTATCCGGCCATGTTGGAAGAGATGGTGGTGAGGGATATTGTGAAGCCGACTGACTGAGAGTTCACCAGCCAGAATGACACAAGCCGACCCCAGGTATTCGACTCAGGTAGATATGCCATACAGGCAGCCGAGGTTGTGCAAAGCAGATTGGCTACCGAAGCTGTAATCAGACGCGCTATTTTCTACAATGTCAGTTACCAGAGCCTTACATTAGCTGCGGGGTGACTCACAATCCTTCACATTCAGGATGACAGTGCCCCCAATGAGGAGAGCGACGATCTGAACCGCATCTCCAACCGACTTGAGCTGCGTGGTCTGTGTTGTGCTGAACCCCATGTCACGGATGATAACAGTGGAAAAAGAGTTGACAACCCCGTTGGGAATAGCTCTGTGCTCTTATCAGTAGGGGGGTTGTCTCATGAGAGGCTGCTACTGACGCTGCAAAAACGGACGTGAACAGCAGCAGAGTCTTTGGGTCGAAAGATCCCAAGAGAGCCTGTTTCTTGTCGAACGCTTTGTTCTTAATGCCAGTCTCGTTCTCAGAGACCCGTTTGACTGCAACAAGTCTTTCGCGGTGGTTCAGGAAGAACGCGTTCGAGGGCGAGTCTGGTAACAGAAACCAGATCACCAGCGACCAAACGCACGTCACTCCACCCAGCTTCCGAGATGTTCTCGTCAGGCAAATAGAACAGTCTGTCCATGCTAAACACGTACCATAAAGAAGATGAGTTCCCAGCGTTCCGGTTTCAGGTCAGCGGGGAGCTTGGACACGCCCATAGAGATGTAAGATCCGATCTCAGCACAGCGTTAGCTGGTGTTAGGTTTTCGTTTTCAGTTACGCAGAAAATACAGCAGACTCACGATACCTCCCCAGCCAAGAGACGAGCTAGGCATAGTGTCAGCTGATGTATGAGGCTCGGTGTGCTTTGACATGACACATACTACCATATGCACTGCCGAAGGGGTATCTCTTTGCGCGTATACCAGAAACCCGTCATGAGTGTCAAACCACTGGGTTCATTGTTAGAGACGTACAGCCTTTTCACTTTATTGGAAATTACCCACGGTGTAACGGCGGCTTCGAATATTCCCATGATGACTACCACGCATGTCAGCCATACGACGCTTAGCTACGGACAAAGGTGCGCACATCGGACACCCACTACAAGCATTGTCAATTACCTAGTAGTTTTGGTTAAAAGGATAATTGGGGGCTTGCGTACAAGCACTTGAGTAAGTTCGAGTTTGAGTCATTAGAATTACCATCAGACCCCAGAAGAAGATGCTGATGGCCATCACTCTTTGAGCAGGATATCTACCAATTAGCCAGCCGCAAGGATACTGGCCAAAGAAATACCCAGCATATACCACTGTGATAACACTTTAGCGATGCTGGCTTCGACCACGGCAAAGTAAATAGGACTCACTCGCTGAGAGGTAGTTGAACTGTTGGCCCTGAAGATTAAGTGCTGCTTGGTACCCAAAGAGGTTGGCATAGTTCAAGGACGTCTTATCCATGAACTGCAGAGCTTGGGTGACAAGAAACATGGGTAGGATGGTGAAATCAAGCTTCCATCGAAGTCGTCGCAGCTTTCGGTCGAGTTATCAGAAGTTGGGTCACTTTCGCTTCGAACCCACATCCACTAAGGGAAGAAGGAACAAACCTCTTTATCCGAGACCTCCAAGTCTATGGCTTCTAGGTACTCTCTATATCCGACGGCTTTCTCTTGGTGTTCTGCATCTAACTCCTGAAGTTTAAGATCAGACGAGGGTAGGACTCCCCGGTCGATATCACCGACGCCACTCTGTGGCTTGATAGGAGGGTCTGTCATTTCTGTTAGTATGATACTGAATCACGTCGCTCTTCAAACGAAGTTTTTAAGATGCAGATTATAATTGAACGTCCTTCGGACTTGAGAGGTTGCGGTAAGTAGAAAGAAGAGGAACGCCTCATGGTTGAAGAAGCGCTCATAATCAATCCTAAGGAACTAACCCCATGGGTAGCTTATGCGGGGAAAAGATCACAGGAAGACTGCGGGGAACCCACATCCCGCTGATGGCGGCATGGAGTGCGGGGGTCAGCACGCTAGGCAGATCGGATTCCTCCACTGATGTGGTCACTGTTTGAGTATGTGGTGTGGGTGACAAATCTGAGCGAGTGAGGAGAATGACGTCTGTTATCAACAGCCTGGCTGAGCCGATTTGCCGACAGCAAGGGAAACATCAGCCGACCATAAGACAATGCGTGACTACGGCACAATGGAATCTCATTAAGCTGGTAATAAGAATCGGAATCCAGCCAGCTTAGCATTCAACAACAGCCCGTAAAACCACCCAACATGTCTACGGACAAGACCCCAGGATATCTCGCCAAGCCGAGTGGTGAGTGTTGTCTCAAAGGCACGATCCACGAAGGTGAAGCACGTGGGTCCTGGGAAGTGATCGCAGATGTCGAGACTTACGTATCAAAACCGCCTACCGACAAGGAAAACGGCCAAATTGTGCTTTACTTCCCTGATGTCTGGGGTATGTTTGTCAACGGACTCCTGGTCATGGACGCCTTTGCGGATGGAGGGTACCTAGTATTGGGCATCGATTATTTCCGTGGGGTGAGGACGTTTCTTGAAGCACGCACTGATGACATGGAGCTGACTATTGCCGAAGGACCCAGTCTGGAAACATCGAAAAGACCGGAATGACACCTCGAACCCTGACTTTGACTACGAGGCTTGGAAACGCAAGCACACAGCTTTCGCGGATGTTGCTGTGCCCAAATGGGTCGACGCGGTCAAGCAACAATACGGAACGGAAACGACGGGGCTCGCTTGCGTAGGTTACTGTTTTGGCGCGCCGTACGTCTGCGATGAGCTGGCGAAGAATACAGTCACAGTTGGCGCATTTGCGCATCCGGCGTTTCTGAAGGAACGTCACTTCCTCAATCTTAAAAGTGAGATTTTGTCCATTTTTTGAAGATTCCCCAAGTCCGCTGCTGGATGGATCGGTGGTTCAAGGCTGCGAGGGAGTATGAGCTGATCTCACTGTGCTAGAGCCCCTCTTCATGTCCTGCTCCGAGATTGACCGTACGTTCGATGTACCATCTCGTAGACGAGCGTTAGATATTCTTCAGTCCGAGAAGAAGATCTATCACTATCAACTATTTTCGGGCGTTGAGCACGGGTTCGCTTTGCGCGGCGATCCCAAGCATCCGTACCAACGTAAGTAGCTCTACTGCTTGGAATACATCTGGACGTATTTAAATAACTAAAATTTCTCTAGGATGGGTGAAAGAGCAGAGCCTGGACGGGATTGTGAGTTGGTTCAACTATTGGCTGTCTTCTCCTTCATCCACAACGTCATAATCCGAGTCGTTGTGGGCGCTTCTGTAGACTTCTGTAATCATGGGAGTCTAGAATATTGGGAACGAAGCGATATTTGCATCGCAAGAGTCAACACCGATGGGTCTTTTTACGGCGGTCACCATTGGTGATTGTAATGTGCGGGAATGCTTACAATGTACCAAGCTATGGGCAGATTGCTTGAGAGGAGCATGGCATTATTCAATTGACATACGTATTGGGGACAGCTGGATTAAGACTATGGCTTCAAATCCTCTCTGTAGATTGTTTCCTGAATGGAAAAAGGAAAAAGCGCACGGAATACCCTTCATCAATCGGCAAGCCACCACAAAGTGTGCAGGCGCTGGTTCTACTCCATCTGAAGTCTGTCAGGTGTGTAAAAGATTGCAATACCCCGCTTGGTATCCCCGAACTCCGCTGCCGTGTGATGTCATGAAGGTTATCATTTTCCGCAATAGAAAAACAAGCGGATTGTTACTACAATTGGCTGCATCGCAAATCAGGAAGCTCTTGGGGTACGCGCCTAGACTCGGATCATCTTCTCAAGAACATCTCGAACTACCGATGCTCACATGTAACAGCAATTGAAACAAATTTTACCCGAAAGACAATTGAAGATTAAGCAAGCCGCCGGTATGGTTCCTCCTCGAGCTTTCGACTTCGCAGGAGATGTGGCGATCGTCACAGGCGCAGGCTCACGAATGGATCGTCTGTTCGCATGGTTCACCAACGCGGTCAATTTAGTCTATAGTATACTAACATACTTCAGGTGAAATTGGGAACGGTCGGGCTGCAGCAATCCTCCTTGCCAGGCATGGAGCCAAAGTCGCATTGCTTGACTTGAATGAGGACTGGGCTAGAGAGACCAAACGAATGATAGATGAGGAAGGTGGGACGTCTGAAATCATTCAGACGGACGTCAGCAAAGAGGACTCTTGCAGAGATGCGGTTTCTAAGACAGTTGAGCTATTTGGTGGCGTTCATATACTGGTCAATAACGGTAAGTGAAATTTTCTTGAAAGCATACGGCTTGTGAATGACAAGTCTGACTTCATGGACAGTTGGCGTGGGGGGCGCTATCGGAAATGCCACGAACATCAACCTCGAGGCATGGGAAAGAGACTTTCGGATCAACGTAACGAGCATGGTCATGATGTCGCGCTACGCAATTCCCGAGATGAGAAAGCAAGGGCGAGGTTCCATTATTAACATCTCTTCTGTTAGTGGTTGTAAGTCCAAGTGGTTAATGTTCTGGGCCGAGACATCGCAGTGCGACATTTCCCGGGTCTCACAACGAAGTAGTGAACACCGCTGACCAGTGAAACTGGCTTAGTACTTGGGGGTAACCCCAGTCTGCTCTATCCCACAACCAAAGGTGCAATCATTCAAATGACTAGAGCCATGGCTGCTCAACACGGCTCGGAGAACATTCGTGTCAACTGCATTGCCCCTGGCATGGTTTACACCCCTATGGTCCGTGGTCGTGGTATGACCGAGGAAACGAGACAAGCTCGGATCGACCAGAACTTGATGAAGAAAGAAGGTACGGCTTGGGATGTTGGGTACGGTACGTATTTGTGAACGGCTAGTGCAGACCGACTCGCAATGGAGTAAAATCAGCTAATCACGAAGGTGTAGCCATTTTGTTCCTTGCTAGCAAAGAGGCTGGGTGGATCACAGGACTCGTTATGCCTGTTGATGGTGGTGTATGTCTTCTTTGCCCAGCGACATCTCTACTAGCATATGGTGTGCTGATAGACTTAGACAACCGCTGGCAGATCAGATAGACCGGCTCTCATGGCCGATGGTCTAGCGGCTGAGAACACCGGTATTGAGAACTAAAGAATTAGTGAACAGCGGAAGCCCAGGAACGAGACCTGCTGGGGGGGGGGGGGGGGGGGAGGGGGTAGTGGGTAAAACAACACAGGCGTAATTATCTCTGGAACTTTCGTGTATTCTGGTCAACCTTCGAAGGCATGAGGTTGACTACTTTAGCTGACTACTCATGGTGCCGTAGCCATACCATTCCTCGCTAGCAAAGAGACATGCTGTATCACCGGTCTCATCGTGCCGGTCGTTGACGGCGTAAGTGGGAGTTGCCATGAATTCAGTTTGAGAATGTCAGGCTCATCTTTGAGTTTAGAACACTGCCGGAAGGGCGGATAGACCAGCAGGCAGACGCTCTAGCAGAGCACATGGTTGGCGACCAAGACTCAATCATTGGGCAAAAATCAAAAAGCACATGGCGAGACCCTCCACATGGGATCCCTTCATTAAAGGACATTCCGACTCTACTGTCCCGATCATGTCGACCATTTTTATACATCGAATTCTGTTTCTCACGACCGACTACCATTTCAAGCGTATTCGTTCACCCAGCCGCCCCGGCCGAAAGAAGCAAGTACCGCAGTTGACACAGGACGAAGGCACACTCGTTGTCAAATTCGTCAGCAACGAACATCTTATAGTCCGAGTTAGTCGCGATCTAGTCTTCAAGGGCCATTCGAGGTCAAAATCTGAACTAGCTCTGGCGGTTTTTGAATTTAAGGGTATTCTTCGCGACGTAGAAAGGGAGGAAGACGAGAAACTTGAGCGGCTAAGGAAGAGGAGAGGTCCGTCGCCTGGCGAGACCTGGTTCGAACGCGCCCACCCAATGGGTTATTGGAACTAGTGTTATTAACCTTGTCGGCAATGAACTTGTGCGCTGAGACCCGGTCTTCGCTGATGGTGTTTCCTTTCCTTCTCTGTTACTCTGGTAAGAGGGGGGGAAAGGTATTCCATGAATGTCAAGTAAATAAGAGTATGGCAATTATTTCATTCACACCTGATACGCAATCATCTCTATGGACTGAAGCTTTCTACACTTGGGATCTTTGCAAACTCTTAGACTTTGGGGAATTAATCGAGGTTTAGTTCAAAATACGCCACCCATCCAAACATCGTCCTCCGTAATGGAAGACGACTCGGCCTCACTAGGCCCCATTGTACTGTGGCGAAAGCTCAGAGATAGTGTCAAAAACGTCGCAATTCATTGAGTTCTTCGAGAATTATGTCCAAGCTCAGGGTTCAGAAGCGCCAGCTGTATCCGCGGCAGCCCTCCAGCCGTAGACTACAAAGAACAAGCAACGAAAACTACTACCGGCATCCCATCCCGCGGCAGCGAATTAAGAAGCCGGTCAAATGAGCGAAATTTGAGGGAAACATTCTTGGCTTTCAAATACTCAAGTTGCGAGGACAAACACAAGCTATGCAGAAATCCTAAATTGTGTTCAGCGGCTCTTGGCCACCCATGCCAACCGTCCAGCATTTTGGGCCAGGGCCAGAGCCACACCAAGAGTCACCACTGTGAGCGTTCCGGTAGTCCAGCCAAACCAAGAAGATACGGCAGAGTTCTGAGGCAATTCGTCATTGTACGGTGTTGCATGGGGTCGTTCCGGGGCAGGGAGCTTCTCAATGCGTGGACCAGCGAGAGACTGCTTAAGTACCTCTTTGAAAAATAGGTCGTCCCCGAGCCAGGGCAAAACGTAGTGAATGAGAATTCCTGAAAACGGAGGCTGTTGGCAAAGAAATGAGCCATCACGACGACCCTTCTTCATCATGCTCGAGGCTCGTTCGTATCGAATAGCGCAAACTTCACCAAGCGCCTTCTCGATGAACTCGAGTTGCAGGTCTGGAGAGGATGGGATCTCGCTCCGCGTGAGGGCGTTGACGAGATTCGCTGCCGCCTCAATCGCACCATTTCCTCCTTGAGCAGCAATCGGATGGACCTGGAAGACGTTGTCAGCGCGTGTTTCCACGACAAAGCACATGTGCTCATGGTGGATGGGTCGCAGTACCTTGGTTGCCGCATCTCCGATGATCAAAATGCGCTGGAAATGCCACCTCCTGAAGACGTGCTCTTTTAATGGAACCAATGTAGACTTGATGCGGTTGTCGTAGAGATCCCCGAACGTCATGTCTTCCGTGATGTGCTCGTCTCGGTATTGAGTCGCGAGGAGCAGCTCGTCGTCTTTAGAAAACTTCGGGATGTCTTTTCCATGCTTGGTCCCATCTAATTCATGGAACAGAAACCGATGTACTCGGCCGCCTGGTGCCGATATGACCAGGTACAGGTGTCCACGGAAGAAGGAGGACTGTTGAGTGGCACCGGGTGGGAAATTCGTCGGCTATTTGGAAATGCCGAAGATGCATTTCATGCTCGATTGCACGACTGTGCGCATTTGTTAGTATGCCTGTCTTCACAGGACTGGGGCAACGGCGATGCTGTGGAAGTCTCTCTTCACTTACTTGATCTCTCCTCGGGAGGAAGTGCGTTCGGATCAGAGACACTGGCTATCCGCCACATCTCTTGTCGTACCTTAGTGTGAACTCCATCGCCGCCTACCAAGATATCGCCAGCATATGTCGATCCATCTTCCGTTTTCACCACAAATCCAGTAGATCTGGTTTCCACATGAACGACGCGCTTGTTGGCGAGTACTTTGTCCTTCTGCTTCAAGTTTTCGTACAGAATCTGCAGTAGCATCTGTCTGCCCACCCACAAGGATGCGTATCCGGCACTTTGTCTGTCAGTATCATGAGCATCGACGACTGAAAGGAATTGACTAACTGTTTCTCTATTCTTTCAGAGATGGTTGGACCGGGGTTTGAGGAAATAGGCTTCCCCTTGGCGTCGCGAAAGACCACTCAGTGGTAGTAGTTCCCAGCAGCTTCTCGAAGTCGCTCATAGCAGCCCAATTGGTCCAGAATACGCAGGCCGTTGGGAAGCAAGCCGATGCTGGCTCCGACTTGGGGCGCAATCTGAGAATACGCTTCGAGAATCGTGTAGTCGAAGCATGTTGGCAAGAGAAAGGCCGGCGACACTGCCGCCTACGATGATGATCTTGATACCCATGGCGTTTGCGTTGCACGATGAAGCATGAAATGACTAGCGATAATGGAACATCAAAAAGACTGGGAGAAATTGCAAATATAGATTCTCTGTGACCCATTTCACTGGCTTGGGATGGTCTCACCCGTGTTCAATGCCGCACGCTGATCGCAGCCTTCGGATCTTGGCAAGTTCCGCTCCGTCGGCATCGTGGTATCACGGAATCAGGACCTTGCATCCCGCGATATCCACCGGCCGCAGCACTTGGCATGTAACAGCTCGTATCGCCAGTTTTTCAAATACCAAGGCGTATCATCGCCTCCTGAGCCAAGTGTCCCCACAGTGTATTTATGGGATGTCGTGATAATAAGGACAAAGGGAGTAGCCGAATCTCCGATCTTCGGGACGAAGCGGGAGCGACCGATGCATCAGCGCACCTCCCTAGTCATTCAACTCTGCACCAGTGGATGGCCTTTACACCGTTTGCCCACTGTGTTGCTCTAGGTTTCTGGAGTCTCCAACTACTTTACATTAATGGTTCCCTCCAAAACTGTTCCGAAGGCACTTGAATCCCCCCAAGTCCGTCTGAAGGTCGTTGTAGAGCTTCTTGAGCCCAGAATTGGTTTCGTGCGACATAAAGATTTCCCTACTAGACCGCATGTTTCCAGACTCTCTCACAGCACAACACTTCTTCGCGTACTCGTTCTCATCAGCGCCTAATATGACGAAGTCTGTCTCATGGCAATGCTATAGAATCACAGTCCGTTTGTCCTAGTCATTGATTCAACAGACCTAAATTTGCACAATGCAGAAGTCAGAATCACTGCCTAATTCAATCAGACCATTACCTGCGACGGTTTGGTATGAGGCAATCCACATGATTGTGAATTTCGGAATGATGGGCCCACAACTTTCGCCGTCTACGGGCGCCGTCATGGGGCCGCAAATCCGGAAACCTAGTGTCTCGCCGCTGCTTCGGCGACTCGTTACTTGCGTGACCTCAGGTTGTCAGTCTGTCTACGGCTGTACGTAGATTAAAGCCAATCAGCCACGCACGATAAGTCTTCGACCGGCTCCTAGGGAAACTGCAGTTTGCCTCGGGCAACTTCTCTCAATGGAACCCGCTGTTACTGGTAGGTTCACGATTGTATGCATGAGAAACGCGGGGTAGGTGGAAAAGTTCGTTGCAATGTGTATTCCCCGTGGGGAACCATAGCAGCACCAGATACCAAACTCGAGAGATTCTGAGCAGCGTCGATGCTGCACTCGGAGCAACAACCTCAGCGTTCGGTATACCATCAAATGACTCGGTACTGAACTTAATGCTGTCAGATTTGAGGAAAAGACTCGGCTGCATTCTTCCAGATACTCAAAGTTGTTTAAGACTACCTGGCCATCGATCAGCACAGAGGCGCCTTAAGCTACAAGCCTTTTTTCATGCAATCAACACTAAGCTCTCGACTCCTGTATCAACCAGCAAACATGTCTTCTACCAAGAATGATGAGCTCATGGCATTCTCCCCTGCTCTAATGGCTAAGTGGGAGGCCGCAGCCGACAAAGCATCGAGAGACTTCCGCTCTGATGTCGTCACGGTTCCAACGCCAGACATGATGCAGGTATGGCAGATCTTTTGTATCTACGACATCTGTATAGAGTTTTATGGAATTGTTGGACTGACCTAGGGTACATCAAAGGCTATCCTCGAGGCCACGGTGAACGACGATATCTACGATGTTGACGGCGACCCATCCGTCAAGGCTCTCGAGGCTAGGCTGGTGGAGTTGACTGGCAAAGAAGCCGCTCTCTGGGCAATCTCTGGCACTCAAGGCAACCAGATCTGCCTCCGCACCCATCTGACCCAGCCGCCTCATACCGTTCTTCTGGACTACCGTGCCCACGTCCATTGCTGGGAGTCCGGCGCCCTGCCAGTCATGTCTCAGGCGTCTGCCACCACGGTTCATCCTAAGAATGGATTTCACCTGACTCTCGACGATGTCAAACCCAACATGATTGCAGATGGAAACAGTGAGTTGCATTCGGATCCGCAAAAGCAGAAGTAGTATGTGTAACAGTTGTCGTACTCAGTCCATTTCCCACCAACACGTGTGGTGTCTCTGGAAAACACCCTCAGTGGTACAATTCTTCCCCTCAAAGGCGCCCAGGCCATCTCGGAATACGTGCGATCCTTCCCCGTACCAGAGGGACAGAAGCCAGTGGCAATGCACCTCGACGCCGCGCGTTTGTTTGACGGTGTCATTGGCGAAGGTGTGGATCTCAAGGCGTATGCAGCTTGTTTCGACAGCTTGTCCATCTGCCTGGCAAAGGGAATCGGTGCACCTATGGGAAGCGTTATCCTCGGAAGCAAGCAGTTCATCGAGCGTGCCAAATGGTTCCGCAAGATGTTTGGAGGTGGCACGAGGCAACCAGGAATGATGGCTGCGGCCGCGCTAGAAGCATTGAACTACACCCTTCCACGCATGAGCAAGGTTCATGCATTGACTAAGGCAACAGCGGCCAAGATCGAAGAATTGGGATACAAGTTCGCGCTCCCAGTCCAAACAAACATGATCGTTCTTGATCTGGCCGCCGTTGATATCCCGGCTGCTGCGTTTGTGGACTACTGCGCCAAACGTCGACTGGCAGTCTTCCCGAACGGAAGGGTTGTGCTTCATCACCAGAGTACATCGGAAGCAACTGACGCGCTGGTAACTGCATTAACGGAGCTCATGAGGGACAAGAGTGATGGGAAAGCTCTAAGCAATGCCGAGGTTCATGGAGGATATTCCTAGATTCGGACAAAATAAACGGACTGTCCCGGCGGCCCATCTCCGGAAATAACAGCATATACTTGAATACCATCTTATAAGCAGCAACATTTAGATTCGTTGGGTACTAGACACAGCATTTATCATTTCCCGAGATGACTCACGAGCGTGATAGGATGAGGTGTAATTAAGGTCAACATAGCATTCCTCCCACAAATACCGAGCTCCCCCCGATGTTTAGCAATCCAATGCCAGACGTGCCTTTGGAGCAGACGAGGACGCCTAAACACCAACGCAGACGGCATACTCGGGCCACAAGTTCTGGCAATCAGACCCAAGCGCCGGGTTCCACTCGACAAACGTCGCGTGGTCAGGAATGCCGTACTCCTGCTGAATGCCCCAGCACCCCTCCCCGGACTTGACAAGGTGGTACTTTTTGCAGCTGGGCGTGATCCCCTCCTGCATCGGCTCGACCGGCTCCGACCCGCCGGGAGACGCGGGGCCCTGGACACAGTAGGCGTACGTCGGCCACAAGCCCGAGCAGTCCCCGTTGAGGGCGGGGTTCCACTCGTAAAAGTCGGCGATGGCCCAGCATCCGTCCCCGGACGCGGCGACGTAGTACTTGCGGCACCCCTCGACGATCCCGGGCTGCGTCGGGCCGGGGGGCTCGACGGGCTCGGTGGGCGGCGTGCCCGAGCCGGCCGTGTCCCTGACGCAGACGCCGCGCTCCGCGTCTTCGGCGAGGTCGGCGTAGAGGCCCGCGTCGCAGTCGGATTCCTCGCCGATCCACGTGTTCCACCTGACCAGGTCGCCCACGGTGATGTTCCTGTCCTCGGTAATGTCCGCGCACAGGAACTTGCCGGCGTTGAAGCCGCTGATCTTGGTGAAGCAGGCACAGCCCTCGACGGTGCCGGGCTCGGGGGTCTCGACGTCGAGGCACCCGCCGTCCAAAGTGTCAGGGGCTGCCGTGTTTCTTGTGTTAGCACACGTTTCACGAAAGGGGGGAATTCGTGCTCTCAGGAATAATCTCACCGGTAGCGTTGCCGTACGCTCCGCAGTATCGGAGGTTGGGCTGCAAAACACACGGATCCACGTTGCTTAGGCTTGGGTTCCACTCGATGAAATCCTCCATCGTGATCCTCTGCGCCGCGACAACGTAGTCGCAGGCGTTGATGTTATTGGTCAGCTGCGGAACGTCGGGCTGCTGGCTCTGGTCCTTCTGCAAGGGGACCTCGACGTGCTCGACAAATTCGCGGCAGCCGCCCGCCTCGTCGCGAGAGCCGGAGGCGAGAGGGTGCTCGACGACAGGCGTCTCACTGGGCTCCACGGTCTCGATGGCCGGCTGCATGGTGGTGACGTAGTCAGGCGGTGTGAGGGTGTAGGGCGGGGAGGTGGAATAGGGATAGGAGGGGTAGGTGTTGATGTCGCCGACGGGCTGGACGCAGTAGGATGTGTTGAGCCACAAGTTCCCGCAGCCGGGGTCGTCGACCGACGGGTTGAGGAAGAAGAAGTCGCGGAGCTCGACCGAGTTCTTGATCGAGATCATCTGGCAGTAGTCACCCGTGCGGATCTCGTACCACGCCGCGCACCGCTCGTTGGACTCGGCCTTGGCGTTGGAGGGCCTCGGGACTGGCGTGGCTGGCGGCTGCGTCGTGGTCGGCGGGCTGGAGGGGACGGCGGTGGCGTCGGCCAGGGTCCTCCCCGGGGGACTGACGCAGATAAGGTGCCCGACCATGTCATCGAGGTTGGTGCAGAGGGGGCTGATGTTGGGGTTCCAGGTCAGGAGGTGCTGGGCCTGGAGACCGGGGACGGCCTCGAGGATGTCCTCGCAGCTATCGTCCCACTTGACACGGTACTGAGCGCACCCCTCGGGGAGGCAGAGCTGGGTGCCCGGGACGAGGTTCCTGCAGCCGGGACCGGTGACGCCGGCCCTGATGACTGCGTTGGTCGACACCTTGCGCGCCGTGGCGATGGAGTCGCACGTGTCGCCCGGCTGGACGGTGTAGGGCGAGGCGCACGCCGGGACGTCTGTGGACGTCGGCGCGGGCTTGGTGGTGACGGCGTACGCGGCAGGCGTGGTGAAGTCATAGCCAGCGGCGCCGCAGCTGGCCGTGCGGGACTTGAAGTCGGCTGCGAAATCTGCGTCGAAGCCAAAGGGCGAGCCGAGGAGGACCTTGGCGGTGCCGAGGGAGCAGCCGGAGCAAGGACCGGCGGCGGTGCGGTTGGCCAGGTTATCGAGGTACACCTCGTCGCAGTACACGCCCGTGTTGCCATCCTGGGCGCAGGATAGATCATAGGCGTGGATCATGCGGTCGACCATGTAGGTCGCCGGATACACAACCCGGTCAAACTCGACAACGTCGGTCTCGGCGCCACAGCCTGAGGCGATGGTCCGGCGGGCGGCAGCCAGGGAAGACTGGCAGCCCGGTGTGCAGAGGGCCTCCAACATCTGGGACTCGACGCGGGGGACGGCGGCTGCATGGGTGGCCAGGAAGCCGGGACAGGTCTGTACCGTCGTGTTGAGAGCTTGGTAGCAGCTCTCTCTGAGCCCGGGGTAGCGGGCGTAGCCCAGCTTCACGTCGGTGAACTGTTGGGCGTCGACGAAGCCCATGGGAGCAAGCAAGTGAATCGCAAGGGGCAGAGCCCACGAGCGAAGGGACAGGTCCATCATGGAGAAAGGGGAAAACGAGCGACGTAGACAGCAAAGAGTCAAAAGAGCGTAGAGATGGGCTGTATAATGAGCATGAGACCCCAAAGGTGCGAGGGTTCTCGACAAGAAATTTCTGGGTTCGGGCGACACTGCCATAAAGAGGGAAGTGAGCTGGTCCAGGAAACAAACCATGATGCCTACAGCCATCACAAGCCCATTCGAGTCCAGCTCGGAACCTGACATGTCCGCTCGCATACCTTCGTCACCTGGCGACTTTCTCTCATCCCACAGTATGCCCCCCTATTCTCATTATCACGAGGCCTCAAAATGGATTGACCTAGGCTTCAATGTGATCATAACCCATATCAATAGCTTATCTTGGCAAGCTTTCATGAGTCGTACCTCGGTGCAACGCTGACAAGCAACGCTGACAAGACCGGCCATCGTCACATCCGGGATGGGACTCTGTCTTGCCTTGCCCCTGCATCCCGCAGCCCTCGGGCTGACCCTATTGAGTCTAACTTTAACTCTATCCGCACTTTTAACTAAAATCGCCGCGATGTTCCCGACGAGGCTGATGCCTAAATGCAGCCAAGGCTGACGGTTGATGCAATGCTTGACGCAGCCAAGGCTGTGGCCCAGGAACAGCATCACATGCGACTGTGCAATTTCATGAGGGCCGACACCCTATGATGACCCTTCCTAGTAGTTTTCATCGAGCTTCCTCTCTCGGAAAGGCATGAGCTCTAAATGAGGGCGCGCGATAATCTCACGAGACATTCATATACTGCTCAAATGACGGGCGGGCTGCTGCCAATTAAGACTCCGTCATACCAGGGTAGTACTCGCTTCGAGTCCGAGCTGGAGAGAATGTCAGATGAGCCCATGAATGAGCTGAAAAGGAAAGGACCCTGAGATGCTGGGAGTTCGCGGTTCGGGACGAGCAAGCCAAGATACCGTCGGCCGACATCATGGCTCTTTGGTGATGGTTGAGCTTAAGAGCACCCATCCCCAGGGCGGCCGATGTCCGTTGAAACCAGGCTCGCCCAGAAGGCTCACCTTTTGACACTCTTTTCTGAGGTTGAAGTTCGTTTACTTCTCACTCATCGCGGGACACGATTCATCCCATCAAACATGGCATCATCCAACAGGGACCGCCGCTCCACTCTCTTTACCCTCTCTTCGCTCGTTCCTCTCTTCTTTCTTGCCTTTTACATCGGAAGCAGGCATGAGAACGCTCCTGTCAAGTTAGCTCACCCAAGTCCCAGGGCAGAGAACTCAACTGCTCAGCCCGTCATCGAGGCCACCACCTCTTCCGCTTTCCCTGCTCCGTCTGGCAACTTGTCCGTCTCGGACGCGGAGGCCCCCTTCGGCCTCGCTGTGCGCCTCGACGACGATCCCTATACCTGCGGCCCGGGCCGCCCCTGCTCCAACGGCGCCTGTTGCGGCGCCTCGGGCAACTGCGGCGCGGGCTGCCAGTCCAACTGCGACGCCAAGGCCGAGTGCGGCCAGTACGCCGTCAACCCGGGGCAGACCTGCAAGCTCAACGCCTGCTGCGGCGAGCACGGCTTCTGCGGCACCACCTCCGAGTTCTGCACCGAGGGGTGCCAGTCTAACTGCATCCTAGAGCCTCAGCCTCCGGACGGCTCACCCAAGGACGCCGCCATGGAACGCGTCATAGGCTACTACGAGTCCTGGAGCTACAAGTCAAAGTGTAATCAGAAGTCGCCCTCGGATCTGCCCCTCAAGGAGCTTACCCACCTCAACTACGCCTTCACCTTCATCGAGCCTGGGACCTACGAGATGGTCACCATCGACATGAAGCACGAGGACGACCTGTGGCAGGTCACCGTAGACAGTAAAAAGTACAACCCTAACCTCAAGATGTACGTCGCTGTCGGCGGCTGGGCCTTCTCCGACAACGGCACCGTCACTCAGCCGCTGTTCGGCGAGATTGCCAGCACCCAGGCGAACCGGCAAAAGTTCGCCGACGGCGTGGTCAGGTTCCTTGATAAGTACGGCTTCGACGGCCTCGACATCGACTGGGAGTACCCCGGCGCTGGAGATCGCGGTGGCAGGGACGAGGATACCCCCAACTCTGTCCTGCTGATGAAGACGCTGCGCAACACTTTTGATCGGTCGTCGTGCAAGCTGGGCCTGACCTTCACCACCCCCTCGTCCTTCTGGTACCTGCGCTGGTTCGACATTCCCGGGCTGTTGCAGTACGCCGACTGGACCAACCTGATGACCTAGGACCTCCACGGCACCTGGGACCGGGACAACCCTATCGGGGCTATCGCGCAGGCCCACACTAATCTGACGGAGATCAAGCTCGCCACGCAGCTCCTCTGGCGTGTGGGCGTGAAGCCTGAGCAGGTCGTCCTCGGCTATGGCTTCTACGGGCGCGCCTTTGAGCTTGCGGGTTCCAGCTGTACCAGGCCTGGATGCCCATTCGCCGGCGGTGCCAAGAAGGGCCCTTGCTCCAATGAGGCCCGCATTCTCATGTACTACGAGATCCAGGCCATCCTGAAGAAGTTCCCGGACCTCGAGCCCGTGTTCGACAAGGAGGCGGCGGTCAAGTACATCACCTGGGACAAGAACCAGTGGATTTCATATGACGATGCCGACACGTTCAAGCTCAAGCTCAAGTGGGCCAACGAGATGGGCTTCGGCGGTTCGATGATTTGGGCCGTCGACACGGACGACGACAAGTTCACGGCCATGAGCGGGCTAATGGGCCACCAGGTGGCGCACATCAACACCGATAAAGTCGAGGCTCTGGAGATGACCAGCTCTAACTTGATCGAGACCATCAAGCTGGAGAACGGACAGGGCTGCTACGTGTACAAATCTGACGGCTGTAGAGAGGATGGACACTTCGCCTGCCCCCATGGCGAGAGCCTGATTGCCGTCGACAGGCAAGGATGCGTAAGTGACGCTGTTGACAGGAGTGCCACTGGCGAGGCAGACGTGCTGACTTTTGTATGTGTTATAGGGCTCCGAAGACAGCAGCAAGGGCATGCCGGTCTGCTGTCCCCGGGACTCGACGAGCTCGTGCACCTGGCGAGGCACGCCCGACGACGGTGGCGTCTGGGGTGACTGCAACGGGCAGTGCCACACTGGCGAGACGGCCGTTGTGTCTTCCAAATGGGGAGGCTCTCCCTCGGCCGACACCAAGTGGCCGCGCAAGAACTGCGCGCGGGGGTCCAAGGTGCTCTGCTGCGAAGCCCCCAACTTCAAGAGCATCGTCAAGGACTGTTTGGCAGCTGGAGGCACATTGTATATAGCATCATCTGCGACAATGCAGGTTCTAATGATATTGATCGGGCTTGAGCTCCAGGGAGAGCCGAATGTCACCATATCACATCATGTAATATGGCCTACATGCACTTATTACCTTACCTACCTAATGTAATATGTCATTTCTCCCCTGCCCGTTAGCTGCCCTTGGCGGCCCGCCAGTGTCACCCTACTGCATTTGATAAACAGACTACATGTAGCTAGGTGCCATGTAAGTGTTCCAGCCCAAAGTCCGCTGAATTAAATACTCTCCATGCATCCTCCAAAGCCAGCATGCGCTCACCACCTCAGGTAGGATTGATCAAGCGCATCCCTCACATCATTATCAATCAGCGCTTCCGAACAAGCAACATCACCATTTTCCGACGACTCCCGACCCAGTCCATCGTTTCGTCGCCTGCTAAAATTTGCCTTACATTTCTTCATCATCATCACCACCGTCACCATCACCCTCACGCCATGTCCTCCCCACCACCCTCAGACTCGGGCTCCGACATATTCAAAGCGGACGACGACGAATTCCCCGAACCAACACCCGAAACCAACATCCGCGACTGCGGCTATCCGAAATGGGGCTTCGTCATCTACCGCACAACCTACTCTCCCGAGTCAACCTCGAAATGGGACCAGTTCAAGGCCCTCGTCCTCTCCAACCTCCGCAAACGCATCGCCGACTCCCCCGCCCCGGAAATCCTCCAAAACATGGACTTCATCTTCGTTGACGACCCCTCCCTGGACAACATCTCCATCGCCGACCTGCAGCGCCGTTTCCGCACTTGGGTCGAGTCCGAGGGCATGCTCCCCTTCAAGCCCAGCCAGAGCGACCCGCAGGAAATGGTCTACGTGCCCCGCGGCGCCAGGTACGAGTTCTTCATCATGGTTGACGAGCTCGCCCTGGCTTCCCCTTGCGTCAAGCTCGTGCGCGGCTTTCCCGAACCTGAGAACCCGGACGAGGTCGGGCGCGAGCACGCCAAGGTCTGGCACATTGCTGTCGGAACCGAGCTGTACGACGAGCTGGGCGACCCGAATGCCCCTTATACCGGCCGCTATTACAGGTCGTTGCCTAGCCACCTGATCGCTCAGGGCTATTTGCCACGGCGGACGTGATGCCCAAATCATCCACGCTTTTCAAAATGCTACAATGAGTCCGATGAAGCCCCAAGGCGCGGCAGACGTTCTTGACACTTAAGTCAGAGCGCGATGTCATGCACACAGTGGCGCCTGTGGTATAAAGGAGATTAACCAGCTCGTAGACAACGCCCGCGTTAACACCCATGACGATAAAGACACGAACATTCTGGGGCCCGACATGTTCCTCCGTGAAGGAAGGCTTAGGGGGATAGTGCTGCGTACGGTATTTGTGGAATGCGATAACTAGTATAGTTTTAGTAGCTAAATATCACTTCAGGCTAAGGTCTCAATTCAATTCTCGAATTATACCAGCGCTTGAGACAGGAGACGATGTTATTCTCTGAAGAGATCGTACTCCTTCCACGCACATTTGATAAGCTTCTGATAGGTTGAAGCTCGGCTTTTGGAAATCTCCAGACTTTGTTTCCCGTTCTTTGCACCAGCTGGCTGAATTGTGTATTATTTAGCGATGTAGAAGACAACAGAACAGGAAACGATAGTGTCCGGGGTCTACTTGACTCGAAACAGCTGGTAAGGGCTTACTTTGTGACTCCAATTCTTCCAGTGCATATGTAACGTGTTTCGTCAACCATGCAATACGGGAAATCACCGAGACACGAATTTCAAGAAACTTCGCCTCATCTAGCTCAAAATCGAAATTTCTCCAAGGACTTTCACTATGACATACATATAGGAGTCCCGCTTGCAGTCAGCATATTGCAAACGACCGCCGGATCGAAGGAGTTTAGACCCATTCGCTTCAGACGACCCGTACGAATCGTTCACCGCCATGCAGGATGTCTCAACTCTTGCCCCCACTTCTGGGACTCGTCCACGAGCTGTGTACATCATCAGACGCGCACACGGGTGTACCTCCCGTCAAGGCAGAAAAGCCGGTCTTAATCTTTTGCCGGAATCGGCTGTTCTTGTTTTCAATTGCGCAGACAGCGATGATGGAATGCTGTGGCATATTGCTACTGGGAGATCCCAGCAACGTCCAGTGTGGGAACGGAGCGAAGTCAGTGCCAAAAAGGATCACCCGAGTCTGAAACAGCTCGGAGAGTGCTTTTTCTCCAATGCATTGATTGATCGATTTGGTAAGTCCTCTTTAAAATGTTTGAATGATGCCTGCTAATGTGTCCGTCGCTCAGCCCAGAAAGTCATCAGGTCTCGTGAGATTGAGAACCCGGATATTTCAGCACAGCAGCTCAAGGACCATTTTTGCCTTCGGCTAGTAGATTTTCTACTGGGGACACGCATAGAGGCGGATCCCTCATCTCGGCGTGATTTGCGGGCGGCACTCAAGAACAATCACGCTCACGGTCCAGCTGTCTGTACGCGCATCTCTGCTACCCTCGATCACTCCTGGGAGCCCGGTACGACGCCAGAAGACAACGAGAACGACAAATCAGATGTCAGCGACTTGGACTCCATTGTGTCTCAATTTGACCGTGCATCCGACAACGACTATGACCCGGACGATGATTCTGAGGATGCCTTGTCTGATACCTCGTCCGAATCAGCGAGTTACGAACAGTGTCTGGAGACAATGAGTGATCTGGATTGGGACGAATACAGTGACAAAAGCGACGATGACGACGATGAAGATGACGAAAACGACAGCCTCGCATTGTTTCATGCGTCTTGTTGCCAAAGGAACTACCAGAGAGTGCACGCCATATTCATGATCTGGGATTTCCCCGGCTTCATTCGCCTTCCGTGCTCCCCCTACACTGTCGAGCAGGAAATGGAAGACCCAATGGACTCCTTCAGGGCTTTCAACTACGACGTGGAGAAGTTTACCATTCCTTCGCACAACTCAACTATGGGACTTCTGGAGAGAATCCGCAAGTACAGGAAGTCATTGGTATCTGGAAACTCGGAAACGTTGCTGATCCTTTAGTACAATGGTCACGGCAACATTGAGGGTGACCGGAACGACCTAGTGCTATGCGGGTAAGTGCATGATCATGAGTACGGTTTTACATCTGCATGATTTCTTTCGTTATTTCAACCCCGCTACGTTTGTGTGATCCATTCAGTCACCCAGCTAATCAGATTTCTAGCGAGAAGCCGAGAATTCCCTGGCTGGACATCGTTGACGAGATCCTCGACTTGCCGTGCGATGTTCTCGTCGTACTAGACTGTTGTTATGCCGGTGCCTTCGTTCAGAATCGGAAGGCTCGCAAGCCGTTTCGTGCACAAAATCGGGGATTTATTAAGGAGATTCTATGCTCTGCAGGGTTCGAGACTTCGGCTTCCTTTGGAAAGCGTTACTCGCTATCGCCGCTACTAAGCAAAACGTTGGATGACTTTCGCCGTCGAGGGGGATTGGATTTCAGTCATCTTTTCCACGAGCTCTGTTATAAGATGAAAAGATACTACAAGAGGTATTGGAGAACATCCAACACTCCCGTGCATCAGCGGCTGATTGAAGGGCGTCCGGGTTCAATTCGGCTGCATCCACTGCCCGATCCGACAAGTGCTCCCACTAAGAAAAGACCAGCTTCACTCGCCTTTCCCCATTGCGAGAACGTACCGCCTAAACGCCGTCGCAATTTTGCAGCATTCGAATCCAAACAATAGTTATTTTTAATCCCAAGACATCAAGAAGCGCTAAGGTTCATATGTAGTCGAGTATGGATGGATGGGAGTCTGGCATTCTGTCAATTTGAGTTTGTTTTTGTCTCTGTTATCAGGTCTTCTGGAAGTATTCATTTCTCGCAAAGAATTGAGTCAGTTCTCAATCTTTCTTCAAAACTTCATTTCGTGAAGCCAGGCTGCTCGACCTAAGTGTTGGTCAGTATCAATGTCGATCTCGAAAACGACATCCGCACCCTGTGGCTCGACCTATGGTGACATTTTCCAGATGTTCACCAAGTTATGTTGATACGTACGACTCGGATTTGATGCTAGTCTGTACAGACCTCAAACCCTTTACGCCCAAAGGATTGACCTGACAAGGCCGTTCACTTGCTGTAAGAAACCTCGGTCTCATGTGTAACCTTGATTCCCCTGCCATCAAAGGCAACGGAGAGATTGGCAATCGACGAATCGTTATCCGTACCCCCGTTATTCGATAGTTTACCCCCATCAATATGACTGATCTGTTTTTCACCACTCATACCTCCTGATTGTATGATGGTCTCTCGATGATTCGTAGCATCCTTGCGGAGAACACTTCCTGAACACAATTTTGTCTCATCGTCCACCTTCCCTGAACCTCCCTCAGATATGTCATCCTGAGAGTGAAGCTCGTAAGATTCAGATTGCATGTTTCTTCTCTTCTTGTTGTTCTCAATGACGGTGTTGTACGGGAGAGACTTCTTGCCAGTCCTGTTGCTGGGACCTGTAATGCGCGAGGAAATGAAGCTAGGGAGGTACCGCAAGAAGAACGGTTTGAGACCCGGCACAGCCGCGCATACTATGCCAGCGTTGGCTTCGAGAAAGGACCAATTGAACTGTTCGGCAACGTCCCAGCTGTAGTCCGGGCTCTCCATTAAAGAAGGAAGAATTATGGTGCGCTTGATTGCTGCGGCACAGACACTATAGTAACGTCAAGCCAGCTGCTCGAAGTTCTTGCTACAAGTCTTTGTTATCTGCGTGGATACCTCACTATCTGTCCGGATGATGACGGGACGAGATGTGCAACACCAATAGTCTATAGCATCGCAACATCCCGCCCGCGTGTCTGTAACTGAGAAATCCACGGCGATAACAGGGCCTCTATGAAGTTGTGATTGGGTGCAAGCGACTGCGGGGAGAACTCACAACGTGCCAGTTGCGAACAGCAGAATTACCGACGCTTTCTGCCGCCTCGCCATTTGAAGAGGGATGACAATCTTCAACGGCAGCACAAGGATAACGACATCCATAACGATGTTGGCGATGCTGAGAACCATGTAGACTGTCTCCTTATCGACACAGTTCGCAGTCTTCAACGCCACCGCGTCCCATGAAGCATAAACAGGGCGGCAACCGAACAGGCTAAGCAACTGATACGCGATCGAGTATGCAGTTACGATTCCAATCAACGTCATGACAACGATACGGAAGCTCTGGTCAGGACATAGTCGTAGGTAGAGAAACAGAAGTGACAGTTTTGCCAGAACAACAGTAAGGGAGTAGGTCATGGTCGTGCAAGTGCCGTACTGCGGAATTCTGTAAGCATATTGAGCGCTCAGCGACCAGACAAGAGTTGGAGGTCGGCAGAGACGTAGACATCGCAGCTTACAATCAGAAACCCGGGATCATAGTCGGCATATTTGACCTGCCAAAAATGAGATCCTACACCAAGCCCAATCACTGAGATGAAGATATCAGCAACTGCCGAACATGAAACAGCTTCTGATATACCCGACTTACTCTTCAGGCCAGTGGCCAAGAAGCCGAGGCTCATGATCATCGAAGCAATGATCAAGTATGAAGTTCATGTCAGCTTTCACGGCACAATCGAAGGACCGATGCACTCACAATCATCGATCCCCAAGCTTCGCCGCACAATATGTGCTCTAGTGAAGATTCGCAGCACGACAAATAATAAGGCGACGATGGTGGTAGATGTTCTTGCAGCAGCCATGCCGGATCCCACGCTGCCTGCAGCAAAGCGATCCTCCCCTTCCGGCGGATCTATCATGTAGACGGTCTCCGCCCCGGAAGCCATTGCACAACCTCTTGGGTCCAAAATTCGAAATGGTGCATAGAAGTGAGAAAGAAATTTCAGAACTAGCCAACTGCAGCAGAGGAAGCGAAAGAAATAGCAGCACGCTTTCGCGTTCGCAGAGGCCTTGTTGGCTCTAAATGAGCCTGATGATATTTGCACCGACGCGAACACCAGTCTAGGTGGCAAGGATAGATTCCTTCTTTCGACATTAAGTGTCTGTTTTGCCGTTCTACCTCCGTCAGCTTAGACAGCTGTCTTGCCTCTGCGTTCGCTAACGATTCTACCGAGGCTACGGCCACTGGTCAGGAACTAACAAGACTTTGGCCAAATCCTGGCCAGCCCTCTCAATCATACGAGTATGTGGGGAACCAAGTAGTTGTTGGTGATGAGATATGATACAGGGAGCATCGTCGCGGGGAGCGGGGAAACGCTTCCGCGAGATCAATTCCATGCGCGTTTCCGTTACACATGTCCAGCGCATTGAGGCTTCTTCGATTTCCTGGCTGCTTCTCATCCAGATTATCCTAGCCTTCGAACGAATTTTCGTTATGGAGCTTACGACCAGCTAACTGAATCAAATCTCTCGGTCAACCTTACGCTCCTCCGGGAGCATCTATCAATCAAGGTGAAGCAGACGTCGGTAATGGTGCTTAGTCGTTACATATGAAAAATGTTTAATCCGATTGCTCTCGAATTCTCGCTGACGAGGGAATCACTTTCTCAAGTTGCTTATTCCCGAAATCAAAGGTGTTGGCATGACGGCACTTAATTTGTATTCCGGTTTCGCTATCAGGCTCGGATGGCAATTTGCTCGCACCAGGAAGGATGACACTGACAAGGGTTGCATTTTCCCAAGATAGACATTGCCCAGCGCTGTTGGTGGAGGATCCGCGCCGCAGTCTGCAGGGGATACGGCTAATCTTGCTCACCCAGCACACTGCTAAAGGCCACCAGTAAGATGTGCGAAGATGGCAAGATATTGGAAACAAACCCACATGCTGGGTTCATTATCTCGCTTAGGCTCTGTCCTGCGTAGCTAGTAAATCAGTAAATCAAGTGTGCAGCAAACATATCCAATACAGCAAATGCAGGCATCATATTCAGCTGCCCAGACAGGAGAGCACCAACAGCGTCATGTCATTCGCCAGTATCGACATTCGTGGCGGAGGATAAGCCTAGATCGTCGGTTGTCGGTCTGCGAGCCGGTCAGTGTGGGCCAAGCGGCAGCGAGGTCCGGAGTCAAGACTCTGGGCGGCCAGGGTGCCGTCCCCAATACCTCACCGTCGCTGGTCCTTCGTGGCCTGCCTTATTTCCACCGCATGTTTGCTTGAGTGGGTCTGGAGATCCTTCGATATGGAGAACCAGGTTCATCTAAGGCGTGGAAGCTGGGGTACAAAGATCCAAACATTCATGGGTGGGTGACGCTGGGCATGCAAGAGACTGTTGGAGCTGGGGTCATAATCGTAAGACAATGCGAGAAGTTCCAAGACACTTGTCCTGGTGGATTTTGCAAACCAGACGGAAAAACAGACCGTTGAGCACGAGGACGGTTTACTTTACATGCGGTCTATATCTACTTTTCGCTCCTCAATTCGCTCCTCAATCCCGTGTGGACTTCAAGCTCAAGATTTGCCATCCTCGAAAGCTCCGACTTTCTGCCTTTGCCCACCATGTCTCGAATGCAGACTGATGAAGAGAAGCACCCGGAGCTTTTCAAGCCCGACCTCAACATTGACCGCCGAACATGCAAGCGAGTCGTCCCATTGGAGGTTCTGGCCCTTGGCATGTCCAAGACGGGTACATCATGTAGGTATCCGCACTCTCCTTAGAGATCGACCCCAATCCTCTGGAGCCCAGGCTAATGACATGGCCACCCAGCAATGCAACGAGCTCTCATGATTCTCGGCTACGATGACGTTTACCACGGCTTTTCTATGACATCCAACATCTGCGAGGTCCCGTTGTGGACCGAGGGCATGCACGCAAAGATGAATCCCCAGCCCGGCCAGAAGCCCTTTGGCCGCACCGAGTTTGACCAGCTGCTCGGCCACTGTGGGGCCGTCTGCGACCTGCCGCCCAACTTCTTCGGTCCGGAGCTGGTTAGAGCGTACCCCGACTCTAAGGTCGTCCTCGTCGAGCGGCAATTCGAGTCGTGGTATAAGAGCTTCGATGAGAGCATTGTCAACGTTGCCTTCAACCCTGTCTGGAGGATGCTTTCTTGGCTCCGCGCGAAGTATGTCGCGGAGATTGATGACATCACATTCACCTGGCTGCGGTACCAATTCAACTCAGACACCAAAGAAGGAATCTTGGCGAACGCTCGCGAGGGATACAAGAGGCACTATGACACCATCCGTAGGGAGACACCTCCCGAGAGGTTGTTGAACTACAATTTAAAGGACGGTTGGGGCCCGCTGTGCGAGTTTCTGGGAAAGCCTATCCCTGATGTGCCCTTTCCGCACGTTAATGACCACGAGGCATACCACGAGAAGCTTCAGATCATTATCAAGAAGGGTGCAAAGGCTTTTGCGAGGAAAATGGTGTGGATTGCCGTGCCGGGTCTTGTCGGAGCTGCTGCTTACCACTTTGGGACCAAACCTGGCATGATCGAGCACGCGATGCAGTTCTTGAAATAATTCAACCATGTGCTTTTTTAGATTCATATTGAGCCAACTTATCATTGGTGGAATCAATTTCCATCGTTCAGATTGATAAGAGCCCCGCCAATTTCAGCTTAATTCTCATCGTAGGCCGGCAGGCAGCAGTGACAATGGGCTGGGAAGCTGCTTGTTTCGCTGGATGCTTCGATCTCCTTTGTTCCAGTTCTTTGGGTTGGAAATGCATCGAAGAGAGACTGTGCTGCTGATAAGTAAGTGAGACATGGAAGGGGCATGATCAGGCAGGCAACTCACCTTCGACACGTCCTTCCTTCCCATGTGTACACGACCAAAACTCCATTAGGCCACCATACTCAGGACTTGGATCAATTTCCACGACTCCAGATATGCATCTGAGATGATGGCTTCATTTGCTCTTCCTTTTGTTCGTACTTCAATAGCTGTGGACACAATAGTGACATCTGGATGGAAGGAAGAGTCATGGTTTTACCTTCCCGAGCCGACACGAGCCGACAAGCTGAAATGGAGGGGTGTGCAGATGTCTATGTCATAATTAATTAATGTACGCGTAAGGTAGGAAGTAGGGTGGTCTCTGGCCCTCTCCTGCCTGCCCTTTGCCTCAGTGCTTGTCTGTCGTACCGGTCAACACCACACTTAGACACATAGAATGTCTGCCATACCTACTTAGGGAGGTTTGTGTCCAGCGATGGCAACCAGCGGGTGGAGAGGTGACAGTGCATATGCCGAGTATAGCCCAAATGCTAGCTCAACACCAAGTCATACTATCCAACGTTGGGAGCTCTTGGGTTCGATTCCCTTTTTGATCGCTCCTTTTTTGTTTTTGTTTTCGTTCCTTGTGGTCTCATAGGGGTGCACCTGCCGGAAGTATCGAGATATTCCACAAAGGAGGCTCCGAACAGCTTGGCCTGGATCATGCTGGCTTTGAAGCAGCTGCCGCATCCCAGTGCTTTCCAACAATTCTGGAAACGTCAGGCAAGCACCCAGAAATTTTCAAAACCCAACATTTTTGCAACACCTGAGATTCACCCTTCCTCAGGTTCATAGTCCGGGAAGTAGCAAGTTCTCTTGATACCCAACACCTAGGGCTCCTTCCTGACTTTCTTTCAACTCTTCCTCTTCCGCTCACTTCCATCGTCGACTAAGCACATCTAGTCAGGGCACACGATAATCTTCACTCCTGCCCTAACTAGAATCTCCGCTCTTCCCTTCCACAACCTATTCCTTCTGCCTGAAAATTTCTCTTTTCCTCGAAGTCCATCTGTTGCCAGAGTTTTCCCTCCTTCCCCTCCACCGCCCACCTTCACACAAAAACAACAACACACCTCACCTTCTCACCACCCACTTCTCATCCCCATCTTCATCCAACCTGCAACACTTGCACTTCACTTTCCACCCTGTACTTCATCACAAGTCATCATGTCTTCTTCCGAAGGCAACACCAAGAAGCCTCTCACCGAGAGAGAGCTCGAGATTCTCAAGCATGCATGGAACTGCATGAAGACCCCGCCTGAGGTAAGAACACAACCCAGCCATCGTGGTCACTTCTATTTTTCGTCCACTCCTGTGGTTATATACTCTACCTCACTGTTGTCATCCTCGCCATCCTCGTCGTCGTCCCTTGTCGTCGTCCCTTGTCGTCGTCCCTCGTCGTCGTCCTTCGTCGTCGTCCTTCGTCGTCGTCCTTCGTCGTCGTCCTTCGTCGTCGTCCTTCGTCGTCGTCCCTGGTCGTCGTCCCTAGTCGTTGTCCCTCGCCATCGTCTTTTTTCGTTCGCGTGTCTTCAATACTGACCGTATGAATAGATCGACTACCCCAAGCTCGCCGAGGCCTGCGGCATGACCAACCCGCGCTCGGCCACCAACGCCTGGGGTGTCATCAAGAAGAAGCTCTTCGCTGATATGCCCGCCCCTGCCGCCAACGAGGACGGCACCGCTACCACTCCGGCCAAGCGCAAGCGCGCCACTCCCCGCAAGAAGGCCGCTCCCACACCCTCCACCGAGGAGGACGACGAGGAGGCCGACGAGCTCACCAACGCCACCGAGGAGAAGCTTGTCGTCGAGACCCCCGTCAAGAAGAAGCGTACCCCGGCTAAGAAGAAGGCTGCCCCCGTCGCCGCCAGCCAGGGCGACGCCGACGCCGAGGACACCGCTTCCCCTGAGACGCCTGCCAAGAAGAAGCGCGCCACCCCGGCCAAGAAGCGCACCCCTGCTAAGGCCAAGAAGGAGCAGGAGGAGGCTGCCACCGCCGCTGAGGAGGAGGACGAGCTCACCACTACCCCCCAGGAGGAGCCCAAGTTCGAGGTGAAGGAGGAGGCTAAGGCCAAGGAGGACGTCCAGATGGAGGGTGGCCAGGACAGCGCTGAGATCTAGACTTCATCTGTCTTGCTTGCTTGGGGTTTCCCTCTCTGTCTTGCACGATGATCACGACTTTCTCTTTTTCTCATATGGTATTCGCTTTGGCTTTCAAGCGGGTGTAGCAACTCGGCTAGACGGGCTTATTTGGATGGCGTTTGGGATGTGATATCGTGGTTCTTTTGGGATGGACACATGGTTTGGTCACGGCATGGCTCTCGAGGAGAGCTGAATTTTCGGATGGTACCTTAGCTTGATAAGATCGGTCAAAGAAACTGGTCAGGAGGTAATCGGATCAAGCTTTACACACATTTTCGAGTTTTCCCCACCATGGTGATTCGAATTTGCCGAGTTTTCTGTTCCATCAGAGGTTCCTTCCTCCGTCCATGCCGTTGTTCTTCCCCAGGAAGAACCTGCCCATCATGGTCATCGTACCTTCCCAAGCATCAACAAAAAGGACTCCAAGCAGTAATTCCGGCGATACGCCTCATCGATAAAAATAACATGCTCGAGCCCTGAGTCCAAATGCCAAACTTTGCTCATAAAAAAGTCCAAGCCAGTAGCTGTTGAGGTTCTCGTGAGACCCGCATCGGGCCGCCCTGGCTCGAAGGGATGTTCACATCCCTAGAAGCACCTCCCTTCCTTTTTGCCACCGCCAAAATCACTTCGTCAAGACATCTTCATCAAATATCAAATTATCTTCATCAAAGCGCAAGAATGGCTCGAATCATCGCCCTGCTTGCCGCCATTGCCGCCATCTCCGGCGCCGCTTCCGCGGTGACTTGCACCCCGAGCGAGACATATTGCGGCTCCCGTCTCCTCAAAATCGGTCTGATCCTCATATCCTCCCTCCAAACGCGTTTTCAAAGCTAACCGAAAATTGCAGACGCGAACAATCAGAAAGCCATCAAATCTTCGCTGGCAGCGGGGAAACAGACCGCCGACGATGCGCACGTGAGCCAGTCCGTCTTCTGGTGCGTCCCGTCGGGCGTGCCGGCGGGCGACTCCGGGCTGCTCTTCGTCACGTACTGCGATCCGAAGAATGCCTGCCAGGAAGGAGGAGCATTGGGCGGTGTCGGTGATGCGTGTTCTACTACGTCGAGTTCGACCTCGCCCAAGATTCGTCGGTAGACTGGGAAGGTAAAATGTTTCGGGCCCGAAGCACATACACGATCTCTCTGGCAGAGCACACGCGAACGAGGGATATGTAATCAAGCCATTTTTATCTATTCACACTCTCTTTAAACAGAAATGTTTCCAAAATGCATGATACATGGCGCTCAAATGGAATCCTAAGTTTATTCCTGGATGTACTTCTTCAACCCACGCAGCCTCTCCTTGGCAGTCTCAAGCACATCATCAGGCTTGCAGACGGCGAAGCGGATGTAGTCCTCGGCAATGTGCGCGTTGGAGTCGGTGTAGAACTCGGTGGGCGGGATGGCCGCGACGCCGACCTCCTGGATGAGGAACCACGCGAGCTTGAAGTCGCGCGGGCGGCTCGCGACGTGCTCTGGGAAGGGGTAGTCCTCGGGCAGCTTGACCTTGGCCATGTTGACGAGCACGAAGTAGCCGCCCTCGGGCTCGGAGTAGGGCATGCCGAGCTCCGTCCAGACCTCGTTGAAGCGGTCCATCTTGCCCTTCATGTCCTTGATGGTCTCGTCCCAGAAGCCGTGCTTCTCGGCCTCCTCGAAACCTGTACGATGGCGTGTCAGCTTTCATCTTCTGCTTCACTGTCTCACATAAAGGGAAGGGGATCACGTACCGACGGCACAGGCCTCTTGCAACGGTGAGACGGAGGAGTAGCAGATGCGGGTGTGTGCGGCGGAGACGTGCTGGATCAGCTCGGCAGGGCCCATGAGCCAGCCGACGCGCCAGCCGGTGGCGTAGAAGTTCTTGCCGGCGGAGCCGACGGTGATGGTCAGGCTCTCGATCTCGGGGGAGAGGGTGGCGATGCGTGTGAAGGGGACGTAGAAGAGACGGTCGTAGACCTCGTCGGATAGGATGATGATTTCGTGCTTGACGCAGAGGTCGCCGATCTTTTGGAGCTCGTCCTTGGAAAAGACCTTGCCGACGGGGTTGTCTGTATTGGGAGTCAGTGGTCATTTTCAAATTAAGATTGCAGGGGCAGGATTGACGGACGAGGTGTGTTGAGGACAATCATCTTTGTCTTGGGGGTGATGGCGCGCTCGAGCTCGTCAAAGTCGATGGTCCAGTTGGCGGCGGAAGAGGTCTTCTCGCCGCCGTTCTTGGGAGGGTGGAGGGGCACGTAGGTGATCTTGCCGCCGGGCATCTCGATGTTGGAGATGTACCTGTTCCAGAATCAGCACTTACATCTCACGTCCACCACTTTCTGTGCTATCTCACTGGTCGAAAAAGGGCTCAAAGACGATGACCTCATCGCCGGGCTCGATGAAGGCCATGAAGGCGCTGAGCATGCCTACAACCACTGTCAGTCTATCGTCTCACCGGACATCTTCCTCTCAGTACGGATTCCCTCTCACCTTCATTGGCGCCGGTGGTGATGGTGACCTCGGTCTCGGGATCGAGCTTGCGGCCCCAGTAGGGAGAGTAGGCGTCTGCGATGGCCTTCTTCAAGCGCGGGCGGCCCTTGGTTGGACTGTACTGGTTGCACTCGACGCGGTCCAGGGCCTGCTTGGCGGCATTGAGGATGAAGTCGGGCGGGTTGTAGCCGAAGAAGCCCTGGCCCATGTTGACGATGGGCTGCTTGGGCGAGGCGGCCGCGGCCTCGTTGACGATGGACCTGGTACCGGTCAGCAAAAGGGTTCACATCTGGTGAGGATAAGAGTCACTGCTGACTCCTTATGGAGGTCCTATCTCACCAAACATCCTGTCTGCGTCCGGCGACTCTGGCCGCGGGCTTGATCTTGCTGCTAAGACTCATCGTGGCCGTCGCGTGGAATCCTCTTCTGGCGGCGCTGCTGGGGATGCGAGACCGGAGGACAGGGAGGAGGAAAGAGCTCATGGAAGGATGGTAAGAAGGGAAATAACCGGAGGCAGGACGGGACGGCGTTTGAAAGGCGTACTACTACAACTTGCGCCCTCCTCAATCGAGCTTCGAGTTAGAAGTCGGCGAATTGCACAACGCTGATTGCTTGAAAGTGCTTGGGCCCCATTCGGTGCTGGATTACGCCATTTGCGACCCGATTTTCGGTCACCTCTGTGGCATCTGCAGCGGGGTGAGCCGCCCGTTTGTCGGTGCGCCGCTGTGGCTCTCTCTCTTTTGGCGGGGTAAAAAGCAGTGAGGGGCAGTAAAGCTCGATGATGACTAATCGCGGCTTCATTCCGACATGACCCCGACGCCGGCTTCGGCTATTCACGGTCATGACTTGGCATTCTTTCTTCAGCTTCAACCAGAAAAGGCATCTTATCACGATGGTGTTCTACAAGTTTGTATGCAATGCAATAAATGGCCATCGAGCGAACAGAATCCGCTTTCAAGTTGCATCTAATTTTCCGATTGCTTTTCTGCCATGGCAATACGGGGAAGCTACCTAGCTGCCTGTCATCAACATGTCCAAATCATGCATCCCCTCCCCAAGATAGCCCCAGACTTCGACAGAGTTCGGGCGAGGCTACCAATTACTTGTAAAATATTATTAACCACACGCGCAGCACAACAGCCCAACTTTGTTTTGGACAAGGTAGCAAGGCATTTACTTGGACACTGCCTAGCGAATTGTCGAAAGCGATACGCCTTATTTCCGCCTACCCGCGGGTGCTCGCGAATCGGACGGTTCCCTGGCAGACATGCAGAGACAAGCATCAGCCCCCATCGCAGATCTTTGAGTTGGGGCTACTTTCAGGAACACTAAACCCTCCCGTGTCTCTTTCAATACGCACCCCTGAATGTCATCCTACTTGTCAATTCTGTTTCTGCTGCCTTGGAAGGATTCCGTCCCATGATGAGTTCGGCTCCTACACGGCATTTACCCGCCATTTGGGGGCCAGATGCAGGGGGCTCGGGTTGTGAGCTCTTGACATTTGTAACCCCAAATTCCCCAGGGAGAGTCTCCGTCGATGATCATTGAGCCGACGACTGTCTCGGTATTTGACACGATAATGTTGTGCGCACAAGTATAGCGTCTCCCTGAAACAGTAAAATCTCTCACGTCAGCCAAAGTCCGTTTGATAGATCTGCATGTAAATCCATGCCAAGTATCGACGATTTGTTGATACGGGCCTTTCACTGCGCCTAGGTAGGTACTGACACTTCCGGCAGGAAGATGAGAAAGTCAAGGTTTCCCGCTTCGTCTGATTTCGATGACATGGGATGCTCAGCCCAGGGGCTTCACAGCTGCAGCTCCAGGCTTCAGTATTTACACCGTTTGAGGGGGTCTCGAAAGATATAAAATGACGGCTTGTTTTCCACTTTGAAGTTGTATTCATCCAGCATCAGCATCAACATCTCCAACTCAAAGACTGCACACTAATTCATACAATCTGCCCATAGCTCATTCCCCTAATAATACCTTCAACATGCAGTTCTCTACCGCCACCATCATAACCGCCGTCTTTGCTTCTCTGGCTCTCGCCAACCCCGTTCAGCTTGAGTCTCGCCAGGACCATTCCAAGGTCTCCTCCTTCAGCGATGACCTCTGCACGAACGGCGAGCAGGTCTTTGAGGTGACCGGCGTTGGGGCACGTCGCTGCATCCCGATCTCCAACAAGCGCTCGATCAAGGTCGCTGATAAGCGGTATGAAGCACCCGACGTTCTTTTCCACGAGCCTTTAGTGTACTGATATGAGAAACAGTGGTTGCACAATCAAGACATGGAGTGGTTCCAACTGCGGGGGCAGTGACTTCACTCTTCCCGATGGCGATCTTGACTGCCATTCCATTCTCCACGCCGCGGTGGAAATCATTTGCTAGAACTTGGGGACCATCACTTACAAGACTGCATAAAGATATTTGGGAATTCATAGCTTATCCTCGCGGCGTACATGGAAATTCTTAGTTGCTCTCATTAACAATTATATTGAATTCAAACGTGAAGTCTAAACGTTTTGCTTGCCGGGCGGTGTCGGTTGGCTATCCATGCAGTGTCTGCATAAACGTGTGTAATTGGTGCATCATGCTAGACCCCTGGATATCTCTCAGCCTGTGTAATTGCTTACGTTGTCACCGTCGTCGATGTCACTGTCCTCGCTGTCCCTATCGTCGTCGTTTGTAGTGTTTATTATTATCGCTATTCGTATTGTTTTCCTTGCTATGATTATTCCTATAGAAGTGATAAGCACATTACCATGAGACTTACAGGGGATCCTGATTTGTACATCTGAAGTCCCAAACTAATGTAGATACCAAAGGGTGAGTACTTTCCAGGTTCACCAGGTGTACACCTTGTTGGTTAAAATAACTCGGTTGCTGCCTGCCACGCCCAATAGGGACGTGCGTTTCGTGGTTTTGACAGCTCTCTTGACAGCACAGAAAGAAAATTGAATTGGAAATTCTTTCCCTTGCCAATTCCTCACTCTATCCACCACTCGGCAGCCATCATGACAGACTTTCAGCCACCGATTGATATCCAAAAGCAAGGATCAAGCGAAAATGATGATTCTAGGGCTTTGAGTTCGGATCAGTTGGCTAACAATGGATGCCGGAACCATACTGACATAGAGAGATTCATCTGCCGTCTACTCGCAAAGCTGCGCATGTACGTCAAACCCGGCTGTTGCTGATATTTCTGCTGATTCATTAAGTAGAACCGGTCTCATCATCTTGTTTTCATGGCTTGCATACGGTGTCATGGCACTCATCCGAGCTGGAAATCTATTCTCGAACGCATCGTGGTTCAGTGGAGACATCCCTTTCACGTGGGTCTTCACGATCTTTTACGCCGAGAGGCTTGTACATCTCCTCATTCATTAGGTATCCAGAAGTTGTTTATGAATTCCTTTTTTCAGAAGACCTAGACGAAGACGGGCCATTGCGGGCGAGCGTTCTTGGGGTTCAGAGTCTAGATCTTCATGTCTGCCCTTTTTATCAGGGACAGCTACACGGAAACCTCATGAAGACGGGGAAGACGCAGTCCCTTAAGACTTTCTAAGACTTCCACCACAAAATGAAATCGGGATTCTAAGCTACCAGTAGGGACTGTGACTATCTACAGCACCGTCCTGCCCTGATGCGTAAATGCTCTGAGACGAAAGGTCGGCCGTGCTCTGTGTTCTCGAAAACCTCCAGCAAAGACAATGATTTTTGCTAGCCGGGCAGTGTCTCCTATGACCCGTAATAGTAGAGAGAGAAGCGACGATAAAGGACGACGGCAATAGACGAAAACGACGATAGCGAGAACAATAGCGACGACTACGGCGATAACGACGGTGATGCTTTAGCACGAGGTACGGATTACGCGCGCGTGTGTGGACACTGTCCGGCTAGAAAAGCTCAACACAATAGACCGTCAGGACAGTCCAACATAATCTGCCAACATATCCAGCACCTGGTTGAACAAACGAGTCTGGGCGATCAGGGTCGGGAAGAACCTCAGAACGTGAGGCTTCAAATTGGTCGCGAGATTTCTCCGCGATTTGGCATCGCGTGCAAATGGCTCCAGCTTCTGGATCAACAGCCAATTGCTGCCAATGCCGGCCAGCAGGGTCGATGGCTTTTGTTCCTTGGTAGACATCGCGTCCCTTGGGCGGGATTCAATCTTCTCGGGTATGCGACTAACATATGTGCAGCGATGCAGGACGCGCCAGGCCTTCGTGCGTGCATTGCCCGTTTCGTTCTTCAGTCCTTCGCGCAGAGTCCGCAGCAGTTGAGCATTGGGCTCCGGTGACTTCTCAAGCCAGACATGGTTCAGAACGTGCTCGAAGAAAGTGTGCGTTGCCTCCACGCTTGGCTCAAGCCAAAGGCTCATCCACCTATACGCATCAACGGCACCAGGTGTCTTGAAATATTCGCCAGTGTTTTTGTCCTGGTACCTGATGCCGACGGATGGAGGCAGCTCTGTGGCTAGCTCAAAGCCTTCCTCTGATGACTTGTCCTTCGTCGTCACAAAATTGAAGTGGGCGCTGAACATAGCATCAACGGAACGGTTTGCGTTAATATTCATAACCGAAACCTCTTCCTCGTCCGAGTCAACTAGGCTGGTTTTGGTGTCCAAGTTCCCTCCAACCTCGGACCTGACCATGTCCAGGGTTGAGTTCGTCTCTTGAAACGTTCCTCCGTCTGCGGTCCACACGTATGCATTGCAAATATTTCGATACGTACGTTGAGGGAGCTCATCGGTATAGAGCAGCGACTGGCGGTCATATTCGCCTTGGAGTTGTTCCTCAGCCCGACTAATACGCTCCCGGAGTGCGTAAGCTTCTGTCGGTTTGTAATACGACGCATCCTTTGGGGCTGAGGACAGCGCAGGGTAGTGCGGGTCGTTGGTCGCACCACGACGGCCATCAAGGCAACCCTGTTTGGTGTAGGTAGGATTGATCTCAAAGGTGACAAGGTTGCGATCTTTGGGAATGTCTGCATTGGGTCGCATCTGATAGGCGACGACAGGCGCAATCGACCCACGCATCTGGAGACGAAGCGCGAAAACATCCGCGACCTCACTCTCAATGAGAGCGAGACCAGTGTTGGACGGCTCAAATCCTGCCTGCTTTTTGTCATCGTCGCCGTCCTTCCAGATACTAGTCAACTGGACGCCCATCTCCATGTCACCATACTCGGCCACAGAAGGCCCAGCAACAATGGTGGCCCCTTGAGGTGGGTGGATATCGAGTCTCAGTGTGTGGTCTACGCAGGCGGAATCCAGCCCAACAGGTGCTTGGGATGATACTGCGTTCGCTTCAAATCCAAAGAGCGGCGTAAGATGCCAGCAGTTGGCTGAAGTGTCGGTGAGCACAGCATGCGACCCCTGAGGCGAATTCCCGGGTGAGTTAACCGCCCTCTCATCATGGAATGGAAGATAGACAGCAAGATCCGCTGTGGTCTCGGTCAATGAAGTGTTCATTGAATCGCAGATGTTCTCTCGGGTTCGCGGCGTATTCCAAATGCGCAGCTCGTCAAATCCGCCACAGAATCCCGGCCCGGGGCGAAGAAAACGACACTCCTCGTTCCCGTAATCCATCAAAACGTTTCCGATTGACAATTGATGCGGTCCTGTGGGAGAAGCCTGTTCAAGGAGACTCATCTCCTTCGCCTCTGGCTGCTTATGCTTGACTTTCGAAGCATTGATGTGAAACGAGAGCTGGGAGTCTGGGTCATACGGACTGCGAACCCAGCTCAGCTCACCCTGGAACTTGCCATGGTTGCGATTCAGATCATCCACAAGACTGACACCTCCTCCTTCGCGGCAAGACCAAGAGCCAATCATGCCGTTCGTGCTTTCAGAGGCAGCGCACAGCTCGAACGCCGATTCATGAAGTTTAATGGCCGAGGAGTACAGTCGGATAGACCCAATTGCGCCTCGTAACCCGCTTTCCTTGGCCCACGACGCTCCACCGAGAGAGAGAGGTGCCTGATTCGTTCGTACAGAGCCGTGAATCTGGTGACCTTCAACTTGGCTCTTGAAAGCAATCTCATCGTTCTCAAGAGCTTGTACGCTCCTCGGAATTATCTCAAACTCCACCTCCCCCTTCGAATTCCACGCACGCATGGTGACCTGCTGACAAGGCCTTGGGGGCTTGCTTCTCGTTGGTTGGCCAGGCTCCGAAGCTTCTTTCTGAGAGACTTGGACGAGCTTGCGAGACAGAAAGACCTTGTATGCCTTGCCAGCATCGAAGGCTTTGGGTGATTCGAACACGCGCCGTTGTGGATTGGTGCCATCCTCACCCATAGCCCAATAGGAGAGTTGAAGTCGGTTGCTTAAAGATATCTTGACATTCAAGGGTGTTGAATTTGCATTCCTGTCACCTTTCACAAGGATGCAATGCTCCCTGTCATCGCTTTCAGACTTCTTGTTGAGTTTAAGTGTGAATGCCAGCGAGAAGTCGAAGACATTCCACTCTTCCGATTTGCCAAGGTCAACGTAACCCTTGCCCGAACTCATGAGGGCGAACGCACTTTGGCTTGAGCAAGCAAAGTGTGTCCACTCGCCGAACCTCAGAGCAGAGGGCCGACTGACTGCAAATCGCGTCCCGTTGACGTTGCCAATCATGTCGAATACAGGACCTCCCCCTGACGGCTGAGCGATACCAAGCACGAAGGTCTGTTGTTCCTTAGTCAACCCCTCAGCACGTGGTAGCCGCTCTGACGTGTAGGCAACTGGGATAGTATTGGTCGATTCCGATTCAACCTTGATCCAAGTTTCGAAACATATGCCAGCGCAGGCAGCCGTCGCCACTGTATCCTCCAGCATGGAGTAGCATTTGGTGCGACCATCAAGTCGGAGAGCAGTCGAGCGAGGTGGAGAACCGAAGGATGGGCTCTGGCTGCTACCGCTGATGAAGCTAGTTCCAGGGATTTGGATATTTGCTTCTGATGCTTTGGCGACCGCACCGCTGATCACAGCCGATGGGGACCATGCCATGCTCACGATGCCGGATCCATGCGAGAAATTGCCAGCAAATTTGCCTTCACAGGTAACCAGGAGTTCATGTTGATAGCCCTTGGCCGTCACCTCTGCACCTTTATCAAGCGGGCTGCCTTTCGGTCTCTGGTCGTTATATAGAACGGCCACGAGATTCTTGTCTCCAGCTTGTGTCTTTGAGTACAAAGTAGCTCCGCATACCGATACTCAAAGATGTTCCTGCCGTAAGGGAGTCCGTGAGAACATCCAAAAGAGCAGTGTCAGTTGGCGGTGTCTCCATGTTTGCGTAGCCGTTTGTCTGTTTCATAGACCATATTAGAATAAAGCTGAGAGAAGGTCAACACAAGTGGTAGGCAAACTCACGGTAACTTCTACCAGCTGAGCCACATGGCCGATAGTACGTGTTGTCGCCAGTTTAGTGCCGTTAATCAGGCTGCACAGCTCTTCCAACTTTGAAGGGACGCCTGAATCGTTTCCAATTAGCGCAGAACATGTAGAACAGTTCACACAAAAAGTTCTTACCTGCCCATGTCTCGACTATCTTCTTCCCATCGACCATATTGGCCGTCAGCGTTAAGTTGAAAGCCAATTTTCCAGGCGCCCAGGTGCATAGATCCGTCTGAACGACTATGTTCTCCGCGTGTCGAAGCTTGCTCGTTGCCAGCAGGTCCTCGTTTTCACCGAGAGTCGAAGCACAAAGCTCCGTGGCCAGCTATGTTGTAATTCAAGGCTAAATGCCCCTCCCCCGAAACTGCTCGTGCTTTGAAATAGACTGTCACGATTCCTGTGGCAGACTCAAAAGCATAGGGCGCCGAGGGCTCACACCCAACCGCATCAAGGGCAACAACTCCCCCAAAGATCTCCATGCCTTCGACCCCGACATACAAGAGAGCTGTTGGCACATTCCATCCCACTGTGCCGACCTTTGCGTTGGCAGAATTCGAGGAAGCGGCCGTTAGCGCCGGGGGATTCATCAAGGCTGGTGTGTCGGCAAGAGTGCCGTCAGATAGCAAGCCGAAGTCGAGGGCCGCCAAACGCAGAGGTGTGGCGTCAATACCAGAAATGAAGCAAAGGAGCACTCTGGCTCCACGCTTCATATGCTTGGGCTGCGCACCATCGCCGGACTTTTGCTTCCAACCCGATTCCCCTTCCGAGTTGGTCCTCTTCTTCTCGGATACGGCGACTTGCTCGTTATAGACTGTGGCGCAAAGACCGCATTTGATCTGTAGGGGAGCAGATACACGCATTATCCGTCGCGAGAGTCCATAGCTTGACACCATAGGCGCAGCTGATCGAACCCAGCTGTCGGAAAACGGTGTACCATCTTCAGGGGAGACCACCATCAGCTCACGATGGTTGACTGTCGCGTTGAAGGCGGTCGTGCCGGAGTCTTCGTCGAAGTGCCAACACGATTCCAAATCAGGTACTAGAACCGTGGCGCGCTTACACATTCTGTCTTTGATAGCAGATGGATGGAGCGGACGGCTCCAAACACGTACTTCGTCGAAGAGTGCTGTAAAGTAGCCTTTTGGCCCTTGTGATTGCAATCCGATCCCTGAGAACGAGCCAGGAGGGGTACTACTGATGGCGGAGCCCGCTGCCGCTCCATTGATTGCCAGTCCATAGGTTGACACCGGCGGGTTGTAGGTGACAGCAACGAGGTTCCATTCATCTGCCTTCAGAGCTGTTTCTGATGTAACGATTGCTTTGTTCTCACCAACCACCTGAATGGTCAGTCGAAGTTCGTCATTGATGAAACTCCCTGGAGTATTGTTTGAAACACGAAACACTGAGAAGCTAGAGTCCTTGGCCGTTTCCTCCGTTTTCTTTTCGTCGGATTCGGGTTTCACCCAAGCCTCCAAGGTGAAGCCATCAAGCAGGCTCGTGAGATCGACAGGCTCTCTCAGCTGAAGCCCTGCATCGCCGCTCAACTCAATGGCGCGCTTCGACGCCGGCGTCTTGGGCAAGACTGGAGCTCTCGCTTTCGAACGGGTTCCGCTGCCGTCATCTTTTGCGGCTGTACAGGGGCCTGGGCCATTGGCGAACACTTTGGTGCTAGGATGTGGATTCGAGTCGCATGTGTAGTAAACGTGTCCGTGAAGGTCAAACAACCCATTGGAAGCTACGTCGGTGGTTAAACACTCGATCTGTCCCATCTTCCTAGAATAAGCGAAAGTCATCCACTTGGTCACGTTGTTGATCACAGTGGGCGCTCGAAGAACACAGAACCTACCCTCAGAAAGGTCCCGGACGAATTGAAGAGAGTGTGTGGATTCGTAGAACGGCTCATCGTTGATGTCTTTGACACGAAGTGTATCCTGCTCATTTAGCGGGATCTGCTTCTGACGGCTTCGCTGGTACCGTGTCTCCAAGGGCTGACTGAGAGTCTAACCGACGAGCGCAAATCGGTCACAAAGGAGATTGCTGTCGACCGGTGGCTTTCCGTCACGGCTTTCTGACATGAATTGATTTGGCCACGTGGTCTCCGCTGATGCGCTCTGGCGGAAAACATATATGTATCGGCCATCGGACAGGACTTGGAAGTCAAAGACCTCCTGGTTTATCAGACATAGGGAAGATGAGAGCCATTGATCCAGCTTCGGCTTTTGACTTAGCGAGCGAATGACCTTTCGGTAGCTTCGATCGATAGCTGGTATCTGATGCACGGGAATTGCTTCTTCGCCAACGACCCTGACCTCAGACGAAAACTGCAGCCTCTTCGCATCATTGAACCAGCACTGCGACTCGAGCTTATCAGAATCGACAGCCGTTTTCGCAGGCTGACTCTCGCTGGTTGTGGCCCCGTCCTGGGCATTGAGGATTGAGTAGCCGAAGAAGAATGAGCCACTCTCTGTCTTGCCTAAGGCTATGGCTATGGTAACGCCATTATGGGTAAGGAGTCGAGTGCAGACGTAGCGACCATTCAACCGGGCTATATAGCGGTGCAAATTCGGCTCGAGAATATCTTGAAGTGACATAATGAATCTTGATATGTAGAGAAGTAGCTTTGAAGTATAACGGTGGTAGACTAAGTGGATTATGATGCTCTTGACGTGCTCGTGAAGGTTAAAGATAAGGCAGATGCGTATATGTTCTCTTTGCGAAAGGACGAAATCTGTCCTTGACCGAACGTCCTATGTCCCCGACATTTGAACTTCTGCTACTGGAATAAGACCGGAATACTGTTTGTTTATTGCAGATGCTGGTGATTGACCCTATGAGCTAGCGCAGTTGGGTACTAGTATTTGGCTTGGTAAAGCCAAGTTACAAGCCACCTTAAGACAGTGCATTCACAATCGGGACGCCGCATTAAGTCATGCACAGTAACACGCACTGCTTGGCGCTCCAGGCGTTTAACCGCCCGTAGCGATCCATTCCACGGCCACATTAAATGCAGCCAGGGGGTAATTGTCGCGGTGACACGCGGTCAGCAACTGTACGAGCTGAAGTCTTCCAAGAGCGGGGTGAACTTGGAGAATCAGTCTCGCCTGAGCTTTAGTCTGATGGCTTGAGCCCTTTACGTCACCATAATAATTATATGCCGAATTTGTGACCCTTGGCCTGAAGTGCCTAGAACTAGTTTCTACTCTTAGTGCTGAACATGTGTCTCGCCACCTGCGACAGAGTCCCATGAACGCCGCCCCCTCATATCCACGATCAGTGCTAAAGCAATATCGAGATTTGCAAGGAGTAACACGTATTGGACAATACGTTGTCTTCTTGATTACAGTGTGGAAGATGCGGATTGTAAACGAGAAAACATTCGCTCCACTTTGGGGGGTTTGATCAAAGGACAATATCCTCATTTTTCGTTAAGTAATGGGTTGTTGCTAGCAATGGCTGAATTCAAGGGCATCAGGCGTGGCAAAGTCGCAAGCAATACTTCCATTTTCTCGATTTGGATGCCAACACCAATTGTTATTACGGTGAACAAGGAGCCAACAGATTACAACTGTCAATTAAAATGAAGTTTCGCCCAGAATGGTAAAGATGTTATATTGCAGTCGTTAGGATTATGATCTTAATGTATTGGCAATAATCATGCTGTTCTGCCCATCTTGTTGGATGTATTGAGGATAACCCTATCCAGTCTGAAGGAGGTGCTCGGATTGCAATAGCATCTCCTCTGGTAGATTACAATGGACTTCTGGGCTATTATAAGTGGAAACAGTAAAAAGATGCTGTGAAGCAGAACATTGGGGAGACCTCTTTCACAACCCTACACTTGAGCAAGAGCAATATAACACCCCTTACACTGAAAAAAGCCTTGCTCATTATCCCAGGTGTGGAACTCTGCGTACACCCTCTTCTCGTCACAGTTCGCATACAAATCTACTTGGAGATTTCTGTCGGGCTCCACATCAATGTGCGAAAAAGCGTAGAAGAGTTGAGCAGGTTTCTCCTTCATTGGGAAGGTAAAATCGCTCGTGAGTTTTACGTCCTTTGTCTGGCGTTGATCGAATGCGATGTCGAGAGGGCCGGAGCGGATAGACCACTCATCTGGCTCGTGTGCGACCCAAGTGGCCGTTATGTCATAGATATTGGAATCTGAGAAGCAGGAATTAGCCTTCGGGCTGTTAATTATAGTATTGGTACCAATGCAGATGTTTTCGGGGGCTTTCCATACAAATGAGAACGGGTAAGAGGTGAGACTAACCATTCCAGGTCTTCAGATGGACTGTGAATCCGTTCTTATCAATGTCCAAAGGCGCCACGTCGATGCGCACGACCTTCCTCTCTTCAGTGTCAAATGCACTAATGAAGACAACGACACTCGGAGTCCGCGTGAAAGCTTTCTCAAATGTCTGTCGGGTCCATCGCTCGTTTCCTCCAGTCAGACTGTCCCATCTGGCGCTCCCTGTCTGAACTCTTTCATCTGCCTGTTTGAAGGAAAGGACGTTGCAAATGGCTGCGTTCAGGCATATCTCGTACCAAGTTCCCATTTTGATTTTGTACCCAGCGCTGTCGACGTTGGAAACCTCGGACTTGAGGCCAAAGTTGGCATTAATACCCATGTCCACTTTGCGAATGCCAGTCACGATGTTGGCGGTACAGGTTGTGCGGAAGAAGTCTTCGGCGCTGGACTCTTTCGAGAAGTCGGATGTATCGCATTGAAAGAACGAAGCTTCCAAAACCTTGGGATATAAAGACTGTACGAGACTTCGAGCCTCTTGGTCTATGAAACAGCCGCCTTGTCGTATTTCAGTCCTGCTGTTGTCTAGTCGAGCTGGGACATCATAATGCATGATCCACTCGGGGTCCCGTAGTTGGTTACAGCCTTTGGCATCACGGAGCAGTTTAGCGTTGAACGAATCGCACTCCAGTTCAAGTTCGACCTCCTTCCATGATAATGGCCACTGATTCAGCTTGGCATGAGGCCTAGAATGGTGTTGGTTCTCTGAATAGTTTCGCAATTCTGCGGTTATTTTCTTCATTCAATACGGAGGCTTTACTCACAACCCAAGAGCGTGACCAAGAAGATGAAGAGCGAGCCTCTTGATAGCATCATGCGAGTACACAGCCTTGGAGCTCTTCCATCCTCCAAAGTTGAAGTTCATCGTAGGCTCCATCTTTGAAGGAACACTATCAGCTGCGGCGGCCCCGATGCAGCTCCAACTTGGCATGTCGGTCCGAAATGATATGCGAATGTCTGCGAGCTCGCCAGCGCGAGCCTCTCTCAATTCAAGCGTATTCCCAAGCTCACTAAACCACTCGTGCATAGCTTCTTTGACAATTTTCATCACAAACTCGAGTGTCTTGCTCTCTTGTCGCGGTATGATCGAATAGCTGAGTTGTGAGCCCCGGGGCCATTGTACAATGGTGTCGATTCCTTTGGGGGAAGTTATTGGGTACACAGGGTCGCATGGTACGCAAAACAACGCCGGTGTGGCGTTCACATACACGAAGCCGGGCATCTTTGTGGTGATGATGGAAGTAGTAGACATACTAGGCGGTTGTGTTTGTTCAATCTGCCGTTCAAATCCTGTCGATAGACAGTAAGTTCGTATTCAGTATTGAGTGAAGCAGGCTTGATCTGTCGAGAATTGTTTGTATAGAAGCTGCTGTTGTTGGGGATCCCACGCAGACTGCAAATGCCGCAAGAGTCTGGCGCAATAAAGTCTCAAGAAGGCTGGACTTCTGACCACAATGCACCCCTCCTCGTTGCCCCGGGATGGCGTCTGATCAATGATATCTGTACTCCAAAAGCCACTTCCCTGCAGGCCTTAGGCACGGATTCACTAGGTGTGGCCCGGCATGGCCTAGAATGCTCTTAGCATACATGAGGATGGTAGGTCTCACACGTTAATCCAGCACCTCTCGCCGTTAAGTGTGGTCTGTTGTTTTCGCACAGTAGACCGAGGCGACTTGATAATCGTCTTGTGGCTGTGAAAGAATGATAGCTGAACGTGGGATCAACAGACTTCCCCACGAAACCAAGATGGTGATCCCCTACCTACTGCCCGCCAAGAAAGGCCGGCTATATTAGCCCCTCGGTTATTGGTTCACCTTTCGGCTAGAGGCACCGGAAACAGCAAGGCTTTCAGCTGTTTGAGACGTTTTTGTAGGTGGCTCTTCATGTGGAGGAGGCGGCCGCTAAGGTAGAGATTGAGTATTCGAACATCACTAGCTAATATTGCCACGAGGTGCTGAAGCAGGCGCCGGACGTTCAGCTCTTCGCGTTGGCGCCCTAGTAATACCAGTCTAAACTAAATCTCAACTTCAGTCGCCCATCATGCTGTTCAACTCCAGACCTTTTGCCAGAAAAAATTGAGCTCAAGGTGTTCCCGTCCAGCCTCTTGCGTAGATGTTTTGGGCATTGGGCCTTGGCACATTGGCAATCGAAGGGGCCACTAAAAGGTGCATGTCTCGGTATTTGAGGTGATCAGCTTTCATGGCGATCTTGGCGCGGGATGTTCCGCGAACCGATGAGGGATATAGCTGGTGGCGGCGGCAGCTCAAGTGCGAAGAGAGGTGTTGCGGTTACATGTCACATGTAAATCCACGGGTTGGGCGGGTATGAGATGTCGCACAAGCACCTTACTGAAGAGTGCAGCGGGTGGAACCGATCGATCATGCTAATACCAAGGAGGCGAGATGACATGAAGTATCATGGGGTCGCGATGGGGTCAGGCCGTGATAATATATTACTTTATCCTTCATGATTGTTTTGATAGCGGTCTCCTTGGTGTGTATGACCGATAAGCTGACGAGGAGGAGATGGTAAAAGTGAGGTATCTCATTCGTTGCCGATGCGTCTACAAGGACGTTTTCAGTCTTCTGGAAGGCCTCCCCAAAAGGATTTATCATCCCGAATGTCTGCTAACTCATACCCATAACAACTATGATATTGTCAGAGACATTGTTTATTATTTGAGTGGACTATTCTGGCTGTTTGGACGGATGGTGATGATGTGATCTCAGCAACGTCATCGATGTTAATAACGTTGACGATCACCGTGACGAAAACACCAACAGTAGTGGTGGTCGTAGAAAATCATGCGACAGCAAAAGAACACTAAGAACACAGTTTTAACCACAATAAACTAGTTCAGATATATGACTGGTGGTTACTGGCACTGATTAGCTGAACGTATCCGTCCGGATAGCTAAGCTCTTGGGGAACATTATGGGCATGATAATGACCTAATTCTTCTACATCTGTTATGTCCCCTGGGACTAACATAGAGATAACTACGAGACTCAATTACATCGCTGGAGATCTTACCTGCAAATCATTACCCTATGTAGTATGTACTTAGAAGGGGTTAAATCTCTGAAATGAATCATTGCTCTCTATTGGCTAAATTAAAATCTAAATACTTGACATTACCTTAACACTCAAAAGCCTACCGCATTCACCTATCATAAGAATACTATGATTCATAACACAGGTCTTTCTCAGTTGATTTCAAGGCGAAGATCGTTGAGACGTCGTGGATATTCCACTCCTCCATTTTACGGAGTTCAATGTGCCCTTTGGCTTCCTAAAAGGTGCATACTAGTAGAGATCGTGGTTCTACATGCGATATGTCAGACTCACTGGATCACAGATACATGCAGTCTCGACATAGATATTGAACGGAGTGACGGGCTACATCACCCGCTGGTAACGTAGATTCATCCTATGTTCCCTGATTGGTTCGCCTGTTTGTGATGGCTTTTCCGCGAGGCAGAACCGCAGCTTTCAAACCCAGAGAGGACCCATCTAAGCCTGCAGAAATAAGATGCTAAGCGCCCTGGTGGGTAATACAGAGCCAAATGATTGGGCAGATCCTGCATACGTGAGGTGGCTCAGATGGCAGATGGACCAACGCAAGTCATGCCCTTGGCATTAGGCAGCATTTTAAAGATTCTAAACTCCCTTGCGTCCCGGAGAAAGCCGCTTCTGATGTTCTTTACTCTTGTGAAAAATCATGATGTCCCCAGAGCGAGGGCACGGACTCTAGGCTCCGGCGTCACCCCTTCCACCCATTCGAGCGTGCCACGAGAGGCCAGGAAATAACTCAAGTCAATCGACATGGAGGTGCTCGGCGCCGTTTCGAGTGCAGTCGCATTGGCAGAAATCTTCGCGAAAAGCGTACTCACGACAAAAAAGCTTTGGGATGAGGCACAAGATGTCCCCGAAGAGATCAATCGACTGATGAACGATCTCACGCATTTGAAACCGATGCTGGAAGAGGCCGAGGCAGTCTTCATAAATCAGGCTCAAGACCCATCTACCGATACGGCTCTACTACTCATGCATAACTACAAGGAGGTGTCTGGGAAGCTTCACCTATTGGCTGCGGATTTGAATCAACGGATCGTGACAGCGAAAAGGGGGAAGAGGAACTTGACGAAGCTGAGGGCAATGTTGAGTAAGACCCTGATCCAACGATACCGATCAGAATTGGACACCATCTCCCGGACACTTTCGTTTTTCTTCAATGTGAATAACTTGCACTCACAGAGGGAGTCACAAGCCTTGCATTTGCAATCTATTAGCCTCCACAGAAATACGGACGACAAAATTGGTCAGCTTTTGTGAGTTCAAGAAAGTGCTAGGTGTATTCACGATGTTAATAGCGCTATTTAGGTCCATGGTTCAGTCTCATCTGCTGCTACAAACCGTAAACAATGTCCAGCCCGATCGGCTTGGAGAAGACCCAAACAATTCCGACGGCCGCATGGTGGAAGACCTAGTTGAGAAATCAAACTTCAACGACCTAGTCCAAGGAGGAAGACTTCAGAGGAGGCAGAAGCCAAAGCCGATCGCGTGGCGCCAGCGACGCTTGTTGGGCGGTTACACCTACCAGATTTCAAAGCATCCCGGAAAACCGACAGCACAAGGTCAGTGCGTACGTTTCCAATGAAAAGAATTTGTTCCTGACGTAGAGAAGTTCTTCAAGTGCGGGTTGAACTCAAGTGCGGGTTGAACTCCCATGGCGCCTGTCTGGAAGAGCCTGGGACTTTGAAGCATACAGTAGCCCAATGGGGTGGAACGCGTCAATCAGACCTTGGACTACCCGTCCGAAATGCGATCGAATTTTCGACCTTGTCAGACAAGGCTCGTGGCCTGAAGTCGCAGAGCATTTGACTAGTGGTCGAGCGTCCATACTAGATCGCAACGAATTTGGTCATTCTCTCTTGGATGTATGTTGCTCCTTAGTTGAGCAGTGGTACCGTGATGCAAATCACACTTGGAAGCTGATGATCAAAAGAACATACAGATTGCCTTGCGAGAAAGCAACTTTAGTGTTGCCAGAAGCCTCGTAACTATGGGCTTTCACATCGAAGGTTCGGGCCTGCTGGAAACTATTGAATACACTTGGATTCAAGCGGATCGCCATCAAGACGATGGCGTTTTGCACTGGTTCAAGTTTGTAGCTGAACTTGGGCTTCTGGGAACTCTCAGCGACAAGTTGTTCAGCCTTGAAAATGTCCAGGCTTTAGGCCTTGTTTATGTCTGCCACTACGTTTGGACAGTTCCTGGACTACTCTCACTTTTTGTTGGGGAGAGAAATGCTGTCAACGGCGAAGTTTCGATTTTTGAACTGTTTCGAACCCTATTCTGGGAACAGACGAACCCTCAGCTTTTTCTCAGACTCTGTCGCAACAAAAACGTCAGCCCACAGTTTTTCAGAGAAAGCATACTGAAAGGTACATGGGCGGCAAGACTTGCCAACTTCACTAGCGAATATTTCTACCTCGCATCTAGACGACTCGGTCCAGACAGCAACAGATGGTCGGACAGAGAGGCTGACGTGACAGACTTTAGAGATTGGAAAGAGCTCGCAGTATGGCTTCTGACGGATATCTCGATGGATGAGCTAGTGTGGCAACCATCAGAGAGCTCAGCCGCATCTGCATCAAGTCTTTTTTTAGACGGCCTGCAAAACAGGATTGATCATCCGGGCTTGCGACACGAATCAACTAGTAATATACGCTTGAAAAAGCGTCAATTAACTCGGACCTGATATCTTGGCTTGAGGACGTCCATGCCTCAGGTCATGACTTGTCAGAATATGGAAGGCACCAGCTAGCGATCTATGAATCTAGCCATAGAAGCTGCACGCGCTGGTGGAAGCTGAGTATGATGCTGCCGGGAGACCGTAAGTGGTTGTATGGTCCGCGACTGATGTCGTTTACTTTTGGCTCTCGCCCTCAAGATTGGGAACTGATCTGGGACGCTGATGTCGAGGAGTTTGTGGGAGACTTCTGGGAGCTAACCGAGAATCCGCCTCTCCACCTTCCAGGAGCATACCCGGAAGATGACTGAATGTACTGGAATACGGAGGGAAAAGCTACTGCAATGGGTTCTCCAAAATAGAGAAAGTGATCTCATGGTATCCCATTAAATGTTTTTTTCTTTTCTTTTTTGGTGCGATCCACAACAGATTTATTGCATCTTGGAATGTGGTTTAGGTAAAGGTCTTTGCCGATGGATTTGAACCTAAGACTCTATTTTCGTTCGGGGTTCATTTGCAACCTTGCAAAGAATGTAAGATCACTACTCAAGGCTTTTTTCGTGTTAGCATGCCTCGGCAGTACGAAAGAATACTAGAGAGAAGACGTGAGAGAGAATGTGCAGGGTTGCCCAGCCTGTCACCTCGTAACGCCCCGGGATGTGTCCAAATCAAACGTTGACTCCAGTCCAGTGCTTTGTCTCTGATCCCTTGAATCTTAGCTGATCAACGACAGGCTACGTTTGAGCAAGTCCAGTCTCTCATGGATCGTGTGGAACTTGAGGAGCTAGAGAGTAGCTAAGTTGCTTTTGCCTGGGAGGTCAGCTGGCCAACTTTGCTAAGTAAAATGCAAACATCAAAGTTCTTGCTAAGCATAGGTAACAGAGAGATGGTCTCCTACTTCAACCATAGAATGACCTTCAGTGAGGGACGAAGAGATTTTAGCAAGGCCTAAAAACGCCGAGGATGTCGAAAAAAGCCGAGTAGAAGTGAGCCTCAAGAATGCAGTCTCTGTTCTAAATCTCCACCACATCCCTTGGCATGAACAACCTTGCAATATAATAACAGACTTCAAGCTTCACACTGAAATATCAGGCGACTACTTTCCAAACGTCATAATTATTTATCTTGGGACTCCCGGTGCCTTGGAGCCTTTTACAGCCGAGGACAGTTCTGAGAACCCAGTATCAGCAGCATGACCACCGCTATCTCTGAGTTCGCTCATCTCTCCATCTTGCTCCTCACACGCCCATAAACAGCTGCTTTTTCTGGAGACTAGACATGCCTTTCGTAATTTCGTTGAATACCCCCGAATAAGCCATGGCGACCATCCATGCCCCTAACAAGCCCTCGAGAACCAACAATTTGATGAGAGCGTCGTCTTCAATCTTGACTTTTGTAAAAATGGCATCGAGCAAAGCTAGTGTTTTGAAAGTAAAGATGATGCTATCCCCTGTCAACGATCTATGTCAGGCTTCAATTCATCATGTGAAGGCTTCTTACGGCAATCGACTTCGGCCAATGTCGTAGACAACGCCGAGAATGCCATTGGGTCTTGGCTTCGGCATTTCATCGCCTGGATGACCGTCATGTACTAGGAGGATGGCGGGTTGTTGTTTCTCCATGTTCAGTAATCTCAGCCGTGTGTTGCTTGCAGATGTCGGACTAGGTTCTGAGCTTCTGAGATGAATGACACGAAGGAGTGAATGCAGATGGCGTGCTTGAACCAGTGCGGAGTAATAGCCCGGCAGAGCTTCTTGAGTGCACCGTGTCTTTTGAGTACCTTGATAAATATTGAATCTTTATTTGTGGCGCGCAAAGTCTAATTTGATTACTCAGTTTCCTTGAAGGCTCTCACGACATCTCCAGACAGCGTATAAGAAATCGGGTTATTTTTGGGACCGCCTAATTTTCTTGTACTAGAGCGACTACGTTTCCTACATGCTCGCTGTCGTCGTTACTATTAGTCGGCATTATCGTCACTTCCAATATCACGACTGTTATTATCTTCTATTATCTTCGTTGTCTACCGGCGTCGTCTAACTTCGTAGCCCTCATTGAATTCAGGAGCTGATCAGGAAAGTAGTCGGTTTAGCACAGGAAACATAGGCAATCTCTTATTTTTCCATGCCGTACACTGATACATAAAGTCGACATGCCGGGCGCGTACAACGTCACGCAGCTTGAAGCCGTGAAACCAGCTCAAAGTTGACTAGGTAGCCAACCTTGTTCATCCTCTGCGACTTCATCGATGAATATTTCAGAGGACACAAACCGCATCCCGTCTAACCTGTGCCAGAATGTGTCAAATCATGAGGTTCATCCATGAAATAACAGCTTGCGTACGCAACCCAAATCCCCTGCCCCTGCATCAAACGGGCTCCCAGGCCGGACGCAGGCATACCCCGGTCCAGCACCGTTGCCGTGCTCCGATCGTCAAGCTTCAGCGCCGCATCATTGGTCGCCCGAAAAGCGGGACGCCTAACAAGCTGGGCGTGCCGTCAAACGGCCCCCGAAAGCGCGCTAAACCCCTCCTGTAAAAGTTTCCCGAACAGCTGCCTCAGCCTGGCGCAAACTCCCATGTCGGCGAGCCGCATTTTCGCGTGCGTTTCCACCCTTTCCACCACCCACCCGGGCCAGCAACAAGGAAGCTGCATGATCCCATCCCACATTCGGGGAGGCGTAAGACGTTGCCTATCTCCCGCTGTGTGACACGACACGATACGACACACGGCACGCCGCCTCGAACGGACCAACAAAAGAGACAACACCTCCCGCTGCCTCGCCTCGTGGCAACCTCTCCGGCCGCAATGTCTTCCCCTCCACCGCGCCGTCGACCCAGCGCCGACGAAGATCTCCTGCTCCTTCCCATGCGCTGAAGGATTCCAACCCAGCAAGTCAGCCCCCGAAAACCCGCGACAATGATCGCCCTCAACTCCCGCCTCCGAAACATCCTCCCCGCCGTCTTCCTCTTCGCCCTCGTCCTCGTCCTCGTCCGCTTCCGCGAGAGCATCACCACCACCGACTCCCTCTTCAGATCCTCCGGCGACGGCAGCAAATCCTCAAAACCCGCCGAGACGCCGCGCTACAAGCCCGCGCCGACGTACACCCCGCCGCCCGTAATCGACCCCTTCCCGCTCCTCGCCAACACCGCCTCCCCACCACCGCCAGTCCCCGCGCACAACCGGCCCCGGAAGGATGTCCATAAGGCATACGGCCTCGAGGCCATGCCGCCGCTCTTCATAGGCTTCACCCGCCAGTGGCCTATCCTCCTCCAATGCGTCGCGAGCTACATCGCCGCCGGGTGGCCGCCCTCCTCGATCCACGTCCTCGAGAACACAGGCGTGCAGATCGCCAACGCAAGAAACAAGCTCTCGCTGCAGAACCCCTTCTACCTCAACCACACGACCCTCTCCCGGCTGGGGGTGAACGTCGTCCAGGCGCCCGCGCTGCTCTCCTTCTCGCAGATGCAAAACATGTTCCTCCACACCGCGCACGCGAACAACTGGCCGTACTACTTCTACTCCCACCAGGACGTCGTCGTCTTCTCCCCCGAGGACGGGCGCGACGACACCCACCGCCCCGGCGACCGCCCCTGGGAGTTCTACTCGGACGCCGAGCGCGAGGAGGTGATGAACCCGCCTGCCGCGGGCGAGAAGGGGTACCGCACCATCTACGAGAACTGCCTGCGCGATCTCAACACGACGCTAGAACGCAAAGAGAAGTGGGCGTTCCGGTGGTACCAGTACGACCACCTCACGCTCGTCAACCGCGCGGCGATGGACGCCATCGGCGGGTGGGACTCGCTGATCCCGTACTACGCGACCGACTGCGACATGAACGCGCGGCTGACGATGGACGGGTGGACGATGAAGCACCGCCGCGTGGGCCTCGTCAACGACGTGTCGACGCACCTGCGCGATCTGGGCGTGCTGTTCCGCGTGGCCGGGGCGAAGGCGGAGTGGGTGGACCCGAACCCGCCGAACCCCGCGGACGTGAAGAAGGAAGAAGAGGCAAAGGCCAAGAAGACCGCTGAAGAAAAGAAAAAGGCCGAGGAAGAAAAGAAGAAGAAGGAAGACGAGAAGAAGGCAGAGGAGCAGATGAAAGCCGCCTCCCGCGACAACGCGGCCTCCAAACCGGCCGCCGACGACCTGGAAGCGGAGGCTGGCGCGCGGGAGTACTTCCGCTCCCTCGTGGCCGTCGTGCTGGAGATGACGAACTACAAGTACCGGGGCGGCAACGACCACAACCGCAACTCGTGGCAGAAGAGCCAGCGCGGCGGCGAGGGCGAGCCGTACTACTACAACGCGGAAGGCTTCGCGGAGGCGTTCGAGGTGCTCGTCGGCGCGGGGCGCAAGATCTTCGAGATGAAGTGGGGACGCGGCGGGTGTGACATCGCGGAAGGGTATGGGTTGAAGGTTGCGGATCAGTGGAGGGTGCTGCCGAAGGAGGGCAAGTGAGGATGTGGCTTTAATGAGGAGGTATGGCCATGAAATAGAGTAAATGTGCTGGAGAGCAGAATAAAATTAGGGCGCCGGAAGGTATGCGGAGATTCTAGATGAATTATATCGATAGACATGGGTAAGCTCTTGTCTTTAAGGCGCAATGCACAAACATGCACAACACAAAAACACACGTACGATGACGATGAAGGAACGACATTGGCATATATGATCATGACTTGGTATTCCGTGGCCAAAGCCATCTATGCTAACTCACGCACGCAAGTCTATCGCTCATATTCGAGGGAAGACTTTCTAGTGCTGTCGCCGCCATGCTCATGCATCCATCAAACCATGAAAGGAAAAGGAATAATTGGGAAATCGTACACGTGCTCTCCAAATGCCCACCAAGACGCCATACCCGTCTATCTAGGTATCCCGGAATCCAGAAAACTTCAAAAGAAAAAGAGCACACACGCAGCTTCGGGCCGTTCTAGCCGCACCGTCTGCGAATGCTTCACATACACTTCATCCATACATACACACTACACGCCTACGCTCTTTTGCTTATGCCTGGGAGGTAGCGTTCCGCGCCAGCGCGCCGCCGGCCTGGATCTCGCCCAGACCGACCTTGATGCCGCCGGACGAGGCAGCAGCAGCCTGGGGCTTGGAGGGGGCAGGTAGAGCCTTGGCGCCGCCGCCGCCGCTGCTCTTCAGCACGTCGTCGCGGGTGACGCCGAGCTTGTCCTGGGACAGGCCCATGGACTGCAGGAAGCGGACGGTGTCGGACCACTCGGCAGCCTTGCGGGCGTCGGACCAGGCAAGCTCCTCGGCCATGACGTCGATGACGCGGGGCAGGGCGCGGAGGGCGGACTCGGCGTCGAGGAAGGCGAGGCGAGTGCGGCGGGAGATGAGGTCGGTGGCGGTCATGGCCTGCTCAGCGCGGACGCCGTGGCGGATCTCGCCCTCGACGAAGGGGAACTGAGGGAGGATGCGGGCGGCGGAAACGGCGGCGACGGACCAGGCGCGGTCGCCGTAGTTGGTGGCAAGGTGGTGCGCGACGTCGGGGTCGAGGGAGAAGTGCGAAATGAGGTGGCCGGTGAGCTGGGTGGAGAAGCCGTGGGCGCCGAGGAGGGGCACGCGGGTGGTGATGCAGGAGCCGGTGGTGATGAGGCCGGGCAGGCCGGCGCCGGAGATGTCGGGGTGGAGGAGGCCGGACTGGGGCTTGAGGTTAAAGGAGGAGATGGCTTCGTCGACGGCGTCCTGGGCCATTTGGCGGTAGGTAGTCCACTTGCCGCCGGCGCAGGTGAGGAGGCCGGAGTCGGAGACGGTAACGAGGTGGGAGCGAACGAGGGATTCGGTGTTCTTGGCCTTGGGGTCCTTGACCAGGGGGCGGATTCCTGCAGGGTGTTAGTGGTGTTTTGTGATGCGGAGGTTTTCGGGAGGCAACTTACCAGACCAGGCAGCCATAACATCGGAACGGGACAGGGCAGACTCGGGAGTGATCATCTTGTTAACCTCGGACAGAATAAAGTCGATGTCCTTGTCTTGCGCGATGGGCTCCTTCTCGACGGCACAGGCGGTATCAGTGGTTCCGGCGAGGGTGGCACCCTGCCAGGGAAGAACGAAGATGACGCGACCGTCGGACGAGGTTTGCAGCAGACCGATACCGTTGGGGCAGATGTTTCCAGGGAGCATGATGTGGGCGCCAGAAGCGGGAGCGACGATGGACTTGTGGTTGGGGTTGTCCATGCGCTCGATGGCGTCGGCGAAGGGACCGGTAGCGTTGATGACGCCCTTGGCGCGGACGGTGAAGGACTCGGAGGCGGGGTTCAGGACATCGCGGACCTTTGCGCCGCAGATCTTGCCGTTGGCGTTCTTTTCCAGAGAGGTGACTTCGACGTGGTTGGCGACGGTGGCGCCGTACAGGGCTGCGGTGAGGGCGAGGGAGACGTTCATGCGGGAGTCGTTGTGCTGGCCGTCGTAGTAGGCGAGGGCACCAAAGAGGCCTTCCTTGCGGAGCAGGGGGAAGGCCTCGAGGGCCTTGGACTTGGACATGAAGTAGGAGCTCTCGAGACCCTGGGAACCGGCGAGCAGGTCGTACATCTTGGTGCCGACCCAGGCGTAGGGGGCCCAGTACCAATCCTGGACGGGGAGGACGATGGGCAGAGACGAGGACAGGTGGGGGGCGACGGTGAGGAAGGTCTTGCGCTCGTGGAGAGCCTCCTTGACGAGCTGCCACTGGGCGTAGTCGAGGTTGAGGATGGCCTTCTCGAGGTAGCGGACGCCGCCGTGGACAAGCTTGGTGCTCTTGGAGGAGGTGCCGGCGGACCAGTCGTCGCGCTCGACGAGGGCGACCTTGAGGCCGCGGGTGACGGCGTCCAGGGCGATGCCGGTGCCGGTAGCGCCGCCGCCGATGACGAGCAGGTCATACTCGACGGAGTCGGAGGCGTGGGCGCGCAGGTCGGCGAGCTGGGCCTCGCGGTCCTTGACGGAGGGGAAAGACGGCGGAACGATGCGGCCCTGGGCGTCGCGCTTGAGCTCGACGAGGGGCTTGTCGACGGTGTGTGAGGTGCGGTTGGAGAAGGCCGCGAAGCCGACGACACCACCGGTTGCGACAACGGTGGCGGCGGCGATGGGCTTCGCCAGGCGGGAGAAGCGCGAAGCCATGCTCCCAAGGTTTTGTAACGTCTTTTTTTTTGACTTCGTATGCTCTCGGGGGAGTGTTGGGCCGAAGTGTCCAGAAGGACCGAGAGGGCGGCGGTTGGAGAAGGGCGACTTTCCCAGTGACAGGTGGGAGTCGCGGTGTCTTCTCTACGTTGGTGATGCTGTGTTTGTTGCTTGAGATGCGACAGGTGGTGTTCCTGGTTGAGAAGGGAAGGGAAGAGGAAATAATAGGGAAAGAGAAAAGGCGCCACGGGCTCAGCTTAAGAGGGTCAGGACCAGCAAGGTGAATGAGGATGTATAGGCATAGGTATAGGTAGCGTAGATCGGTCTAGGTAGAGGAGAAGTTCGGGCTGGGCCGCCTCACCCGCAACTTTGGGCTTCGATTCGTGGAATGACACCCCGAGGAAGACCAGGAATGGTTCCGTTCGGCGCTACTAAGAATTTTCCGTTGGTCTGGGCAGGGCAAACAGATGCATGCACAGAGAATGAGGGAAGAAAAAAACAAGAGGTTAAGTGGGAAGGGCCGGCGGATGGAGGGGGGGGGGGGGATCAATCGGAGATCGCGTCGTTGCTCTATGTGGGAATCCGGACGGGAGCTCTAGGTACTCGTCTCAGTCCGTCCTTCCTCACGCAAATAGCAACACTCGGGGTGACTCGCATTCACCACCTCCAGCTACCCCCACGTGGTGTCAGGCCAGTAGAATCTGTGGTCGCTGGTCTGGCAGTCAAGGCCTCGTCTGTGCTCCTGCTGACCCTGCCTCACATCGCATTCCCGAGTCACTGCGACGCTGGTGGTGGTGGTGGTGGTCATTGCATTGCCAATGCTGAGGCCGTCATTGCACCAGCAGCAGGTAGCTCTCTCTCTCTCTCCTCTGCGGACCTTACTCGAGCTCCAGACTGGTAATTGACGTGTCTGACATCATGGGCGGCATAAACGTGGCACTGGCACCGAGCTCAGACCGAACAAAGAGTGACTTCACCCGTCAGTGGCCCAGTGGATGACTGACTCTTGGAAGAGGCAAAGGAGAGACCCGCTTGTTCGTCCATGGAGAAGTGGAAATGAAAACGGGGAAAGGCACGAAATGTGTCGGGGCCCCGGGGTGATGGGCGTTGGCAGGCGTTGCAGGCGTTGCAAGCGTTGCAGTGCCATCCCATCCGTGTGGTGTTTCCAGTCAGAGCCTCAAATGTCATCCAGGGGCCGTCATGCATCTCGGTGTTTGAGCCCCGAGATTGGGTGCTTTCGGTGATGAGTCGGCACTGTTGAGACGAACACCCCTGTCTCGGTCGTTTCGGTCCTGCCTGCCGAGTCAGAGGCTAAAAAAAAGAACGAACACAGAAAAATTGCTGCAGAAAAGAAAGGGTGGGTCCGTCTCGCAATGATCGGCAAAACCCTCCCAGCCGATGCTGCGATGGGGAAGGTGGGAGTAGGGGCCCGGTTCCATTAGGATCCCGTCCCCTGTCTCGACCCTTTCCTTCTCCTCCTCCACCTCTCCCCTCTCCCCCTCTCGAACTCCGATTGCAACCACTCAATCGACTCCGTCCAACTACTCCTCACTTTAGCCACCCTTCTCCAACTCGCTACCCCTCGGTATTCTCTTCCCGTCCCTCCCTCACCACACGCAGACATCGACCTGCCTGCTGGATCTTACACACACGCCTATGCGGCCAAGCAGCCACGCTTGCACAATCTTCAATTCGGGCCGCCCAAATCTGCGTCTCCTCTCTCGTCTCCATCGTGGGATGTTTGCCCACTCAGCGCCACGCCATTTGGCACCCTTCGTCTTATCCCTCGCGAGACTGAGGCCGTCCCAGGTCTGATTACTCTGGGTCCCGTGGCCGTCCAGAACTTCAGGCCCGATTACACAAACGTCCAAGTTCGTCTTAAGAAGAGCGGCTTGCCTCCTAATGCGGACCGTTTTTGGCTCCCGAGATGGACGGCAAAAAGGGCTCGAACCATCCGTCATCCTGGGCGTTCAAAGCCATGGCTTCTTTCGCCGTCCATACCGTCCAGCCCGAACGACATGTCGCCAAGTCCTCCAGAACCTGCCTCAGCCTACCGAGTCGTCCCTCATGACCCAGCTATTCCCGCACCTTGCCCACTCACATCGGCCGAGATCCGGGCACGAGTAGCGCTACTTCGACGTTGTACAGTACTTGTACGTACACACGGACAACTTCCCCCATCAGGTGCTGGATCGTAGGGAACATCGCTGGTGCAACGCCTGCCACAGCACACCACAGCACCCATTCAGCAGCCGTCAGCACACACACCCCGTCCGTCGTCCCCGACCGCCATCCACGCCGCAAAGTACCTCGACCGCCGCCGAACATCCCGGGCCGCTGCGCTGCGCAACGCGTGGAAAAGTGGACGAAGGAACACAAGCTGGCCACGGTGGAAACGGCCCCAAAGAGCCCACCGCTGGCCTTGCAAATGATCACGATGCAGTCATTGGGATGGCAAATGATGCTTCGTAGCCCAGGCTTCCCGGTTTGCCTGGGTTTTGTTGCAGTTGCTCGACACTCGAAATACACGCTATCCCCTCGCCCATCGACTTACACGCAAGACAGCACTCAGCCGTGTATTCAGAACTACGGTTCACTGCACTTCCAAGCAATGTTTCGAAACTCGGACATTGCTGCGCCCCACGACTGCTGATTGCTTCTCATCCCCGAGACCTATCAATCTGAGTAATCGGCACAAATGCCAGGTCCATGGCCCATGACGAGCTGCCAGCATGCCACCATCTCGTTGGCTGCTGGCCACTAGTCTGACAGCACCGTACTACCCCGCGGGCACCCCAAACCTACTCCAAAGACGCAACCTAATCTTTGCGATGTGCAGCCTTCCGTCGATTCGTTGCACTCTGACTAAGACCGCTGGCAAGCTGGTCCATCGAGTCAGACCCCACGAACCTTTGGGAACCCTCAGATTCCTGGATGTCGACCAGCGTCGATTCGACGTTGCTATACACAGTCGGGACATCGTTGACCAACACACAGAACAGACTCTGACAGCAACTCGGACAGCGTGGCATGGAACACTGCCCTGATTCCACCTAAACTCTGAAGTCATCCGCGACAATGCCATCACCGAACCAGAACGTGTTCGTGGGATGCGTCTGAAGTGGCTTCGATATCACCTTCGTCGCCACCCGTCCAATCCGCGCCCTCTCCCGCACCTGCTTGGACAGAGAGGAGTTCAGGCGGACAAGCTAGCGCCAACTCTGCCCTCCTTTCTTATGATCGATTGCGCAACACCTACCCCTTCTCCACGAAGCTTGACATCTGGCTAAGTCCGTCCGATCTCCAGTGCCAACAGCTTGTTGCGGGAAGACTTATCGGTGACCGTCAACCGCCGGACGCGCCTCCGAATCGTGCAGCCATGCCTCCAAGCGAAGGCATCGGAGCTACAGGCCACAATCTTCGCGAACCCCTCGTCCGTCTGCTGTCAGACCCACCGTCTCTGCCACTGCCAACTCGAGCAATCACACGCGCAGGTCAAGCTGGCTGCGTAGGCAGGAGTCCAAAGCAGTCATCACCTGCTACAGACGGACGGGGCCCGCAAGCTACGATGCACTCAAACTGGATTTGCATGCGCAATCAATGCTACCAGAGACACAATCTCAAGGCCTTCATTCGTGAGTCGTGGAGGCCGTCATCTGCGGCCCCCATGTGATTGCCAGACTATTGGACCACAAGGCAAGCTCCAGCTGCAAGACAATTCCAGAACCTCAAGCCCCTTGCCCTGTAATTGCATCTGGAAAACGGTTCCGGCAGCATGGCTCGCTGTCTTTCTCTAGGCCCAGCCCAGTGGGTGCTTCTGCTTTCCTTCCCCAATCTGCTGGGGCAGGTTGGGGGACCCCGTAATTATTTTCGTGGCTAAAATCGCCGACACGACGGAAGAATTCCCAGGGCGCCAGACATGGCCCGCATCTCGGGGCGTCGTGACAATCTTTCAGCGAACCAAATTCGCAGGGCTTACAAAAACAGGGCGATTAAGGGTCCTCGTTGACGCCTGACAGTACTAATTAACTGCAACATCCGTAGTTGGGCGCGCGCCTCGTCTCGCCTCGCCTCGTCCGTGGTTTTGTTTTTGTCGTGAATGGCTTTTGATCTTTTCTCTTCTCACTTCTTGCAACAGCATACATTCGTTTGGACTTGAAATGGTATTGTGATTGAACGATTCTTTCCTCCCTCTCATACTTCATGCTGCGAGCAAACCCGATAGCAGCGACGAGCCCAATCAACACCAGACAACAGGCACTTCAAAAGATCGACACCGCGCATTCCGCCCCCAAACGCGCCCGCGCCCATCCAACCCAGCGGAATAGTTTCGCTTGTCCAACAGGAAACAGACACTTGACTTCGACATCCAAGCAAGCAAGAAAAAACAAAAGCAAAAAGCCAATTCACCAACGTCGCTTTTTCTTTCGACCGTGAGGTTTTTGTTCGTTTTTTTTTTCCGTCCCGACGAGCGGTGAAGGGACCTCTCACTCCCGATGAGATCCCAAATTGCTGGGCCGTCTCTCTCTTCCTCTGTTTTTCTCTTGGTATCATTGTTCCCGATCACCTCTCTCTTTTCCCTTAACTGTCTCATTCTCATGAGTCCTTTGGGACATGTCATGCCGGGTTTCTCTCTCTCAAGACCCCAGGACGTGGTCGCACTCGAGTTGAGTGTCAAAACACACGCAAGGCAAAAGCACGCTTACACCTTGCTGTTATACGTGTTGGACCAGACTTCACGACGAGGCTGGAAGAGGCGCTTGAGGCCAAAGTAAGGGCTGTTGATGGGGCTCTCGCCCGTGTAGAGGAAGACGTCGTACAGGAAGCCTCCGAAGAGGGTGCCGAAGAAGGGGGCGACCATGGGGATCTAAATTCGACGTCTACCGTTAGTCACGGGACTTTCTCCGCGGACAGAAAAGGGACTTTGGTGGTGGATGGATCTCGGGTCTTTCGCCACGCACGGAAACACCGCAAGACCGAACGCCCATCTCCGAGCCAGGGAAAATACGGAGACGAACCGAGGCACACGACAGGCAGGAAGAAAGGGGAGATAGGGGAGGACTGGGGCAACACAGCAACGTACCCAGAAATAATATCCACCGGCGGACCACACCTCATGACCGTATCCGACAATGTACGAAACCAGGCGGGGGCCAAAGTCACGAGCGAGGTTAATGGCGTATCCTGTCTCCCAGCCCCAGCAGGCGCCGATGCCGAAGATGAGGAAGAAGAGGGCCAGGGGCATGAAGGGCCCCGCGGCGCCGTTGGCCGGGTCGGCGAGGGCGAAGATGACGAGCTGGAGCAGGCTTGAGCAGATAAACTCGGAGAAGAACATGCCGGTGCGCGTCATGAACTCGGCCGGGTAGGTGCAGAAGATGCCGGCGGTGGCGTTGGGGCCGGAGACGGTGCGGATGCCCTTGCCCTCGAAGTTGTCGATGGCGGACATGTAGTTGCCGTAGAGGATGAAGGCGGCGGCCATGGCGCCGAGGAGCTGGCCGATGAAGTAGATGGGGAACTTGCGCCACGGCATGCCGCGGTACACGCAGTTGGCGAGTGTCACTGCCGGGTTGAGGTGGCCGCCGGATTTCTTGCTGACGTAGACGCCCAGCATGACGCCCAGTCTGGGGGAAGTGTCAGTATATGCTGTGGCATCAATGGCGCGCTCTCTTATCGATTAAGTCACGATGAAAGACACGCCCGTGTGATGAATTTCGGTGTGTGAGAACTTACCCCCAGCCCCAGGAGATACTCTGGTAGTCACCCTTTGTCGAATTACTGAGCACGACCTGGGCAACGACGCCGTCGCCGAACATGACGAGGACCATGGTGCCGAAGAACTCGGAGAAGCCGTCCTGGAGGTTCTCGCGCACGCGGGACCACCACAGCTCCTCCTCCTGGGGAGGCGTCATGGTGCCCGCGGCGTGCTCCTCGTGCGTCTCTTCGCCTCCCATCTCGGACTTGAAGACTGGAATGTGTTGCTTGCCGACGGACGACGAAGACTCAGACACCGATTCCGCTGTGTGAACCACGATGGACATTAGAAACACCGCGATAACGGAGGGATGCTGTCAAGGCAGGATGACGACGAAAGCAGAACGTTTTAAGTTTTTTTATGATGGGAGAGATGAGAGTTGACAACGCCAAGCAAGAAGGGAAGGGAGAGAGAGAAGCAGAGAGAGAGGGAGAGGAGAACGCGGGGTGGTGAAGATGAGACGAAGGGACGGACGATGGTCTGGCCAAATATCATCCCACGTCTCCCATGGGGAAGAAGCAACTCTTATGGTCCCCACGGGCTGATCACATCCCACGGGGCTGGATGACCGTTGCACCCGATCCGCCGGGTTGACAAGCTTGGGGAAAGAGGAGATGGAGGAGAACGAAGAGGGGGGCACGGGCTTCGGGGGTTGCTCGCAAATGCACGAAAGCTTGACGCTTACCCATCTTTGATCTTGGGTTACTTCTTTTCCTTCTCGTCCTTTTTTGTTTAAACTTGCTTGCAGCGTGCTGCCGACTCTCGTGTGGATCTTCCGGACCCGATGAGACTCTGATGGTCAATCTTTGGTGGGACACACAAGGTGGTTCCTAATCCTTATCCCACCCCCGGGATTCAAACAGCCACGAGGCTTCAACCGCAGGAGATTGGCTCCTCCTTCTCCTGATCCGGATCTTTGGGATACCAGCAAGTCGGTTACCGACGTGCTTCACGAGGGGAAGATACGAAGAAGGGGGGGCGTGTGTCGTTGGTACGCGGGCCTTTGCGGATGAGGAGGTACGGGAAGAGCGAAAAAAATCGAACGATGTGGGCGAGAGGAAAAAAAGAAGTCGCTCAGATGGCCTCGGTGTTGCAGAGGCAGAGAAGAAAGGCAGACAGACAGACGGTGGGACGAGGGGGATGAAGGGGAGTGTGATGCAGTTCGGTGGCTCACACCGAAGTTGAGGTGGTTGACGGGGACGGAGGAGACGTTATTACGGACGACGGCCGAGGTTTATTCTGTGAAGGAATTCTGGATCTGGAGACTGGGATCCGGGGCACCATGGAGACGTTCCTTTTCGTCTCCCCTCTTTTTACCCCCTTCTCTTCTGGGTTTTGCTGCTCGCAGGTCTTTTCCGGGGTTCGCCAAGATGCGGACGGGACACACGCACTCTCTGCTCCTGGGATGGGGATACGCAGGCAGAGTGGCAGGACCAAGACGCACAGGTTGCGCAAAGTAGAGGTACAGGAACGTACGAAACCCACACACACCCGCGCCACTGATAGGCTTCACTTCCTAGCAATTCAGCAATGCAGGGTGTGCCTGACTGCCTCTCCTCTGGCGCATGGAAAACGCGGAATGGGTGGTTCTCCAGAGGTAAGCTTCTGGGGTGGTTCCCACGTGTGGAGAGGGGCGTCGTGGGACCGCAAAAGATTTGAGCGCGTGAGATGAGGACCTTTGCGCCGCGACAAGAGGAGCGCAGCTTGCAGAGGGTACGTGAAAGAGGCTGGATGGAGTTCTGGCCGAGGATGCCAAGGTAGGTTTTCGGTGCGGCTTCCGGGAGACCCGTTTTATTCGATCCTCCGTCCGCTTTTTTGCACAGTTGCTTTACTGATTGCGGCGTCGTATGCAACTCTGTCGTGCAAGGCGCTGCAGACTCTGCATTTGCATCTCAGCTCCCGAGGTTGTTTGGCAGTTTGCTGTTCTTTCTACTAAGAAAAGATCTGGAGGAAAGTCAAAAGGTCGGCTGCTGGGTAAGTTTGCCTCTCTTCCAACCCGGAACTTTCTGGTCTTACCCCATTAATACCGATGAAACTTTGACTGATCAGATCGAAGATTGCCGCTTTTGATGATGGCACCCCTGGACCAATCTGGGGCCCGCGCAAAAGACGCCAAGGGTTCAGGTCAGGGTGTGGAGCACCCTCTCTGGTTTTTTTGCCCTCTCTCAATCCGACAGTGACGAGCGGCCGAGAGAGAGCCCACACCACTCCCGAACTATGTAACCGCCGCGGCAAACGTCATACACGGACGGGTACGTCTAACACCAGCACCACCACCAGCACCACCAACCACCGCAGCCGACTGACCTCGCAAGCAGACAAGTAACACGTCGTCGTCCTTTTTATTTCTCTTAGTCGACAAAAGGTTTCGATTACTAGCCAATTGGGCCAATGACGTGAGCTGCCCACACTGGATCCCGCAAAAAAATGAGGAATCTTGAGCCGCGGCTCGTCGCCTAAAAAAAAAAAAAAAAAAAAAAAAAAAAAAAAAAGAGGCTTATCCCATCTCACGCATCCTTGACCTGCACTGCATCGCGGTTGGAACTTTCGCCTCTTTCCCCGCAGTTTGTCGTTCGCAGATGGACGAATAAGACTGATGGTGTGAGCGCGAGTGTAACGTAGTGGAGGGGAACCAGGTCAGCATCGACGGTTCTTGACCAATTTTGACAAGATGACAAGCGGCTTAGAAAAGTTCTAGTCGTCGAAGCGCACGTCGGCACATGATCTGGTGCATGATCGGGTTGGATTGGCGCGTTCAATTGGGAAGTCGAAGCCGTTGGTTCGTTTCAACTCGTTTGCGATGCCATGTTGGTTGGAGACACTGCTGTGCCGCGCGGCGGCCATGTCCGAACGGACTTCTGCCCACCCTCATGCCCACGAGATCCTCATCCCATGCTGCTCTTTTCCCTCAAAGCCGCACGTAAGAGGCGGGGGACCCAGCCCGTTCAGCTCTAGCCTGGCGAGTCTTGGACGGCCTTGGTCTGCAAGAACTGCTCCAGGTTGTTGTGGGATCGTGTGCCACCACACACACACCGCGGGCTATCCGTAGCATCCCGTGGGACCATCATCTCATCTGGTCTCCTCGTCCTTCTTTTTTCGTGTGAAGAACCCCGCTCTTCGGGCGACCGGTGCTCGAGATAACGGCCGGCATAAGGCCGGACCCACCGGCCGTGGAGTTCGCCCCGACGCAGACCGAAACTGATCTCGTTGCACTGCGCCTGGGAATGACATCAAGCCCGTCTTCCCCCGCTTTTACTCGCTGTTTGCGGCCGACATTGCCTGCTCCCCCCTCGAACCATCGGCCGACCAGCTGCGGCTACTCGGTGTGCCCACCCCGAATCCCCATCCTGCTGCCATCCCGGAATTCCTCGCGTGCAATTGAAGAAGGATTCGGCTGCCTGTCATTGAGGAAGTACCTACTTGCATCCGCATCCCCCCGTTGTGACCCGTTCGCATGCCCCAGTGGGGGATGATCCTGCATTTCCGGGGCCCCCTCGTTGACAGAGCTGCGGTTCTCCCAGTCCGGCCTGTTGGTGCTCATCTCGTGACATCTCCACAGATCTGGGGATGGGGTATGGTAGGTAGAGATGGGAGAATGAGGGGTAGCTTTTGTTCGAGAAAGCTGTCTTGTTCCTGTTCCCCATGGAGGGAGCTAACCCGACGCCGCACCTAAGCTGTTGGAGGAGCTGAGCTGGGTTTCCCACACGCGCCGCGCACATGGTACTGGGGCCGGAGGGGAACTCACTACAAATATTTTGTCAGCCCGTGAAACTCAAAGCTCAATCGTGAACCTGTGCTCCTCTCCTTCTTCCCTCCTCACCTCGTTCCTCAAGATACCCAATTGTCCCTTCTTCTCCTTCCTCAGCTCATTACGCCCGTCGCCGTCGTCGTCCTCGTTGGTGCCATTGAATGCTCTCGTCCCTTCTTCCCAGCCGTTTCAAACTCTCCTCCAACAAAATGTCTTCCTCTGCCGCCGCTAACGGCCAGAAGCCGTCCTTCGTCGGTGCCATTGACCAGGGCACCACGAGCACGCGTTTCCTCATCTTCAACCCCCACGGTGAGGTCGTTGCGACGCACCAGCTTGAGTTCAAGCAAATCTACCCCAATCCTGGGTAAGTCGCGCCCTCAATTGGGTAGTTCTGGTCGCGATGGCGCAGAAAGCTAATTAGTTTGCGACAGCTGGCACGAGCACGACCCCGAGGAGCTTGTCTCTTCGGTCGAGGCGTGCATTGACGGCGCCGTGCAGGCTTTTGAGACCCAGGGCCACTCTCGCAACCAGATCAAGGCTGTCGGCATCACCAACCAGAGAGAGACCACCGTTCTCTGGGACAAGACCACCGGCAAGGCTCTGTACAACGCCATTGTTTGGACTGATACCCGTACCAAGGACCTCGTCCGCAAGCTCAAGCAGCGTCTCGGCGCTAGCGAGCTCACCCAGCGATGCGGTCTTCCCCTTTCCACATACCCCTCCGTCGGCAAGCTTCTCTGGCTCATTGACAACGTTCCCGAGGTCAAGGATGCTTACGAGCGCGGTGTTCTGGCTTTTGGTACCGTCGACACCTGGCTGGTCTACAAGCTCAACGGCGGCCCGTCGCGCGATGTCTACGTCTCTGATCCCTCCAACGCCGCCCGTACCATGTTCATGAACATCCACACCCTGCAGTACGATGAGGACCTCATTGACTGGTTCAGAATTGACCCCAAGAAGGTCAAGCTGGCCAAGATTGTGCGCTCGTCCGATCCCCAGGCCTACGGTACCCTGGCCAACACCGCCCTGAGCGGTACCAAGATTACTGGCTGCTTGGGTGACCAGTCCGCTGCTCTGGTCGGCCAGAAGGGTTTCACTGCTGGTCTTGCGAAGAACACATACGGCACTGGATGCTTCCTGCTGTACAACATTGGCCCTAAGCCCGTTATTTCTTCTCACGGTCTGCTCACCACCGTTGCTTTCGACTTTGGCCCCGGCAAGACCATGTACGCCCTTGAGGGCAGCATTGCTGTAGCCGGATCTAGTGTCAAGTTCCTGGTGGACAATTTTGGCTTCATGGAGTCGTCCTCTAAGCTCAGCGCCCTCGCCGAGACTGTCGAGGACAACGGCGGTTGCACATTCGTTACCGCTTTCAGCGGTCTCTTCGCCCCTTACTGGATCGACGATGCGCGGGGTACCATCTTCGGTATCACGGCATACACCCAGCGTGGTCACATTGCTCGCGCCACCCTCGAGGCTACCTGCTTCCAGACCAAGGCCATCTTGGACTCCATGGAGAAGGACAGTGGCGCCGCTCTCACCGAGCTCGCCGTCGACGGTGGCATGTGTAACTCCGACCTCGTCATGCAGGTAAGAATAAGCCCCGGACCTTTTCCGAGCCTCGGCGCGGAAGGAAGAAGAACACAGTTGCTGACCCTTGTAACAGACCCAGTCCGACATCATTGGCATCCCTGTCAACCGTCCAGGCATGCGTGAGACCACTGCCCTCGGCGCGGCCATCGCGGCAGGCTTCGCTGTGGGCGTATGGAAGAGCTTCGACGAGCTTAACGACGTCAACCTGGAGGGTCGCACCATCTTCAAGCCCCAGATCACGGACGAGGAGGCTGGCAAGCGCTTCGGCCGCTGGGAGAAGGCTGTTCAGATGAGCAAGGGCTGGTCAAGCTAAAAAGATTATTGGAGGTCATCTTTTCTTTTCATGATTAATTTTTTTTGCCATATACCACTGTGTTGCTTGGGGAATCCCATCACGACGGCGGCGCGAATAAGGTTTGGCGCCTGTTGGAGACAGCTCCGATTTGTATCATAGGTACCACGAGGGAATGACGCATTTTTGCCTCTTTGTCGAAACGTGTGTGTTTGTGTGCTGGATCTCGTGCTCCATTCGTGTGCGCTGGCCTGCAATAATTTCAAGACTGCCAAGTCGAGGTTTTCAAGGAAACCCGCAGTCGCAGCATCATCGCGATCCATCTCCACGTGCGGAAGTTCCCTGTAACGTACGGATGATCGGAAGGCGGGCTGTCCCACGTCTCCATCGTGCCTTTGACTGAGTCGTGAAGGCAGCGGCCCGCAGGGAATTGGTCGTCATTGCTGCCACCGTGGAGGACATTCCGCGCTTCTCCCTCTCTTCGGACGAAGACCGCGGAGGGTCGCGGGTGACGATCGCACAACCACCAGCCATCTCATATGGTGCCCCGCGGTGGGAGACATCGTCGAAGCCACTGCCGTGCCCCCCCCACCTTTTGACGGCTATGAGACCGCATGGATGATCCTCGCAGAACCAGCCTTGACAGGGGAAGGCAACGAGCGGGGTGCGGGTTCGGACTGGCCGGGGTGCGGCGCTGTTTGCCAAATAGGGTGGGAGTTTTCAGTTGTAAACTTGGAGACAATGAGGGGAATAGATGGCGGTAACGCGGTTCCTGCGTCTCTTTTGCTGTACCAAGAAGCTGTAATAGTAACTTTGTTCCGTCTGCCCATTGTGTTGCGACAAATGTCTTCGGAGATGACCCTCGTTATCGTAATCGCCCCCAGGGACTCGCGGCATTGGGCGCAATGATCTCCCCTCATCCGTTCCGTCCATCCCTCGTTGCCGCGGGATGACTTACTGTGCAACGGTTTTTCCGTGAGAGACGAGGGCGCAGCGGCCACGGGACCGGTTGGTTCATTGACTTGGTTGGCGCGCGACTGCGGCGCGGCGGTGTCTTTATTTCTCTCTTCCGCCGTCTTCCGTAGCTTTTTTGCGACACCAGATCCAAGCTCTTATTGTGGACAGCAAGTGGGCCCATGACTGGACCTGGACCGATTTTCTTCTGCGCATCCTTCTTCTCTTTGTGTGTCGGGCGAGAACACCGAAAAGCCCCGTGGCTCGCTGGCACAGGCACCTCTGGTCAGAATTTCTTCTCACTCAGACACACCACAGCGCTCAGTTGCCTTCTGTCATCTCGCGGACAAGCTTTCCCGACTCTTTTCCCCCTTAGTCTCGTCGAATCTTTGCCTCTCGCTGAAGACTCGGTAGTCTCTCCCACTTATCCTGTTTGCCGTATCGTCCCCTCAGTCTCGACCCTGTCCACACCACCCCCTTCAGACAAGCCCTTGCTGCATTCAATTGTGCTTGCGCTTGCGCTCTGCATAGCGCAGCACCGCAGACAGACAGACAAGCTTGCTGCAGGTTCGTGCACTCAACTGGAACCAGCTGCCCACGTTCCCTAGCAAAAGTCCAAGACTTTGCCCTCAACCCGGCCAACCACGGCGGGCAACGCCGGATTATCCCCATATGCGCATCCAGCTGCTGCGGCGCATCCTTCACCATCCCGGCCGGCTGAGGCACTTCGTTAGCCTGCCTTTTACTGCTCGCTGCACGCCCGCATCGCCTAGTGAAATGACCACTTTCTGACATCAAATTCGGCCCTGCTCCTCAAGGCTCCATCCAAAAGGGCCCTGATAAGAGCAAAACACTTCACTTTCTGTCAGAGTAAAAAGGGGAAATGTGGAGTTCCCACGAACATGGGACAGACATGATAGGAACGAATGCAAATGCACGTCCGCAATCAATGGCCGAGGAGGAAGCGAACTCGGTCTTCAGTCACGACGAAGGCTCGAGTGAAGATGAGACAGCCAACAATGGCTCGGCCGGGCCACCGAGAAAGCGCAAGAGGGAGAAGCACCAAAAGACGTCGTATGTTGTTCGCTTGCTGATGGATGACGCTGTAGCACCTGACTGACCGCGCTTCAGATGTGAGCTGTGCAAGGCGAGAAAGGTGAAATGCGATCGCGCAGAACCGGCCTGCTCGTGGTGCGCTCGACACAACCGCACGTGTGTCTATCTTGAGAGACAGAAGCCTGGAAGCCGCATTGGATTCAGCCTCGAGCTTGAGGCCAAGGTCAACAGGCTCGACGCGCTCCTACAGGCCCTGGGTCGCCGAGTGGAGGACCACATCGCCAATGATCACGTCGCCAACGGCAACACCCAGGCCCTGTCCCCGGCCATCAGTAACCAAGCATCATCTCAGGTCGAAGGATTCCATCATGATGGAAATGGCGTCAGTCCCGCGACCGCTATTCCACGGTCAGCACCCACAGCGAACGGGAGGACACCGGCTTTCTCGAGTCCATTTTGGCAGGGTGGCGATGCTCAAGAGGCCCTTCAGAACGGTGACCGAACCTCTGTCCAGGCTCTCCTAAACCTCTCGGCTGGTGAACCTTTCAGTCAAACAGTTGCATCTCCTAGTATTTCTGGGCCTCGGAAAGATGCATCGTCGTTGTCGACTGTGTCAGAGTTCCCGCCTCACGACATGCTCTACACGCTTGTCGACCTGTACTTCAAACACTGCAACACATGGTGTCCTATTCTTGACCGCAAGACGACATTCGGCGCATTCTTCGGCTCGACTTCCCTGACCGAAGCCGACCGTGTTCTGTTACACGCTATTGTAGCAACGACTCTTAGGTTCATGAAAGATCCGCGACTATCACCCGAGATGCGATCTCATTACCATGCCTTGTCGAAAGGACGAGTCCAGATATACGCGATGGAGAATGTCAGTATTGCGGCGTTGAGAGCTTTGGTCATTCTGTGTTTGGACGAGCTCGGGACATCCAACGGGCCGCGTGGTTGGAACATGCTTGCACTGCTCTCACAGAACGTGAGACAGCTTGACTTGTGCGAGGAAAGCAGCGTATACCTCACGGCCGAGGCCGAAGATACACCGCATACCGGGTCGATTCGAAGAGTTGCAACAGGGCGGCCGGAGTCGTGGATCGAAGACGAGGGGCGAAGGAGACTCTGTTGGATGGTATACCTTCTCGATCGATATGCAACGATCGCAACGACCACATTCGAATTCATGCTCGACGACAAAAAGATGAAGCGCGGCCTTCCGTGTTCGTACGACTTGTTTTCCCGAAATGTGCCAGTCGAGACGAGATCATGGAGCCCATCCTCCGATCCGACAGCCCCTCCAGCGATCAACAAGCCAGACAACCTGGGAAGCTTCTCGTACCACTGCGAAATTCTCCGGATACTCAGCAAGGTCCACGATTTTCTGAAAACACACATCGATGTAACGTCCTCCGGCGAGATGGCCGTTTGGCGCAACACATACAGATCGCTAGATGGTGCGCTAGACAACTGGTTGCAAAGCCTGCCGAGTGAATACAGCAGGATATCAGCGCTGTGCCACTCCGATCCAGCCAGCCGTGTCGCGAACTGGTTCATGCTGCATAGCGCGTATGTCACGTCGGTGGTGCGCCTGCACTCCTCGGCTGCGTACCCCACCGTGAGATCTCACATATTCGTCCCGTCACATTATGCAATGCAGCGATGCCTGTCGGCCGTGCAAAGTCTCGGCGACATTGCGCAAGACGTGTTCGAGGCCAATGGTCTCGACCTGCTCGGCCCCCCTTTTGCCTTCTCCCTATGGGTTGCTGCTCGGTTGCTGCTCGTCCATGCCGCAACCGTAGGCTGCCCGGTTGATCCCAAGATTGATTTCTTCATCGAAACCCTCAGACATGTCGGCCAATACTGGGAGGTGGCAAATAATTATGCCAAAATCCTTGCTCGAGTAGTCCAGCGAGGACGTCAAGGCGACATGAACTTTACTGCAATGAGAAAGTCAGTACCCCGTGTTTGCCATCCCTCCAGCGCCCGGACTTTGCTGACAGTGCGATCCCCAGGAGTGCTCATGATTTGGTGACTTTGACATCCTCAACACGGCGGTCTGCCTTGGAGCCCACATCGACCCAGGTGACGTCGTTAAGCGAGCTGGACAACATCGACGTGTTCGACTTCTTCAATTATCCGAAGATGTCGGACCCACAAACGAGAGCCACCAACGGCCAGACCAATATTTTGCAAGCGCAGGCCATGAGCGGGCTAGGAGGCGATCCCATGAGATGCACTGGCGTACCAGACCCAGAATCAGACTGGCTGGGATTTAATACCCCTTTCAATTGAGGCGGTGTCGGCGGATTTCGCGACCCGCGAGGTTTTTGTTGCCGGACTTGACGTGTCGTGGAAGACACCACAATACCACTTGAAGAAAGCTGTGGCTGGCGCTGGAGGAGGATTGGACTTGGAAGAGGCGTTTCTGGGGCGCTGTAACCTTGATTATTGATGGATCTCCTGTGGCTTCGAGATACAGCCGCAAGGGAGGTCGGCCCAATTGAATTCGCTGATCCCCGCACAGCTGACGAGACACACTCCACCGTGATTGGGCTCAGCCACTGGCCGTCCGTGTTCGCCATGACGTTGAAGTTGAAACGTTGTCCCCTGCCCGCCCTCAACATCTTGGGACTGCTCTTTACAACCCGCAGCAATCTCATCAACCATTGAAACTGACACAATCCATTGTGAAGAGACGAATATACCACTTTCTTCAATTTAATCAAATATGGCGCCAAACCAGGGCCTCGTGCACCTCAAGGAGTACGACATCAAGGACAGCAATGTCGAGCTCATTGGCTCGGACATTGACCGTCGCGTGAAGTACAACTCCGCCGCAACCGAGCCCGCATGGAACGACGGAAAGGTCGGCCAGGAGGCAGGCCTGCATATCTGGCGCATCGAGGAATTCGAGGTCGTCGCTTGGCCGAAGGAAAAGTACGGCCAGTTCATGGACGGCGACAGCTACATCGTCCTCCACTCGTATAAAGTCGGCTCCAAGGACGATGCTGAGAAGCTAGGCCATGAGATCTTCTTCTGGCTCGGAGCCCACACGACGCAGGATGAGGCCGGCACCGCGGCGTACAAGACGGTAGAGCTCGATGAGTTCCTGCACGGCGCTGCGACCCAGCATCGTGAGGTGCAGTCGGCGCCCTCGGATGACTTCTTGGAACTCTTCCCTAGAATTCAGATCCGCTCAGGTGGTGTTCGATCAGGATTCCGCCACGTCGAGGAGGATGAACCCAAGGGAGAAATTCTCACGCTCCTGCGCATCTTCAAGAACCCGTCCGTTGGTGCGAGTGGCGTTGTGGTGCACGAGGTCGAGCCCACGTGGAAAAGCTTGGACGACGAAGACGTCTTCGTGCTGGACACTGGCGACAAGATTTGGCAGTGGCAGGGCAAGAGCTGCAGTCCGATGGAAAAGGCCAAGGCTGCTCAAGTCGTCAACGACATGACCCTGGCGAAACACATCGATGTAGAGGTGTTGACACAGGAGGAGTCGAGGTCCCGCGTGATCGTGGGCTTGCTCGGTGGTGACGACGACACCCCCCAGTCCGGATTCAAATGCCCCAGACCTGTCAGGTCGGCGTCCAAGGCCCACGCGGGCGAGAGGCCCCAGAAGCTCTTCAGGCTGAGCGACGCATCTGGCGAGCTCAGATTCGACCTAGTCAAGGACGGCAGCAAGGCCTCGATGTCAGACTTTGATGGCCAGGATGTCTTCCTCTTGGATGATGCGGGACGTACCGTGTGGGTGTGGGAAGGGCAGGGTGCGAGCAGAGGCGAGAAGGCAAACTGGCTAAGAGTCGCCCAGGCCTACATTCGTCAGTTGCAGGGAGCAGACGAGGCCAACGAGGCGCACCTCACGCCCGTCGCCAAGGTGGTTGAGGGTAACGAGAGCCGGGCCTTCAGGAAGGCCGTCCAGGCGTAAGAGATGGACGGGGGTTGTCGAAGTATTGGAAGCATCTTTCCAGGCGAGTGGTAAATCGAAGACAGGATGTATTTGTCCTCGCAGCGTTTGGAATTGATCGAGGAGACGCGATCTCATAGTTGAAATGTGTGTGATTCAGTTTGACGTGACGTCGAGAGACGCGGGATCGTTGAGGCAAAGGTTGTGAAGGCACATTCCTGCCCTTTGCAGCTTCCCTCAGTGTCATTCGGATTGGAAGGCGTTCTGAAGGAGACGCTGCAGGAAAGTGCGGTCCTTCTGGACGGTCGTCGAGGCAGGTAGAGTCCTGCCTCAAGTAGTGGAATACCTCACGCTTGCCGTTTATTATTCACAATCCACGTCCTTACTGATTGCTCGATCAAAACAGTGCTATACATGATCTGGATACTACGACTATCGTTGATTAGTCTCGACGTATGAAGTCAAAATTCGCTAGGAAGGAAATTGCCGTTCTGACATCCTGATGAACACTCCTAGGTGCTCCAGAGAAAAGACAAGAGCATAAGCGATTACAGGGCAACGTATCCAATTGAAATGACAACAAAACACGACAGAGCCAGTAGAAACAACAAAAAATGACAGGAATAAACAACCCTCCGCCCGGTCAGCAGGGCTCTGCTCCACAGACTCAATACTCGGTGATTCGACGCGAAATCATGAGGTCCTAGCACGGGTCTTGGGTGGCCCGTCGTCGGAGTCAGTTGAGCTGGGAGGCCTCGCTCTCTTCTCTCCTCTGGGTGCCAAAGGATTGGGCAAAGGGTGCAGCATGATTGGCCCCTGACGTCCAGATATCATTCGCAGAAGACCAGGGGTGCAGGTCAAGTGAGTCTCTGGTATGTAAGTGTCCCTCGCCCTACATATGGCCTGTCTATGCAGTAATTCAGTGTCCAGGTCCATTGTGTGAAGATGGAGGTCCAAGATATCAGCGATTGCGTACGCCAGAGCGTTCTCATGCCCCGACCATGAGATATTCTCAAACCCGGACGCGTTCAAAAGCCACTTGGCGTAGTCTTTGTTGCTTGCGATGAAGGGTCGCAGTAGGTCTTCACTGAGCGCCGATGCTCCAGCATGACAACAGTCGAGAATGGTCAAGACGTCGGTCCTGACTTCGAGAATGGCCTTGGCTACATCACTCCAGCGGACACACGTGCCATCCTCTTTATGGCTGCGACTTTCAATTAGCAGGAACGCTCGTTCTAGAGAAACAGTAAAGATGTAGGCATGTGAGTGGGATGGTATCACTCCTACCTGGCAAGGGTCAAGCGATTCTCACCATCGGGCCATGAACCGCCATGCCCATAGTACCAAATGATCAACAGTGTGTCCAGGTTCGGCTTCTCCTTGATGTCCGCAGCATAAGCGCGAATCTTGCTTTTCAGGCTCTGCAAGGGCTCGGGTTTCGGAATTCGGAACTCTTCCACCTCGTAATTGTAGGATTCGAGGGCTTCCCGCGCTCTTATCACTTCGCCAAAACTGAGGGTATGTTCTTCCCACCTGATTAGTAAAGCTCGGATCTTGTCGTACCGCTTTTGTCCTTTTGTGAAAGGTTGAGGACCTGACGCTGATGTCGACAGTGAGGAGGCGGACAAATCGGCCCCTTCGCGATCCGTTTCTTGTTCTGGAATGAAGTCAGAAAAGGCGGTCAACAGAAGGGGGCAGATCCCGGTACTTGGAGACAGCTGCTTGGTGGTCAAGGAAACGTCATTCAATAGCTCGTCCAGAGGCCTAGAGCTGTCGTCCCGAGATGGTTCCGTTTCGAGAAGAAGCTGGCCAAGCTCTTCACAAAATAGGATGCATTCATCTTGAACTGAATCCGAGTTCTTAGTTGCTCTGACATGCCTCATGGCTAGACGGGCTAGTGACCAAATTAGAAAGCAGTTCAAGTTGCGCGACAAAGGGAGATACTTGCCGAGACTGTCAATGGCAGAATCTTCGATCTCGAAATGCCCAAGTAGGTTGGGCCTGAAGCGCTGCCAGGTGGCTGATCTTCAAGAGGAAAAGTCAGGGAGCCGTCACCGACGTTTCACTCTCAAGCGGCTGCTTGTGGTGCATTGCCGAAACCTCCATCGTCATTCCGTCGGGAGTTCAGTTTGATTCCAAACCTGTCTGTTGAGCGTGATAGATTCAAGATTCAGTCTCAATAAGACCCAATGGCCCCAGCCTCATCACCGGTAATGGCCGTGATGTTTCCCGCATAAGCTGAATCAGGGGAAACGGCCCTTTGACAAGTTCCACTAAGTTTCTCCAGAACTTGAGACACCATTTGTTGTTTCATGCCAGTAAAGAACCCCAAAATAATCCCTGGAAATACTTCAAAAGAAGCGTCTGCAGCAACCCAAGCTAATTCAGTTCTCCCTGCAACATTAACAAAGGCTGTGGGTGTATGAGGTAGACTTAGAGGCAAGAAGCGCGTAAGGATTCGAAAATACACGAAGAAAACTGTTTTCTTAGAATATCCGGGAACAAGCTGTCTGAAAACATTTTAAAGAGGATGCAAAGAGAAGGTCAACATAAGAAACGGTGCGCATTAGAACGTACATTGTTCCCCATCCTTCTATAGGTAATGATAATTAGTAGCTATGTATCCACAGCGCCCTAGCAATCACCGAATTAAGACGAGAATGCTGTCAGTTGAAAGCCTGAAATAGTATCTAATATTGACATTAATTCTATACGCGATGTTGTTCAGCTTAGCATGCAGCTATTCTCAGCACTGATCAATCTATCTCTTCTGCTTGTACCCGTGACGCATTTGTTGGCAAGGGTAGACTTCTATCAACATTCATCAGCACACAACGGTATGTCTTATCTACCAGTATTCGCAGATGCTGGTAGCCATCGCCGAATTTTGTGCCTGCTATTCTGACAATTTCCACCAAGACATCGATCGGACCAACGTCCATCGCTGACCAAACACTGTTTGGCGGATGCGGATTAAGTGACAGGACGTCAGCTAGTGAACATCCCACGTCAAAAACTTTCTCCAAAATGGCAACTCCGTTGGCTTCGAAGGCCTTTGATGGCAGTAATCGGGAAATGAGGACGGTTTCGCGGGCTATCGACGAAGGATAGCTGAGCGACATGCTATCTCTACTATTTGTGCTGCTTGATAGTAGGGAATTTGACACGCAAATCTTCCAGACGATGATCTTGAGCCACTCTCGAGTGACTAGTAAGTCTGCTTGCTGTGCCTCGGGATAGTGCGATACTTTGGCAAGACAATTCGACAATTTGTCCTGCAGCCGCCTGAATTGCGCTGCCTTTGTCGTTTTTAACGCCGGAGAAATAGGTAGGTTCATAGTGGTAATAAAGTCGAAGTCAAATGGAAGGAAAAGCGAAACGAGATCAAGAAATCCTGCCAGAATCTCGGCGTCAGGACTAAGAGGGTCGACTTCGGGCAGGTTAATTGTAGGTAGTAGCGTTAGTGGTCTTTCTCGCTGTATTGTGAAAGACCGTTCCGTGACGAAGAGTGTCCAAAACATCCGTCGAGCATACGTAGCAACGGTCTGATCCCTGATTTCGCTGTATGTTGCCTCTTCGTGGAGCCGGAGCGTTTGCAGGATTGTAACAGATTCTCTGAGATAAACCCACGCGGCGTTCCCGTTATTGAGACAGAAGAAAGCATGCGAGAGAAAGAATGACGTGTAGATGTGCGTGAGGGATAGACTTTCGGCAAGATGAATATGCCGTCTTGCACGAAGCGTTTCCTGGACGAAGAATTCGGGCGTTGGAAGAATTACGCTGGGCTGAGCTGGCGATAGTAGATGTGCTGACGTCGGCTCAAACTTTTGCAACAACACTTCTGAATCCAAAGCTATGGTTGCACAGCATGATGTCAACAACCCGTACTTTTCGGGTGACTCGGAATAAGTCGAGACGCATTCTTCCATGCAATTGCGATCCAATATGGGCGTGATGGGATATTTTCGTATGAAGTAAACGTCCAGATATCGTCTGAACAGGTCGGCTGAAACTAGAGGTGACGGCCGAAATTCGACCTGAGTCTCGCTCCATGATGCGGCTTCCGCAGTTCGAGCACTGTCGGAACCTGTTCACTCCGACTTAGTTGCCGAACCTGGAGTAAATTACCGCCCGATGATGATATTTACGCTTCAGTCGTGGCCCTTTTGGTCCGGTCTTCTTGGGCACGGCGTTGTAAGTACAGTCAACCCTCGCCAACCGACAGTTCATGCACGGACGGCACCCGTCGCATCTAATCTTGCGGGTATGGCAGATATCGCATGCTTGTCGTATTCTGGAAGACGCCTTCCCTGCCGTTGGATAAGCGACTTTGGGCGGCATACTCGCCGTTCGCGTCTGGGAGGCAGCGCATTCGAAAATTTTCTAGATGGTTATACTGTGATGATGAACAGTGTTTTGGACAACGGACTTTTCGTCAGTCCTTTCTTATCGTCTGAGGGCTAGATTTAGACTCGTCACGACGGTTTCAGATTAATCACCTATCAGCGAAAGATTCAACGACGAGCCTAACTAAAATAGAGTTCGATAGACCATTCTGCCCGAGTACGACAACGCTAGGGAACGGACGGCTCCGAAGAGTTACAATTCCGGCAGGCAGTCGAACATCAACGTTCTAGAAAGGCCATTGGAAGAGAACAGGTGATCTAGGTCGCTATGCTTTGGTAAAGCTGGTCTCATCTAAAAGTGCCGAACAACACTAGTGAAAAGTTTTATTCATTTAACACCTAAAGGTTGTTTGCGCACTCCACAGCGTAATTTAGTGCCCAACCAGAGCCTGGTGACTAGGACCATATCTAGTTCCATGAGGCTTAGCAGCGTCAATAATCCTTCTCATCTCCTTCTTTTCTTCCTCTGTCAACTCGACATCTCGAGACGCCCAGTTCTCCTCTAGCCTCTTGGCCTTCGTTGTACCGGGGATGGCAATCATGCCCTGAGCAGCAACCCACGCGAGGGCGATCTGGGGCAGAGTGCAGCCCTTCTTGTCTGCAAGCTTCTTAATCTCATCGACAATATCCTTGTTCTTGTAGAAGTTCTCTCCCTGGAACTTGGGAACTGTTTCAACCGATGTCAGCACGGTGCGCATACAGTAGTCACTTCAGACGAGGCAACTAACCACTGCGACGGAAGTCATCCGGAGCGAAGTCGTCGGGGCTCTTGAAAGGGAAATCGTCGACCAGCCAGCCATGACCCAGAGGGCTGTAGGCGACATACGCGACTCCCAACTCCTTGGCGGTGTCGATCAGTCCGTCGGTCTCGTGGAGAGTCTCAAAGGCTGAGTACTCTGCTTGGACTGCATCAATCTTGACGACTGCGTCTTGTCAGCTTCCTTGATTGAATATTGTTAGAGCTGTACCGAAACTCACTAGAGTTGGCCTTGCGCAGTGTCGCAGCTGAGCACTCGGACAAGCCAATGTACTTCGTCTTTCCCGCCTTCCGAATCTCATCCAGTGCAGGAATAGACTCCTCCAGTGGCGTGTCTGGTATTTGAGTCAGCTTAGAACTTCAAGAGTCTTCGACAGAGTGACATACTAGGGTCAATGCGGTGAAGATAGTAGAGGTCGGGGGCGAAGCCAAGTCTCTCAATGGTTCCCTCGATGTATTGCTTAATGTGGGACGCAGAGTTGGTCACTCCACCCTTTCCAAACACATCGAAACCGCACTTAGAAGCGACTGGAAAGAGTTAGTTTCAATCTGGGTTCATGAGCCTCTTGGACTTACTGAAAACCTTGTCGCGAACGTTGTGTTTCCTAATGAACTCTCCAAGGAGCTTCTCGTTTACACCTGCTTGGTAGACCACCTGAATTAAAATAGTTAGAGCTCGCAATTGCAACTGCGAAAACTTGAGTAACACTTACAGCAGTGTCCCAGAACGTGCATCCCAGCTCAATTGCCTTCAGAAGCACGGGCTCAGCCTCCTCGAGACTCAAGTTGGAACCGAGACCAAAGCTGATTCCCATAGCACCAAAGCCAGGGGAAGGGACCTCAATGTCTCCGAAAGCTAGTGTCTTGACCATTTTGATTGGTTGATCTAGTGCCGTTTGATAGTTGAATTGAATTCTTGAATCGTGTGTGCCAAAGTCTCTACTGACAAGTAAACAGATAGTGACGCTTGGCAACTAGACTTCTTTATATATAATGAGAACTTGTACGATTGAGATTCTCGGGATGACGTACAGCGCGCGGGTGAATGAGAGAGCGCCGTGATGCACTGACGGAGTCCCGGCGTTAACATGCGGGTCGCTGACGACCTGGCAAACTGGCGCCACAAAACACAGCATCGGGACCACCTGGCGGCAAACATAGTGGGGCCCATGAATCGGATCACCGAGTAGAATGTTTTCGAAGACCGGATTTAGAGCTTGTCCCCGCTGACATGGACTTAAGATGGAAATATCAATGATATATTGAATGCAATTGAAATCATTGGTAGGTCTTCTGTCCGCGATGAGTGACTGAGGTAGTCGGGGTCATTGCCCGCCCCAAGACCTCGTTAACGCACGTGTGTAAGGCCTCCTGTGTCTTATTAAGAATGCTAATTCCCAGGAAATGTTTTTCTTGGACAGGGTAGAATACGGCCCCTCTTGCCGTCCCTCCACTACACAGATGTACGATTATGAGGATTGCAGTTTGGAAGTCGCCATCCTGTCGGGATTGATGACTATTCCCATTTTCAAGACGATATCTAAGGGCCCATGAAAATCGATGCACCCGTTTTGGGCGGGCAGCAAAGCTCTTCGAATGCATTATTGACATCGAACTGTCAGCTCGAACAAGGGCTTCAAATTCCTTGCCACCTATTCAGTCTATCTTTCCTATGCTAGAGCGATTACTTTTCCTGAGGTCAGACTCTACCTGACGATCGTTGCCGTTGTTACTTCTATCGTCGTTGTCGTCGTCGCTATCGCTACTATCGTATTCAGTGGGAGTAATTGCGGCCACAGGAAAGCCGCGCAGACACAGGAAACTAGGTGGCCTACTATCCAACGGACCATTCCTCTATTTCGCTGACTACGGGACGTGTTGGACTATTCTATCTTGATTCTTTGCGCCTCGTCCCGTGGATACCGTGGAACGCGCGGAGCTAGATGATTTCCCACTCACTATGTTCCGGCAATTTTGCCCCGAAGGAGTTGATTCTTCTTACTGACGCTTGCGCGACGGCTCGCTTTGGTTGGCAGGTTCACTAGCTTATTGCAACGAAACAGATTTTGTAGAAAAAATACCAGGTGGTTAGCTGTGAACGTCCAGGCACATTGAATCGTGTGCACCTTGAGGGCTCGGACTTAATTTGCAAACCCCGTTCATGTCATCTTGCTCAGAGTTCAATTCATGACCAGCTCATGGCGATTCGTGTGGATACCTAACATCTCTTGACCAGGTCTTTTGGACCTTGGTGCTTCTTTGTCGGTACCGCAGCTTCATGCCATAAAAGCCAGTGCTCCCCCGACTTGATATCTCTCATCAGGTCTTACCCCTGAAGTCTGCTCAACCAGAGATCTCCCAGCCATGTTTGTTCCGCATACTGTTCTTCCGGCCTTCGGGCTCGCCGTCCTCTCTCTGGCTGCATCAGTCCACTCTCTGCCTTACAGCTATTGCAACGGCAAGACGGCGAACGTGACGTCGGTTCATACGGTTCCTGGCACCACAACACTCGAGAACCTCGCAGTCCGGCGCAATGGCAATGTTCTGGTCGCCTCCATTTCATCGCCGATCCTACATCAATTGTCTCCTACGAACAAACACCCTCCGATTCCCGTTGCCAGCATAGACGGCGTCACTGGTCTTCTTGGAATCTCCGAGATGGAGCGCGACTCTTTCTACGTCGTTGGATCGAACCTGACGTCGACTGAGAACTCTAACGGAGTGTGGAAAGTCAATCTCCGCAACTTCGAAATTTCCCGAAACGGCACTGTCACTCAGCCTGCCGAAGTTTCATTGGTCCAGCGCATCCCCTCGGCAAAGCAGCTTAACGGCATGACCCGTCTGGCAGCGAACGATACGAAGAACCTTCTTGTTTCGGATTCAAGCGCGGGGACGGTCTACCGTCTTGATGTCGACACTGGAGTTTTCGATACGGTTCTCGAGGAGCCTGAAATGGCTCCATTGTCTACCGGTCTCAGCATCGGCATTAATGGCATTCGCATTCGCGGAAGCGACCTCTTCTTTGTGAGCTTGGACCAGGGTCTGTTTGCAAAACTTCCCATCTCCCTTGCCGATGGGTCGGCAGCTGGGCCTGTCCAAGTTCTAGCCTCAAACATCACCTTCGGCGACGACTTTACGCTGTCAGAGGATGGGAAATGGGCTTATGTTGCCACAAACGGTCCTCAAGAGGTTCTTAAAATCGATGCAGTTAGGGGCGGAAAGGATGTTCTCGCATCCTCACCCTTGCTGGGGTCTGCGTCCTCCGTGGCTTTGGACAGATTTCAACCTGCAAGGATTCTCTATGTGACCGGCGCGGCAACGGCGGGTAATAGTACTATTGGTCAACTTTCTAGGATTGCCCTCCAGTGCTGAGGCGATGTCAAAGTTCATCATTTGCGAAAGGATAGCTCCCGACACGAAGGATAGCTCCTGGCATGTAAGGCGGGGAGCGACGCTTGACCTACCAGAAGAGTGTGTTGGCGAGGACCTGAGGGGTGACAGGGAAACTCTAATTGTAATTGTTAGTACTTTCGGTATGGCCGAGTCACGTTAAGGTTGTGAGGACTTCACAATCCTTGTGCAGATTGTGCGCATGAGTGGCCTTTGCGTTATACAGAATGAAAAGGGGTATTTTATTCATGTCGCTATCTAATGGTTTTCTTTCGTTGCTCCCACCAGCTGTGTAGTGGAGGTGCACCTGAGCACAAAATGTCTATTGGTGTGTCCAAGAGGAATTTGTCGATTACTTCTGGCGGGGCGATACCGAGGTCGTCCAGTCGAAATAGACGTTGTCCGAACTTCTTCAACATTGCGGAGAAGCCAGGCACGACTTCTGCTACTTTGAAGAGTTCGTAGCCTCTCTCGAGCATTCCAGTGCCTATCATCGTGTCCATGATCGCCCTTGCCGCTCCTAGTGAGCAAGCGATGTTAGCAACTGTAAACTTGAGACCCGGATTCCGGGCTGTAGCCAAACGTTTGTCACTTACCGATGCCAAACCTTTCCATCTCTGTTTCTGTTTCGATGATTTGATACTTCGTAAACATTGGGTTGGTTGTCTCCAGCTTCCGTGCTTGAACGTGCATATTGTAGAGACTGATTTCGAATGGGGAACCCCGAGTGGCCCAGACAGTCCAAAAGTCCTGGTTATGGGTGTTCTCCACGTATTGAACGAGATCCTCGATGACTGCCTTCTCAAATATCCACTCCACGCTGAGAGAAGAGTACGAGTTAGTTGGTGTGATTGGCAGTTAGGTCCGCGAATCTTGCCTACCTCTCTAAGTTCCAGAACTTCTGCCCAAACGACTCAATGTCCCGATTCAGTACGTTCGCAGAGCTGCCTATGATGGCTCGCATGAAGTCGGTGTTGGTCATTTTAGACCTGAATATTGTTGGGTTCTTGATGTAACTGTCGAAAGTCTGCCTGATGCTGAACGGCTGCACAGCAATGGCTTCGGAGTCCAACCACAGTGCCCAGTCATACTTGAGTTCCATAGCCGCGACCATCTTTTTGATTGTTTGGTACTGATATTTGTTGCGTTCACTTATCAGCGCCGAGGTGTCTGCGCCCGTGATTTTGCCTTTAGTCAAAGTGTGAAAAACTGGCGGCAATATGTCGAAAAGGTTCACAATGTTGAACTTCGGTTTCGGTCCGTTAATGTTCGCCGGTGGTGTTTGGAATATGCTGAATGTTTTGCCACAACTCTTCAGACCGTTCAAGGCATCTTGGAACTCCTTCACCTCATTGAAGTCAGAAACGATTACGTGGATGTCGATTTCTTGGTAGTCGGTGCACAGGCACATGAATGACTGGAAGAACTCGATGGCCAGCGGTATATGTTTTGTCTAGATGCCAAGCATGTTAGTCCATTGGTACTAGGCACCAGTGCCTTCCCGTGAAGAGAACCTACGTATGTTGGAAGGATGATGGCATATTTCAAACCATTTAGTCCGGCCGGTTTTGCTGTTATTGAATGACTTGGAATGAGTGAAAGAGTCCCGCCATCGTCGGTCGTATTCGTTGTCGCATCGGTATTGTGCGTCGACTGGTAGTCATGTTGTGTCTTCGAGTGGCCCTCGGTAAAGTGAAGAGAGCCCAAATCGAATTTTGGCCATAGGTTAAGGCTGAAGAAAACCACCAATATTACCAAACAGCTCAAGCAACTCAAGTACACGATGCGTGCCTCTCGCGCTTGCACTGAAAACCTCTTCGTCGATATCATGATCGCAAGTCGGCCATCTGTGGAGGGATAAAATTTCCTGCCCGGAGGCAGCAACAGAGAGTTTCTGCACGCTGTCCTTCATCCTATATAACGCTTCCCACGATAGGGTTGCTGGCGTAATCGAAGTTTCCATCCTCCTGCCCGCAACCTTGAACTAGGAACTGGCCCGTCAACTCGTTGTCAAGGGTATATGGACTTGAGTTAAGGGGCTGAGTCTTATCGCAAGTTGATGGGAAATGTCGATGTACATTTGACCGTTTCAGAAATGAGACCAAGCTGGGGTTCAACTCATGACATTGACTTTTCTGCTGAAACGTTCGCATTCCGTCCATCCCGTCTGGCTGAGTGGCCCTTTCACCAAATGTCCGTCCCCCACAACTCTCACCCCGTCTTCTCTGTCATGACTTCGGCGAACGGCAAACCTTCATGACTGGATATTTCCGCTTCACTGTACACGTCTAGGCTCATCCTTGCTCTCTCCAGAGCAACTGACAAATGGCCACCCTCCGCGGCGCACCCCTCATGCTAGCCGGCGCACCCTTCGGTGGCTGGAGTGTGGCTAGGCATGTGTGAAGTCCGCTGCTGTACTGCTTTACTAGAGGATGTCGTGTAAGCCTTGCTTACTCTGCCCTCTACCCTCCGGCCTGCCCTCCTTCTGGGTTTCGTTCTGCTAGCTTGCCCTAAGCCCTGCCCTCTATAAGTGAGGCCTTAGAAGCAGAAGGAAGGCCAGCCAGCAGAGGGTAATCTAGCAGGTGAGTAGCAGAAAGTAGGATAGAGACCGTGTTTTCACAGTAACACAGAACTATCGCGAGTTTCCTAAGCAGCCAATCGCCAGTGATTACCTCAGCGTCAAGCCACCGAAGGGTGCGCCGGCTAGCAGGAGGGGTGTGAAATAAGAGCCCCCTTGACAAATTGAAGCGCTCCTTGTTTCCCCTTCGCTCCCAGGCTAAGCCTTGAAGGCCCTATCCGCGCGGCTATGATCCGTCACACAAGCGTCACCTAGGTCGTCGTTGAAAAGCTTGTTCCTCACTTGGCTATGCGGAGCAGGCCAACCCCTGTCAGTGAGACCCCAGGTTCCAGAACGTTGGACAGGTGTGTATGGTACGGGTGATGGATGAAACCCATCATCTGTTCAATGGTGTCTTCATCTTGAGAACCGTCTGAACGGCGCCCTCATCTGCGGTGGGATCATTGCAACGTAAGCTAGTACGCGATTCCGAGCGTCATTCGGAAACCGATTCGTGCTAGAACTTGACAGTAGATATCCTCTGCCGACCCAACCGAGTCCGATATTGATGCTTCGACGGATAAAGCGTTCAAGGCTTCCATGGTGACCAGGACAGGCCACCCACTTCACGGAGTTTAAAGTTTCCCGGCCCCCGCCTTGTGTCTTCTGAGAGTGTTGTAAGTGCGCCCACCGGCCTGCGCCTACATCGTTTGCAGGCGAGAATAATAAAATCTGAAGTATTAACTCCAAAGTTTGAAGGGCACTAAGAGTAAGACAGCAAATGGAAGAGAGGAGCGTCGTAATCCACTGACTACTTTGGATCAATCAAGGAGAAGCATACGATTATTTCCAAAATCCTGCATCATTCAGCCCTTTATAAGTCTTCTCCACCATCCTTCGCCTTGCCCGAGTGATCGGACTGCCCAAGGCGATCGACGTAGCGATCTTTCATAGGCACACTCTCGTAAGCATCCGAACCCCCCGCTCTCTGATACCAGTAAGCCACCACCGCGTACAGACAGTCATTCCCAGGCCCCCAATTGTTCGGCTTGTACTTCTCGATGTACGCTTCAAAGCTCTTGTGAAACGGTACATCGTCGCATACGTGAAAGCGACAGACAGAGGTGTGACCATTGGCGTCCAGTTCCACGTAGGGCTGGCAAGCGTAGGCACTGTCGAAGGTTGGGAAGGGCGGTTCGGCCGCCCACGCATATCCAACGTAGTCCTCGGACCCTGTTCCGAAGGTCGACGGGAACTTTTCACCGTCAACGAAGAACTTCTCATCTCCTTCTCCCCACCACCAGTCAATTGACTTCTCGCCGCCGACGCCATACCACCAGTCTTTGGCCGGCACTTTTGGTTCTTGCCAGTGATTCCAGACATGCATCTGCACTCCACAGAAACGACCAGGGCCATCGTCCAAGATAAGGAGTGGCCAGTCTATGTCTCTCCCTTGGCTGATGGGTCGCTCTAGGAATGCGTCTCGGTGCCACTTGGCGTGGAACCGTAGCATGTCCTTTGCAGACTTTTCCAGCGGACGGTGGCAGATCGTTAAAAAGAGTTTTGCCTCTTTCTTCCCATCGTTTGTAATCTTGAGCAGAGCACGGTCGGAGAACGGCATGAACCAGTGACTGTAGAAGCCGCCACCGTCCGTTGACCCTTGGGTTAAAGAACGGTAGGTCTGAATACCAGGAACACTTCCGAAGAAGTCCCCGAGTGGTGCCCAGACGCTTGGGGTCTTGTCGTTGTCCCATATGATCTGGAAAACCAGCTCGCGTAAGATTTGAGCAGTTTCCTGGTGAGACTCTGGAAGATCCAACGGAACAACCCGCATTCCAGTAATAGCCCTGTTTCCAATGATCTCCCGGACGGCATGTGTCTTGCCAGATGGGATGGTAACGGTGAGGGTCTCCAACGAGTCATCTTTGGATCGTGGGAGTGCGGACCACCCACGCTGGCCGAGTTCGCGATCAGCAGCGGCGAGCGCTAGACAAGCCTCTCGGTCAAAATTCCCATCAAACCGCGGCACTTTCGTATCTTTGGGGAACTTGGTGTACGTGAAGTGATAGTATGCTCCCCAGCCGGGACCAAGACGAACCTTGGCGTACTTGTTGTAGGGGATGGGGATGAAGCAATTGCGGCCTCGTGACAAGGTCGGTGCAATTGAGGGGAAGTTGAGCGGCATGTCTTGAAACCGATCAAAGAAATCTCGGAAAGGCATGTCAATCACCGGCTTCTCATTGTCTCTGTCGTCGATGAAGACCTGGATGCGTCCCATGTCAGGCATCGCAGACCATATTCGCCAGATAACTCCTGGGCCTTCTTGCTCGAAAGCGACGACCCATTCTCCCTCCTCGCGGATGATGCCTCGGCCATCGTCATTTGCATCCCAGTCGATGTAGGTGTCGGTATCCGGGTCGTACCGAGAGCGACGGTCATAGCTCGACATGCACCCACCGCGCTCCTCCGCCTCGGGCGGTTCCGCAAGACGCTCGAGGTCGTAGAGCCTTCGGACAATATCAGGATATGTCAGCTGCATTTTTCTGTTTTCTCGCTGGGTCCTCGAAATAGATGGACAATCTAGGATGAGGGGTCAAAACATGTTGCTCAGGTCGGCATTGATGCGGTTCCCGAGGTCTTATACAGTTGGGGTAAAACAACCCGCAACTGCACATGACTAGTTTTAAGGTTTGTAACAGACAGAGAACATCACCCCTGCCAGAGCAAAAAGCGTGAATTGTGACATTTCATCAGCCCATTCTTGGGTCATACATAGCTCGGTTACGTTGATGAAGACAGGAGGGTCAAGCATGGGAAAGCCGACCAGCCATATGACATTGCATTTAGGTATGTGTATGATTGGCATCTCAGTCTTGGGATCAAGCCACCCCTTTATTTTTAGTGATGTCAAGACATCACACAAGTGCCATCTGATCCCCAAACTAGCAACCCTACGTACTCGTTATCTCAGCCATTATCTACGGACTTCTAAGCTAGCAATGCTTTCAACAAGTTCCAAGCCAAGCTTCCTCTCACGATCAATGAATGAAAGTAATTAAGAGATTGCTTAATTGTTCTATGTCTTAGTGGCTATACTTCCTGTGCACTTAGTAACTTTGATGAGGATAATTGTAGTAGACGATGACGATAGACGACGACGATAGACGACGACGATAGACGATAATAACAGTAACGACAATAGTAACAAAAATAGTAATAATAGTAGCGACGATAGTAGTAACGGCGACGATAGTAAGGTATAGGCACAGGAAAAGTAGTCACTCTAGCACAGGAAAATAAGGCCGTCCATTAATTAATGCAGGTAATCCTGGGCAATGACCTGCGAAAAGAAATTTACGATATGGCCAGTTGATTCATAACAACATTGTCTGAAGGTGTTTTCCATGTTTATTCTTTTGCTTGTGTATCTGAAGCATTGACAAGTAATACGTCAGAGTCTATGACGTTAAAAACAAAGGTATTGTACAAGAACTTGCGGTTCTAGGCACACGGCCATCGCAATGAGAATCTTTCATTCACAGAGCAATGGTAATTTAACAATAGTGTTGTGGTTTAATCCATGGCTTATTGTGTAGCGAAAAAAGGCAGACGACAGCAGGAGTCCGTTGTTTCAATGGCTCAGTCTGGACACAACCTGCAGCCAAGACGCCTCATTATTTTCGTATCACAAATGCATTCATGAATGAAACCCTCAAGACCTTCTCTGTTCTGCCTTCCTACCATATAAACACGTCCTGAATGTTGTTGGGTTTCTTGACAAACCACAGACCCACATCATTCCACTGACCAAAACATCAACCCAAAGCAACAACCAAGCATCATCTCAACCAGCCTTGATTAACAGCGAAATGTCATCACAGACTTTTTCACCATCTTCTCCGGTCGCAAAGCTCGAGGCCCTGCCTTTTGAACTTCTGCTTCAAATTGCAGAATACCTCGCACACCATGACCCTCCCTTACAAGAAAAGTGCCTAGCAGCCCGGTCAGGCCATGGAGACTTCGAACAATACCATCAACGCTTTAACCATACAGAAGCACTGCTTACCTGCTCCTGTGGGGAGGCAAAGGAGGCAGACCACCTAGTCTACTGCCGAAAGACCTTAGCGAGGAGGCTTCAGTGGCCCACCCTCCACCCCTCTAGTCCACAGGAGCCTATAGGACCAATAGGATCTCTGGATCGATACTACAAGGGGCTAATCACTGATCAGGAAGGCTTCCAGGCCTTTCTCTGCGTGACAGATTTCTTCCGGAAGATCTGCCCGCGGTACTAGGGCCTAGGTCTGAACCTAGGCCTTAGTAACGAACCCCCCCCCCTCGTAGAGGAACTGACGAGTATAACGGAACCAGGGAACCAGCGGGAACTAGGGACGGATAGAACACATAGTAGCCTATGGGCAAGATTTGGAGGACGTTAGGAAGAGGCGTGTACTGTAGAGTATATAGCTTGAGCCTGCGGCCCTCCACGCCATATACCCCTCGGGAGGTCGGCCGCAAGGGCGGCTGCGCCCTTGCCGCCACGGCGTTAAATACAACAACAACAACAACAAGAAAAGTGTCTGGTTGGGCAATACCTTGCCAAGGGGGGTGACGAAGAACGAAGTGAATAGACCGGAAAAGTTTGGGAATTGACACCGTCTCTAGACACCAGATATCCTGGTGAGTTGTTGGTGTCTTCGTTCCAAGTCTCGGATTTACTCAACTTGGGGAGGTGCCACTCACGGCTGCAGGAAGTCTGCGCGGAATTCGTCTATCGTCAGCCGAATTTGGTTGGCAACGGAAAGGAAGGTCTCCCAAGATTCCTTCACACCATCACATACAGAAGACCCGAACTCCAAAACTCAGTCACCGATTTGGCTGTGTCGTGGTTAAGATCCGGGAACTCTGGCCCTGGATATAGAGGCGCGGACATGATCAAGAAGTATTTGCGACCAAACTTGATCAATCTCACCAACTTGAGTGCTCTAGACATTGAGAACCACCCATCCGATGGGACAGTCTATCTTTCTCAATGGTGTGCTCTACTTCCGCACTTTCCTGCCTTGCGTAGACTGTCCATGAGAGGCTTCCGCAAACAGCTATCAAAGCTCTTGCCTCGGCTGCCGCAGGTGGATGAGGCATGGTTCTATAATTGCACGGTTTCAACCAAACCGGAATGTCGGCGAATTATCGCCTGCCTTCCAAACATTCGTACGCTAGTCAACTTTCGCAGCCTTCGACATCTTTCTGAAAACGCCCTCGGCGAGATTTCGAATAAGCTGGAGACCTGTGCTTGGCTTGTGCCGTCGAAGAATATGGCTGATTGCAACAAAGGTCTGCGCCGATTCACAAAACTGAAACATCTGAAGATCATGGACTTGGAGGCCTTTCTCCAAGGCAATTTTGTCAATTTCTCGGATACTCTGGAAACATTGGAGCTAGTGCGCGGTCCCGCCTCAATGTGGCATTATGGTCCGTTGGATCAAGGTTCCTACACCAGATTGCGGTCTCTTCTTGTGCAGCTTGCAACCCAGTGCGCGCAGATATACACAACGATGCGGATTGTTGATTTGAGACGCATTTATGCTGACCTTCTTGGTAGCCATCCGAGCATCCGCCGCGCGATGCAACTCTTCAGGTACTTCATCGAAGATAACTTCCTCGAGAACGGCAGTAAACTTCTTCTTCGCGGCGAAGATAAACCGACGCTGGGTAGCAGCTTTCGCTATAGGCTGCCTGTTCCCTCTTCCTCATTAACTGGTTAACATGAGTGAGTGATGAAAGCGGTGTTGAAGTTTCCTATCTCGTCGCAATAGATAGGCGTAATAGTATGAATTGACTCTTTTGATGCTCAACATTTTTGCCATCACTTCTGCCAATGCCTCCATAGAAGCTTCTGCATCTTCTACAAGTGCTGCACTGGATTGGATTCATCGTAAGTTGGTGAGAGTGAGGTCGTTGGCAGGAATTCCAGTAGACCTTCGACACCTGATCCTACCCAATCAACCTTTCACCAAAGTGTTTCTGTGCATAACATCGTACACGCCACTTCCTGATCCCATGATACTATGTGTCTTCATTGTCATGTTCCTCAAATATTGAATATTTAGGGTAGATCCTTTTGCCAGGTGATGTAGTTTCTGTCTCAAGCGAAGCCGCTGCATTCCACTTACTTCACGACGTGATCGGCAATACCATCGTTCTTGATCTTGCTATTCTCCGGTACCTGAAAGCTATAATACGGCTTGCATTCATAATTATAACGGCATCTATTTTGTGAAAAAATGTCAACCATCAGTCACGGCATCGGGAACCTGAGTGACAAGAAGGGACACGTTGCTTTAGTTTAATAGATGACCTGATTATACGAACTTCTGTTGAAGTCAGGTAGCATCTATGCATGTTATCCCTTGTTCCGTCGTCTTCATTGTCCCCGTTGCCGTTCACGCTGTCGTGCTCTTTGTCATCACAGTCTCCATCAACTGCCACTTGAAACTAGTGAGATATTCATCCTCGTTCAGCCCAAGTTTGCTCCCTCAGCTGACGAACTGATGAGCCTTGATCTGTACTTTGCTACTAATTTGTACATGTAAGTCCAATCTCGCATTTTTAGAAGTGATCCCATTCATACCTGCAGTGTCACCTGCATGGCAGGGGTCATATTTTGCTCCGATCTCAGACATAATACAGATCATAAAAGGGTACGTCATAACTGTGATACCACTCCTCCTGTGTCAAGGCATGATCCCTCGTCCACTGCTTTCTTTCTTTTTCATTTCCCTCATAGGGCCAACATAATCTGCCACGCAGCCTTTCCTTGTTTTCTAAAGGAGTTCTGCTCGGGACAACCAGGTCTGTATGAAGTATGGTTGGACTCAGGTGGATCCCCAAATTTCTTGTGGTTTCCGTCCATTTTGTGTTCGTTTCCTTGTCCATTCGAAACTCCCAGGATGATTCAATTGTCATCTTTGCAGTATTTCCTCTCCGTCCATATCGGAAGAAAAATTGGTGTTTATTCTCCTCGCAGTGCCACAGCTCCATGAGCTCCAGCTTGGGCATCCTGCTTGCCGCTCGTGCCGCAAGATGCAGCAGTTTGTTGGCGCGTGTATGCTTCACTGAAGATTCAAGCCTGGGCGTTGTAAGAGCTAAATGTTTTAGCTCTGGCAACATTTAGCTCTGGCCAAGGCTGAGGCCCTGCCGACAAAAAGAAATCCAGAGCATCAAACACACACGTTGCGTAGAGCGTTTCCAGCTGACGGCTTGCCTTGGCCGCTACCGTTGCTAGGTCAAAAATATCTGGCGTATCGTCTCCGGTGTGCATCCAAGGATGGCCCTCTTCCCAAAGAGATACCCTCTTAACTTCCTTTGGCATCTCGGTTAGAAGCGTCCAATATGCCAGACCAAGCAACTCATTATGTCGTTGGTCCATCCCACGCCAAGGCTCGTAAACAAGCTCCTCGACATTTGGTAACATTCCAATTATGTATTCGAGAGCTTGTGGAGATGGGGTTCTGTGGTGTTGCAGGCTGATGACAAACTGCAAGACAGCCGGGATCTTTGCGCTGCTTGGAAACTGCAGGTCGTCATTGTCGGGAAGGACGAAGTCGAGGAGATTTCCAAAGGTCCGTTGCGTATGCTCACGACCATGATCCAGGCTGCGCCTGTCTAGAGACTGCAGCCTCTGCGGTTCGTCTTTGTCGGAAAGACCAAAGTCGAGGAGATTTCTAACCGTCGTACGCATCTGCACAAGGCCATGGTTCCGTTGGCTGAGCTGTTCGATCCGGTCTCTTCTTCGAGGTTTCGTACCCTCCAAACCGTCCAAATCATTTATGCCCAAGTTCTTGAGTCTGAAATTTGACCAGGCGTGTAGGGTATCGCTTGGGGAACTTGCGCTCAACTCAAGCGATAGACCGCGACATCCCTGCCATTCCGAGAGGGTCTTGAGGAGGCTCAGCAAATTCCTGGTAAATGCCTGGTTGTTGAAATGAATCGTCGTCTCGTCTTCTGCCACGCCGTAGTCCTCAGACAGGTACTCTTCCAACTCCACGTGGAGATGGATCCTTTTAACGAGTCCACATCGGCGGCCGTGCATAATGTTACAGAAGTAGGCCTTCCTCTTCTCGAAGGAGATTGAACGAGTTGTAAAGGAAGCCTTCAAAAAATACCTGCCATTCTTTGCAGATCCTGGAAAGCTGGGGGAACCTTCTTCTCTTGGCATCGGTTCTAGCCACCTAGTCTAGAACCGCCAGACGGAGTTCTGATGGCAGTTCACTCCATCCTGTGAATGTCGTGGTACTTGTTCTGTGCGTCTGGCACTCTGTAGTCTCATTCGCATGCCCTGTCTCCTTAGAGACGCCGGCCGCCTTTTTAGTAGTGGATTCGAGAACTTTCCCCGTAGTTTCCGATGAGTCGCTGCGGACGTTCATTTTGGGGGTTTCCAAAATAAGGAAAGTTGATGATGATCTGTGTGTAGTGTGATGGTCCTCGGTGTATCAAGCAGAAAGTCTTTGCAGATGGTAAATGAGGGTCAAATTTCTGGCTACTATCAAATTTACGGGTCATGTTCTCCAAGACGACTCACAAGGTCAGTCGTTTTAACGTTCACAAACATGAGGGAGAGGAAGCTTTATGAAACTAGACCTTTATGGTCTCGGGACAGTCAGGTTACTACCAGTCACTTGTGAACTTATTAGGATGAGTCATTCTGCGGTAGACCTTCAGACTGGTGTGAAGGATACGGAAGCGTTATCATGTACGGATTCACAGGCATGGCTTTACTGCCTTGCGGGATTGGGATAGCCCTGTTACATTTTTTTAGCATGGTCCGGCTGATTGCATTGCTTTTCTTTGAGTAACTCAGCGCATGTCTATTTTATTAAACAATGATAGCTGTTGAAGATCTTGAATATAAATGGTAGGAATTGAAGTAAACTACACCCTTACACGGGTTTGAGAGAGGGTTTTTCTTCGCGCGTCCACTCTATAAAGAAATTCCACCACATGACGTGGAATGCTTACAGTCACAATCACATTCATCCTCGCTGACCTCGAACTCTGAGCCCCTGTTGGAGCTGAGGTCATCAAATTCTGACATGCATTCCTCATCCGTTAGATAAGCGTCGTTACCTATGTCCTCAGGCCCCTCTTCTATCGTGCTGGAGGTTGGTATGAGTTCATAATCAGATAAAGTGGTTCCTGTTCAGGCTCCTGACGAGGCCCCTGTTGAGTTTCATGCTGAGATTCCTGTTGACATTCCTGTTGATGTTCCTGCTCAGGTTCCTGCTCAGGCTCCGGTCCAGGATCCTGTCGGGGATACTCAGGAAGAATACAAGTGACCCCAATTTCTTCAAAGCGCTTTTTAGCAGCGTCAAACACGGGTGGCGCCTCACATTTGTACGTCCCCGGCGACGGAATGTACTCGATAGAACTGACATCCACCACCCGAACGCTGGTGTAGTTCAGTTCACAGCTCTCCGCCAACCTCCGAAGCATGCGTTTCCAATCACCCAAATTTTGTTGCGGCTCGTCCGCTTCTTCATCCCATATCCCTTCTGCCGGATACACGTATTCCACAGTTTCTAGGGTACAGAAAAGGTTGGATAGCTCCGAGCAAGCAATCTCCCCTGCGACTAGACTGTTGTACGCATTTGACTTGAGGTGTTTTAGGCTCTTCAGACGGCGAAGGGCGTTCTGACAGATGAGCTCGCGCCCAGTACCTGTCCACACGAGCGTGTGGAGAGTGTCTGCAAAGGGCTCGAAGACGTCTTCCGGGATGTGGCCCCAGACATTCTTGCTGTTCATGATGAAGAGGGTATGCAGAGAGGGGAATTTCTGGAAGACTCTCCTGATTGAATTGCCATTGTTGGCGGAGTGTCCCAGCACCGAACATTCGTTAAAATGAGCCTCCTTGACCTGCGGTAGGTAAGGAAGCTCGCATTCCATGTACTGAAAGCCTCTGAGAAACAGGTGGGTTAGCGCCGGTAGCTTTGGCAGCAGTTGATACCATTCCCAGCGCTGGCTTGAGTCGTGGCAGATGTCAATCTCGAGACGGCGTAAATTGCTCAACCCCCGGAGCTCATCATAGAGTACATTCCTGATTCCCCATTTCCACCCAAAGGTATCATGGATTTGCTTTCCTTCTGGACGGCAGGTGTATCTTACAGAAAGCCTTTTGACCAGCGGCTGCAGGACCTCTCCATTCCCGGCAAGGGTATCCAAGGCGTTCCATATTCTTTCGTATGGAGCGTCTAGAAGAACCACGTTGCGGTAGATTTCTCTATAACAGATCTCTGATAATCTGGAGCTCGTCCTCGCAAAGTTGAGCAGGTCGTTGTCAACGTTGAAGGAGAGCCATTTTGGAACAACATGGGCCGCGCAGAATGTCTCCAAAGGGTTGGAGTACCCGACGTATCGAGCAACTGACCAGTATGTTTCTGTTTCATCGCCGCCCTTTCGTAGCGCGTATCGAGCTTTGATGTCGGAGGTTAGGTCGGGAAAGGTGATCCATTTTGGAATGAGGTGGCTAACGATCAACGCCAGTATCTCAGTCGGGAGCGTGGTCAAGGTCGATTTGATTTTATCTGAGACAGCTCTTGTAAGCGTAGAATCGCATGACAAGGAGATTATTTTTGGGTTAAATTCCAATCCTGGAGTTTGTCGCGGGTTTGTCGGGCTTTCGGCGCAGTTGGGGCAACACATGGCTGCTTCTTTTGGACGTCTTAGTTGGTCTTTGAAATGAATGGAGAATCTTCTTTACGTGTTTCGGAGATGTGAAAGGAGAAGCCATTACGGCATGTCTGCTAAGTTTGCTTCGATCTATATACGTAGCGGCGGGGTCCATACCCTAACACCTGGATTGTTGGTAAGAATGGCCTCGGAACTCAGTGTGCAAGGGTTCCTTAGTTGAGCAACAGATGATCATTCACTATCCAAACTCTCAATTCTGGAACTATTCTATTCTAGAAAGTATGGAATGATTCAAGTAAAGGGGTTTCACAAATAGATCGAGATTGTATTACACGCGTGTCGTTTGTCAAGCTTGTTCGCTTGAATACGTAAGAGAAAGTTGTTTCTCTATTCCAAAGGCAAGTTTTATTTCCAGAAGCGTCCTGCTGCTTTTTATCACAAAAGGTCTGAAATGCCAGCGATGAAATGATCATTACCCGGACGATTGGTTGACGCGTGACTGTTGAAAAATTCTCAAGAGTCCGATAGAATATGCGGAGGAATGGAATGAATATGAAAGAAAATTTCAAGTGATACGCCATTTGCGGCTCAGGTTTCCTGAGACCATTAAAAGGACCTTGAGGCAAGTGTTGTTAAGAGGAGTTCAGGCTATGACTGAGTGTGGCGCTTCGGTCCAGCAAGTCAGTGTGGCGGTTCAGAACCACTCCAGGTACATCAACAACAAACATCAAGCCTTATCTGAAAGGCACCCAACGTGTCGGTAGTTGCCATCTTCAAACTCCTGACACAACCTCAACGACACCAGCCTAGCGACAAGCAGGGTACGTGCGGTGCCACGCCGTTCGGCCACGTGCTGCGCGGCTGACGCTGTTGTTCTTCCGCTGATCAATTCGGCCAAGGCACGGATTCGACTCTGTGATGTTCAGAGTTTGCTTGCTAGTAGGAAAGTGAAGAATTTCTTTACTATGTTCCTCAACTAGTAGAGGCTATAAATCAGAGTGCCCTTCTGATGTTTCCCGCATTATGGTCCAACGGTCTTATATCGGGACCCCAAATCGAAGAGGACGGGTTCCGGAGGGCGTACTTGCATGTACGCCACCGCACGTCAACCAATCCGGGGGGGTTCTCGGGAGCGAACCTTGCGGAGGAAGCAAGTCAATGTCCTCGACGAACGGAACATTGCGCAAAGACTGCGCCGTAACTATCAGCTCAACTAAGAAGACATCTCGTACATTATCAGATACGTAACAGCATCAAAAGGTTTACTCCTTACCTCATATTATTCCCTCTCCAACTTCTACTCTATCATAACAGCAGACGGGGGCTTGTTTGTTGGTTTCCAGGGGGAGAGCGGGAAAATAAAAGCTGTTATAAGAATAAAACAAGAAAAAAAGGAAATACTTCCTCGTCAATAATGCCCGTCGCATCCAACGTAAAATGCTATTGAACCCCCTCGCCCCGAGAACGCCAATGGAAAAGGAACAGGCCCCCCAACCCAGAGCGGCAACATTTCATTTCACAGTTCTAGTAGTCTCTCATCCTCATCCTCATCTCCGGATCCAATCAACCCCTTCCGACGCCGTACTTGTCCAGCCTCTTACACGACGGCATCTCGTACTCGTCCGCCTTGCGCATCTTGTCCGGGTCCTGGAAGAACCAGCCGCTCGCGGCGTCGTACATGCGCCGCTTCGCCATCATCTCGTTCTCGCACTCGTACCGCAGCGTGCGCACCAGGGAAATCTCCGCCGTGCGGTCCAGCTTCTCCAGCTTGCCCTTGGTGTACGACTCCACCTCGGCCGGGTTGACGAAGTAGCTCGCGCCCAGGTTGGGCGTCTTGCGCTGCAGCGTGTACGCGCCCTTGGGGTTGTCGTACACGATGTTGGGCGTCGACGGCGTCGATCCCCCGCTGAAGAGCGACGAGATGAGCGGGAACACGAAGAGCAGCAAGATCGGCAGCAGGCCCATGAGCGTCGACATGCCGCCGCCCTCCTGCTCCGTCGCCTCGCGCGGTCTCCTCCGCGGCCGCGCGCCGCCGAACTGATGCACCCGGAACCCTGGCCCGCCGCCAAAGTTGAAGACGAACTGCGGCCCCGTGTCGAAACCTGCGTTTTGTCAATTAGCCATTGTCTCTGGAACCCGCACACTGAGAATTCTCACCTCCACCAAACGGCCCGCCTCCAAACCCACCCCCAAAGAACCGTTGAAACATCTCCTCAGGCGTCATCTCCTCCATCCCGCCGCCGAACCCACCACCACCTCCTCCGCCTCCCCCGCCGCCCCTCTGCCGCTGCGCGAACCCGCTAAACGGGTTCTGCGCCTGCGCCTGCCCGAAGCGCGAGTCCGGATCGGTCCCGAAGCGGTCGAACTTCTCCCTCTTCTCCTTGTCGCCCAGCACGCTGAAGGCGCGGCTGACCATCTTGAAGGCCTCGTCGGCGTGCTCGTGACCGTTCTTGTCCGGGTGCGTGAGCAGGCTCTGCTTGCGGTACGCCTTCTTGATCTCGCCGTCCGAGCACGTCGTCTTGACGTCCTCGAGCCCGAGGATGTCGTAGAAGGCCGTCGGCGAGCACTTGCGGATCCGCAGCACCGCCGCCTTCTGCTCCACTGTGTAGCTGCGGCCCTGGTTGCCCTGGTTGTGCTCGCGGTTGCGGGCGGCGTTGCCGCCCGTGTCGGCCCCCGAGGCTGTTGCGCTCGGCATCGTGGCCGTGTGCGGTGGGTGTTGTGGTTTTGTTTTTGCGGGTGGTGGTGGTGCTGTTGCTGGGTTGATGCTTCACCGATTATTCAGGTCCGATTGCGAGTGAACGAAAACAAACAGCGTCGTCGAGCTACTTCCGTGCGATCGTCGCGAGGGTTGTATGTGACGTCGTCGAGGGGGGGGTGCTGCGCGCGCAGTGTCGTCGGCTGATGCGATGATGATTGGTGGTTTTTGCGGCCTATCTGGCAAGATGGGCGATTTTGGCGTTGGACAAGGCTGCGTGGGAGCTCCGGAACGATTCCCCGCATCAGCTACGGCCAGGTTTCCGAATATGAAAATGCACGCAAAAGCCCGCGTGATCGGTGCTTCGTGTCGTGAATTAGGAGCGGCTTCCTAGGGAAAAGGTATCTAGGATTTCGTCGAGGAGGATTGTGTCGACCGTTGTCTCGCGGGAGCAAAAAAAAAAACGTGGACCGTCCTACAGGAGAAAGGAACAAGACACTCTGCAACAGGCCCCCAGTCAGTCGCAGTCCAGGCCACTCGCAACGTCGAAGTTGAAAGAAACCACGGCCCAGCTGATTGGGTGCGGCTCAAGCTTAGTCAACCGTGCGCAGGGACCATCTCTTATCGATAACCCACGTCACTTTTTTGGGTGTGGGGAGCAACTGGGAGCTCTACGAATTGATTGGGATCTAGCATCACCACCACCATCATCATCATCATCGACACTCACTTTCTTCACCTCCAATTGCCTCGTCGGAACGGAGCCCAGCCCTCCGCAGAAACCACAACAATGGCCTCCGAAAGCAGCACACCAGCAGCCGAACAGGCCAAGAACACCCTCCTGCAAAACGTCCACGAGTACGGCAGTACGCAACCACCCCTCCCTCCCCTCCTCCCGCACCACTTTTCAACTAACACCAACACCACAGCAAACCCCCTCCCGCCCGCAATCCACGCCATCCTCATCGCCGCGCTGCACGGCCGCCCCCTCAAGCTGCTCCCCTTCTCCTTCGCACCCGCCCTGCTCTTCAGCAGCTACGTCAACCTCGCCGGCTTCCCCACCGACAGCGCCGGCTTCACCTGCGCCCTCTCCGGCCTCTACGCGCTCCTCGCCCTGCGCCGCCGCCAGCCGCTGCGCGCAAAGTTCACCGCCCGCGGCGCCGTGCGCGGCGTCGCCATCGGCATGGGCTTCGCGAACTCGGCCGCCGGCGCGTGGGTCTACGCCAGCGGGGACCGGAAGAAGGACGAGGCCGAGAGGAAGGCGAGGAACCGCTGGGGAGGAGATTCATGAGGGGAAGCTATAGTTGATGAGGACGAAGAGAGGCCGAAAGAAAAGCATGGACGAGCAAGAGCTGGGCGCGGTCTTGTGGACGATGCTTGGCCTGCTTGGGATTCCGTTTCTCCTTGGATTTGTGCCTGGTCTTGGCCGCGCCTCGAGCTGACACGACCCAAGATGCCAAGCCCAGGATGAGCGGGTTTAGCGGCAGTAGGGAGATGATGTACGACTACAGACGATGTCTATCAGACAATGGGAGACGTCGAGCCATGAGACGAAACGTCGACATGCGAAACGGCGTCTGGGGGAGGGAGGGATCGAAGTGGGAAATGCTCCGGCAAGCTCCAAACCACGGGGCCTGGGGACCGGACATAGCATAAAGAGCCTCCTTTGCAAGAGTGCATTTGTATAAGTATAATCTGTAAAACACCACTGTAACAAGACACGCCAATCATCACATGAAGCCAGTGATATCTGCGGAGAAGAGTCTTTTGCTCTTGCTATTCGGCTGCCCACCACCCTACTGTAGCTATTGTACAACGCAGGAGAAAGGAAATATCTGTCCTTGACTGAATGCCAGTTCTGGTGAAGCCCCCGTTCCTTCCACGAGTGTCAAAAGTGTAACGCCGAAAGGAGACATCTCAGCTCTTGATGAGTCCCCGTATTCTGTCTATCCACACAAAGGAAAAGAAAATGCAGCCGCCATTCCCAGGCCCGGGCAGCCTATAGCTGTACCTCGAGGCAGATATGAACGTCCCAAACTTTTTTGTCTTTTTCGGATTCCCTGATGTCTTTTTGGTCCCAATTTTCCTTGGTTACGTCGACCACCTTTTCTGTCGATCAATTCTGCGTCTCGACAGTGTCTTGGACTGCATAACTCTCCTTTCTTCCACTCGCCTAATCTTTCTCTCTTGTCTTTGTTGTTGCAAAAGGGGTATTGTTGCCCAGCAATGAGGCCCCGGGTTTCTCCCGGAGATACTGGCCGCGCTCCACCGAATCCAGACTTCGGCAAACATCCGCCCAATGCCAAGAATTATGCAAGGGCCCGAGAGGTGCGACAAAGCGTCTTGTCACCTCACGTCTTTGACACGCCTGGCCGTGTTTGTCATTCTATGTCCAGACAGCAGCCAGACAAAGACAACAAAGACGCTGAAGAGGGTGACCCGTGCGAAATGGCGTATGCGGAACCTCATGTTTGCCTCGTGGACGAACAGATTGGAGAGGTCTGATAGGTCAAAGTCTGTGAGGTACTTGATGTCGTTCTCCCTGACCTTGGGTTCGGCGTATGTTCGGTACTCATCCACAATGTTGGTCAGCTCCCAGCCGGTCACCTTGCGGACCACGCCAACCACACAACCAGTACGGTGCTGCGACCTTGTTAGTGTCTGTGTCCAAGAGGAAGTGAGGTGTGAAAATTACCTTGCCGTGGTTGCAGTGGATGAGAACTGGGTGGTTCTCGCGGTTGAGCACCAATCTCAGGATGGCCTTCATTGTGCGGAGGGGGATGGCCTCCTTCTTTGTACCCTTCATGTTGATGACATGGTGCCGGATGCCATTGCTGGACATGAAATTTGTGTAAGGCTCATCTACATCGTCCTTCTGAACCAGAGTGCTGTTCCAGTGTCAGTCAGGTCGAGTCAAAAGGATTTTCAATGGGATTCAACTTACACAATCGACTTCAATCCGAGGTTGCGGATGAAGCCAAAGTCCTCGGGCTTAGGGTAACTACTTCGGTAAACTCCCGGGACAACCACTCCAAAATTGATGGGTCGGCCGTCGATGGGCAGGACTCGCTCGATGCCCGGAGATATCGGGGCCACTAGGGGCGCTTGGAGCTGGTCCGCGACCTTGAGCAGTCCGTCGTCTCGCCGCACGGCACCCTTCTCGCCGCCACTCGCGGCCTTCAACAATTCTTCTTCCACAGACAGAATGACTTGCTTCTGTACGTACACGTCCATCGTGGCGTCGAGGGTTGCGACGGATTCGCGCGAAGCTTGTCGCGATGGTCCCTTTGCTTGGTAATTTTCGGCAAGCTCGAGGGGGATCAGGTCGTCTTGCTTGGAATTGTGTCGCGCGGGCCTGTAGGTTGGGTCTTCTTCCGGGTGGCCGCCTGCATCCTCGAGATACATTCTTGTGCTTCGTTTCGAGACCATTTCACCAGCCATATGTGACTGTGGGGTGACTGGTGCGTCGTAGAGGGGTTCGTGGTTTGGAGACTTGCTCGCGTGACTTGTTAAAGATCGTGGGGATAGGTATGGCGGGGGTCGATTTGTCGATTTGATTTCAGGTTCGGAGTAGGGTAGAATAGGGTAGGTGGTCGTGTGAGCAGATTGGTAGAGCGGTTGGTTTGGTGGAGGATTGCAGTTGCGAATGTTAAAAGGCGTGTGTAATCGATAGGTCGGCGTTTCCTCTCGGGGGGAAAGACAGACAAGAGGCGTGTTGAAGATATTCCCCTTTGCGTAGGCTTAAAGAATACAGGCGAAGACCTGACGGGCGGCAAGTTGGAGGTCCATCTTGTCGAGAGCAGAGGGTGTAGTTGGGTGTGGTCTTTTTGGTGTCGCAAGGCACGCGGGCGAGAGTGGTGTTGCTCTTGTGGTTTTCGCAGGGCCCCTCGGTGATGGATTGGGTTGACGAGCGGGGATGTGTTGTTATTTCTGCTCTCTCTCGGTACTGGTTCAGGGAGGCAGAGAGGTAAGGTAGGTTTTGGGGAAAATGAGAAAAGTGAGCCCTGCAGGGAAAGCGCAGGAGGAGCGGGTTAGTAAATGAGCATCGTAATGGAGTGAGGAGCGTGGATGGTGAGGCGGGACGTGGGCGGAGGAGGCACAAGACGCCGCCGCAGTGGAAGTATTTCTTCGCGGGAGTCGTGGTGAAGAAGTACAAAGGTACCTAGCGTACCTACCTGAGGGGGGGGCTCTGTCTGGCTGCACCCTGTGGCCGTACCTTGTGCTTGGTGCTTGGTGCTTGGCAAAGAGGAAGTGAATTGGGGAGATCAGCCTGGGGGCGTCTCAGGTTCAAGGCCCAGGTATTGGCTGAATTCTGGTACGGTAGGTACGCCGCCGGCCGCGAGGAAAGACGGGCTGGGCTGCGACCTGGCTGGTGGGAGAGGGGAGCGGAAAGGGCAGGCAGGGCAGGACTCAGGAGGAGCGCAGACTGCAGAGGAGAGGAATGCTGAACTCTGTCACTCTCACACACACTGGCTGGGGAGGATGGGACGGGGGAGAATGGGTGGGGTGGTGGCATCACAAATTTGGGGAATGCCACACTGAGGGTGCTGGAGAACCTGGGCAGCCAAGGCAGTCCAGCGGAAGGCACCTGGAGACCGGAGACCTGCTCCGAGGAGACTTCCCTGAGACCTCAATGCCTGTGGATGACTGATGAAAGAGAGGTCCATGGATGGAAGCGAATAAAGCCCCGGGCGGCCACTGGCGGACTCCTCTGGGGCCTGGCCGGCGGGCTGGACTGGACCGCTGCAGGGCCGACTGCAGGACCGCTGCTGGACAGTGGGCTTAGGTCGTCCCAGGGCTGTCGAGGCCAGCCCCAATGCGGTTACGAGGCGACGCGGGACATGACGACCCCAGGTACCTTTTTGCGCGAGGCCACATACCAAAGCTACCTTAATGCTGCTGAGGGCCATCATCACCGACAGTCGACCTGAGAGTGACCTGCTGTGGGGGTGACGCCGACGGCCAATGGTCTCCGTCGGTACGTACTTCTCGCCAGCCGCAGGGTGCGCCCACTAAACCACAAACAAACAAGGTGCGACTTTTGGGGGCAACACCCACCCAGCGAAATGCGCCTTCCTCACCAACTCACTTTGTGTGTCGATTGTGCTGCTGCACTTTCCATTGTATGAAGAAGTACCTCTGTTCATTAAGGCATATGTAAGCTTCGGTGCCGCCAAGGGAAAGAGGCAGAATAACCTGGAAAGGAGGAGGGAAGCGAAGCGTGGAAACGATACCTACTGCGGTACGTATCGCCTTGATTGATGCCCTTGCCAGACGTGTTATTCTTAGCATCCAATTCTGACGGATCTCCTGCTGTGTATCCGAATCCCAGACTCGACGCAATGCTTTCTGTACAATGCATCCGTACGCAGCAATGTGCTCTGCCTTGGAATATTTCAGGTCCCCAACTTGCATTACCCTGGGACCGTTTCCATCCGCTGGCCGCGCAACCGCCCAGAATGTCCCGTCAACGTCTGCCACGACGGCATGGTGGATAATGGATTTCCGGTCCTTGCATTATGGCGCGTCTGTTTTCCCCAGTAACAGGACCCTTCTGGATGGGAAAGAGAGTGCAAAACCAGGCAAAAAAGGCTGACGATCGTAGTGTGACGCAGCCACAGATCGGCAGGTGATTTTCACCGCATCTCTGCCCATTTGCAGCCACCAAAAGACACCACCGCACACAACACTGTCAACCACTCAGCCACATGAGGAACGCGGCGACTACTGATCGTCTCTGCCTGCCTGCCCGCGCAGATGTACGTTTGTGTGGTGTGGACAGACCTCTTCGGACGGCTCAAAAGTCTGGTGATCCCAAACCTTTTTTGCTTCCATCCCGTCCCTCCGCGGGTGGCGGTTTCTGCTGTCGTTGGTAAGTAAGGTAGTAGTAGTAGCATGTACCTACCAACCTTCACTACCATTTTTGATGCGCGTCCCGGTCAATTAAGCTACTACTAACGCGCACCGCGTATAAACGATCAACGAAATATGCTTCCCACCAGAGTCGTATGCCAGACACCCGACTGGTCGCTCTGTAACAGCGCCGTCGACCGCACTACTGTGTGTTGTTAAACGACTGGACCAGCAAAGTCTACAGGGATTCTCCAAAAAAGCCGATCGCCGTCCGCGTGAGCACTTGCTTCCCCTGGATTCTGGAGAACGAGGGACTTGCTCAATGTTCAAGTCCATGCCTGAGCTTGACAGCTGGAGCTCCTGCACAATGAAGGGTCGTGTAGTCGTATGCAGGCGCCGCCGTCTTCCGACCAGTGCGCCAGTGACACCCAGCCACATCGACAGTCTCGTTTCGATCCCCAGAGACACTTTGGCGTAGCCGTACTTGTGTCTCTGATCGCCGCCAGTCAAGCCTCAAAACGACCGTGGCGTCACCTACCCGCACAGGGGAAGGGAACGGAAGGGAACGGAAGGGTCATCTCGACTCTGTGCGAGACCGCCCGGTACATTCCTCGTCCAGTCTCGCGCTCGCATCTGGCCTGGCCGTCGTCACCACAGCCGGGACAAGACGCACCTCCTGGACATCCTCGGACACATGGGCTTTCTCTCTTCATTCCAGAAGAAACCCCGCAGCCCTCTATCAAAAGTGTCCAAATGCCCATGGACACCGTCTTATGTCACATGCCTATGATCCCCGACATTCCCATCTGTGTTCTTGCGTCCGCGGCTTCAGGAAATGCGGACAATCAAACCCAACCTCCAGGTACCGGATAAGCGAGAACAAGAGACAGCAGGGAGACAGATGGAGGGATTACCTCATCACCACCCCACGCGAGCCGCCTCCGTCACAACACCAGTGACGCCGTCACCCTTTCAGTCTCACGTCCTCCAATGCCCAGCTAGCCCGAATCAAGGAACCATCCCTTCAGCTCTGTCATCACCAGTTACACAAGAAATCCAGGCACTGAACATCGCATCCCATCTGACAACGAGTACTCCAATAGTACCAACAGCGAGTATGTGCACGTAGCCTGCCCGGATACCGGCACCACTCCCAATGGACCCTGCAAACGGGTTCAACGGGGACCAAATCCGAACCATGCCAAAACATAATTACAGTGAACCGTGTCAGTGACCTCAATGTCCAAACTCCGAACCTTCAAGGGGTCCTGTCCACCCCCCTCGGAGAACTAGGCTGATCTCACTCACCGAAGCCCCTCCGGCGAGATTGCCTTTTCGGCACCGAAGGGGAGCAAGCCAACGAGAAGAAAGAAATTGCAACTCTGTCTGTCTGTCACTGGACAACGATCAGGGTTCCATGCAATAAACCGCGACACTGCGTAAACGCCGTAAAGACTATGCGAATCCGGCAGGCAGTCAAGCTCTACTGTCGTGTGCCCGGTTCCACAGCTGCTGCTGCTGCACACGACAGCAGGGGAAAAAAAAATGCCAATGCTTATTTTTGACAGGATGGTCACTTTCGTGAACCTCGTCTACCACTCTCGCCGCAATCTCGGCGCTGAAGTCCCAAATGGCCCAATCCAGCAACCATCAAAAAACAAAAACCCACAGCTGCCAAAACTCACTTCCCACTCCCCTCCAGTATCTTAGGCACCACATGCCTCCACAGGACACCGGACACGCCTCTAGTCCCGGCGCCGCCTCGCGCGCTACTGCCAAAACCATGCGATGAACGACCCAAAAAATGCCAACGACGGCTTCCGCTAACAAAACACAAACAAACGCTGCTAAAAACTTGTTTGCTTACCTACTTAAGGCCGCCCCGGCGTCCTCGGAAGGGCTCCAGGTCTCTACTAACTGGTGCTGCGTGAAAAAGTGCCCACCGATCCCCGCCGCGGCGCTGCTTAACAATTAAGTCCGGCGCAGCGGGATTCGGTCTTGACTCGACTGTAATCGGTATCTCCACAGTAGCTGTCTGTCTTGCTGTGTAATCCAACGGCGTCCGGCTCGACCGAACAAGCTGATGTTCCCCCCTTCCCCACTAAAACTCGGGTCAGACAGAGAAAACCTCAATCACCGGGGAAGCGGTAGATGCAGAGACTAGCACGACTAGGTAGAGAGGACGCGTGGGAAGATGCCGGTAGCGTGCATGATCTCGACTTCTATCCAAACCCAGCTGGCGTACAGCTTGTGTGTCACTGTCCGACACCCCTCCGAATGTATTCGTGCTCTATCCATACAAACACAGTATAAGCGCAGAAGAGGAAAAGTCAACAGAGGAGAAAATGCGGCCGTGAGTGTACATGTTGGTCGCTGGGACAATGCCTGTCACGCGGATGGATGTATATCCCGCCCTTCTACCCGAACTCTTACAAACGCCAAAAATCCATGCTTATGTTATGCTTCATGCTACCCATCTAAATGCTCCGTCCCACGACCTCCGAAACAGACAATCACAGTGAGCGGCTATCAGCATGCCGCGTTCCACAACTCGTGAACCAGCATCCCGCCAATGATTGCGGCGCCGGGGAGGCTCGAAGTCGGCCCTGACATGCGACTGTCCCAAATCTGCAGCGCAAAGTGACAAGCCACGGCCAGCTCGCCGATGCCCAGCGACGTGTTGATGATGGAGGCCCAGCTGGGCGTCGGCTCGCGGCGCATCGTTCTGATCGCGTCCCCCGTCAGGTGGATGGCAGTAGCCATCGTCAGCATCATCGCGCCGAGCATCACGTCCCGGCTGTACGGATATGACGCAGACGTCGCGTGGAGCCACGCGGCGAGGAGGATCGCCAAGGTGAAAACGTCCAGCAGGCGGCTGTTCCGCAGCCTGGCACTCCTAGCCAGCGACCCCGCGTTCGCTGCCTGAGCTTTGCGATTTCTTGATTGAACGTTGCCGTGAACGTCTCGGTCCTCATCGTCTTGGCTGAGGCTGAAGCTTGTGTTGAGAAGATCGGCGAGTGAGCTGCGCGGATCGGTGGGATTGGATGCCGAGGGCGCGAAGAACGTGGGCTGCGCAAATGCCACGTCCTGTAGACCCTCCTTCTGGGCACCTGACGATGACTTGGCCGCTTGCATACTGCTCGTTGCGAATATGGACTTCCTCTCGGCCGGTTTCGTCAAGAGCGGTTTTGGCCCGTTGCGAAGGCGCTGTGCGGGGGCGATCGGTGCGGGAGGCACCTTGTACCAAAACGGGCTTGAATTTGGACCTTGCTCAGGCTGCCCGAATACCTGGTTCGGCGCCTTTGGAGGTCCAAAGTCGTTGAAAGCTCGGTGTTTGGATTGTGTAGGGGACCAGTCCATTTCCTCCGAGTATTGCACTTGAGACTGCGGCACCTGCGGTTCAGGGGTAACAAATCCAAAGCTGCGGTTGCTCACCCTGTGCTGCAGCTCCCGCTGGAAGAGCGCTGGCGAGCTGGAGCCGACGCTTGTTGGACTCGGAGGGATGCCTGGTCCAGAGCTTGACTCTGCCACAATATCGTCAAGTAGGTTCGACATGGTTTTGGTACCCTCCTCCTTGCGTTGCGTTCGCGGTCTGGGTGGGGATGACGCAGGGGTGCCGGTTGCTGGTGTTCCTGTTGCTGAGGAGGTCGTCTGGAATAGAGGAGTCGTATCGATACGGACTGATCGTTGTGCGAGGACATAGATCTATATTCATGTTAGTGCCTCTCCTTCGACGCAGTAAGTCCTTCTCTACTGACCGCCATCATCAACAACGCCATCAGCCCGTGAAGGCTCATCTGTGCGCTCTCCTCTGTCGAACGACCACCCTTCATCTCTGTCATCTTCATCGCCATAAATCGCGTGAAGAGAATCAAGCCCTGGAATGTGTACCACTGGCCCAACCCCAGGATGTGGCGAGAAAAGCCACGGAAGACCTGCGCGAAGTTCGGATTCCACCACACGCTCAGCCCATTCGCCCAGAGACTCCAGTAAATCAGTCTCTCAGGTTTGGGCAGGACCAGTGTCAGCGCCAGAGATAGCCTCTGAATCCATGTTGATTCTGCATCAGGGTCTCGCAGAGGTCCTTCGTCCTGTCCTGCGAAGACGACCGCAAGGGACGCAAGATGCCACATGTACTGGCACACGATCCCGCCCAGCCAGAGCCACCTCCCAGCTTTCGCTGATACATCTAACGGCGTAGTCTTCTTGACCGTGCGATTCTGTCGACTCCTGTCCATCATCCGTCGCAAGTGATCCGTCCGCGCCGTGTAACCGGCCTGGTCCAGCCTGGCGTGGACTTTCGGTTCGCATTCGGCACATATCTGGGGGTATCGTTGCTCGAGGCCCCTCCGGAATTTGTACATATTCCTCTCAAGCTCCGCATATTCGGGATGGTCTGGGTCGTCGGGAAGGTACTGCGCTAGGGAGCTTGTGAATAGGTGCTGGTTCTTCAGACATGTCGCGCAGAAGATGCTTTGCGAAGGGCTGGAGAAGTCGGGCGATTGTGACCGTGGGATCGCATAGGTTGTTGGGGCCGGTGTAGACGTCGTCTTCGCGACGGGAGGATCGGTGATTTCGCCATGCTAAGAACAGTCTCGTCAGATGAAGCCACACCTCAAGATGCGCCAGGTCGACTCACCTCGTCCAGGTAGTTGGTCGCATCGCAGTGTAGACAGAGGAACTCGCGGATGAAGCCGTCGTAGCGCGTCGAGGAGCGCTTTCCGCAGTAGAAGCAGGTCAGCAGTTTGCGCCCTCGTAATTGTGCCATTGCTCTTTGAGGTGGGAGGCTCCTCGGCCTGGACAATGCATTTATGCAGGCTGGCGGGACGAGGTGTTTGGCCGATAATTGTTGTTCGCTGGGAACTTTCGACGTTCTGCCGGGCGGTCTGGCGGGCGTTGCAAAAGAATGCAGGGGAAAGGGCAGGGATCCCAGGGAACCAGCAGGAACATGAGGTCATTCCTCTTCGTGTGTCGGGAACCTCGTGGTGGCCTGTACTAACAGCTTGCGCTAGATGGCAGGTGCCATTGTCCAAAATTGCCATTCTGCAGGGACTTTCGAGGCTTCCCCACACTCTTCCAGCAACAATCTTAGAGGCTCTAGACCCTGCACTAACAGCTGACGGAGCCAGGTCTACGCTGGGCATTTTTCACCTCAATTCACCTCACCTTTTGCATCTCAATAGAAGATCTAGAGTCAGTAGGAGAGGACACCTACAACTGTCATTATTCCCTTAATTCTTTGTTCGAGTCTACGCCAGGATCATGAAAGTCCTGTAGTACGGTAAATCTAACGAATTAGAGGGTTGAGGTATACTTCAATTAGAAAGCTCCTACCAGCGAATAAAACACGTTGCTCATATACGGACCTTCCTAGACACAAACTCACGACGTTCCACCAGTACAGCCATCTCACACAAAGGAATGGTGGCGAGCAACCAGCTGTCCTGATACTTCGAATTACCTCAAGATGGCAAAAGATGGCAAGCCCGCCGCAACAACCCTGCTTTTCATCGTTGGGGCGCTCACCACCCTTGCATTGAGCCTGGTCATGACATCCTCCTGGAAAGCTACCCTGGCCACCATCTTCTTGAGTGTCGCCTCACTCCTTATTTTCGTCACGGTTAATACTCATAGTTGCTCTGTTCCAGAGATACCATCAGCTAATTAGCTCCAGACCCGCCATCTGCAAATTCAACGAGGCCGTCTCCGACGCCCAGTGGGACTCTCCATTGTGGTCAATCAAGCCAGCTCAGGGGTTCTGAGGGGAGCGTACTTCCTGGTCGTCCTTGGCTCAGGTGGCCACACGAAAGAGATGCTCGCCATGATGGAGATTGGGTTCCCCCATGTTCCCAACATGCACCGACGGTATCTCATCTCTAGTGGCGACACCATGTCCCTGAAGCACTTGGACACATTCGAGCAGGATCTCAAAGCTACGCATGGCGAGCAGCAGGCTGGCACTTACGACTTCCACATCGTTGCCCGAGCCCGCAAGGTTCACCAAAGCCTCCTCACGACTCCTTTTACCGCCATCCTGTCTGTCATCCAGATCTTCCCGTTGCTTCTGTCGTCCCCCTTTACCGGTGCACGGAAGCGACAACAGTTTCCCGACATCATTCTCACCAATGGACCCGCGACGGGATTCATTGTCGGGTTGGTTGTGTATTTGCTCAAAATGTTTTGCGTCATCCCCGAAGATACCGCACAGGTCCTGTTCATCGAGTCGTGGGCCAGGATCCGCACCCTCAGCCTGACGGGCAAGCTGTTCCATCGCACTGGCATCGCGGACATGCTGCTCGTACAGCACGAGAAGGTTGCCAAAGCGTACGGTGTCACCAATGCAGGTTGTATGGTCGTGGGAAAGAGGCAGACGTAACCATGCTGGCTGGCAAGCAGCCACAAGTATTCGAAGACGTTAGAAGATCAAGAAGAATGCAGACTTGACTTCCCAACTCAGACGACGACTATCGCTGATAATAGCGTCAGTCCGATCTAGCGACCCCGTTATGACTGAGACGCCCGTTGACAGGCCCGAGAACGCGAATCCAAAAGTAGAGACATCATGGTCACCAGTCGTTATGAGGCATGCCATATTATACAGATTTTTTGTGGTACATGTGCTTACAGGAGCCGCCGCGCTCTGCTTACGCCTCCGCAACCTCCGGCTCGGCATCTGCTTCTACAGCAGCATCATCAGACTTCTCCTCCTCGCCAAAGGTGGAGTAGCTAGCTGTACGAGATGCCTCGAGCAGAAGTGCGCGCTGGCTGGCCCATCCCTTCCATGTCTCGAACTCCTTGTCCTCCAAGTCCTGGCCGATCTGCAGCTTGTTCTTGCCAAAGTACGCACCCACATGCCTGGCCTCCTCGCGGGCGACACGCTTCTCAATCTCTTCTTCCTGACGCAGAGCGTAGAACTCCTTTCTCGCGGTATCGTATGCCTTGTCCTTGGACATGCCGTGGCTGTGCATGAAATATAGCTGGCGCTGGACGACACTGGGTGGGCGTTAGCTACGAAATGATGAAGCATCACCTGATCAGCGTACCATTCACCAGTCAATGGCAGACCGGGCTGGCGCAGGCCCTTGCTCCAGTCGCATCTCTGGTAGTCCTTTCCGTCTGTCTCTAGAACAATTCTCGGGCGTGCCAGCTCCCACGGGTGGTCTCTGTAGAAGGTCGTTCGCAGCGCATCTTCCTCGTGCACTATCCTCGGCGGTTTGTAGATGTTGCGCGGCTTGCGCTGCTTGGAGCTGGCGGGGGCGTCGTAGTTGGTGATCGGCCTCGTGAGCGACTCGGCGGGCGGGATGTCGCGCATGGCCTGGAACCATGGCGGCTCTTGGACGCGGTAGCCGGGGAGGACTCTGGATTTGATCTCTAGGCCCATGGCCTGGTAGACCCTTGCGGGCCGGATTTGTCGACCCATGGTAGCTGCGAAAGGTGTCAGTAAGAGACGTACAAACGTCAATCGCCAATTGAGACGTACTAATTTGTTCAGGGAGGTTGCTGTCGAGACCCCGGGCCAGACTCGATGCTGCAAAGCTCCAATCGCGAATTGAGGTCCAGAGTGCAGCTCAGAATTTTGGACCGGTCGGCCAATCCTAACGCCGTGGCCGGCCGGCACGGCCCCACCCACTGCGAAATAATTCCCAATCCAATCATCCTGGAGCTTTTGGTCAACCAGCTCAAGCTTCTTAACCTTGCCGTTGGCCTTTTTCCCTCGCCTCTCCGCTCCTCCTGTCTTCCCAACTGACCGCCGTCTCGCGCTCTTGGATGGGACGGTGACTCTCTGGGCCGCAATGCACGACAGCCCATGAAAGCTCTCAGCCGGATTGACGGGTCCTTATGCGGCGCGATCCTCTCGACTCGACCCTCTGCCACCCGAGCAGCTGCAGTTTCTTTACGCCCCGAGCTCCGAGACGAAACAAGACCTCCGAGGGCGCCGGCTGCTCCCCGTTGCCGCCGTGATCTCCACAGACATGCTCGCACACATGGAGCGCACTGCCCGCAGACGGCCTCGTGGCTGCTGTCCACCTTCTTGCCGGCGCCCTCCAGACGGCCGCGATCCGCCCCTCCCCACGAAGTACTGCCCTGCCGCCAACGGGTACAGCGATACAGCAATGCCGCTGCCGCCGCTTCGGACCCCGAGTCCGAATCGAACACGAAGGTGGTTCTGAGCAAGACGCAACAGAGAAAACTTTTGCATTTCGTCGGCAATGTCGATGTACGCAACGCGGGAACGGTGGAGGAACACCTGGAACTCGCACGGGACCCATACTTGAACCGATTCGCTCAGCCCGAGCCCTCCAAAATCGAAATCAGCGACAGGGAGGCGGACAACCGGTATCCATCATTACAGCAAGCAGTCCGCGACGACAAAAGCCTAGGTGAGCTGCTGCAGAGGCTTAACGAGGCTGTGAACCTAAGGCTGTGGCATCCTAGTAGGATCAGCCTGGACGCTATATACGACTTGTACTTGACGCTGCCGGAGCCGAGGATGATTCAGATGCCAGCACACTTGCGACATCGGTTGCTCAAAGCGTTCGGCACACCAGTGAGGAGAAATTCAAAGTCGATGCTGCGCTACTTTTCCCTCATCGGGGAGGTCAAGGATAGTGGAATCCCATTGCGACGCAGCGAGTGGAACTTTGCTCTGTCGCTAGCAAGCCGATATGTCGGTCTCACGACCACAACGGAGACCGAACATACCTTGCAAATATGGAAGGAGATGGAGAGGGATGCCGGAGTACAAGGCAACGACGTCACATTCAACATCCTCTTCGACTCCGCATCCAAGTCTGGCAATTTTGAGCTGGCTGAGATGATATACAAGGAAATGCGGTCCCGAAATATCGAGTTCACCCGGTACCACCACGTCAGCTTGATACACTTTTTCGGCCTTCAAGGGGACGGGGACGGCGTACGGGCCGCGTACAAAGAGATGGTTGAGGACGGAGAGCTCGTGGACTCGACTGTTCTTAACTGCGTGATAGCGAGTTTCCTGCGATGCGGCGAGGAGGCCGCAGCCCACAGGGTCTACAAGCACATGAAGCAGGCACACTCCAAGGCGGCCCACTTCCCCGACCGGCACTGGCACACGAACGGCATGATTCTTCAGGTTCTCAAGATGTTCACAACGGTTTCCAAGAAAGTGCCGGAGATGCGGCCGCAGCTGCAGGAGCTCTCGGATATGAGGCCGGATCTGCAGACTTACAAAGTCCTCATCAGTCACTACGGGACCAAGGGAGGCAACCTCGAGAGGATTGCGCAGTACCTGGACGAGATGAAGACGTACCAGATTCCCGTACATGGAAGCATCTTCATCATGCTATTCAAGGCATTTGTGACTCACGGTGGTGTTTTCGAGAGTGAATGGAGTCCGAGGCGTTTGAATGCCGTGTTCCAATCACTTTTGACGGCTCTCGATAACACACCCTGGCAGAGCCAGGCGAATGACGCACACGAGGGTATCTATCTCGACACATGGCTCGTTATCTGGGCTCTCCGCGCCTACAGAAAGTGTAACAAAAGTCACCAAGCAGTGCTGGATGTGTACGATCAACTGAAGTCGAGATGGCTACTGGGCGAGGATCAGGCCCAGTTCCTGGACTCGTACGCCAGCCTTTTGCTCGCTGGGAAGGATCATACAGTGTTCCCGAAATTCGTCCCAAAGCCTAAGTCAATTAGACATCGGCGCGCGTAAATATTACAACTATAGACCATGATACCAATAACTGTAAAATATGATTTCATATCCTACCTACTTAGGCATGCAATCTAGCAGATGGTCGTGTCATTGTGCAAGGTTCAGTAGCCAACTCGCAGGATCGTAATATGAGATCATCAGAGCGCGGGGTTGCAGTCACTTGCAGAAACATATTGGTGTAAAATGTGGTGAAAAGGAATCGCTGAGGGCGAAATGCTCTATTTCTGCTCATGTACAAAGCCGCCCCTGGGTCCAACTCATTCCATGGTGTACACTCGCGATCGACTCAAGAAAACAGCGATTGTGCCCATTTAAGCCTTGGGCTTGTAAGTTTGCCAGGCTGTCACTTCGTTAGCAAAGCAAGTTCGATATCGGTTCGGCAGAAGCCGGAGGGGCGGAAAAAAGGACGCACCAGCGATGCCGAAGGGGGCGAAGAAGCCGACGGCGGAGTAGGTCCAGAAACCGGCGCCGAACCACTTGGACTTGGGGTTGAAGGGGATGTTGGAGTAGGGGCCCTCGGGGTAGTGGTAGGGAGAGCTCATCTGGGCGCGGGTGGTGGTGAAGCCGCGGCGGGCGACGACGGTGCGAGTCTGGGGGACCGCGCGGGCAGCGGCACGGGCGAGCATCTACGGGCGAGAGGTCAGCATCAATTGGACGGCGCGAAGATCGGGGGAGGCCGTGTGTACTTTGGCGGGTTGTTCTGAGGCGATCGCGACGCGCAATTGGGGGAGACAGAGGTTTCGTTACGGTGTTGAAGTCATTCAGAAGGGTGGTCTGAGGTGTGATCCGGCTAAGCTCCAAAGATCCTCAGGCCGGGATGCTATTAGGTAAGCACACGTGACTCTTTCGCAGTGTGACGTCCAGTCTGCGGTCGGGATTTGCAACTGGTAGGAGCGCGACCGCCTGCCGCCCTGAGCCATTGCCGATTTTTTTCTTTCCTTTTCTGCCTGTTGGCCCACCCTCCAGGTGCACTGACCTCTAACTTTTTTTCCCTGGCACCTGTGATTGCGATCGCAGCAGGCAAGATCGAGAGAGCTCCTTCTCGTCTCTCACCACTAACGCCGTTGTTGTCGTCGTCGTCGTCCACCTTTGACGTCGTCCACAATCGTCGTCGTCTGCCATCGCTGTCATCCCTTTAAGACAATTGTTCCACCAGCATACCCTTACTACCATTGTCAGTACGCTCGTCACCCCACCCAAGCCGCCCGCCATGGACGAGCTTTTTGACGTTTTCGACGCTCCTGCTGGGGCCCACGACCAGTCGCCTAGTGAGGCCGAGCCCGAAGTGTCGTCTCAGCCGCCCAAGTCGCGCAAGAAGGACAAGAAGAGCAAGAAGCGCAAGGCCGATGGCGAGATCAAGAATGGCGTCGCCCTTAAGCAGGAAGACGCGGACATGCCCGACGCCGACGAGACCTCTCGAGACGGAGAGGATGCCGATGATGCGGCTGCCACGTCCGACGACCAGCACGAGAGTCACAAGCGCCGAAAGAAGGAGGACGAAGCCCAGCCCGTCTTGACCGACACCTTCCAGACTGCCGAGTCCCGAGAGGTCGCTGGCGCAGCTACATTCACCAAGGCCGAGGACGAATCTCTCGTCCTGTCCCACAACATTCAGCATCAGGTCGCCTTGCCTCCTGACCTGGACTACGAATACGTCCCTCTCTCAGAGCACAAGCCCCCGGCCGAGCCCGCGCGGAAATACAACTTTAAGCTCGATCCTTTCCAGGCGCTGTCAGTCGCTTCGATCGAGAGAGAGGAGAGTGTGCTGGTCTCTGCCCACACGTCTGCCGGAAAGACGGTTGTCGCCGAATACGCGATCGCCCAATGTTTGAAGCGGAACCAGCGCGTCATCTACACGAGTCCGATCAAGGCCCTTTCCAACCAAAAGTACCGAGACTTTGAAGCCCTGTTTGGCGATGTCGGCCTGATGACTGGTGATGTCACGATCAACCCCACCGCCAGTTGCCTCGTTATGACCACCGAGATTTTGCGCTCCATGTTGTACCGCGGTTCCGAGATCATGCGCGAGGTTGCCTGGGTCGTTTTCGACGAGATCCACTACATGAGAGATAAGACGAGAGGTGTGGTCTGGGAGGAGACGATCATTCTTCTTCCCGATAAGGTTCGCTACGTATTCCTGTCCGCCACCATCCCGAACGCCTTCCAGTTCGCCGAGTGGATTGCCAAGATCCACCACCAAGCGTGTCACGTCGTTTACACCGATTTCCGACCTACTCCTCTTCAGAACTACTTTTTCCCCTCTGGCGGCAACGGTATCTTTTTGGTGGTGGACGAGAAGGGTGTCTTCAGAGAAGGCAACTTCCAGAAGACTATGGCTTTGGTTGAGGCGGGCAAAGGCCAAGACCCCTCCAACGCGAACGCCAACTGGAAGGGCAAGGGTGCCAAAAAGAACACTCAAAAGGGTGGCCAGGCAGCCGACATGAAGTCCGACATCTCCAAGATCGTCAGAATGATCATGCAGAAGAGCTTCCACCCTGTCATCATCTTCAACTTCAGCAAGAAGGAGGTCGAGAATCTGGCCCTGAACATCTCTCACTTCCAGTTCAACAACGACTCCGAGCAGGCCATGGTCAAGACTGTCTTCAATAACGCTATTCAGAGCTTATCCGAAGCTGATCGTGAGCTCCCCCAGATCCAGAACTTGCTTCCTCTGCTGCAGAAGGGCATCGGTGTGCATCACTCCGGTCTTCTCCCCATCTTGAAGGAGACCATTGAGATTCTCTTCCAGGAGTCCCTTATCAAGGTCCTCGTTGCGACCGAGACATTCTCTATTGGTCTCAACATGCCTGCCAAGACTGTTGTCTTCACTCAAGTCACCAAATGGGACGGCGTCAAGCGAAGACCTTTGACCCCGTCAGAATACATCCAGATGTCTGGTCGCGCTGGTCGTAGAGGTCTGGATTCCCGTGGTATCGTCATCATGATGATCGACGACAAGATGGAGCCGGACACCGCACGCGCTATCGTTGTTGGTGAGCAGGACCGTCTCAACTCTGCTTTCTACCTCGGCTACAACATGATCCTCAACCTCCTCAGAATCGAGGCTATTTCTCCCGAATTCATGCTCGAGCGCTGCTTCCACCAGTTCCAGACCGGTGCCAGTGTTCCCGCTCTCGAGCGCGACCTGATGGCGCTCCAGCAGGAGAGGGACGCCATGTCCATTGCCGATGAGGCCACCGTCAAGGAATATTATAACTTGCGGAACCAACTCGAGCAATACACCAGCGACATGCGTGCCGTGATTCAGCACCCGGATTACTGCATAGACTTCATGCAGCCTGGCCGCCTGGTCAGAATTCACGACCCAAAGAAGACCAACACTACTCTGGGCGGCACCGATTACGGCTGGGGTGTTGTCTGTGACTTGGCAAAGCGTAAGGCGAACAAGCCTGGAGAACCCGAGTACCCCCCTCAAGAGACCTACTTCATCGACGTCATGATGTTCGTCGACCAGAAGAGCAAGCCGGCTCCTCAGGTAAATGAGCGCCCTTCGTCTGGCGACATGGCCCCCGGAATGATTCCTTGCGCCAAGCCCGACGAGCCTGGCGAAGGTGCACGCTTCGAGATCATCCCTTGCCTCTTGACCTGCATCAAGAACATCAGTCAAATCAGAATTTTCATGCCGAAGGAGCCGAAGAGCCAAGCGGGTATTGAGGCGGCCAGCAATGCTCTCAGAGAGGTTTGCAGAAGATTTCCTGACGGAGTGCCTAGCCTCGACCCGATCGAGAATATGGGCATCACCGACGACTCCTTCAGATCTCTTATGAGGAAAATTGAGATGTTGGAGGCTCGTCTGATCACCAACCCTCTCCACGGATCTCCCCTACTCCCCGAGCTCTATCTGCAGTATCGTGCCAAGGAGAAGCTGGGCGAGCAAATCAAGGCCAAGAAGAAGGAGATTGCGAGACTTCACAGCATTGCTCAGATGGACGAGCTCAAGGGGCGCAAGCGTGTCCTGCGCCGTCTTGGTTTCCTCAACGAGAACGAGGTCGTTGAGCTCAAGGCCCGTGTGGCCTGCGAAATTTCATCCACTGAGGGTCACGAACTTGTTCTGGCCGAACTCCTATTCGACCGTTTCTTCAACGAACTCTCCCCGGAGATGATAGCATCCGTTCTCAGCTGCTTCGTCCTTGACGAGAAGCTTGAGACCGCAGCCCTCCGCGAGGAACTGGCCAAGCCCTACCGCGAGGTACAGGCCAAGGCGAAGCAGGTCGCCAAGGTTAGCAGAGAGAGCAAGCTTGAGCTCAACGAGGATGAATACCTGGCTGGATTCAAGTGGCAGTTGATGGAGACTGTATACTCATGGGCCCAGGGCAAGCCATTCGCAGATATTTGGTATGTAATGCCGCCCAAGCAATGTCATTAACGCACTAACACCATCGCCAGCAAAATGACCAACGCGTACGAAGGATCCCTGATCCGTCTCTTCCGCCGTCTGGAAGAGCTCATGCGCCAGATGGGTCAAGGTGCCAAGGTTATGGGTAGCGAGGAGCTCTGTCAAAAGTTCGAGGACAGTCTGGCCAAGGTCCGCCGCGACATTGTTGCCGCCCAGAGCTTGTACCTCTGAAAGGTTTGTTTCGAGTTCGTCTCCCCTTGGTTCAGCAGCTTAGTCTACTCCTAGCATTGTCGTTTGTTTATGTAGCCTCGGGGGTTCCAAAAAGGCGTTGGCGGTTTAGGAGGTTTATACCATGTAGAATCTTTGTGTGCGCGGATACGGGGTTGTAAGAGGCTTGCACAGTCCTTACTCCATGGCCACCAATGAAGCAGTAATGGCCCTTTTTTGCTCCCTCTGTGTGATCATCGTCGTCCTTACTGTCGTCGTCTGTCGTCGTCTGTCGTCGTCGCTAGCATCATCGTCGCCATCGTCGTTGCTGTTCGCTGTCAGTAGTATTGTCATTGTCAGTAGCATTGTCGTCGTCGTCCCTCGTTGCTGTTCCTTGTCCTCGTCATCGTCCTCGCTATCGCCTCTATCTATGTTATTCCTTCTACCGTTGTCCGTAATTTGGAGCAAGTTATCTACTACACGGGAAACATGGTCACGCAGGCAAATAAATATCAGGCAGTCTAATCATGCCCTGTTTTCGCCTCCATTCTGCAGTGCCCTGGTATCATAAAGCCACAACCTAACGCCATACCTAAAATGCATGGACTTCACCAATCCCATGCCCTCACCGGTCTCCCGAAAATGCTCTGATCACGCCAATAATGATGCTCAAAGTAACGCCGAACCCAATGAAATCCTGCCAGCGTCCAGAAAGCATGTTACCCTCTCTCGACAGCCATCCAAGACACCCGAGCGGCCAGAAGAACCCAACAATCATGCCCTCAATCAGCACGTCCAGGACCCCGCTCATCACGCCAAACGCATCGTCGCCGCCACCGCCGTCTCCGCCCTCGCCGCCCGCACCTGCGCCGCCCGGCAGCGCGCCCTGGGCGTTGGTGTCGATCCACGCGTCCTCCATCGAGCGCATCGTGTCCGGGCTCGGCATCGTGTCGGGGGTGTACTGCGCGGCGCGGATCTCGCGGAACTGCAGGCGCAGCGCGTTCACCTCGGCGGCGGTGAAGCCCGCGTTGAGAAGCCTGTCGAAGCCGCGGGGCGTCGGGCGCTGCTGGGCCTGCGGGTGGCCGCTGCCGCCGGGGGACGAGCCATGGCCGTCGGGTGCGTTTGTGCCGGAGGAGGAGTTGGGCTGGGCGGAGGGCGCGAGGAGGGCGGCCTCTGCCTCAGCGGCGAGCTCGGCGTCGGTGAGGCTGTCGCCGATGCTGCAGTTGACGTAGACGCGCGGCGGGGCGGCGTCGTGGGCTTTTGCTTTGCCCTTGCCCTTTGGGTCGTCTGCGGAGCCGCCGCTCGGGAAGGACGGTGTTGTCGGGGTGCCGGAGGTGGAGGAGGGCGGCGGCGGGAGGGGCCGGAGGACGGAGGAGAGGGCGGACGCGTCGGGGAGGATCTTGCCTTGGTGGATGAAGCGGAGGCGGCGCTGGGAGTCTGGTTGGGCGAGGCGGGAGCGGATGAGGTGTTTGAGGGCGGCGACTGTTGTTTGGGAGGGGGAGGGGATGTCGAGGTCGAGGTCGGGGAGGGAGGTTGTGAAGCGGATTCGGAGGAGGAGGGGGGGCGTCCAGGGGCGTGGTGTTGTCATTGTCGCATTGTTGGTGTGGTGAGCTTTGGGAGTTTGTGGTTTTGTGTTGGGTGATGTTGGAGCTGCGGGATGGATGGAGAGCTGTTGGACCCTGGAATAAGATGACATCGCGAGACCTTATCGATATGCATATATCAGGTGTATGAGAAAATACGGTCTTTACTCGACTTACACCAGTTGCTGGGCCTAGGTAGGTCTGGTTGTCTGATTGAGTGCGTCAAATAAATCACAGAGCAACATCTTAGATTAAATTGATTTGTTCTAAAGAGTGACAATTTTGTAGTTCAAGAGCCGGTACCAATGTCGAGAAGAGTCTCCTCGCCGTTTCAGTTAGCTGTGTTAAACGCGGTACTGGACTCGGCGGTCCACAAAATCCACTCCTGGACTTTCAAATCACCAGACAAGTTACGCCAAACTGAAGTGGAGACAGATCAGAAGCAACTCGAAATACTTCATCGTCCTACAAGATGTCAGAAAATTGAAACGAATTTCATGGCCATTCGGAAACAGGGCCCTACCTTCCGTCCGACGAGACCAGTTGACTACCCGGAACGCGAGCCAAAGGCCCTAGCCGGCTCGCCTAAATTGAGACATATGCCTTGCTTGAAGGTGCCGCTCCCTCCATCAGCTGCCCATGAGGTGATTCTCCGAGTACCGCAGCTGTTGGATGGATAGAAATCGGCCACCTGGCGGCCGCCACCATACTTCTCGACACGGAACGAGTTCGTGTTGAGAACGTTAGTGTCTCTGCAGGTGTTGTCCCAGACGTTGATCCTCTTGCTTTCGCCTTTGCAGTCTTTGCCGTCGAAAATAGTGATGACGTACCCTTGGACGGAGGCGAGGCAGAGGAAGGTAGTGAGGGCCTTGGCGACGTACATGATTGCGGGATATGTGGGCTTGGAAATTGGGTAGTTCAGTAGAGCGGGAGAATGATTGAGGGAATGAGATGTGAATTGATAGAGTAGAGAAGTTGATGATGAGATGAGATGGAGAGGAAACTTTGAGGGAAACCAACCCTCTTGATACTTTTAAATTAGTCGCTGGCATAACTCTCCAAAAGTATCTCTTGCCTCACCGAGCTCAAACATTTCAATTGCGACTCGCGTGACCTGCTTCCGCCTTGAGTATGTGGGACATGATGCGGCCAAGCGATCCTGTGGAGAGGAGATCTGGCAGATCTTGTTGTCTAGTGCAGCTGTGTGGTTAGACAATGTAAGAAAATAACTGCTTTCGGCAATCTGGCACTAGTATCTAACCTCTTGTTTCTCAACAGCATCGAGTCAGCCTTGCATGCCCACGAGAAAATGCAATCGAACCCGTAATGAGGTGGTTGTCGTAAACTTTCCTAAATAAATTGGCCCGATACTCGGTCGTTCTGGCTTGGCGAATACGCCGTGATCTGCGGACGAGGTTTCACCCGCCGGCCCAAGGTTTACAGCAACAATCAACTTTCTGAACTTGCATAAAATCTACTCAGAGTTGCTGAAAGTTGTTCCGCCAGCCTTGTTCTTCTTGTCCTTCTTGCATGACGTTTGCGGTCGAGACGCAGACTGCTCGGGCTCACTAGGCGACTCGGAAGCCGCAGAGTCAACCGCTGTGCTGTTACCATGTAAACTTTCCATGGCATTTCTTGCTGTGAATTAACGGTTCAAAAGGACTCCAATTCATGTATAACGCCCAAGTGATTTCAAGCGACCTCTTCACTCTTTTCCCTAGATATGTAAAATGGGTCGAGTGCATAGCTATAAAAGCTCATTCGACAGATATCCTCTCAACTGATAGCCTATGACCCGCAAGCGGCAAATGAGTCGATTTACGTACCTTGATATCACACATTGGACTAAAAGCGGTAGACCAAAGCTGGTAAAGAATACCCGTTTCTCTTTGCCTCACGGCGTCTAGAGCGTGACTGCCTGATGCCGTCTTGCTCGAATACTTAGCTAGGAAGGCTGGGAAACAGGCATGAATGGTCGCAGAACTTCATCCTGATCAAAAACTCAACTTTGCTCGGGCTTTGCATCTGAATATTCAGCCTAATCATGTTTCACGTCAAACGCTTGGTGATACAAGTTCATTGCTTGCTTCTCCGTCTCAAAAGCACTTATCTCGAAGACTAGTCATTTATATAGTCTTGTTCAATGCTGTTAGTCAGTTCGAGAGGAATTTTAGGTCTTCATACTTCGTATAAATTAGAAGAAAGATGCAACGTGGAGTCGAGACAGGCCTAGATATGTCCCAAGTTCGACCGAAAGGAGTGTGAGTAGGAGTGGTACATCAGCGGCGGTACGCACATGTACTGAAGTCTGCATTAGGCGGCTGCATGATGAATGCAGAATCTGGTGCTTCTGAAGCTCAATACTCCCTCGTCCTTCCTGCCTCCTATACGCAAAGTATTTAGTACAGATAATTACAAACTGACGTGTTAGGTTGTTGCGGGCCTTTAGGCGACACGCCACAGTAACATTTTGACAGTGTTTATGTGATGCCTAGGTTATTTAGTAGATCTTGAAGCACCTCATGTAATCAACTTTGGTTCTTAGCTATCACTTGTGTTTCCTAACATTCAATCCCCCGTACCAATCTTACCTTATATCGAAGATGACAGACGCTGCACCGTCGTAGAATTGGACTGCAGTCGAGCTATAGCAATACATGCAACGAAAATGCCTTGTAGCTCTTAGAGTGATTGGAAAGATGACTCGTCACTTCAGACACTAGTGTCTAACGATGGGTGATGACACAGTGGTAGGATGTCCAGATTATTCAGATCCACGCCGCTAAGTTTGATAAAAGCTCTTCTTACCGTAATACTCAGCCACTGAGGCTGGACGCCGACGATAGGAGCATGTTCATGGCGTTCCATTCCAATCTATAAGTCACAATTACACTAGTTTCTTAATCAGTGATACGAATTGCAGTTGAATAGACTTTCAACTCTCACGAGGATGATAAAGATTCTCTGTCTTGTATCACAGTTGGCCGTCTCTACCACACAGCTTTTATATCTGTCGAATGAGAGTAAACCCATGAGGCTAAGCTAATAGCTACATATAGCTGCTTCAGGGTCTCTCATGATTTATAACATTCCAAGTGCATCTGTAACAGAACTCGGAACGCATCGGAGTTCTCAGGACGACTCCGGCGCTTGAGTATTATCACTGCATACGAGGAAAAACGAAGAGAGAGAAAATAGGAGTAGAAGGGACCTGGACTGTTTAGGGACCTTGAAAAACTCTGAAATTAGACGAGCAAGAACGGATGGCAGGAAGAAATATGACGGGAATGGAGGATGGGTTTCTGCAATAACTCTTTACGCCAAAAGGTGACGTTGACGCCGGGGAACCTTTGGACTGCATTGGCGCTTCTGAAGTTCTCCTTCATTGGCGGTTACCTTTCCGGAGTGAGTCGATACGGATGCTGCATGGGACGCAGCTTAACTAAGAAGGGCACATCTGTTGACGCCCGACTGTGCCGCTTGATCTGGGAGTTTGCGTTGGTTGTTGGCTTCGACTTGAACCGAGCTTCCTTTTTGGTAATCCATGCTGGGTGTACTGATGGGGCTAGAGCTTGCATTGACTGTTGGTCGATGACAGACGGGCCCCTGGGTCCTCGTATTTGGTCACTATCTGGATTTGTCACGTCATGGTCAGCTTTCTGCATCTGTGAAGGGTTAGCATCATGGGGCACCTTCCTTCTGACGGACCAACCATGACAACCAACGATCGAATTAGGTGTCGTTCCTTGGCTTCGTAAAAAAAATAAGGTGACCCGGATCTCGCACGAGAATGAAAAGAGAAGAGACTTGTGGAACGTAGTTCAAGTGCCCTCATCTCACCATTTGTTTTCACTGCAATGATATTTGGGCCGTTCATCGCCATGCTCATAAACCCATTCCGACCTCGCGAAGGCCCGCCAACCTTCTTGGAAGAATACCGCAACAGCGACTACAAACCAACATTCATCGAAGCCTGGCATGGTCCCCAGATCGTAGCGCCCGACACCCCCTACGTCGCGGCCGCCGGCAAAAACAACCTATACTTCATCGACACCCGCTTCAACCCCGATACTGCAAAGCATATCAAGGCGCAGATCGAGTGGGCGTCAGTGGCAGGAGGCCCGACCTCTGTCATCAACATTGACGAGCTCGCGGCCACAGCGGAAGTGAAAGATACTGTTACCGGCGAGACGCTGTTCGTCTTTGACCCGGCGTACGCCAGAGTGCTGGTCGCGAGGGGGGTTAATCGGCGGAACCCGGCGCTGGGGCTGCCGGAGCATGAGTGGGCTGGGGAGTGGTTGGTGAGCTACGACTTGAACGGCAGCAGCTTGACGGCGGGGAACGAATCGCGATGTGACTGCGGCAAAGGCTAGTTTTCTCCGGCGCCGGGCTTCCAACGGTTCCTCTCCGGCCGAGGGTGATTGTCGGTAGTCACACGATGCGACTGCGCCGTGCGACCATGGAAAACCCGTGACCTCGTATCTAACGGAAGCCCGGAACGCAATTTCGCCGAGAAGAGTTCGCGATAGAGTTTAGTTGATCCATGGAGTTGGAGCAGCTGCTCCAGGGCACATCTCAGAGTTTCCCGTCGCATGCCGCCCATTGGCATGACAGCTTTAGCGCATATGTGCCTATGCCGTACATACTTTGGCCCCCCCGACTCAAGGATATGCCGGAAGGGAGCGTTGAAACGGAAAGTTGGGATGGGATATTTCTTTTTCAATACCAGGCCTGGCGGAGGCCTCAGCTGGGCTCACTACGCTGTCCTTGCAGTCCCAAGGTGCGCGCATTACTCGGGACAGGTGAGATGGGAAGGGCATCATAGGCTGGCGGCGTGTCTCTGAGTTGAGGGCTGACCACATTGTCAAGCATTTGGAGGCGGAAAAAGGTTGGCCTGAAGAGGTGAAGAGATGAAGAGCAGGAAAAGGGTTCATGTGTGGAAGGAGGCATAGTAAGCGGAAAGCACATTTTTTCTTCTAGCGTCAAACCGTCCCATGCGTGGCTGCGAACAGGCGATATGGGGCGTGTTCGAGATCCTGAATCGAGGGGAGTTAATGACATCGAGGTGAACAAGGTTGCGACTTTGAAGAAATTGTTTACGGGAAGACACAATACAGGGCTGGAGATGGGACCGCAATCTTCGATTTTCTTCGTTTCCATAAAGCCCAACCCACGCATATTCATGCCAGTGGGAGTTCGAGGCGGCTCTTCGCAAGGTGGGTTGGAGAACGGGGCTAAAGCGGGCGTGGTATCGGTCATGAAACGGAGGCCCGAGCCTCAACTCACTGCGTGGTATAAAAAAAGGAATTTGGTGTATGTTTGCTTAGTTATGCAGTAAAGGCGGTATGGGCGTAGTAGGTCTATCTCCGAGGTGAGGCATTCGGTGTACAATTGGAGACGGCGTTTGACTGAGGCTGCAGCTGCGTTGGGCGGGGGCGGGGAGCGTCCCTGCTGGGAAAGTCACGGGCACGGAGCGCCGGCGGTGCGTTGCGTCATTTCGCGGGGGATGTTCCCTGGACGGTGAGTGGCTGCGGAGCATTTTGGTGGATCCACTTTGGGATACGGGCTGAGGTGGGGACATAGATACGTGCCTCGGGTGCTGTGTGGCGTAGTCAAGCAGGCAGCGGCGTCTCAGCCACACCTGTCCACGGGTGTTGTCCAACGGCCGGGCGGGTACATGTTCCACGGCCACTTTGCTTCCCTGCTTTTTCTGTCTTTGCGTCTTTCACCGTCGGCCAAGTGTCTTCCAACAGCCTTACCGAACGTTTGATGTTTACTGAATCCTGATTCACCCTCGGTTTGGTGATTGGACGGATGGAGTTCGGCGGCGTCGGCGACATGGCCACTCAACTCCCGCCATCACAAACCGCAACCCACGTAAGGCGATGTGAGGTGCGTGCAGCTAGAGTGGACGCGCAAGCTTGCTTTCTTCCAGCAGCCGACTCTTCCATCTCATCCGTGCCTTATCTCATGTACCTGCTTTGGCAGCTACTGCAGAGCAAAGACGGTTTTCCGGACGTCGTCCAGTAAGCCAAGCCGTCGTCGTCACTCAGCAAATGCGACCGAACCTCCGGGGTTCCTGCCATTGCGAAGCTTGCCGTCAGCCGCGTTCATACTTTTTTGCGTGTGGTTCATGTCAAGCACCCAGTGCCAACCAAGGCCTATCGTCGGACGCGCGCATGGCAAATGGAACATGGCATGGAGCAAATGGAGTATTTTGCCCGTGCAACCCATCTTCTTCGCAAGACAGGTCTCATACGATTCCTGCATTGCCCATATGCTGTTGCCTGGCGATACTGAACCCGACTCAGGTCGTCAGGGATCTTCCCACGTTGTCGTTCGGCCAGTGAGGGAGTGGTTGGTTGGGGCTGGTTAGGCAGTTGGCTGGCTGGTGCTCGCCCCCGAGGCAGACAGACATGGTGGTGAAATGGAGCTCTCCCAGTCGACACCGTTGTTGGTGGCAGAGAAGACGCAGACACAGAGACAGAGCACCTGGCCGCTGCTGCGGTTCCCTGTCCGCGTAAGTCGTCGTGCTTGTGCCGCCCGGGCGGAGGTTCCACTTGCACCTGCGGCAGTGACCCAGGAGTAGCACTGAGAGGATACCCGTGGAGGGGATCGCCCGCTCTGAGCCGCCGAGCGAGTTGCTGCTGTTGCAAGTGAGAGAATGAATGCTAGAGATACGAATACCAAGTCTAAGGTACGGCTGCTAAGTGAGTGTAAGAGTACGTATCGTCGCGACTTCCTCGCTGGTGGTGGGGGAGGCGCACCGCCACTTTCCAGGTTCGGGCAAGTTCAGCGTTCATCAGCGACCACCACTGTCCAGCAGCAGCAGAGCAGCGGTGCGTCGGCGGCAACAGCACCTGAGGTGGCATCCACTGGCGGGCAGACCAGAGTGGGGAGCAGGGAAGGTACAGTGTAAGGTACCCAACCTGGAAACGCGCAGCACAGCTGAGATGGTCTTGGCAAGCTTGCTGTGCTGTGCTTCTCAGACCTCTCTCTCTCTCTCTCTCGCTCTCTCTTTCTGTCTGACCCGGCTGCTTCTCGTTCTTTCCCAAAACCAAAACTGTGCCAATCTCTTACAACCAACCTCCTAACAACATCGCTTCATCCTTTATTTCGGCCTGTCACTCTTGCAGCCAAGAATCGCTGTGGCCCCGGGATCCCCGTTTGCGATCGTTTCCTGGCTCATCCTTCCGGGTCCTTCTTTTTCATTCCCTGCCTGCAATAATTCAGAGGTCGTATTAACAGCCCACCCACCGAATGACGACACCCGCTGGAGCTTCGCTTCGCTTCACGACCACCACCGTCCTTGCTCCCAACCTCCAGCCGTTTGTCGCTGAACATCCTTCCCGCCGCCTGCTGCAGCTCCCACAGCTGCCTGCCACAGCAGCTTCTTGACGTCGCCGAAACCCCGATTGCTTTCCTCTGCTTGCGACCGAGTCCTTCGAATTGCATCCCCTCCAAACGATACCTTGAACATCCCGCCCGCCTCCAGTCCGAGAACTCGGGACCCTCGTCGACATGGTCACCCGCAAGCCCGCTCCCGACGACACCTCCGTTGACACAAACACCGCGCCCCGGCTGCAAGACATGCGAAAGGAGCTCTGGAGTGCTACTACCGACTCGCCTTCGGACGTCGGCAGTGTGTGGGATGACGCTTCGCAACAGAAAGGCGCTGCGGCACTGAATCAACAACCCGCCCATCACGACATCCCGGACTCGTTGAAGCCGGGCGCTGGCGCTGCAATAAACGGCGCAGAGACGACCAATGGCGTCTGGGACGATGTCAACGGCGCCAGACCCCAGACGGCCGACAAGCCGAAGGATGCTGTTGATGTTCCCTTAACACTTCGTCCCGGTCCCCCGCAAGGTCCGCCATCACGGTCCGATACGAACCCGTTCAAGAGGAAGGACGTCCGCGCCGGCTCAGAAGAGACAACACCGCCGATGCCTCCAGCCCAGCCCTTGTCCCAGGTGAGCACCGGGGAAATTAGTAATAACCCGTGGCAGCCAGCGCTCGACCAGCATGCCCTTCAACGCGAGCAAAAAGCCGTCGCTTCGACCGTGCAACAGCCCCTCCGAGCTCAACCTAGCTCCGACGCTGAGCACGATGCGTGGTCCGTATCTCAAGACTCCAGGCTCCCGCCGATATCTACTTCGCCAGCGTTGATGTCCCTGCCTTCGGAACCCACATCGCCGGCCTGGGACGACCTACCCGAGAACCAGGCCAAACTGCCAGCGCAACCCCCGCCAGCGCCGAAAGAGGTCATGAACGAAGTCACCGACGAGCAGCACGCCTGGGATGACCTTGGTGCACAGAACAAGGGCAAGGGAAAGGCTCCTGCTCCCGTCGCAGCTGCGGCTGTCGCCGAAGATGGTCCAATCGACGACTGGAACCTCGTTGACGCGCCCGCACCGGCGCCTGCTCCTCCTTCAAAACCTGTCGAGGCGGCCACACCTAAGCCGCAATCAAACGAAAAACTTATTGAAACAGATGAGCCGGAAACTGCAGAAAAGGCCCCTCCTGCACTACCCCCAAGGAATGACGAGGAACACCCACCACGCCAGCCACCTCGCCCAGTTGACGGCAAATCTGAAACGTATCAAATCAAGAACATCAACTGGTTCGATCACAGTGCCGAGAAGAATCCGCGAACGTCTCCGATCCTGGTCCAGAATGCCAATGGCCCTTGTCCGCTCGTAGCGCTGGTGAACGCGCTGACCCTCACCACACCGGCGTCAGTATCAGACACGGCGCTTGTGCAGGTACTCCGCTCGCGTGAACAGATCAGCCTGGGCTACCTGCTTGACGCGGTATTCGACGAGCTCATGTCGGAGAGAAGAACCCATGAAGACACCTCCCTTCCTGATGTCTCCGAGCTGTACGGCTTTCTCAAGGGGCTGCACACCGGAATGAACGTGAACCCTCGCTTCATACCCACTCCCGAGATCGTCAAGGCTTTCAAGCGCACTTCACTTACCCACCTCCACCCAACTGAGCGCGACGACCTGATCCCTGGCACCTTTGAGGACACAACCGAGATGGCGCTCTATGCTGCATTCGCCATCCCCTTAATCCACGGTTGGCTACCACCCAAATCTGATCCCGCGTATGGCGCATTTGAGCGCCAGGCTGCCTCGTTTGAAGATGTTCAGACACTGCTATTCCTCGACGAAGAGCTGCAGGAGAAGCTCGGCTCATTGACAGAAGAGGAAGAACAAGTGTACTCGGATATCCAGTACATCAAGGCGTTCCTGGAGTCGTCTGCTACCCAGCTTACGCCCTGTGGCTTGGAAGTAATTACAAAAGCCATGAAGCCTGGATCTGTGGCCATTCTGTTCCGAAACGACCACTTTTCCACATTGTATCGGCACCCTTCGACCCAGCAACTTCTGGTCCTCGTCACAGATGCAGGCTATGTCTCGCACGACGAGATTGTTTGGGAGTCCCTTGCAGATGTGAACGGCGAACGTACCGAGTACTACTCTGGGGATTTCCGCATCGTCGGTGGACAGCAGGCTCAGAGCACCTCTCGTGGACCGCAGGTCGGGGGACAACGCAGCCAGGGACGGCCAACCATCAACACCAACCACAGCAACGCAGGCGATTGGACTACGGTTCAAGGCCGCGGGCGACGGAAGAATCTTGATGCGCCAGCAGCTGACGAAACCCCCTTGTCGCCGAACCATGAACAGGAGGATCGGGATCTTGCACTCGCGCTTCAGCTTCAGGAGGAGGAAGAGCAACGGCATCGTGCGGAGCAAGCGGCTCGTCGGAGAGAGAGTCAGCTCAGCGAGCAGTTTATCGAACAGCAAGCTCGTGTCCAGCAAGGCCCCACAACGAGGCGCGCGGCCACCAGAGCGGCCGTACGCGGAGGAGTGAATCGAAGCACGAGCAACGTAGCGTCATCGCAGGGCAGCCGGCGCAACTCGAACGGCAACACGTCAATACCGCCGACTTCGGGTCGTCAGCCAGGTCAACCGCCGCAAATGATCCGACCACTCGTTCCTCCAACAGTTCCTGTCCGTCGACAGGGGGTGAACCGACCGGCCGACGAGGGACTGGAGGACGCACCGCCTACTTATGAGCAGGCACAGGCGGCTGCCAAGTACGAGCCACCACCTGGCCACCCGCACCACCACGCCAGCAGCCCGGTGGCCGGACGACAAGGAAGTGGTGCTGGTCCGTCGTTCCCGGCCGGTCGGCCGGTTATGGGCGGTGGACGAGGCCGGGTGATGGGCCCTGGAGGCGTGGTAGGAAGTTCGTCGGGCGGAAGGGAACGGGACTGCATCGTTATGTGAAGGAAAAGCGCCACAGGCACTCATGGATGGAGGCGTTTTGGTGTCATTCATATTTACGCGGGCATTGGCACCTCGCGATTCTCACGCGCGGCTGCATGCCCCTTGTTGTACAAACACAATTTCCTCAGCGGGCGGCGTTGGATTCCATGAATTAGGCACTACAGTCATGAATTGAAGAGGCTATGAATAGCATGCGTTGATTTGCTCTGCTCCATCGGAGTGACGGGATCGTCCTGCGGGATTCGATGCAGGGGGGAGCTCTGCGGAAAGCTCCCGATTTGAGGGGCACGCCAGCGGGACCCCACCTCCTCTTAGCGGGATAGGAAAGCGGTCGGAGACATGCAGGGGTCGAGAGCGTAATGTTTGTTGCATCGTCCAATGTTTTTGCCGGGGCTCCTGCTCAATTCCCACCGCGTCATTGACTCCGCGGCGGGGAAGCGCAACACCGGGGATCCAAACCAAGCTCAGTTCCGCCCTTCAAGCCCTATCTCCCTTTGCATTTCGATAGGCGACGAAGACATAATCTTAGCATCGCTCAATCGGCGCGAACCGCAAGCAGCAGAAGCAGCAGCAGCAGCCATGGCCATCGTGGAAGGGTGGCTTCCTCCCACGCGGGAGAACTGGCAGCTTCTCTCGACGGTGTGGCAGATTTCCTACCCGATCGTACGTTTCCCCCTTCCGCCCGTTTTACATTCTAGGTCCATGATGGAAAGTGGAACGTATGGTTCCTGTTGACAGAGGGGACACAATGGGCTAACGAGAGGTCGGTGACCTGCAGATCGGCTCGATGCAGTACCTCATCTCGTGGTACGGCATGGGCAAGACGTCTGTCGTCAGCAGGCTCAACATACCCGGGCGCGTCGCGTGGTTCCTGATGGAGGCGCCGGGGTTCACGACGTTGTTGTACATCATGTTCACGCTGCCGGGGAAGATGGGCGTTGAGGATCTGCCGTGGCAGAACAAGGTCCTCGCTGGGCTTTTTGTACGTTGTTATCCCCTTCTTTCTCGCACTCACCCACAACCCCGAGGAAGCTTGACTAACGATGTATGTGTGCGAACAGGTGCTACACTACTGCTACCGCGCCGTGCTCTACCCCCTCATCCAGCCCTCCATGTCGCCCATCCACCCGGCCGTCGCCTTCTCCGCGCTGGGCTTCCAGCTGTGCAATGCCACCTGCATCGGCGGCTGGCTCGCCGCCTACGGCCCCACCACCCCGGCCGCGTGGCAGCGCCAGCTCGGCGCGTTCGGGGTCGCGCAGTTCGTGGCCGGGATCGGGCTGTTCTACGTCGGGCTCGTGGGGAACTACTTCCACGACGAGGAGCTGCGGGAGATCCGCCGCGCGGAGATGCGGCGGCAGGAGCGCATCGTCAAGGAGCAGAGGGCCAAGGGGGTGGAGGGCAAGGTGAGCGTGGACAAGCACTACCGGCTTCCCGACGCGCTGCTGTTCCGGTATGTGCTGTTCCCGCATTACTTCCTCGAGTGGGTGGAGTGGTTTGGGTGGTGGATGGCGAGCGGGTGGGGGATGCCGGGGCGGGCGTTCTTTGTGAACGAGGTGACGGCGATGTTGCCAAGGGCGAGGAGCGGGAGGGGGTGGTATGTGGAGAGGTTTGGGGAGGAGAAGGTTGGGAAGAGGTGGGTTATTGTGCCGGGTGTTTATTGAAGGTGGACGGGGTTGGGATGAACGTTCGGCTTGCGTTGCCGTTTAATTCATGCCAATGGAGGATGGATATCTGCATTGCTAGTCTGTATCGCTAGTTACAATCTCACATAGAAGAACAACAACCCATCTCATGTTTTGACTGCAACGGCCTCGAGGCAACATACTCTTGCCCCGTTAAGCGCCAGGAGTCTGCTCCTCGGCGGGAGTCTGTTCCTTCAACGGCTTGCGTCCATAGGCGCACCAGCTTCAATAAGAAGAAACCCGTTAGTAAAAGCGTGACGATCCGAATACGCAACAAATCCAAGGAAAGGAAGAAGCTGCTGCACAACTCACACGTTCCAGTAGGCGTGGATGCTCCTGTCCTTGAGCTCATTCCTGACCTCGGCGCAGAACACCAGCACCTCCGCGCGGGTCCAGCCCAGCACGCGCGTGAAGAGCGCGAGCGCGGAGCTCTCGACGGCCTCGAGGCTGTCGAACTGGGACCAGCGGCCCAGCAGGCGCAGCGCGTCGTTGCGGGGCCAGTCGTTGACGGGCCACACGCGGTACTCCTCGACGACGTCGACGAAGCCGGCGTCCTGCAGCATGCGCTTGAAATGCGCGGGCACCGTGACGGGGCGGCCCATCTTGGCGGTGCCCTCCATGATGAGCGAGGACCAGCGCTCGAGGGCGGAGCCGGGGCGCAGGGTGCCGTCCTGGCAGGCGAGGGGGAAGGAGTTGTCCTGGAGCTCGATGTAGCCGCCGGGTTCTAGGTTTCTGGGATTTTGTTTTTAGCATTGGGGGCGAAGACGGGCCGACCCTCACACCTTCTCAAGGAAGGGGGGAAACGAGAAACTCACTCGTAGGCTTGGGCCAGCATCCTCTCCCAGCTTGCGAAGCAGGCGTTCATGTGGCGGACGAAGATGAAGTCAAAGAGGGTCGACCATGTCCAGTCCTTGTCCACGTCGTCGATTTCGAATTTGCAATTCGGAGGGACGCTACGCACGTGAGTCGGTTAGCCAGCTCGATACTCCCACACAAGAGTGTGCTTCGACCACCCGGAAAAGGCTCGTACAATTCAGGCTGGATAGGGCTCAGGTCCACTCCTATGACCTGTTTTGGAGGGAGTAAGCAGTTGGTCTCAGGGTCACCAAGAATCTAGGCGAGCCAAACCGTGGCCTCAGGATGATCCTCCGCTACACCTTTTGGTTAGGCGTCTGCTTCGTTCGTTCGTTCGCTTTGGCGGGTGGTTGACTAACTCACCGTATTCGATGGACCAAATACCGGTGCCGGTCCCCAAGTCAAGAACGCGGTTGGCGCCGTTTCTCTTGGGAGATCTGCACAGGTCGCCGTCCCAAGTGACCCTCCAAAGATGGTGGTTGATATCTAGAATTGTGACAGTCAGCTTAGGAATCTATGAAGGTTTGTGCTATGCGGTTTACCTAGACGTTCCTGTTCTTGCTGTTGATGGCGAAGTCAGTAGACAACACCGCACAAGCCGGGCTTGAAGACCAAACCTCGTCGTTTGGTAAGATGTAAGCTAGAAGAAAATGCTTTGGGTCAGTCTCCAAGGCAGTAATACCTAGCTCTCATCCAGCGAGATCAAACTTACTTCCCTCGCTCATTCCATGGTACCGGCGCCCGTTCTCTCTCCGATGCTCGAGGATGCTGGATCTCAAGGACGCGAGAGAGGAGCCGCTCTGGAAAGATTCGAGGCCTCTTAGCCAAACGGCGAACGTGACGGGTTTTGCGAGCGGTGACTTACACTGCCATTTGCGGAGCCAGTCTCAGAGACGCCCTCATCAGCCTCCTCCTGTCCAGAACGACTTGTCAGCTTGGAAACACATATGCACGCAGTCCGCGAAAAGGAAAACCCACAGGCGCCAATGGCGTCAAGTCCGGGAGGTTAGCCGCAGCAGCCATCTTGGCCTATCCTTTCCTTTTCACTTGTCCAAATCGCGAAAATCCAAGCAAAATTGCCTCAATCGCAAAGAGCTCTGCCAGAAAAGCCGTTGGAAGGAGGAGACGGTTTGACGGGTCTGAGGCGGGGTGTCCTTATGTTCCGGCGGAAGAGTCATCCCCTTGCAACAATCCTCCATCATCGAGCCCGCCCCGCTCGACGACAGGGGCGCGATGGTGATTGTGGTTGGACTGCGCCGCATGCACCCTGCACATGGGGAGTCCATTGGAACGGGCTCTAAGCATCTTCAACCGGGCCGGGAGGGAAGGGGGGCCGAATGGCGCACGCAATTGGGCCCTTATCTAAGCGCCGTGGGATTGGAGGTGAACAGCCGGCCGAGACGGGAATAGCTCGATGGGGGCTCGTTGTCACCTCGTGTTGGTGGTTCATCCGGTGGCCCCGAGACTCTCGGTTCCCCGGGTGGAGTACGGATGCCGTCGGCTCCACTCTGTCGGACCGCCGGGCTTGATCCAATGTCAACGGGTCTCCTCAACTTCTGCAAACGCTTCTTTAAACTCGTCTTGCTGAGAGCTTTGTATTGTTAAGCGGCGAATTTCCTGCTACTATCCTCAGTTTCAATACGTCCAGAAAGTAGATGTAGGATCAGACGCTAATCAACACAGGCTACTACTGGCCAATCTAATACCCTACTCGCTGTGACCAGCGTCTTCATAGCTGCGCATATGCGCAGCGCCGTCTGACGAGATTCTGCGGTTTTATCCGAAAGGGTGATTTTCTGGCTGTGAACTTGGGCCTCAAATTCTTGGCGCCTCAGCGTCTCACTGGAGAGTCCTCCAAGGTCGGTATTTAAAAGCGCAGCAGATGTTTCTCAGTAAAGTCGACGTTCATTTCAGGCCCAAGTAAAGATATGTCTCACAGTCAACTACTGTTCGAGTATCGCTGGCGAAGACATGGGAGCAAGCTGTTAGTATATCGGGAAAGAAGCCTTCGCTGGTCTGTCGCATGGGAGGAAGTAGATGTCAGTTGTCGGCTGGCGTCCGGTGGGAAGGAGTACGCGAATTCGTGTGTCGGCTCGGAAGCCCTCAGTTGTCTCGCCCTCGAGGGTGCAACTACCATCAGTACCGGTGTCCAAGCATTGCGCAGTATCACCATGTGATGGACTCTGTTTTGACAGCTAAGGCACATATCATTGGCGGCTCGAACATCGACGTTGGAATCAACTCAGTAGGTTTTGCGCGGCGGTTTATCAGTTTTTTTTGGTTTATTGTCTGGCCTTAAGCATCCCAGAAATATATTATGAGTTTTTCAATCTGGTTGTTCCTTGCTATCCGGGCGGGTAGTAAGTATCGACGATAGTAGGGAATAATCATGAAGACGATAGTAACAATAAGGACGAGAGGGACGACAGGGACGACAGGGACAATAAAGACGATAATTACAACAAGGACGATAGAGATAACATCGATCATAGTTCATTAATAGATAAAACCTATTAGACCTAATATAATAGTTTTCCGCCTGGTTAGCTAGAAGTATCCGCCCAGATAGCAAGACTCTGTATCATAACAGCAAATGGAATCAATCGAACGACCGCTGCATGCTCAGACTTGAACCGGGCCACTTAAGTGGGCGACCGCAGCCTGAGGCGCTGGTTTCTCGTTGTGGTCGGGGGACAATCTGTTTGTTAGATCTCCACGACGTTTTCTTTTTCCTCATGTCGGCGCCGCCGCTTTGATTCGGCCACGCGCAGGATTGTGGGGATTTCATCAAAAAGACACCGACTCGACGTCTCAAAGTGGCCACGGACATAGTTCGGTCTGGCAGATGGCCAAGATCTCGGGGCTGCCTGCCGGCGGGGACAGCTGCACCCAATTTGTTTTCTTGCTTTTCTTGTCCCGACACGTCCAGATGTGCTTATTTTTCTAGTCTCAGTTCTTCGCGAACGACAGGAACCCCACCCACACATGTCAGTTGTCACTTTTCAATTTAGTAGTTTATCTGAGGTTAGCTGACGTTTTGTTTTTCGCTACCAATAGCTTGCTTCTTCCCATCAGATTCATTGCCCCTCACATCCCAAGCGGGGACGATGTGAAGATGGTGCTGCGAGACGAGCCACTCATGTTGGGCGCAAACGCTCTCATTCATTTTCAGAACTGGAATACAGCTACGTATTCACCTGCAAATGCCGTTTGCTTGTCAATTTCCTGTCAGCGCGGACATTCCCCCGGTCTCACGCCGTCACAAATGCTTGTTGTGGACCTGCGCATTCCACTCGATTGCCGAGACACCCCTCCCAACATCGGCTTTTCCCATGAATAAATCAAACACGATCCCGGCCGAGACCCTCACATCCTCTCCCGAGTCCCCATTCCTACACCTCTCTTTGTTGTTGTGGTTCCCGCGGGCCTGGGTCGTCGCCAACGACGAGCAGATGGCTTCCTCCGACCCCGAGTACATGGCCGATCCGCCAGACGGTCAAGGTCGATTCGATGCCGGGACCATTACGGCGGGCGCGTTGGTCCTGGGCGGCATTCTGACGTCGATCTCCGTCATATTCGTTGTACTGCGGATATTTACGAGGCTATCTCTGGTCAAGAGGTCGCTCGGTGCCGACGATTGTAAGTCTTGGGGCCGGTGAATGACGCACGTCTTTGCCAAGGCTAACACTTGGCTACCAGACTTTATTGCCGTCTCTCTTTCACTCGCTATTGTATTCTATGGCTTGTCGATTGAATGTGAGTGAGACCACTGCGACTTTGTTGTATCTTGAGACCTGACCTCTTAGTATGCGAAGTGGGTGTCGGTGTTCACCTCTGGCAGGTTAAGCGGGCAGATTACTCGCCTTGGTTCTTACTCGTGAGTTGGCGTTACCAGTCAAACTCGGATAGGGGGATTTGTCGACTGACCTGTAGCTATGCAGTACAGCTTGATAGCGATAGCTGTCTACTCGCTCAGTGTCACAACAGCCAAGATGTCGCTTCTCGTTCTGTACCTTCGTCTCTCACCGGACCGTGTATTCAGGATAGTGGTGATAACCTTCATTGGTTTAACCACCGCGTACGCCATATCTTACCTACTTTTGATATTGCTCAGTTGTAGGCCAATCCAGGCATCGTGGGATCTCTCTGCCAGACAGGGTGCGAAGTGCATCAGCAAAGACACGTTGTATCTGGTCCTCGCCGCAACCAACATCATCATGGACATTGTCTGCCTCATCCTCCCCCTCAAGATCATCATCCCTCTCCAGATGCCAAAGCGTCAAAAGTGGTCCCTCATCGCGTTGTTCGCAACCGGCGGCTTGTAAGTCATCGCAACCCCCTGGTCCGACCGCTCTAACCCGCCCCCAGCGTCTGCCTCTGCGCCATCCGACGCACAATCCTCCTCCCGCCCCTATTCCAGAGCAAGGACTTCACACGCGACGTCGAGAAGCAGCTCAACTGGGCCTCCGCGGAGGTCAACGCGGGCATCATCTGCGCGTCCGTCCCCGCGCTGAAGCCCTTCTTCATGCGGTACCTGCCCATGTTCGTGCACTCGCACATCACCGGCTCGAGCAAGAAGTCGAACGCCAACTACCAGAACTACCAGACGTCGATGCCCTACTCGACGACGGTGGAGAACAACAGGAAGCGGCGGAACGTGCAGTCGGAGGCGTACGAGCTGCACTCGCACGACGACCTCTCGCTGTCGTCGCACGAGATGCCGAAGGCCGGGTCAGATGAGGATGTCACGAAGCTTTGGTCTGGGAGTGCGTTCCGGAATGACCGTACGAGCCAGTTGTTGACTACCATCGAATCCAAGACGATGGATATGGATGCAAATAGCATCGATAGTGCGGGGGAGATCATGCCAGCTGAGGGAAGCAGCACGGGGCAGGGTTCGCAGAGGCCTAGGAGGATGGCGAGCTTTCATGGTATCACGGTCACGACGGAACTTGAAACCAAGGTTGACTATGAGAAGACCTGATCTAATATGGGGGAGTAAGGAAGACGTTTGGATGCGGATTCAGCATTCAGGACATATATCTGCGTTTAGCTTACAGATTTCTCCTTTGTCTATGTCTCTTTTCAACATTATAGAGCGATTCCCTGGTTGTATTGTATAGGCTCCAGCGATACCTAAAGTCTCTTCTCATTTGTCCTTTAGATCTAGGACGTCTCTCAAATCCTTGATTTCTGTGTCTGGTCGCGTCGCAACTGGCTTCGACTTTCTATTTCCGTACCTCCACTCCTTTCTCAAACCCCTTGGTTTTCCCTCCAACGCGTCGGCAATGTAGTCTCCAATGACAGGAAACATCTTGAACGCATGGCCCGAGTCGCCAGTCCCCAACAGGAGGGATGGATACTTGGGGTGGTTATCGATCAGCCAGTGGGCGTCCGGCGAGTCGGTGCACCAACACACTCTCGCGCCCAGAAGCGGTCGCCCCGAGAACTGCGGCATCACCACGTCGATGAAGCGATTGATGGCTTCGGAAGCTTCGTCGGGAATACCGTCTTCGGGATACGTGCTCGCATATCGGGGGATAGAATAGCGTTCGACGTTGCCAGACGGATCCGTGTACGTGCCGAGGCGGTACTGGTACCCTGGGTTGTTGTCGCAAATCTTCATCCATCCTGTGTCCATGTCAGAGGCGAGTCACTCTCTTCGAGGTGGCACAACTCACTAGTCTCAGGGTCGGGCTCAAAGGTAAAGCCCAACTCAAAATTGTCAACAACCGGAATGCCTTTCCACTGGGAAACCTCTTCTTCAGCGAGCTCGACGTGGCCCAGAGTCCAACACTTAGTCCACAGCTCCTGCGATAACTCGGGCAGGACTTCTGGAGAAGCAGCGCCCGTGCACAAGATGTATCGATCTCCGCGAACGATGTCGCCAGACGCAACCTGGATGCCGTCCAGTCTACCAGATCCATCGAGGTGAAGCCCAGTCATCGTGCCTTCAGCGCCCGAGACGAACTTAACACCGAGATCCAAGGCTTCCTTTCCCCACTTCTCGAGTGACTTTCTCGAGTGCGCCCATCCTCCCTGGCTGTTCCACAGGCCCTTCCAGTCCTCGATTCCGTGTGCGTTGGCAAGTTGAGGGACAAGCTTGATAATTTGGTCTTTACTTTTGACAAATTCAAGGCTGCCAGATTGCCCGGCTCTTTTCAGGTTCTCGTAGGACTCTTTGAGGTGCTTTTCAGCCTGAGGGTCTCCTGTAGTTGTGATGAGTCGGCCCTTGAGACAGTAGTTAGAGAAACATCATCATATTGGGCGACAGTTTGAGATGCCCTACAGTCTCGTGAAAAATCCCCTCCCACTCCGGTTGTCTCCAAGCATTCAAGGCTTCAAGTGCCAGCTCGGTGTAAAGAGGCTCATCATACTCGGTTCGAATAATTTTATTCAAATCATAGGCTGCCGAGTCCAGACTCGGGACGGGGTGGCGATCGATGCATCTGATGTTGGTATAGCCGCGCTTTGCGAGATGGTATGCTGTGCTGATGCCGAACGTGCCTCTTGATTGCTAGTGTTAGTTCCTCTCACAACCGAAACATGAAGGCCGCAACTCACGCGCCAATGATGACGATGCTCGAGTCTTTTGTCAGAGGGGTTTCCGCCATGGCTTACGAATGATTACGATTACGTTGAGGCAAAGAAAACAAAATGAGATTGTGAAGATGCAATTGCAGCAATGTTCGAGTCACACGCACACCGAATTGCGTATCAAGAGAAATGTAGGCCCGAAAATGATACGGACTCACATATGGTCCAACGCTGTCAAGATCAAGTTATGTCAGAAAATCATACTATGATTGGTTCAAATCCTTTCCCCTCACGCACAGTCACCAAAAGCTCACACTATCGAGTAAATGGACAGCTGATTTTCGGGGGGGCAATGCCGGCTTGGACCTTCCCCTTCGACTCCTCTTCTCCTCACCGTCACCGGCTTCGGAGATAAACCCCGGGGGACCCTGACCCGCGAACAAGCTTTCCAGGCCCGCATTACTCGCGATTCCCACTGCAACTGGACCCTGAAGACGTGCTGCCCGATCCACTACGGGACGCTGTGCAGATAGCTTGGACCTTCCCCCGGTCATCATCACCCGGGTTGTTCCAGTGTGTATCATGGAGAAACGAGTGGGAAAAAAGGTTATCTGGACTGCGGGGTCTACCTTAGGTGGTGTTCGCGGGTATGAAGCGATGATAAACGGATGACTTTGCAGATCGATGGTTTATGGGGAAGGTCGTTCACGAAGGCATACCACACTGTTCAGGCGTCTTGTACAAGCACCTCGGCAGATGACCAACTCTACGCGGTACGGTCTCAACATAAAGCTGCCCACGTATCATCTCGACTCCTTCTCAACGGCAATCACTTGTTGCACCTAAATTTCTTGCGCCAGTCACTCATTTCCTCGCCATGTCCGCCGCAACGCCAGACAAGTCCGGCGAGAAGCTGGCCGAGGCGCGTCCAGTGCCCTCGCTCCAGCAGGCGCAAGCACCGCAGGACGTCGACGTCGAGGACCCGGACAAGTCTATGACCTACGCCATCGGCGAGATCGAGGAGCACTTCGACATCGACTCGGACAACTCGCCCTTCCCCGAGGTCCGCGCTAACGTACCTAACACGGACGACGTCGCCATGCCGGTGAACACGCTCCGCATGTGGGTTCTCGGGGTCCTCTTCACCATGATCGGCTCCGGCATCAACCAGTTCTTCTCCATGCGCTACCCTGGCGTCACCATTTCGTCCCTCGTTGCCCAGCTCGTCGCCTATCCCGTCGGCTGCGCTGTCGCTCGTGTCCTGCCGGTGAAGAAGGTCCGCGTCTTTGGGCGGGAGATCGTCATCAACCCGGACCACTACTTCAACATCAAAGAGCATGCGGTCATCACCATCATGTCTAACCTGTCCTTCGGACCGTCGTGGGCTACCGACATCATCCAGGCGCAAAAGGCATCGGCGTTCTATGGGCTGGACACACCGGTCTCGTATCAGTTCCTGCTCGGTCTGTCGATGCAGCTGTTTGGTCTTGGAATGGCTGGACTGGCGTACCGTTTCATCGTAGAGCCGCCTCACATGATCTGGCCCTCGACTCTGGCCAACGCGGCGCTGTTTCAGACTCTCCACGGAAGGGCTAACCCCATTGCTGACGGCTGGAGGATCTCGAGGTATCGCTTCTTCTTGTATGTCTTCATCGGTGGCTTCTTCTGGTACTGGCTCCCTGGGTACCTGTTCACTGGCCTAAGCACGTTCGCTTTCATCTGTTGGGCGGCTCCAAGTGAGTAAATGCTCATCGTTGAGTAACGAAGTTTGCTAATTCAATTAGATAACGTGGTGGTCAATAATCTATTCGGCATGTCCACAGGTCTGGCCTACCTGCCCACCACATTCGACTGGTCTCAAATCGCCTACAACGGTTCGCCCCTGGTCGTTCCGTTCTGGGCCCAGGCCAACGTGTTCGCCGGCTGGGTGATCCTCTTCGCCCTCGTGACGCCGATCCTCTACTACACCAACACCTGGTACACCGCCTACTTGCCCTTCTCCGGCGCCGACACGTACGACAACACCGGAAAGATCTACAACGCAACCCGCGTCGTCGGCAAAGACGGAAACTTCATCGTCGAGGAATACGAGAAATACAGCCCCCTCTTCATGCCCGTCACCTTCGCCCTCAGCTACGGCATCTCCTTCGCGGTCATGAGCTGCGTGCCCACTTACATCTTCATCAACCACTACAAGGAAATCATCGGCGCCTTCAACCCGGGCAGGAAGAAGGACATCCACGCCCGCCTGATCGAGAAGTATCCCGACACCCCGTGGTGGTGGTACGCAATCCTGACTGTCATCGTCCTGGTCCTCTCGATCGTCGTGCAGGTGGTCTACAAGACGCAGATGCCGGTCTGGGGCATCTTCGTCGCCTTCGGCCTCGCCATGGTCTACCTCATCCCGACGGGCAGCGTCTACGCGGTGGCCAACCTCAACAGCAACGTCTTGACCGTTCTAGGCGAAATCATCTCGGGGTATCTCATCCCGGGCAAGCCGATCGTCATGCTCATCTTCAAGTTCTACGCGTACACTGGCCTAAGCCAGGCCATGATCTTCTCCTCGGACATGAAGCTCGGCCTGTACATGAAGATCCCGCGACGAACGCTCTTCATCGCGCAGCTGACGGCATGCGTCGTCGGCTCGCTGACGCAGAACGCGGTTCTTCTCTGGATGCTCAACCACGTCAATGGCATCTGCAAGGAAGACCAGCCGAACGGATATACTTGCCCGCAGGGGCGTGTCAACTTTTCGTCGAGCATTGTTTGGGGAGCGATTGGACCGGCTCGCTTATACAGCGTCGGCAAGATCTACTCTGGTCTCTTGCATCTCTTCTGGATTGGTGCTTTGCTTCCAATCGTCACTTTCTTCCTGAAGAAGCGGTTTCCGAACAACAAGTTTCTCCAGTACCTCCACTGGCCCCTTTTCTTTGCCGGCACCGGAAATGTGCCTCCAGCGACCGGTCTCAACTACACGTCCGCTTTTGCCGTTTCGTTCATCTTCAACAAGTGGCTCAAGGGAAAATACCCGCAGTGGTGGGCGAAGGTGGGTCCTTTTACGTGCTTCAGAGGTTGAGTGTACTTTGACCCGTGCTAACCACACTCCAATAGTATAATTACGTCTTATCTGCAGCTCTTGACTCCGGCCTGGCCATATCAGCAATTGTCATTTTCTTCGCCCTCGTGTTCCCCGGCATCAACCTCAGCTGGTGGGGGAACAACGTGAATAAATCAACGATCGACGGCCAAGGCACCCCCTTGAAAGCGATTCCCACCAACGGCACTTTCGGTCCAGCCAGTTGGTCATAAGAAACTTTGTTTTTGCTATTCGATACAGCTTATTTTCGTATAATCTCTGGGGCTGAACAAAACCAGGCTTTCCCGTAACGCAGATACCCATTTTCCAGCTTCCTACTCTGTTCCTAATATGACGATTCCCACGAATTTCAACGCTTTCATTGACAAAAACAGGCGAAACTGTGTACAATCTTCTCTTATTTTCCACGCAAAGCGCCCCTTTCCAGAATTGAGCCCAAAATTCACATAGAAGAGTCTGAGTTACACGCTCAGGCGAGACTAATATTATGGCAGTGCGGCGCGACAAAACGAGCCCAGTCGTTGAAGGCTTTTGGACTGGGCGACAGCTGTCGATCTGAAGACAGAAACGACGCAGCCTCTCGCTGCTTCCACACTTTTTCAATGACGAACCTTGTTCTTGTGACATTTGAGAGGGAATCCGACAGCTTGTCCAGAGCGTACAAGATGAAAGGCCGTGCGTGACGAGGCACCTCTTTATCGCCAAGATCTTCCGCAGCCCACTCTAGCTCTTCTGTAGGATCCAGCTGACAAGCAGTCATGAAAAGAGGCCATGTAAGCCCGGCCTTGACGTCCGCTCTCAAAAGCGTCGCAACGAGCCGCAGGATCTTCTTCACGCTCTGCCTAATAACGGGCGTGGCGGGGTTCGTGTCGTTGAGGGCGGAGTGCAAATACAACTCCACAGTCGACCGCTTCATCTCAACAGATGTGCGAATAATCTCATCCTCGCTGTCAGACTTGAGTTTCGGCTGCTGCAGCATCGCAATCAGCCGCATTCGCTGCCTCTCCAGGTCCTGCCAGCAGTCCTCCGCCGTCGACGCCGACAGCCGGTGGTACTTGAAACTGAGCTCCGTGATCTCGCCGATGATGCTGACGAGGTGCGGCGAGCAGCCCATCCAGAGGTCCAGCTCGTCCTCCTGCGTCGTCCAGAAGTCGTTGCCAAAGATCGGCTCCTCGCCGCAGGCCGTCCGCCCCATCACGTCGTAGAAGGCGAAGTAGCGCTCCGTGAACTTGATGATCTGCTCCCACGGGCTCTGCTGCCGCGCCGCCACGCGGGCGGCGTCGGAGGACAGGCCTTGGCGCCGGAACCGGATGAGATCGCGCGCGCCGCGTAGGTGGGTGACCCAGCGCTTGTCGCACTCGGCGATGATTTCCAGCTGGCACAGAAGCATCATCAACACGAGGATCTCCGAGTTTGCGGCGATGTCGATTGAAGATTTACTGTCCAGCGTCAGGCGGAGCGAGCGGATGACTTTGGCGGAGTAGCTGAGGGACACCGGCTGGAAGCTGGCGTCTGACCTCGCGCGGTGTGATGCTGCGAGGCCGAGGAGGGCGTGCATGAGAGCAGGGGAGGCGGATGAGACGGCAAAGGGGAAAATGAGGGCTGAAAAGGGGGACTCGTTTTTGGCGCACGGCACCGTCATCGGGCAGATGCGATCGAGGTAGTACGATAGTAAATGCGACTCTGCCCTGCTGTCGAGCTGGATGTAAGTCACAGGCCGCGTGAGATGGCTGATGTTGCGCCTGAGCGTGAGCGCCGTGTTTTTGCGGTCGTCGTTGGAGCTGTCGTCGCTGGAGGACGACGAGGACTCCTCGCCCTCGAAATCGGTGATAAAGGTGTTGAGAAAGCCGAAGGAGTGGACGCGGGTGGGTAGGCTCCAGTATGAAGGGTCCGGCGCGGTCGGCGGCGTTGTTGCGCCGGGTTTCTTCTTGGCAGCGCCGCCGGCGGCTCCAGACTTGGACCACACGCCGGCTCGCCCAAAGGCGCGGCCGACGTAGTCCGTCTCCCACTTGAGGATCTGCGCGTAGACGCAGTCGGGATAGCCACGGGAGGTACACGGCCCACAGTGAGGTTTTGCCTCGTCGCAGCGGATCTTGTGTAGCCGGCAGCGGTGGCAGCCGCGGTGGCTCCGGCGAGAGACCTGCTTTGTTGGATCTCGCCGGCGCGGCATTGCGGAGGGCGTGGCGGAACACCGGCGGCTTTTCGACTTGTGAGCTTGGAGGGCAGTGACAATGATCACGAGAGACCAGTGGAGAGTGTGCGTGAATGGAGTCGAAAGAAAGGCCGGGAACACCGCCGCTAACGCCTGGGATTGAATGGTGGACTGGGTGAATGGGGCCACGACATGGACTCAGGAGAGATTTCCGGGGGGACGACCGGGGCAGAGGTGAGGGGGCCGGAATCTGGAGCAACACATTCGGCTGACTAAACTCGACTGGGAGCCCAACTCCAAATCCCACCTGGGCCATCACCATCGCTTGGGGGCTACAGACATTAGAGTTCACCGGGATATGGCCTTCGCCCCCTGAGAGAGTTTCGGGGAGGGGAAACGCCCGAGGAGCAACTCTGTTTGTATTCAGTAACCGCTTGCTGTCACTAATCGTTTGACCAGTCATCTCAAACAAATCCTATCGTGAATAGAGTTGGCGTGATCCGCCTGCTGGTTCTAGAATTTCCGCGGTTGGTTGGTTTAATGATGACGAAGAGAAGTTGCGAGATTGAAACAGATGTTGCGCTAAGCCCTTGTGTTTAGAGGCGTTTCTGATGTGGAGTTGGTAAGCTTCATCAGCATGGATCCCGGATATCACATCCGCAAGACCAGAGTCTCCAAGCCCATGCCCACTGAGATTCAGGAGAAGCTGATAGTCTCTCAAAAACTCTTATTGAGACGATAAAGATGTTGTCTGGTATCATGGAGACTTCCCGAAGAAACGCCATCCCTCATTTCGTCTGATGACGGGAAAGTTGTGAAAGGACGATGCCAGCTGAAAGGACAACCGTAATGCAAAGCTTAAGCGTTCCACTAGGATCGCCAAACACGAGACGAGGCGGAAAAGTCCCAGTCTGGACAACGCATTCGTCCGAAGTGTGCGAAGACTTTAGACTCTGTTAAATAGTCAGTGTTCAAGTGTTTTCTCTGGTTGTAGCCACCTATCAGCATCGTCTCTGCTCCGTTTCTGTTGCGTTCACGACTCGCAACTCCACCGCTGGGTCCATGTGCGGCATTTTCCAGCAGCGTATCAACAACCAATAGGTCGGTTAGCTCAGTTGGTTAGAGCGTGGTACTAATATGTCATCTGACATGTTCAGTAATGCCAAGGCCGGGAGTTCAAGCCTCCCACTGATCATCCCTTTTTGCCCTCCCCTAGAAGGGTTGTAACGAAAAGGTTTTGCGTTGGAGAAGAGCTGGCTTTTTGGACCTGAGGGTGGCTGGCGGTGGGTGTGCGTGGTGCTGATAAGATAAGATAACTGACCCCACGTTCACAGAGTAGATGGCAATGAGTATCTCAGCCTGGACATCATACAAGCCACCGGGCCGTTTCAGTTTTGTGCGGATGCCAAATCCCACTCACTTGCAATGAATGGTCTTTGTGTCTGTTGGTTTGTTATTTTGGCAGGGAGCGCTCGCTCATGTTGTCCGCACGGCTGGAACGTGTCCTGCTGCCCGTTTCTGGCCTTCAGAGTTCGTGTAGTAATAGCGTCAATACATGCATCCAACCCCACCGCTTGGTAACTTTCAAGTTATTCTCAAGATGCAACGGCATACCGATTGTGAGTCAATCCGAATGATGGTTAATCAATATTTATCAGCATCGTATCAAGTCTCCCCTCAGTTCCCGCCGGCACACTCATCGACTCAACCCCCTTCCCCCTCAACTCCGGCTTCTCCAGGCACAACTTGGCCAACGACAGATAGAACGGCGAATCCGTCAGCACTGCCCCCTTCTTCCCGGGCGTGACGATCATATCCTCCGTCACCTTGAATCCCGTCTTCAGGCGCGCCGCAGCGATGGCGTCCTTCGTCTCGTCGTTGTCGATGCGCTCGACACGTACCGCCGACAGCTGGCTCAGCGGCATCCCCGCGCGCGCCCAAACCAGGGCCATGATCTCGCGCATCTTCAGGCGCGGCTTCGTATCGAGCTCTTTCCAGGCGTCTTTGATGGTGATTTGGCGTAGGAAGGTGTCGATTGTGAATTTGTCGACAACCATGCCGTTGCGGCGGACTTTCCACTCGGTGCCGGCGTTGTCGACGCCGTAGCCCATCTCTTCGAGCGCATCCTCGGGGGGCTCTTCTATCACAACACCGGAGGTGATGGATAGGAAGGCGAGGAAGGCGAGAAAGAGGTGGATAAGATTCATTTTGAAAGAGTGTGTTGGTGTTCTGAAAGAGTGTATAGGTGAGTGAGAATTAGGTGCGAAAGGGGTTCGACGAGGGCTTCAGCGCCGAATGATCAAGTTCGGGTGGAAAGTCCAAAGTGAGCATCATAGAGGGGGCGTCCCTAAGTCATAATCTTTCTTTTTTTTCCCCTTCTCTATTTCCCTATTTTAGCAACATATCCTGTCACCAACAGCCGAAATCTGTCTGCCCACCGGCATCTCTCATGATTTCTTGATGCAGTGTATTCAACAATGAGCACGGAATTACCGACGTGATGCCCAGACCAGCCATCCTTCATTTGAGTTATTCGCGTATGGCCAATCTGTCTCGTTGAAAGTGACAACGGATGCGCCCGAGGGTAAGGGTTCTCGTTGGCAGTGCAAAATGTGCGGAATACTCCTTGACGCGTCGAACTTGCCGAACTAATTATTTGGGGGGAAGCCTGGCCGTGGTTTGACCTGGGGGGTGGCCTGCGACCTGTCCGCAGCGATCAGACGACTCAAGGCCCGATCTATTAACAATTAAGGTTTGCAGCCGCTTTTCTTACAATCGGAACAATATTTCCAAGTTCGGCCAGACTCTTGCAAGGCAGTGATGTTACGTTTATGCGAGCCGAATCTCCTCCCGAATCCGAGGTACAGCAGTATTAGTCCTTATTTCCCACGTTATCAAGTACATACAACATGATCCCTGAATAGTTGTAAGTGGGATACCGGCCATATAAGTGCCTACGAGCGTCTAGGGTTATTGTGACGAATTGAAAATTCCGCCCCGGTCCCTACTTGATTTGGTGAGCTCACTTCTTTTAGAGCTGGTATGGAGGGTAACAAACCTCTAGCGACTGCACTGAATTATCCGGCTTCGCCTAGTGAGGCTATCAAAATTGGTTTTATCAAGGAGAAAAGGCTCCGTCGTAGAACCGTGGCCATGTGGAAGTCTACATCTTCGGTAATACCGCTCTGATTCAATCTTGATCGGCAGAAAACAACCGGCCAGGCTGTAGAATCGGCCACCTAGTTGCCTTCTCATAACTAACCTGTCCTCAAAACGCCCCCAATGACCACTTTCCAGCCGAATGTTTTCCTTCTTTGCGCCCCAGTCTCTCTTTACGTGTTTTGATTTCTCAGTCTTAGTGGTCGCTCTTTATGCCATTGGACAATATGCTTTTTTTCAACCTTCCACTCCTTCTGAGATATTGCCTCATCTTTTCAAACGGCGCATCGTCCCATCTACTACCGCGAGCGGGCGATGATCCTGGGGGACATCAATGGTTGGGTCATGACAAAGTCCCAGCCCTCACCCAGAACGCCTCCCCCGGCCTGGAAGGCCAGCTCGAACTTCGATTCAACCCCAGTCTCTACATCTCAGGAGGATGCGACATCTATCCCGCGGTCGACGCCAGTGGAAGTCTCGGGTAAGCAGAACCCTCTCGTATACTCCCCATCGTATCATCCCGGTTACCACCGACTAACATCCCCACCCAGCGCCGGCCTAAAGCCAACCGGCGGCGGACGAAGCGGCTGCGACAAAGGCGGCAACGGCCAGGTCTACGCCCGCCGCGGGACCAGCCAGGACCGCACCGGCATCATGTACAGCTACTACGTCCCCAAAGTGCGCTGGGGCAAGGGCAACGACGAGGGCCACCGCCACTACTGGGCCAGCATCGTCGTCTGGATCAACCGCTGGGGCTGCGACGCCGAGGACGTCCCGTCCGTCTGGCCCGTCGGGCTCTCCTTCACGGCGGACCACGCGACGTGGCAGACGGCCAGCGCGGGGGTGACGACCTACGAGGCGTCGGGCGTCGGGCTCGACACGCCGACGCGGCCGCGGATGCAGATCCACGATAATGCCATCACCCCGTTCGGGAACGGTGACGCGTCCAAGGCGTTTGGGCGCACGCTGGTGGGATGGGACTCGTTGCCGGCGGCGGCGCAGAAGGCGTTGGGGGATGTGAAGTACGAGCATACGGAGGTCCCGTTTATTGATGCCAATTTCCAGAAGTACATGGATGCGGCGTACCGCGAGAGCTTCTACGGAGGTCTGAAAGAAGATCAGGGTTGCGATGGTGGAGGGAAGACGCCTACGACGGAGGCACCGAGCTCGACGACTACGGCGCCTGCGATTGACGATCCGCTAAGGTGACGAAGATATAAGGCAAGCTGGAGTTGGGATCACTTGTTGTAAATAATGGGAACGGCCTTGTATGGAGCAAAGGGCGTCTGGTTGATACAATCAATTTATGGTATGGGATTTGGGAGAACAATGGTCTTGGGCGAGTAGGTGTAGAAACGAAACAATTGCAACGCCTCTCCCAATGACAAGAACTCGATGCCAGCATTCTGAGCTAAGCAAGCCGTCAACTACATACACTCGTCTGACAATCTTCCCCAATCACGAGAAATTAAGCCGATCCCCTCCGGGTAGGGTCTTTAGACTGCCCGTGATGTGGGGCCGTATATTCGGGCTACCTTAGTGCACCGGTCTGACTCAAGCATTCACGGGAAGCGGCGTTATGCATATTGATCATAAAGATTGAATTACGCTACAAGGACATTATGGTTCGCAATGATGATATCCTGTACCTGTCATCACCAGTAATTATATACGTTGAACGTTGCTCTTCTAATCCAACTGCGATACCGTCTCGCTGGTTTACCACGAAGAAGGTCCGATGAAGGAGCCATCGTCAGGAAGAATCTTCGTGACGGCAGCGCCGTCGGAATCCAGGTTGTTGAACGGCACAGAGTTACCCCACCAGTCAGGGAACTCGGTGTTTGACAGACCCAGAGCAAGGCCAGAGATGACGATGCAAAGGGCGGTACCAATGTCGAGAGCACCGGAGAGGGCGTAGTTGTAGCGAGCTGAGACAGGTTAGCCAAAGGAACCAGAAAGCGAGAAAAGAATAAGACTTACTCCACCAGCCGAAGAAGCGGCCACGGATCCACCAGTTGAAGATGAGACCGACAATGACCCACTGTCCCAACCACCAGGTGGTAGCGGGAGGGATCATACCGGCGGCGCCGAAGATGGCGGGGAAGAAGACGTAGCGCATGATGCTGCGGGGGTAGCGGCGCGCAATGAAGTACTGGACGACGGGGCAGACGAAGCCGATGAGCCAGAACCAGTTGACCCAGGAGTACAGCTGGCCGGCACCGAACATGCGTTTGGGGCCGATGACACCCCAGATGACACTGGCGTTGTAGAAAGTGCGGGCGTTGGGGCAGGTGAGACCCTGGGCCTGGGTGGAGGTGCAGACACCCTCGATGTTGCCACGGAGGAAGTTGTAGGAGGCGATTTGAACGAGGGACAGCCAGACGACAGCGAAGGACTGGGCGGCGAACATGGTGCGGGGGGGAATCTTCATGTAGTGGCCGACCTTCATGTCGGACACGTACTGCAGACCGTTGTAGCACAGCATGTAACCCCAGGACTTGAACAGCATCATGGCGACGGGGCGGCCGGGGGTCATGTAACCGACAATCATCTCGGTGACGACGTTGAGACCGGTCTGCTGGTTGGTGACGGCCTGGATGATGCCGACGGGCAGGATGAAGAAGGCGCCGATGAGAATGCAGATGATGTACGCCCACCAGGTCAGGTGGGTGTTCCAGACCTGGCACGCAATCATGCCGAAGGCGAAGCTGACGGCGAACATGGCCATGAACCACCACTCGGGAGCCTCCTTGTACTTGCGCATAAGCTTCAGGTGGACGTCGGCCTCCTCGTTCTTGGCGGAGCGGGTGCGGGCGATGATGTCACCGCCGTAGAAGAGGGCGACGTGGGTAAGAGTTGAGATCAGGCCAGCGAAACCCATGCCGTAGCTGAGGGAGAAGGCAGGGCCGAGAATGAGGGGGGAGTACTCCTTGTAGGCGGTCTCGTTGAAGGTGAAGTCAGGGGTGAGAATGAGACTGGTGTTGTAAGTCTGGGCGAAGTGGTCAAAGTTGGAGTTGGCGCTGATGGGAAGGTAGCGATAGAACTCAGGACCGCCCCAGGCAAGGCCAATGCAGCCGAGCATCATGATGATGATACCAATACCGACGTTGGCGATGGCGAAGGCAGGAGTCTGCAGGGGAGACAGCAGGAAACCGGAAATTGTGCTCCAGTCGAAGGAGATGGGGATGAGACCGAGACCGGTCTGGCCACCAAAGACCTGGTTGACGACGACGTTGTTGGGGGCAATCCAGCACACAAAGGTGAAGATCTGGAGGAACTGGGCAAACACCTCGGGGATCCACTCGTAGACGAAAGTACTGGCAGCCACAATGAGGAAGAACTTGTAGCGGCCAATCCTCCAGCCGTTGGTAAGGGCTGGGTCCGAGGACGAGTGGTCGTGGAGGGAGTTCATGACGGTGGTCGTGACGAGCGTCGCGGGCCAGACCATGGCGGCGGGCCAGACGAGGTAGCGGCGCAGGATACCGGCGATACCCAGACCCATGGCCTGGGTCGAGATGATGAGCAGGATCTGGAAGCCCCAGCCGAAAAACTGCTTGTAGAAGATCTCCTGGGCGAGGAGAATGTCGATGGCGTAACTGGCGGTGGCACCGGCGGCGGTCATCATGGTGATGACGGTGTGCTCCTTCATGTTGAAGGGACCGGGGTTGAGCTGGAGAGGAACACCGGCAATGTGCCATGTCTTGTCGGGGAAGACCTTGGCCCAGTAGACACCCGCGGGGTAACTGATCAGTTGCACAACGGTCTGGGTGATGATGATGGGGGAGCGACGGAGGCCGAGGAGAATGTTGCAGGCGGCGATGATGGTGCACATGATGGCGCCAATCACCCACGCGCGGATCGTGTTGATGGGCAGATCGGGGTCGTCGAAGGGTTGGACCTGCGCCAGTCAGTCTCATAGCTCACGATTTGGTTATTCCTAGGGATGAAGCATACCGAAGACCGGACCTCGGGGTAGGGAGAGTCCTCGTGGAGAGCCTCCTCGACGGCCTTCTCCTTCTCGTAGTCGCCGGTTGCCAAGGCCTCCTCGGCGACGTCGAGCTTGTCAATGTCCAAAAACGGATCCCACTTATGGATCTTCTTGAACTTCTTGAGCTCCGCGTCGGGGTTGACCTCGGCGTCGACACCGGTCGCGACGGCGTCGACCACGATGGGCCGCTCCGACACCTTGCCGCGCCACTTGCTGAAACCCATTGTCGTTTCTCTCACTGTTGGGCTTGGTGTTGTGGTGGGTGTCTTGAGTTAGGCCCTGAGTTCTAAGAGACAGAAACTCAAAGGGGGAGAGAGGGTTGAGGTTGTTGGCCGTGACAACTGGAGAGCCAAGAGCAAGAGACGTCCTTCGACGAGGGCGGCGCGTCAAGTTGTATTTAGATGCGCAGCTCATCTGCGGTCGCCTCGCCTCGCCCTTTCCACCACCACCACCACCACACCCCGTTGTCGACCTCCCATATCGGCGGTCGGTGGGCCGAGATACTGACCTGCCTAATGGAGTCGCACTGCGAAGCGGGCCAACCCCTGGCGGAGCATCGACCGATACGAAATGGCTAGATATTGCGGCCAAATGCGCCCGGAAGCTTGATTCAACTGGGCGCAACGCAGCGCGGGTGTTCGGTTGGGTAACTGGGTTGGCTTGACTACACAACCTTGACAGGCGCACTGACGTGCCCGATTAACGAAATCGCCCCCAGCTTGTGCCAATCGTTCGTCGCAAAAGGTCCCCTGGCTCGCTATCTCCCACAGATGGACAGATGGACATGCTTCGTCGCCACCATCTAGAAGGAGGGTGGGCGGTGGGTGGATGGAAAACGGTGACTTTGGACCTTGGGCGTGCCGAAAGAGGAGACAAACATGTCGATTGATAGGACACACCGGCATGAGGAGGCAGCGCACCACCCACGCTGCAGAGCTAGATGCCTCTAGTCCCGCGTTCGAGACAACCGCGAACGACCGACTTGCTGGAGACAGGCAGCATGGTATGTGGGAGGGTGGTGTTCTGGGGGTGGACTTTTGCTTCCGCGTTTCTCCACCCGCTGATAGGGATGGATCATGGGGGGATGCTTGCGCTGACTGGACGATATTATGAGAGGCACGATATCTGGTGCGACTCGAGCACAGTACCACTAGGTATCCTTCGGCTCTGGAAATGACATGACCAACACCCCGTTTTGATAGGCTATGTCGACTATAGAAGTGGCAGGTATGTGGCGCTCTAAGGGCGGAGCGGTTGGTCGGAAACCATGAGCGTAAATGATCCATCCCGCTGCCACAACCGCCCGCCGGCGCCCTCCGTTGTCGCTCCTCCAGGAACGGAATTCCCATCGCCATCAGCTCATTCCGGCGGACGTCGGCGGAGGTCAACAGAGGAACATTACGAAATAACTACGCCGTTGAGCCACCGAGAGCCGCCTGCTAGATCGATCGCCAAGGGGGCTGGGCGCCAAGCTGGAGAGGCAGACAATTCGGAGGACGAACCGGCACGGGATGGCGGCCAAGAAGCACCAAGCAGCAGACCAACACAGTTAAGCAATGCCCAAGACGGGTGGCCAAGAACACCAAGGTCGGGGGATAAACAGCTGGGCAACGCCCGCGATACGGTCAACGGCCGAGGGGGAGGAGGGGAGGAAATCGGGGAATGGCCGTTGGCGCCCCCAATTGGACGGCGAGTCTAGCTGCCGTCGCCACTCCCCGAACAAAAAGTCATGCAAAGGGACGCACGAGTGGATCTGCCGCGTGCAAAGGGACCTTGGGAACTATGGGGAACCAGGGAGCTCCCTGTCTAGCCTGGTTCCCTCCCAGGAGGCCAAGACTTTTTGCAGTTAATCATCCGAACAAACCCCTGCAAGGGCACGCGAGACGACGGCCACTCAGAGACCGCAAGACAGGGACGTCTGGTCGACCGTTCAGGAAGGAAGCCGGAAGGGACGGCAGAAGAGCCACCCACGAGAATCCGCGGAGGGAGACACACCAATCAGCTCGGTGGAATGTCATCGCGGCTGTCAGGTTAATGACACAAGACCGACCAACCGGTTCAAAAAGTTCCTTCGCTTCCTCCGCAAAGAGGATCAGAGACCCAATCTGCGCCCTTTTGCCCTCTTGCAGACATGAACAAACGTCCCTCTAAGCTGGTAGCCGCGCCCTGCCTGACTGGTTTGACTGGATCATGCCTGCGAGCTGGACCCGAGCTGCTGGAGAGGGATGGTTCGTCCGACGCTTTCGATTGGAACTTCCTGTTGGGTGCATCGGCCTTCCATGCAATCAAAAGGTCCCTGGCGTGATTGTTGGCGATGGCGAAGGCAAAACACACGCAAACATGCCGCTAGTTGTGTTTGCTGGTGAGAATGGAAGATGTAATTCACTTTTGCCTGCCGACGGCCCAGCAAATCATGTTGCCACTGACTCGGGCGTCAACCTCGGCATCTTTCTCGTCGCAGTGAGACCATTGAACGCCTCCGACCGAGGACCTGCTCTTTCGAGCAAACTGTGTCTAATGACAACTGTACGTAAACAGCCTGCATCACCAACAGGCTGGGTGTGTTCCCCAGTGTTGAGATTTAAGGTTATCGATGCCATTTCGAAAAAAACGGATTCTTGTACGTAAATCTCCTGTCATTTCCCCAGGTCTCCGCTGGACCGGCTGGGACGGCGTCGAGCACGGTGTCGCGCCTGCACACATCGTACGGCGTGCGTGTCCCGAGTAACGGCCCATGGGGAAATTGGACCAGATGAGCTTGTTCAGGCGACCTGCCGCTATTCCGCGTGGGATAATCCAACTTTCCGCAACTTTGCAAGCGAGTTACATTGCAGAAAGATCAATCATGGGGGCCCCGGGAGCTGGATAGTCGTCTTCTCCCATAATTCTTACAAAAATGGCAGCTGAGATGGAGAACGGCTTTGATGTGGCCCCATCCATGATATCCGGTCTCCGAGGACTTGCTCCCAGCATCACCGATGATCGCGGGGTGGGCGAGCCCGGCGGGATCCAGCCCGGTGCAGCTTCAGCGCTGCGCCTCGGACCAGAGTGACATCCCTTCCAGCCATGCGGGCTAGCCCTGCCGCGGAACAGCTGCATACAAGGTGGTGCAGAATCATGGATATTTCGGAATCACGACCTGTGTCTATCGATAAAGAACGTCCGCCTAATTGGCCTGCTGAAGTCTGGATGGAGACCGAACGGTCCCAGAGATACGAGCTGTGGCCACCTCGACACCACCTCGACGGTTCCCGGCCCCCCGTCTTGCTTCCGTAATCTTGGGTATCTGGAGTCTCAATGCATGATGCAGGCGGGGACCCTGTCCTCGGTTGGAAGTCGTACCGACGCCAGAATAATTCGGTGACAATCTGCGGGGAGCTGGAAGCTTGTTTTTTTTTTTTGCCCTTTTGGCAATGAGGTGGCGTTGGTCTCGTGGAATGGGGTTCGGACGAATAGGAGGCTCGGTTTTGATAATGTTTGGCGTTGATCAGAGACATGTCAAGTTTGTCAGATTGCCACACGGTTACGGCGGCTGCCCGCCTTGTCTTGTTGGTTCTGTGATCGTTGATGCCTTTTGCGATTGTCCGGCTCACGCCCGGGTTACATTCACTTGCCTATTCGGGTTCAACGAGACTACTGAATGAAGGATTTGATGTGTTCCTTCGGCTGAGTTGTCTTGTACCTGGATAAGCGTGGTGTGTTGTTACGTGTCACCGATGATTGTGTACTCTGATCGGGTGTCTTAGGGGACTGTCGTGATTCAGCAGCCACTGCCCTCCCTCACCTTACTGAGCGTTGATCAGTGGCCACCATCGGCGGCGGCGATTTTGTCATGGGGAACTCAGCGAATTCCCACATATGCAATGAGAGCGGATCACTGATGCCTAGTGTTGGAAGTGCTCCTTCCGAAAGGCCGACGTCGAGCCAACTGCTTCATTATGAACACCTTGATGAGACTTTCATCATCAAGGCATACGAACTTCCTAATGCGTGAGTGAGCTTATTCATGTCTAAGTGCCATGATGACACACCTGATGCGGCAAACCTGTGTCAGCTCGCCTCGCGGAAGGCTTCCTTCAAGAACAAAAGACAACCGCGCATTTGAATAGCCTCTTATCTTGGCAAATGATCTGATCTGATGTCAGTCTTGGAGCTCGCTGACCAACCGGTCGTCTAATGCAGCGGAGTTGGCTGCAAGAAGGCATGACGGCAGGATCAGAATGAATGAAGTCCAGCTAAGACTTATGTCTCTAGGAGCGGCCACTGGCACCGTCGTAGAGAGGTTATCGCTAGAACTTTAGGAAATCAGATCTTGAGCTGCGGTAGACGTACGTTGTATTTCGTCGGTTCCAAGGTAGTGATCACTGGTCGCTTCCCGTTGACCGAGTGGACTCAGACTCGTCTCACCAATCCGACTCCTAAGCCTTCAGACAGAGTTGGTCGAGCGTTCATCAATCGCAGAGAACACTCCTAATTGGTTGAAGTTACCTTCTTGCGTCGGGCGTCACCTCTTGCAGTGTATTCTTACTCTGCGGTAAAAGTTGAGCGATTCGAAGCAATATATGAGAATCCAAGCTCACCCATAATATTAGATATACATCAAATTATAACTCCTCGCAGATGTGTAGCATGATCATACACCTGCAGAATGGTGCAGCACGATTCATCCACAGACTCTCACGTAAGACAATGCGAGATCCGATCACCTCGGCCGATTAGCTCGGTGCCTTGCACCGCCGCCGTGGCTGACATGTGCTCTTCCGATCTCCGGGATCCGGCGGGTCACTGCCGAACATCGCCCCACCGCTTGAACTCTCGCATCGCATGCACCAAAACGGAAGTCCCTGCGGAAGTCGCCGTGGCCCGGAACGAGACGGGGGTAGTTGGACCCTGCGATGGTTCTGAAAAGTTCCAGAGCAATTGACGTTTTGCCTTTTGTTTCGCAGGCCAATGCTGGTCGCTAGAATGATTGAGTTGCGCAGAAGAAACTATGACACAATGAGCCTGTTGAAGCATCCAGTAGGAATGAGTGACGATGAATAACCACATCACCAATATTATTGCCATCGACAACAGAACAGTTTATGTAAAGGAATCTCATGGTCTAAGTAGTCAACTATCTCGAATAAACTGACAACAAGGCGCGGTTGACTTTGCTGGGTAGTTTTCTTTCTCTTGTCAATAGTGAGTGGTGTATAGTTGCTTGCAAGTGCAACAGGGGAACCATAATATGCTCAAAAGACTCAAGAGACGGCTCAGAGAGTTTAGATGAAGGTGTGCTGGTCACTACGTCTTGCGTATCTTAGGGCAAAGTCTCAACAGTTGAGTCCATGGGCGACTAACCAGAATGGTGCCCCAGAATTCAATATTTGCATCCTTTGAGTCATCAGCTAGTTGGTTGGTTGTCTAGCTGAGTTGACATTCATGTGGAGAAATTGTTACAATGTACACAACGTTGTTGACATCAAATCTCAATGGCCTATTGACCATCTTGAGCTCCACCAGAACAATCCAACTGGGCTCGCAAGCTAGAAACATCTTGATCGTTGATGATAACGATCAAACCGTTATAGTCAACTGTCGCATTTGAAGGAGTTTCTTCAATCACTATGATCATAATTATTTTCAACTTACTGACTTCCCACGTAGTCTCCGCCATGACTTGCGATTATCTTAAGATTCCAGATATCTTCAATACATTCATTCAATTAATGATCAGAATCTATAGAGACGTAAAGATGAAATCGACATCCAGAAACTACTTGTCTACGGGCCTGAAATTGGTGGCTTTCTATCCAAATTGTTCGTTGTTGATCTCCCAAGTCAAAACAGTTGCTTCCGAGCAACAGCGGGGCTGACGGGTAAAGTTGAATTTCCTTTCTGGGAACAGTTGAACTACCGGGCAGATGATGCACGAGTGTGGCAATGGCATAATGCTAAAACTCAAGGATTCCTGTTATATGTGTTGCTGTGTTGTTCAATTCGGAATTTGAATTTCTGTTTAAGAATAGATCAACTCACCGTCGGTAAACATGTGTAAGTGCGAATGCGAATTGTTGAGGCTGGTGCCGCGCAGCCACGTGAAGCAGCACCGCCAGGCCGAGGCAGTAAAACCGTGGTTACAGAGAAGAAACGTATCCGCCCCGCCCCAGCCAAGGAAACTATCCGAGCAAGAACAGTAGCTCAACAATGCCCGCCAAAACAAACAATGCTAGGCACTTGCCAGGGAAGGAGGGTTTCTCTCTTTCAGCTTCCCCAGCATTAGCGGGGTAACGCTTTGTATGGGGATCATTTCCAATAACTGTAAACAACTAATGATGCGATCGTGCGCGATGGCACCGATGCATATCGACCGCCGGCCGAGTGGTCGGCGAATCCATGCCCTGCGCCTTCCCTGTCAGAAATGCACATCACAGTTGTTGTGCATGATTATGTTCGGGAAGGTTGTCTCTATTCTCGAAGCTGCTCTGGGTGATCATTGGCACGTAACCTGTTTTTCGGGTCCCATCTCGAATTGGCTTTTCTTTCAGAAACCGAAGGGCTGGACCCCTTTGAGCACCAGCACCCAGGCAGTGGAGGCTGCTCTGCGGACGATTTGCTGTGGAGGATCGCTGGGCGGCCTCCGCATTGTTTCATGTTTCGTGGCCGGACCCTGGCCTCAGCTCCGCGAAGTGCCGGGCGCCTGAAGCTGCGGCTCTGGGAACACGTCATAGCTCAGGGCTACCCCAGACTTGGGTCGTTCATGCTCTAGGGGACAGCTTTGTGTTTGGCGGCCAAGTGGTGTAAGTCATCCGAGGCATCAGACAGCATGTGAATCACGATGTTTTGTTTTCTCGAATGATAAAAGGGGCTTCGACACCACGATTGATTAAGAGTGTGAATCATCATCATCACGCAGTCTACACAATAACATCGAGTTAAACACTATTCAACCAATCACACACACCAAATACCACACCAATCCATCATAATGTCTTTCGCCGATATCTCCAAGAGCTTGAGTGACATTGAGCGCAAGGTCACGAAGTCCAACAAGATCATCGCAAAGGGCGCCGACTTGAACTATAAGGATGCCATCAAGCTGGGCACCAAGTCCAACTCGATTTGCAACACTATCAAGAAGGGCATTAAGGATTACGGAGTAAGTTCCCATTGAACCATACCCCACTATGTGAGACGCGCTCCTTACATCTGAACAGAGCTTCAACCCTACCGACGATGAGGCCAAGAAGCTCCTCAACCAGATGAGCACCGTCGTGGATCTGACCGAGACCCAACTGAACTCCATGGTCGCCAACCAGGCCCAGTTTGACAAGCTCAAGGTTGGTGGCTTGGTGAAGAAGAACGTCGAGAAGACGGAGGTGGCCAGCAAGGAGCTGTCTCAGGTCATGGTTTCCAAGGCCCCGGCCGACATCAAGGGCGAGGCTGAGGCCCTGGAGAAGAGACGTGCCGCTGCTTTCGGCAAGGCGACGGCGGCCTTTGCTGGTGCCACGGGCGGTGAGGACGAGCAGCTCGGCGATGACTCCGACTAGGCGATTGGAAAGGGTAGATCGCCTGTATGAGCAGAATAGCGAAATACATATTGTCAAGTCAATTTCGATTCTAAAAGATGCATGTGAAAATTTCTGTAGTGCGAGAGTTAATACAAAGTTAGTTCTTGCATGGATTGATTGAGACAGATTTGACAGGTCAAACGGACGTATACTGGATCAGACGAGGGCTGCAGGATGGTAACTTATCTACGAGCGAATTACCAAGCTACTGAAGGCAGGTTGATTTAGCTGACTAGAGTGATCATGTATGAAGCAAAGATTCGTCCGGGATTTCCACCCGGAAACGGGGTCTGTGGGGGCCGGGCCGAGCCGGCTGAGTGTGGTGGTCCGAAATGACTAGGGATAATGTCCACTGACTCATTTCAAGCCGAGGCTAGATAAAGTCTTGGGCTACCTACTCCCCTAACCCTATGAACATAAGATATGGTTGTGTGGATGTCAAAGTAATTGAAGTCGTTTGAAAAACAATTGATGTGGTAAAGACTGACGCTAACTTCATCCTCTAATTGTAATAGCTCTTACATGTGGGCCCCCTTACGTGCATCACCATCAGCCATCTCATTATAAATCGTATCTTCCCTAACGGACGTTGACCATGCCTAACGTGTTCCAACGCCTCCGAAAACTAGTTCCATTTTACGAGAAAATGAACATCGCTATAGCTTCGCCAACTTTGTCCAATATCTCAGAAGGATCCTGGTCGTGCATACTCTTCAGAGTCTCGGATCCGAGGATTTCTGCTAGCTTGAGACGAAAACTCATGGTATTTGGTTTGGTTCTATCGTATGGGGTACTTCCGGAATCGCGCGGTATGTTGATTATTTGAAAGTGGTCATTTGAAGCCTGTCTTTGCGTGAGTATGTGTGTCATCTGTATTTACGCTGGCAACGGAGTCTAACAAGAGAAACGTGCTGGGCAAAACTTTATTTCTTAGAAACAAATTTGCAAAGGTGGGGAACTCTGAAAGAAGAATTGGTGGACTGCTTTTGTTTTTCTTAGTGAATGCAGTGAGAAAAATTGGAAGAAGCTCCAAGGGTGTATGGGCTGACTTAAATGTCACATCGTAAGTCTTTGAATATGACTACTGCAAAAAGCTGAGCATTAGTTGGGATGCAAGGCAGACTAACTAACCACCAATTCAGTACGCTAGAGCTTTTGTGGGTGATCTAGGCCATTTGGCGAGGCTCTCAGCGACGGTCACCGGGGGGGGGGGGGGGGGGGGGGGACTGTCACTGGGGCTTAGCCGCACACTTCATGGCACAATTCAAGCAATTTGCTACAGGAAAGAAGACATCATCTAGGCATAGCCTTCGGCAGGTGTATTTTCCGCTGATAATTTGTGAAAGAAAAACTTTTCTATGGTTGGTAGAGGTCTTGGCAGTGTGGTGAGCGTACGTTGTGCAACCCCAGCCAGCTCCCTCTGTGGCGATTCCGACAACTCCGGCTTACATATTTCTAAAGGACTACGTACAGATTGTTCGAGTGATACATCATGCCACGTAACTTCGGGGCTCGGCCACGGTCGTCGCATTGCTCCCAACCAAAATGAAAGGCAAGTCATCTTGATGTTGAGTTGGTCTCGTCAGACGGCCAGTCCAAAGGAGGCGGAAGGTAAGTGCATTCAGAAAGATTGCCGAGAGTGCAGACTTAGAATCGCAATGAGGTGGCAAAATTCCCGTACAGACGGTCTCAAATATTGCGTAAGACTGAAGAGAGCTTTGTGCTCGGAGGTGTATTTTGAAACGCGAAGGCTTGTGAAAACCAATCAATCTAAGGGTGACATGGTGAAAAGAGATGTAGGTGAATACTCCAGTTGTCTATTCCATATTTTTGGAACAGTAAACCGCGTTCTTTTCAACACGTAGATCAGTATTTCCTCACCAAAGCTGTCATATTTCTGCACCCTTCTCTTACTTGGAAATGCCCCATCACCGGTCACAATGTCAATCAGCTGTGGCGAATCCCTTCGCAAAGGTGCGTGATTGGTTACTAATTTAAGTATTTCTTATATCGCCATTAGCTACCTACACGGGCACTTCCCTCCTACATACAATCCCGCCGGCACCCACTGTTAGTGCCGTGCTGGGTCTGCAACCTGAACACTAACACCACCAAATCAACCCCCTAACAACCGGAACCCTCGCCCGCGATGGCCTCACAGCCGGCCGCGGGCCCCTCGCAGGCCCCTAGGGGCCTCTCATCCTCTATGCATAGTCTCCCCCAGACCCCTCCCCCCCCTACCTCCCTACCTCCACGACCGAGGGGCCTCACGCCCCCCCCTATCCGGCCCTTGGGAAGGGGGCCACGATCGGCCACCGCCGCCCTCCAGCAGGCTCGAGAGGGTCAAGCCCTCCGAGATGAGGCCCTGGACCTCCTCGCCAGAGGCCTAGATGCCCTCATTGGGACGGCCCCAGCACGACTGAAGGCTACAGCCCAGGGCCTCATCGATACCTTTACCCGGTTTGCAACCGCAGAAATCTCTGGACCCACCCCTGGCCCCGGCAGTGGAAAAACGTATGCCCAGGCAGCTAGTAGCTCTACCGCTAGCGGCCCCGGCCCCAGCCCCAGCTCCAGCCCCAGGTTGAACCCAGCAGCAGGCCGGCGGGCCACCAGCCGCACACGCCAGCCTAAGCAGACCCAGGACCTCCGCCTACTAGTTCGGCTCCCTGCAGAACACATCCCTACCTCCAGAACCCTAGCCCCTCACTCAGTTAAGATGGTGGTAACAAAAGAGCTTAACTTACAGCCGCAAGACCTAGTTGAGGTCCGCCATACTGCTACAGGCTTCTCACTTCAGCCCCAGAACAAGGAGATCCAAGCTTTACTTCTCCAGAGAGCCCCTGAGATCAAAAGCTGCCTTACAGCTGAGAAGGTTGAGGTGCCCACTAAGTGGCATCAGTATATCGTCCCATTCTGCCCCCTCTACTTTACTAGCCTCGATGGTAGTAAGGTTGGCATAGAATCTGAAATAGAGGAAGAGGTCTTCCTAAAGACAAAGCAAAGACTTATCTCCTGGCGCCCAACCCGGGATAGCCCTGATCTAGCTACAGCTACGCAAAGCCTGGTTATCGCCCTCCCTCAATGGGTTAAGGAAGGCTTCCGCCTGTTTGGACAGTCAGGTCCTGCTCGTCTGCTCCCCCCAAGGAAGCATATCCCTAAACGACACTCTCCTGGCTGCCAAGGCTTTCACTCAAACCGCTACTGCACCCGGAAACCCCTCTGCGAGAACTGTAGCAAACCCTTAGATACTCATAAGGCTGGGATCTGCTTAGTTAGGCCTAAGTGTGCTAACTGTCATGGGCCCTTCCCAGCAAGCCATGCAGACTGCCCAGCTAGGCCCCTACTGGTTAACAGAAACCTTACTATTCCAAGCCGGAAAGAACTGCGAGGGATCCAGAAGGTTGGAGAGAAGGCGTCAAACGACCTTCTAGCAAACCAGGCTAGCTCCCTAGGAAGCAGCACACAGCAAGCTGAGGCTAGGCTAAGCGCTACTTCTAAGCGCCCTCGACCCCTCACACCTACGCAAGACTCAATTATTGTTGCAGATACTGCTAGTATAGCTGGGAGCAGCAGTATGGATGAGGATGAGGCTGAAGACTCTGAAACCCTCCCCCCCCTAACTAACCGCCCTATCCATCCACTCCCAAGCAGCAGCAGGAGCCAGAGGGTAGCCCAGAAGCCTGACTATAACGTTGTTAATGCCTACACCCACCTCGACCTCGACTCAGAGCTATAGGCTCAGGCCAGATACCCCACAGGTACTACGAGTTGCCCAGTGTAATGTGGGGAAGAGGAGCCCGGCCCATACAGCTCTCTTAGAGCTCTGCTGGGCAGATCAGATCGACATAGTTTTGGTCCAGGAACCCTGGATAGGCTATAGAGATAAGATGCAGATTAATACACACCCAGGCTTTAACTCCTATGTACCAGTTGACTTCTGGAACAACAGAGACACAAGGCCTAGGGTTATGACCTACACACGCAAAGGTCTAAGGCTGCAAATACAGCAACAAAGACCTACCCAATCAAGAGATATCTTATGGGTGAAAGCTGGCGACCTCACTATTATGAACATATATAGGCCGCCAGATGAGCCTATAAACCAAGCAACCAGCCTCCTTCTAGATTATCAACCGCCAGAGAGAGCCCTTATCGCTGGGGACCTTAATGCCCGCCACTCCTCTTGGGAACCTGGGTCCCCTAGCCGGAATCGAGGAGACGATATTGCAGAATGGGCGGAAGGCTACAATCTTCTGTTTATTGGGGAGTTTGGGGCCCCTACCCATACCCACGGGCATACCCTCGACCTAACCCTCTCAAATATTCCCTTTACTGAGGCTTATATCAGCCCACACCTACACCCAGGGGCTGACCACGAAGCCATCACAACAACTATCCCTATGAGTAGGGCCCAGGAACAGGGACGCCAGGATAACCAGCTCTCAGTCCCGGAGTCAGCCCTACCACGGCTGATCGACCTAGTAAAGGCTGGGGCTACAGCCTTACCTACTCTAGGGGAACTGCCCAGCCCAGCAGAGCTGGACACCCTAGCTGCCCAACTGGTCAGCCTCTTCCATACAGCTATTCAAGCTGTAGGCAAGAGACGGACTAATCAGGGTAGGGGAGCCCCCTGGTGGACAGAAGAATGCTCAGTAGCCCACCAAGCTGCTATTAAGGCTAGGCGCCAACAGGCCCAAGAACCTGGGCTGGTCATACCTCCCCCTATCCTAGAGGAGCAAAAAGTCTTCCTAACAACTGTGAGAAGGGCGAAACGCACCTACTGGACTGCTAAGATCGAAGAGGCTAAGACAGACCAAGACCTATATAAAATTATAGGCTGGCGGAAGTCTAGCCTAGCAGTTAAAGCTCCGCCTCTGATAGTGGAAGGACAGACGATCAGCAATACCCACGATAAAGCCCAAGCCTTGCGAAAGGCTCTACTAGAGCGATTTAGTGCTACAGACGACCTATCTGGGAACCCTTTTAGTACCCCAGTGGTTGTAAGTCGTATTATACCCTGGCAGAATACAGTTAGCATAGAGGAAGTACGCCAGGCTACTCTGACAAAAGCTACAACCCCTGGGACTGATAGGATTACTACAAAGTTGCTACAATGCACCTGGGGATTAGTAGCCAAGCCTATACAACAGCTCTTCCAGGCCTGCGTTCAAGTAGGCTATTTTCCTAGACCCTTCCGCAATGCGGAAATTATCATGACCCAGAAGCCAGGGAAAACAGATTTCTCTAAGACTGGGTCTTGGCGCCCAATATCCCTGCTGTCCTGCTTAGGCAAAGGCTTAGAGCGGCTGATAGCAAAGAGGATGGCCTACCTTACTATCCTAGAAGGGGTTGCCAGCCCACAGCAGGTTGGAGCCCTACCAGGGAGGGCTGCAGTCGACCTGACAACCTGTCTAACCCATGAGATTGAGAGGGCTCTAGATACAGGGCTTACTGCGACGCTAGCAACAATGGACGTCAAGGGGGCGTTTGATTCCGTCTTACGAAACCGACTTATTGTCAGGCTACGACAGCAGGGCTGGCCTAGTAGCCTGATCAGACTGATCTACACCTTCACCTCTAGCCGAACAGCCTGCGTCAGGCTAGAGGATACTACTACAGAGGACTTCCCTCTATCCTGTGGACTACCGCAAGGCTCTCCACTATCCCCTATCCTCTTCCTGCTCTATATAGCTGATATCCTAGCTGATGATCGGAAGCTACGGTTTGGCTATGCAGATGATATAGGCTTAGTAGCTACTAGCCCCTCGCTAGAAGAGAACGCTACAGCCCTAGGCCAGGAGATCAGTAGTATCCTCAGCTGGGGAACAGAAAATAAAGTCGCCTTTGACCCAGCTAAGTGTGAGGCAATCCACTTCAGCAGAAAACATCAACAGACAACAGACCTACCAGATATCCAAGCCAGAGGCCTAACTATCAAGGCCTCAATAAAGCCTATAAGATGGTTAGGGGTCTGGTTTGATAGGAGACTCACCTTCCAACACCATGTAGGAATAAAAGTAGCAGCAGCAAAGAAGGTAGCCTATTTCCTACAGCACCTTACAAACACAAAAGGGGGGCTCCCAGCAGCTGCAGTTCGAAAAGCAGCTATTGCTTGCGCCCTCCCAATAGCCCTATATGGAGCTGAGACCTGGTATGCAGGCTTGACCAGACCAGCCCTGAACAGCAGCACCAGTATAGTCGGCACAGGACAGAAGGGTTTAGCCTGTAGAGTCGGAAGAGTTATTACAGCAGCAGCAAGGGCTATCCTACCTGTCTGGAGGACCACACCAACCAGTGCCCTCATCCGAGATGCTGGCCTACCAACAGCAGAGGTGGCCCTTGAGGCAGCGCGACTACGCTTCGCTACACGCCTACAGAAGGTTGACCAACAACATCCCTTGGTCCCAAGGCTTCTACAGCCAGGGCGGCAGCAGACCAGGCTCCAAAGAACAGCTGGCCTCTTACCTAGGTGCCCAAGGCCAGCACTCCTACAGCCGCAATACCCCCTAGGGTCTCACCACCCTATAGTCACACAGACGAAGGAAGCAGCAGCAAGGATCTTCCAGGCCTGGCTTAAGACTGTGCCAGATAAGCATACTATTATCTACTCAGACGGCTCTAAGGCCCCTGATGGCGCTACAGGGTTTGGCTTTGTTATATATCGTAAGAACAAACGTATAGCCCAGGGCTGCGGCCGCCTCAGCTTAGCAGAAGTGTTTGATGGGGAGGCTGAGGGGGCGAGGGCAGGGCTCCGACGGGCCCTCCTTACCTCCCAGGGCCAGCCTATATATATCTGTATCGATAATACCAGCGTTATCCAGGGGATCCGAGGCAGGGTCCCAGACTCCTCACAAGCGGCCTTCCTTGAGATCTAAGAGGCAGCTAGGACGTATGACATACGAACCTATTGGTCCCCAGGGCATGAAGGCATCAAAGGGAACGAGGAAGCAGACAGCCTAGCCAAGGAGGGCACAACCATGCCAGCCCCTAGGGGCCAACTAGCCACCCTGTCAGGGATCAAACGGCTAGCTAGAGAACGTATATGCCGCCAGTATAGAAAATGGTGGAAGCAAGATGCAACACCCCGCTATACCCAACTAGGGCTTAAGGCTTCCCTTGCCTGCCCCCCTGAACTAGCCCTGCCACGGGCTATACTCCATCATCTCCTAGCAGCCCGGTCAGGCCATGGAGACTTCGAACAATACCATCAACGCTTTAACCATACAGAAGCACTGCTTACCTGCTCCTGTGGGGAGGCAAAGGAGGCAGACCACCTAGTCTACTGCCGAAAGACCTTAGCGAGGAGGCTTCAGTGGCCCACCCTCCACCCCTCTAGTCCACAGGAGCCTATAGGACCAATAGGATCTCTGGATCGATACTACAAGGGGCTAATCACTGATCATGAAGGCTTCCAGGCCTTTCTCTGCGTGACAGATTTCTTCCGGAAGATCTGCCCGCGGTACTAGGGCCTAGGTCTGAACCTAGGCCTTAGTAACGAACCCCCCCCCCTCGTAGAGGAACTGACGAGTATAACGGAACCAGGGAACCAGCGGGAACTAGGGACGGATAGAACACATAGTAGCCTATGGGCAAGATTTGGAGGACGTTAGGAAGAGGCGTGTACTGTAGAGTATATAGCTTGAGCCTGCGGCCCTCCACGCCATATACCCCTCGGGAGGTCGGCCGCAAGGGCGGCTGCGCCCTTGCCGCCACGGCGTTAAATACAACAACAAATACCTACACGGGGCCAATTTCCCAACCGAAAGAGTCCGACAATCTTGTACCAACACTACAATATTGACTCTTGAATACCTTTGGAGCTTCCATTTTGTAGGTTGGCTTATGAGGGGAGGGTTGTCCACGTACATTCCACGGGTACTTTGTCGGCGATCCTTCGGCCTTGGGGAATAACGTCCAGTCGTTATCGCCCTACATTACGCGTTGCAGCTGTGTTTAGTTGAACCAGTCACCAACCCCTGTTTCCTCATGCGCGTTGGTGGGACGCCCCGATCGTTTCGTGATATGGTAGGCGGAGATACGCCCAATTCGGCCTCTTCGACGCGGATCAAGTCTCTTTTAGCTTTGAATCGATTTAGTTGTCCGATGGAGACCATGAGATTCGTCAAGTCGCTGAAGAACCGACTAGGTACCAACAGCATAATCAGTGGAGCTCTTGCTCGTACTGATGCTTGTCTTCGCAGCATCGCACATGGCGCTCAACTCAGCAAACATCCTCGGACTTGATACTAGCGCCGGGACGAAGGCTGATGAAGACACATCTGCCGCCTTGATGCAACGCTACATACTCATTCTATGGTGCACGGCTTCAATAGTCATGTAGTCCACGCATGACGACTGCCTTCTTCGGAATGTGCCAAACGCTGCGCGAGCATTAGCGCTACATGAATGCATTTCAAGTGTTGGCCATGGCCCATGGCGGGGATTGTTTCCAAGGGTTCAAGAATGTAGCGGTGAAACCAGATAACATTGATAGCTTTCACATAGCCAATGGGGATGTTTTCCATTGCTCAGAAGTATCCATAGATGTTGCCTATAAGTATGAGATCAGGAGTAGACTCTGTTATTCGTGGACGAACTATAGAACTATGTGCAACCTGAATTCATTCTCTCTTCGGCGAAGCCTCATACTCATTTTCAGTACTTTACATCATGGCACAAACTTACAACGACAAGATGAATTACGATATGATATTCATCAACAGGGGAGTAGATACTATGGTCACTATCCCCGACTTTTTGGCCCGTTGGCCGGCCGAAAAAGGATGGCCTTGGCGAGTAGAGCTGCACCCAGATTCCGAAAGCATCAAAAGCGAGGCCGAGACATGGATGCGGTCCTTCTCCGGAATTCCGGCAAACTTCATCAACAAGATCATCGCCGCCAGCTTCCCCGAGATAGCTTGTATCAACTATGCGCACATGGACACGGCTTCTTGCCTTCTAGCTGCACAGGTGATGCTTCTGTTCTTTGTCATCGATGAGACGACGGATACCAGGGACGAAGAAGAAGTCCGAAGGCAGTGCTCAATAGTCAAGGACGCATTCTACTTTTCGGGTGCTGCCCACAAGAAGCCAAAGTCCTCAGAGCAGCTGTCATCTTTGGAGCTCATGGCGAAAGATGTTGCCGAGAGATACCTCGAGATAGGCACCAAGGAGTCTTGGCAACTCTTCAGGGACTTGTTCAATGATTACTTGGACGGCGTCGTTGAGGAGGCGGGCCTTCGCCGCAGGCTGCCCGCACTACCCAGCCGGAATGAGTACATGACCGTGCGTCAGAAAACGATCGGCATGTACCCGAGCATAGCGTTTCTTCTGATCAAGTGCGAGGTGCGGCGCGAGTCTTGGGAGGAGCCTACGATTCAGTCTCTCATGAACATGTGCTTCAGAATTATCATCAACCAGAATGATATGTACAGCTTCGACAAAGAGCAGGCCAAGGGCGAGGACAGCCATAATGGTGTCAGGATCATGATGAACGAGTTCGATATTGGAGTACAAGAAGCCATGGATCGACTCGGGGCGGAGACCCGGGAGCTTGTCAGCACCTTTATCGACTTGTCTGAGAACATGCCCACTACAGAAACGATGAAGGACTACGAACACTAGAAACTACTCCTTGAGGGCTGCATCGCATGGATAATTGGCATGGACGTCTGGTCGCTTCATGTCACGACGCGCTACCATGGCCAAGGGGGGTTGAACAAGTACAGAGTCTACAAGCCCATGCCGAAACGGCTGTAGAATTAGCTAGGGCGTTGATGCTGAGCAGTTGTAGTCACAACAACGCTTCACAGATGACTAAACCCTTGAAGTCGAGTCTCGTCTTTACAACGCTCATGCAATCGCATTGCAAATCTGAACATCTGCCAGCGTCGCATGCGCAACTTGATATCGTGAGATATTTGAGATGCGAGATGCATAGTTCCAATTGTCGATGCCGAGATACCGGAAGGCGCAGTCGCCGAGTCGAACTCGAATTGTAAGAATCATTGAGATGTTTTTTGTCACCAGTTTCAGCAATATGGATACCTCATAAGCTGACCATTTCCTCTATCACCAGATTGACAACAACTTGGCAACACAGGTAAGAATTAGAGATTTTGGGCTCCACGACAGCCAAGCAGAGTGGCTTGGTTGATTTAGGTTTGTAGGAAGCTTTCCCTGTCGAAGATCATACACGCGATTGGTGTGGCCACCAAAACGCACTAGTTCGTCCGACCATTCGCAAATCATTCCAGATCATTGGGTGGCAGTGCTTCGTCCACCGAGAAGACGGTATCTCCTAGGAAATGCGAGCCTCCTCCTCACAGTTGAAAGACTTTGACAAGCAGGGAGATCCGTAGAATTCGTTTCACTTCGTCAACGATATGTGTTGGGCATCACCTCCTTGAGTGGGTGGTGTTCGAACTCCTGCGTCCGGGAGCCTGAGCTTCCCGCGCCAAGTCAGGCCTCTTGCGCGAGCCTTTCGCGCAGGATATGACTCGCGATGGGCGGCGGAGAGCTCCTTCACCACGTCGTGGTTCGTGATAAACTTTCGAAAAGTATGTGTGCAACTGTCTGGGAACAGGTGGGCTCCGTCTCAAGTTGCTGGGCCCTCTGTCCCATCTTCGGCGCCTCTTCCTTGTCAACTCTGCAACAACTGCAACAGCCAACTACCGACAACTGACTCAACCAGCACAAACCAGCCAATCGACCCCGCGCTCGCTGCCGTTTGAGTCCATCCCAGCCCCATATTTTTAGCTTTACCACACGCTATCTTCGGCGTGGGCGGGCGGCCTGCCCACGTTGCGGTTCTCAGAATGGCTACCACGTTGTCTCTTCAGGAAGAATGTCGCTAGCGCCCGCTAATCTGTCTTCTACCGCCGCAGGGGTTCGTAGGGCGACAGGGCTTAGTGTCTGTTAAGCCGGTCACATTGAGGTGGATATGACATGGTCTTTCTGCTGCTGGGATGGGCACGTCAACCTCGAACCCCAATATCCGGCCAATCGCATTTCCGTCTGCGACGACGGGGCTGTCTGGCCTTGTCTCGAAGGGACGGCCGGCCACTTTATGAGTGAAGGCGATGGTGGTAATATGTGCGATATAAAGTTGTCTTGACAGACGTGGGGGAAATCGTCTCACCTCTCCCAGGACCACGCCATTCATTCCAAACCAACCACAGCTTCCCTGGTATTGGACACTCTTTTGATTCCTTAACTCCCCGGCATCCCGTATCTTTCAGTGTGTAAGAAGACTTCTGCTAAAGTCTCCGGCCATTCGCTCACTTACACCAACAACAATCTCTACCTCAACACCACCAACGCAAACTCTCAGCAACAATGCGATCTTCAATCCTTTGCCTGGCCCTCGCCGGCCTCTCAGGCCTCGCGCAAGCCACGCCCACAACCGACACCACCCATCTCCAGTCCGAGCCCCGGGGCCTCATCACCCGCGGCCTCACGCACATGTTCTACCCCCGCCAGGCTTCCACCCCCACAGAGCCGCCCCCGACGCGAAGACAAGCCGCGACGCCGCCTCCGCCGCTGACGAGCGCGCCCCCCGGCGGCGGCGGCCCCGTCAACAACGCCAACCGCACAATCACCCTGACGGTCATCAAGGGCGACACGCTCGGCCAGATCGCGCGCCTCTTCAACTCGGGCATCTGCGACATCGCCAAGCTCAACAACATCCCGAATCCGGACTTCATCGACGTCAACCAGGTCCTGCAGGTGCCCATCAACCTCGCGAACCCGGACAACACCTCGTGCCTCAACCGCGGCGGCGCGATCCCGCCCGCTGCGGCGCCCGCCAACGGCACCGCGACCCCGCCGCCGCCGCCCGGCGGCAAGAAGACCAAGCGGAGGAGGAGGAACGCCAGCCTGCCCGCCATCCTGCCCGCCAGCCATGAACAGCCGTCTCACTAGGATTTTGGTGATTTGGGTGTACGGTGTGGGAAGCGAGGTTTGGCTATAACTCACTGTCTGTATGGAAATGACTGAGATGAACTCATCGGGAGCGATGGCAAGAAACCGTGGCTGGACGACACGAGACTTGGCAGCGGGCCTGGCAGTTTGGGGGCTTTGGATTTGCATTGGCATGTGGTTTTGGTTCCGGGGGGGCGTTGCTTTGATTTTAGATTTATACCTGGCTGGAACAGTCTGAATTTGATTGTTTTTTATTTTCGCAAAGCTCGTCCGTGTTCCTTTGATTGTTACCTGTTTTGTTGAAGACAAACCCCATGTGTTGTCAAATGCCACTTGTCGATGGAGTTCATAACCCCAAAACCGCGTGTTACATGTTGCTCTTCATGTTAGGTTATTCGCTCGTAGCCATCCATGTTTCAGATGACATCGGGCTTCTGTCCATCTAAAAGTGTCTTAATTCCGAGCTGTCAGCGTCCATTCAGTAAGATCCCTGTATGTATGACGTCACACCATTAACAAATCCAGCGCACCCGCCAAGCCGTTCATCACGGTGAACAACGGCACGCCAAGCAGGACGCGCCAATTTTGCAGCTTCACCTGACTTCACCCCTGATTCGGACACAGTGCCATGGGCCGTGTTGCCGTCCTCGACAGATCAAAAACGACGCCGACCGCCTACGCGCTCAAGTGATACCCATCTCATCTCAAGTATCTCAACACACACGCGTCGAGCCAACGTCGCGTACGTTCAACCCCAATGGCTTACAATGGCAACATCCGCATCCTCACTGGCTTACCATGAGCCCTCCATCACCACCATCATCATCCTCTCCGGCTTCCTGCTGCTGCTCAACACCGTCAACTATGGCCTCGACAAGCTCGTCTACTGCGGCCTCATCGGGCAGGTCTTCCTCGGCATCGCGTGGGGCACGCCCGGCGCGCAGTGGCTGTCCGCGGAGACGGAGAACGCCGTCATGCAGCTGGGATATCTCGGCCTGATTCTCATTGTCTATGAAGGTGAGTCTCAACCAGCAATTGCAAAGTAAGGAACATACTCGCTGACTGGCATAACGCAATAAGGCGGTCTGTCTACATCTTTCAAATCCCTCAAAGCGAACCTCCTCCTCTCAACTGGCGTCGCCATTACAGGCATCGTCGTCCCCATCGGTCTGTCCTTCACCCTCCGCTCCCTCGTCGGTGCATCGCCCCTCCAGGCTTTCGCAGCCGGCGCCGCGCTCTGCTCGACTAGTCTCGGCACCACGTTCATCGTCCTCGGGACCAGCGGCTTGGCGACCACGCGGTTGGGCGTCGTGCTCACCAGCGCTGCCATGATGGATGACGTTGTGGGTCTCATCATGGTGCAGGTCGTGTCCAACCTCGGCGGGGGAGGCGGTGGGTTCGACGCAGTGACAGTAATTCGGCCCGTCTTTGTGTCGCTGGGCTTTGCTGTGGTCGTCCCGGCTGCGTGTAGGTTCATCGTGCAGCCTGCTACAGTATGGCTGAATGCCGTCCGGGAGAAGACTCCTGGGTCAAGGGTCGGCCGGCTTTTACGACAAAGGCAGACTGCATTTGTCATCCACACGCTCTGGTTGTTCGGCCTCGTGATTGGAGGTACCTTTGCTGGGACATCGAGTCTTTTGGCTGCGTATGTTGCCGGAGCCACGGTCAGCTGGTGGGATTCCGAGGTGCCGCATGCTGCAGCTCTGCCAGAAAGAGTTGCAGCTAAGCAGTCTGAGACGAGTGCCAGTCAAGAGGGAGTAAAATCAGATTCTTCGCCTCGTGAGGCGAACGGTGCCGTGCCATCACCAGCGACGGAGAGTGCGCCGGCGGCTGAAAACTCGGGGTCGGAAATCTACGAGCACTACTACCACCAGGCGGTCGAGCGAGTCTTAAAACCATTCTTCTTTGTGAGTCTTGTCATTCACTGCTTCTTATCTATGCTAACCTCCGCAGGCATCAATCGGCTTTTCTGTGCCCATCATGAGAATGTTCTCAGGTCCCATCGTGTGGCGGGGTCTGGTCTACACCATCCTCATGATCATCAGCAAGATGCTCTGCGGGATCTGGTTGCTTTCATTCGCCAGCCCCCTTCAGACCGTGCAACGCCTCATCAAGAAAGTTTCCGGGACTGGAAAGAGACAGTCTAAGAAGCTCGCGCCTGGTGCGCAATGTGCCGGGAGTGCCGCGTCGGAATCACCCCCAAATGAACCGGCGCAACAAGCGCAGACCGGAGAAGGGGTGGCCCAGCCCGAGGACGTTCCCCTCCAGCCCTTGGGTGACCGGCACACTGAGCCGACCCCGAAGAACGCGTCACCCAAGCCCGAAATGCCGGTTTCCGTGTATCCGGCCTGCATCCTCGCTTTCGCGATGGTCGCCCGCGGGGAAATCGGCTTCCTAATCTCCGCCCTCGCGGAAAGCACAGGCATCTTCAGCGGCAGCTCGGGGAGCCCCGCGGAGCCATCGGAGCTCTTCCTCATCGTGACGTGGGCCATTTCTCTCTGCACCATCGTCGGCCCCGTTTGCGTGGGCCTTTTAGTGAACCGAGTCAAGAGGCTGGAGATGCAGAGTGGTGGAAACACCTCGCAAGGTAGACGGAATGTTCTCGGCGCGTGGGGGGTTAGCTAGACGTTGACGGATCATGTCCCCGTGGAAAAGCTCTCTTGTGTGATGTGTTAATCGTGCTAGGTCGCATCACAACAGCACAGCCTCAGCTGTCAGAAATTCTGTCGGATTCGCAAGTCCGATCCAACACGGCCTAGCCGTCGTAGTATCTGAAACCAATACCAAGGCTTTTGACGTTCTTGACGTTGCTGCACCATCCCCTCTCTCGAGTCATGTGCCGTCCAAGCCGGCCCCTTGCAACTGCTTTTGCTCCCACCATGCCTTCAGGCCGTCCACGTCGCACCAGCCGAATTGTCGAGGCTCCTCGAACCACCACCTATTGCCGGGCATAGGCCGGTCGCTGACATACTTCTTCAAGCAACCCCCATCGAACCGGTGATTCTTGACCCCGACTAGCAGCACCACGTTACCAACGTTAGGACAAAAGTTTTCCGCGTCCAGAAACACGGTCAAGATGACCTGCTTGCTAGTGCTAGGGTCGACTAATCGTGCGGTTCTTTGAGTATGCGGCGGCATGTGTGAAGGTTCGACATCGGAAAGCGAGGCGACCACGGCGAGGACATTGACGGACCAATTCTGCTTGAAGGGCAGGTTTGGTATGGATTTGAGGTTCGTCAACTTCAACGGGACGCTCGGGTCGGTCCAGTCACGTGGGAGGGCAACCGGTCGTCCCATGCTTCTTGCTTGAGCTCGGCGTTGTGTTGCCTTCGTCTCTGATACCCGCATAACCTCGAACCCATCTTCAGCGTCGTCGTCCTCATCGTCGGTTTCGCGAACAGTTCTGGGTTGCTTCGGAGGAGGGCGTGGGATTTGCCTTCGGGCAGGAGTATTTGGAGGTTTGTGAGCTTTTGTCGGTGTAGTCGGTGTAGTGGGTGGTTCGAAATCGTCAATATCCAAGTCGCTGTCGGAAATGATGTCTTCCTCCGTTGGTTGCGCCTCAGGCTTCAATAACTTTGCGTCAGGATCCGTGAGTGCGCGGTGCCATCCAACGGTGACAAGATCTTCGACAGTTAGGTACACCATCTGCCTTGTCTTCCCGTTGCCCTCGTCCTCAGCAGCGACGTCCTGGAAATGAACCGTCACCTCGCCCAGCCGGACGTAGCATCCGACCCTCACAGCTCCCGTATCCAAGAACCGATGCACCTCTCCACGCAGGAGCGCCTGTATACATAGTTCGCCATCCCCGAGTAACAGTCTCACGGCTCTCCAGCGCGTCGAAGGGGCGACAGCAAGCGACTCAATGTGCTCGACAAGAAAGACGGAGCCGGGGATGCAGTAGCGGGTTCGCAGGAGATCGTGGATCAGAGGTTTCGGGGTAAAGGGCTCATCTTCGTCGGCGAAGGCTATGCTGGTCGAGGTCGTCGAAGTGTCGGGCGCGTGAGGGGACATGTGGACGTGTTCATCGTTTCGTGGGACGCGGGAAGACCGCGACCGCGTGAGGTGGGTGTTTGTTGGTTGATGATTTTGTCCAGATTGGGACTTGGACGGTGGCGGGCGCAAGGTGTTTGCTGACGGTCTTGAGTTAGCGTGCATCCCACTAAAGATTCGTCTGCTGCACGTCATTACGTAGCCTTTAGCCCCGCGCTAGGGATCACCCCGGTCGCTGAACCGACCTGACAGCTGCACTCCATCTGCTCCCTGGCCACTACATGGGTATTAACATTATTAACAGATTCCATTTGTGCTTGTATGGACATTAGGCGACTATATCAGTCGAGTTCTAATGATCTAGCTATCACTTGTACCCCTTCGTGTATGGTTGAAAATCATACTGGGCGGCAGAATTGCGTTCAAAAGCGCTTCCAGGCCTTCTTTTCCAAGACTCTCTTAGGCAGCATCATATGAAGGCGGAATAGGCCCAACATTGACATGGATCTCGAGCTCTGGTAGCTCTCTCAAGTCAAGATTTCAACATGAACTATCCATGATCAAAAGTCCACTTCCAGCAGAATGGTAAGGCATCCGTTGAACGTCTTCCGCTTGGGAGCTCTTCTTTCCATATGCCCATGATTGATTCTAGACCACTGTGGACTCGCAGAAGCCGCAACAAAGAGCGGAACATCCCAGACCGTTAGAACACGATCGAGAATTTCTGCGTGTACCGTCATCTTTTAGCCAGTGATTTGGCATGTCCGTTCTCGTCGGGGCCCGCAACCGGCCTGGATTCGGTAGACGAAGATCCTAGGTTTCCAACTCCGGTGTTGATAACAGCTAGCGCCAACTCAGCCAAGCCACTGGCATTCCGCCACAAGGAACATTCTACGTTGATCCGAAGAGCCCTCCCTGGCTCTTGGGTGTCTAGAAACCTTTTCCCCTTTCTTCATTTCAATGTGCATACATACTGTGAAATATCGTCAATTGACTCGATTCGCTTTTTTGCGAGCTGGAGAACTGTATTCTCCCTGACAAACATCACGCCAGTTACTAGATCGACAGCTTTGTTTTGCCCCCATCGTGAGCGATCGTCTCCGGGGCCCGACGGCTCCTCCCGCCGCCAGCCCGACCAATCTTGGCCGTAAATCCCCACCGTCATGGCGCTGAACGTCACAGCATCCGGGCCGTTTCCGAGCCCAAGCTCACCGGAGTCCCTTCCTCATGACAATCGACAGGGACTAGTCGTCGGGGTCACATCAGCCCTCCTCGCGCTCGTTGTCATATTCATGGGCATCCGAACATACATCAGGGGATTTATGCTGAAGGCATGGGGTTGGGATGATTCATCGTACATCTTATCAGGGGCAAGTCACCCCGGGACGAATTCTGATCTTCTGACTGACAATAACTAGGTTTTTATCTTGGGCCTTGCCATACCTGTCTACTTTAGTAAGGAACAGCCTATCTCATCAGGTATCCGCGATATCAATGCTAAACCCCGTTCTCATTCAGATGTAGAAAAAGGCTCTCTTGGCCTGCACTGGTGGGACGCAGCTCCTGAGCGCCTAGCTATCGACAGCAGGGTAAGTTCGATATTCACATCCTAAGCGTATTGCTGACATCAATAGTTCCTCATAACAACGGTCCTCACTTACCAAGTTGCGTTCGCCTCGATCAAAGCTACCTTTCTGCTCCAGTACCGGCGAGCCTTCGCACTACCTTCTGTTCAACTATTTTGCGACGTAATGCTAGCTGCAACCGCCGTCATCATGGCATCGATGCTCCTCTCTGGAGTCTTCGTGACCAAGAAACTCTTGGATCCCGAGTACGCCGCCAACTCGGACCAAAGCGCTTTCCTGATTTGGGGTTATGTGAACGCCGCTGTACATCTTGCCACCGACATCATCATCTTTATTCTTCCCCTCCCTCTGGTGGGTAGTCTAAAACTTGCGACGATGCAAAAGGCTGGACTAATCGCCAGTTTTGCCGTTGGTATCTTGTAAGCGAATCGACCATCACACTGCAACTCGAAAGATTCATGCTGACATGCGGCCCTCAAGCACTGGCGCCATATCAGTAGTCAGAATGGTCAACCTTCCCTTGGGAGTAAACTCCACCGACCCATTCTTCGACGCCGTCCCCCTTGTCTTGTTCAGCATCGCTGAGCCAACTTCCGCTATTATATGCGCTTGCATACCCATCATGAGGCCGTTGCTTGGCTGCTCAGATCGGTCTCGCAACTCCAGCCACGGTTCCCGTAGATGGCTCTCAAAGCTGTCGGATAAGTCTGCTGGCAATCAGGCACCGTCGTCCTTCCCGGAGATGGCATACATGACTCCCGCAGGGAGCCCTCGCGGTGATTATGAAGGATGTCTATCGAATTCACAGGCCAGAGAGCTCCATATGATCGAGTTCGGGACTCCAACTCGGACGCCATCGTCTCCAGCTACACCGCTGCGAAGATACGACAGCGACCTGGGCCTCTAGATAGGTTAATAGAACACTTTCGCATAGCCGTGAAATTCCAACCATTGTTTCTCAAATTTGATTCGATAAACTTCATACGTACAACCAAAAGAACAAATGCCGTTACTCAGCCGATGAAAAAAAATAAGATCAACAAGTAGAGATAATGCACAACGCTGGGATACTACAGGCCCTTTCTCGATCAGCCCTATTCCATACCGCCGGGCTACACTGTGACGACGAAAGATCCAATGTGGATCCGTCTCTTCATTCCAATCTCGACCAGAAACCTTTGATCGGACTTTGTTCATGCATCTGTAACTCGATAAGCATTAATGCCGTCAACATTCGTAACATGGGTGCTGCCTTACCAGCTGCAGGGCTTGCAGCATCTCAAGAATCCCATCACCCCCTCCGTCTCATTTTTGTTCGGATTGACGATACAGCCTGTGAGGCAAGGAACGTCCAACTCTTTGTCGCAAATCCATCCCTGGTCGTAGCGGGCCTCCAGGCCTCCCATCCCTTTGCACCATGTAGAAACTGATTGACGACAAACAGCGGAAACACTGAGCGCCATTGAGGCGAAAATCATCGCTTGTTGGAATAGCATCGTTGGGTATTGAAGAAATGAAATCAAGCAGCGTCAGGTTGGCTCGTCGAAAGACTTGAGAGGTTGAAGGATGCCTTTCCGGAGATCAGTTGATGCTGCTTCTCTGTGGTTATTATAGTTGCTGGCCTCCTCGCGGCCCCGATTCGCGAAAGATAACGCCAAATCTTGAACATTAAACCACAATTTCTATCTTCTATAATTAGTGCAATCAGATATAACGGAAGCCTGCTGTAGATCTTATCTTTCTTCCCTTCTAACTTTTCTTCCGTAGTTTGCCGCCTAGAGGCGCACTTTATTAACTACCGTATAACTCTCACGGGGAAATATTCGAAAACTAGGATAGTTTATAGAAAAACCTCTATAGCTATTTATAGGGGTATATAAAAAGAGCGTAAATTACTAAGAAGTAAATATCTCCTTTTTTATACTACTATAACTTATTACTCTTTTAATATTAAGATATTATTACTATATTATACTAATACTATCTATTACTATTTTAAATGTAGTTGTTACGGTCAGCTATCCGACAGTAGGGTCTGCTAACAGAAGCTGGGGATTGATACGTTCTAACAGTATACTGGGTCGTGGTCGTAGGTCGTAGTTCGTAGGCTGTAGTAGATCGGTTCTTCAGAGGCCAAGGTGATCAGTCTTAGACTCAATAAGTGATTTCGCAGTGAAGGTAAGCTGAGAGTATCCGTGAGGATGAATACTAAGTTGATTGCTGAAGAGCTATGGAAGTCTGACCATGAGCCAGGCTCAGGGTCATACTATATACAAGTTCTGAACAGTGGTCTTTGTCTATCTAAGGGTGATCACCTAGGTGCATGAGGTGATCGCGATCAGTTGGCAAAGCCAACTGATCACTGAGCGTTCCTTCCTGTGCTCCACTGATCGTTTCCTTATCTTATCGTCACGTGACTTGTACCATAGTTCTTCCGTGCCGAGTGAGTTCCTGTTGTTCCCATGATCCTGCAGTACAAATATCCTGTCCTAGCCGCCCGGCGCCCAAGTGGGTCGGTCAACTGTTATCCATGCATAACGGGTCGTAACATCAGGTCCCCTCTTCAAAGGTCTTGCCCTCAAGACCCAACATAAGTAGGTCGTTAGTCCCAGGTTGGGGATCCGTCAATCGTGCTTCCTGATTTACCCATGATGCTGACACCATGTCAGGTCGCGTTCAAAAATCGAAATCGAGTTCTGCCTCTACTCTTCGTCGTCGCAATCGTGCGCTGCGTATCGCTGAGTTTGGTTTTGTTGTCGACATGCCTTGTTCTTACTGTCGTTCCGCAGGGAAGCGTTGCAAACTTCTTCTGGGCGGTGAAGTTTGTGGCGAATATACTCGCTTAGGGCAGTCTTGTGATGCAGCGGCAGACGCTGTTTGTGCTCGTACGTTTTGTTTTTCCTTGTGCTTTGTGGTTGGTGCTGACTTTCTCGTAGTTGATCGCTTGTTGGACGAAGCAGCTCGTTTGGAGGATGCGGAGGTGGCTGAAGAGGAGGTGTTAAGAAAGAAGGCTGCTGCCTTGCGTGCTGCGCAGGCTGAGTTGGACGAGTCCATGGCGCGGTTGGATCGTTTGCGTAAGCAGAAGAGAATAGTGTTTCGGAAAGGTCGGGAGGTTACCGAGGAGGAGCTAGTGGCGTCTTCTGTATCGGAGGTTCAGTCTATGGGTGGTTTTGGTACGGTAGATCTGGACTTGATTCTTGACTGGAATCCTGGCACTCTAAACTTCTTATCGGAGGCGTCTTAGTTGATTTCTGGTGTCCCTAGGCGGATAAATGGTTTTCCTTGTCGCAGTCGATCGGTTTCAGTGGGTGGTCTGGTGAAGCGATATAGGTGCCTAATTCGTTTATATCCAGCGCTCTTTTGGACTAGTATAACAGGTGTTGGTGTGGCTTCTCGTTCTTAGTGTTGTTGCCAGTAGATCGTAAGTTCTTCTGCTGCGTTGGTGATGTTTTTGGCTGGTTCCTATATGTTGTCTTTGTGTCTGTATCCTTTCTATTTGACGAGGTATTGATACCCTTCTGGTTCCTTGAGATGGTTGATGATTCGTTCGACTTCGTATTCTGGTTTGTTGTCTTCGACGATGATAATATCGTTTGTCTGTGATCCACGTGGTGCTGGTTTGAGGAGTGAGACATGGAATACTGGGTGACACTTCATGGTTTCTGGGAGTCCTAGTTCGTAGTTGACTGGTGAGATTACTCGTGAAATTTTGAAAGGTCTGAGTTTTTTATAGTTGAGTTTGTCGTTTGGTCGCTTTGTTTTGATGTTTCGCCGTATAAGATAGGCGCTATCTCCCTCTTTCAAGGTTGGTCCCTCAATCCTTCGTTTGTTGCTGAATTTTGTCATTCTTTTTCGTATGAATTCGAGTTCTTTGCGTGCGTTTTCCTGGATATCCTTGATTTAGCGTATTGAGGCGACAGCTTTTACTGCAGCTGGGCCTGTTTAGGGTTCTCTATAGGCGGTTGGTTCGAATCTATAGTTGAGGTAGAAGGGGGATTCCTTAGTACTTTCTCCTACTGCGCTGTTGTAGGCGAACTGGGCTATTAGTAGCAGTACAACCTAATTGTCTTGGTTGTAGTTGACGTAGGCGTGGAGGTATGTTTCGAGGATTTAGTTGATTCGTTCTGTTTGTCCGTCGGTCTGCAGGTGGAATGCAGTGGACATTAACTGTTTGATGCTGAGTTGTGATGTGATTGACTTCCAGAACTTAGAAGTGAAGATCTTATCTCTGTCTGATATAATCTCTCTGGGCGTTCTATGGTTGGCGATGATATATTTAAGAAATATGTAGGCACATTCTTCAGCGTTACTTGCTTCTTTATACGGGATGAAGTAGGCATACTTCGTGAGTCGGTCCACAATAACAAGGACGCTGTCAAAGTGTGTTCCCGTAAGGGGTTCTCGAGACTTCGGTAATTTGACGATGAAGTCGAGGGATATGGATTGCCAGGCGGTTTGCGGCACAGGCAAGGGTTGTAGCATGCCATAAGGTTGATGTCGAGCAGGTTTGCTTTTGAGGCAAACCTCACAATCCTTAATTGCTTTTGCCACTCGTTCTCTGGTGACTTTTTCTCTATATTGTTATCATAGTCGTTTCCAGGTTTTCGTGATTCCTTGGTGACCATATGCAGGGCGAGCATGAAACTCCATAATTGCTTCGTCGTCTAGTTCGCTAGGCGGGCTAGTACTAGATCGTCCGGCCATCATCAAGAGTTTGGTTGCTAGCACTAGGTCTCCGTTGTTGTTTCCTTTGAGAATCACCTAGGTTTCTTCAGGTACTGGGACGTTATAGTCTGGTCGTCGGCTGAGAGCGTCAGCTCTGCTATTATCTGATCCTTTGCGGTGGATGATTCAGAAGTTGAATTCTGATAGGAATTCTAACTATCTAATCTGTCGTTTATTCAACACTTTTGAAGTCGTGAAGTGTGAAAGGTTCTTGTGGTCTGAATACATAAGTACTTCGTGTGTGGTTCCTGAGAGCTTAGGTCTCTATTCCCTAAAGGCTTCGATGATTGCCATAAGTTCCTTATCGTGAACCTGATAGTTGAGTTCAGGTCCGTGGAGCTTGCGAGAAAAGAAGGCATATGGGTGTAGTCGTCCTTCTGAATCTCGTTGTGATAATTGTGCTCCTATCGCATAGTCGGATGCGTCGGGTTCTACTTCGAACTGTTTTGTTGGATCTGGAATGCTTAAGACGGGCTTACTGGCGATGAGGTCCTTGATCTTCTGGAATGCTGTTCGTTGTGGTTCTTCCCATATAAAGGGCGTATCTTTGCGGCTGAGGCTTGTGAGAGCCGCGTTGATCTTGCCATAGTCTTTGATGAATTTGCAGTAGAAGTTGATGAAACCTAGAAATCCTTGGACTTCCTTGAGGTTGTTAGGTACCAGCCATTCCTTGATGGCTTTGACTTTGTTTTCTGACATACAGACTTTTCCAGGGGTGATAGTGAATCTGAGATATTCCACCCTCTGTGTGTGGAATTCGCTTTTCTCAGGTTCAACTAATAGCTTGGCTTCTTAGAGGGCTTGTAAGACGTGGTGTACGTCTTCCTTATGTTTCTCAAGTGTTGATGAGAAGATGAGGATGTCGTCGAGATAGACTACTACGCAGATGTTAACGTACTTGCGTAAGACTTAGTTGATCATATTTTGGAATGTTGCAAGGGCGTTGGTGAGGCTGAAGGGCATGACGAGGTACTCGAAATGTCCTTTTCGGGTTCTGAAAGCGGTTTTCCATTCTTCTCCTTGCTTCATCCTGATCAAGTTATAGGCTCCTTTGAGGTCGAGGGCTGTGAACCAGTTGGCTCCATGAAGGAGTCGTCTTATTTCGTTGATGAGTGGTAGTGGGTAGCGGTTCTTGATCGTCATTTCGTTTAGCATGCGGTAATCGACGTATAATCGTAGTTTTCCGTTCTTTTTGGGTACGAACAGGATTAGGCTTCCTGCTGGTGACGTTGAGGGTCTGATATATCCCTTCTTAAGATTTTCTTCAAGGTATTTATCTAGGGCTTCTATCTCTGTCTGGTTGAGTCTGTAGATCTTGTTGAAGCGTGGTTCCTTCCCTTTTTTGAGGGGTATTTCGTGGTTGAAACTGGTGTGTTCGGGCAGTCTGGTTTCTAATTCAGCTGCAAAGAGTTTCTCATACACTCTATATTCTTCTGGGATAGACAGAAGTAGATCGTTCTTCTGTTTGAGATCTATTGTTGTCGGTGGTTATGATATAGCTTCTTTTGCCTTGAGGTAACAGAGGTATCGTTTTGCTGTTCCTTATCGTATTGATTCGTTTGAGGCCTGATTCTTACAGGGCTGCTCAGGGACTGAATCATCGTGGTCCTAATGGAGTTAGCCTTTGCTCCAATCTATCCGTGGGTTGCTTATTCGTAGCCAGGGTAGTCCTAGCACTATGTCGTATATTCCTAGATCGGCAATATCGAATTGGATTCTTTCTTTTCGATTCAGGTAGCTTATCTCGAGGGGCGCAGTCTCATTATAGATAGTACCTCCTTCGTACTTGAATTCTTCTCCTTCTGCCGTGTGTAACTGATATGGTCGTTCCTTTCCTCCCCATCGTATTTCTAGCCTATTGATGGCTCGGGGGGCAATGAAGTTTGCTTCGGCTCCGCTGTCGATCAGCGTGAGTGTTGTCTGCTGATTGATAGTAACTTTGAGTTCGATATTACCCTTATGTCCTTGTGACATCTGATGAATAGATCTTATGCTTGTTGCCTGTTGTGATCCGTCGTCAGTAGGCGAGTCTAGTTTTTTGACTGCTCTGGTTGTCCTAGGTAGGTGATTTGCTTCCCTTCTCGTTATGCCTTTGCGAGGCTGTTTTCGCAGATCCTGACCTGTGGGGGTCTAGGTCCGTTCTTTGCGATTCTCCAGGTTCGTGCCTTTTCTTAGTAGTGAACTTAGCATTCGTCTTGTTAGCATTCGTCCTATTTCATGCTGTCGTTATGTTGACATCTCATAGGGAACTGAGGACTAGGTCTAAAGACTGCGAGGTTGTCTTCAAACAGTACCATAGTCCATCCGATCATAACAGAGGTCGAGTAGATCTCATAGATAGGTTCGTCGTCATGTCTTCTAGGGTAGAACTAGTAATCATGCTTTTCTCCTATGTGTTCCTTGCACTTGTCGTGGAAGCACTGGGGCCAGAAGAGGGTTCAGTGAAGCTGGTGGTTACTTCTCAGCGCGGGATGATCTTTCGTGTGTAGCTGAGGGGTGTAGCCTCAGTCTCGCTAGGCTGCTGAGGTGCCATAGAAGTGGCGTTATTACTTGTCTTGAAGCATGTCGATTTCTTGGTATCTCAGAAGTTGCTTAATTCTTCCTTCCTGGTCGTCAGGTTCCTCTTTAGAGCTGGAGTCGTCCACACTGGGGGTGAACCTATAGGCGATCTCTGCCTGAGTGCGTTGTCGGGCAACGTCGCGAGGTTCATCTGAGTCATAGGAAGAGCTTTCTCCTTCTCCGAAAGTCCAGTTGTTAGTCATACTGAGGAGTTGTTGTTCTATCAGAGGATCATGTTGGTGTTCCAGTTCTTCTTCTGATTCTTGTTGTTAATATAGTCATACTTATCTGTCGTCTTCTTGCTGGATTAGCTTCATTTCCTTCTGGATTTGTTGTTCTTCGTGGTGGAGTTGTTAGCTAGTTATGCGGGGGGTGATTAGTTCTAATCGCTGAATTCGTAGCATCTCGTTAAGTTGTTCAGTTGGTTTTCTAGCCACTTTGCTGTTGCTGGAGTGCATTATTGCCAGGGTCCTAGGGCGAGTGTCTAGGGTGGTCATGTTGTAACCAGACCGTCCAGGGTTGCTGTCCCTTAGGTAGTGTCCTAACATTTCTTTATCTTCGAGGTGAATTCGACAGTTGTCGTCGTAGCATCCGGTCCACGACTGGGATGCATATGGGGCTTTTGCAATTATGTTGACTTGTCGAGGTCGTTCTGCCACTGGTTTCCAGGGGAGCTTCTTAGGCTGTTCGCAGTCTTTAGCGATATAGCCTTGCTTATTGCAGTTATAGCACTTAGGGTTCCAAGGTTTTTTGTTATTAGGTTTAGTCATCATGCTGAGATCCATAGGTCTGCTGTGTTATCTATAGGCGGTGCTCTAGCGGGTGTTATTCCAGTTGTTGCAGGGTCTGTTGTCGTTCCGCTAGCTGTTGAACTTCTGTTGAGGCTGCTATTAGTACTTACGTCCTGAATTTAGGTTTTGTTGTTTCTCTCCTCGTTCCTTTCGTCGTTTATAGAGGCGGTTGTCAACTTTAATAGCATGTTCGACGTAGGCGAGGAAGCTAGGAGGTGTCTCCAGTTTGGCCATTTCGTCTTTAACCTCATCCTTAAGTCCTTAATAAAAGGCAAAAACTTTGCTTTCGTCGGTCATGTGGAGTCTTGCAGCTAATCGCCTAAACTCTGCGGCGTAGAGTGTAGCTGACTTGGTTTGTCGTAGGTGGGATAGGTCTCATTCGGCCTGTCTTCGTTCATCAGGGTCAAGGAAGAGAGATTCTAGGGCCTTAACATAGCCTGTGAAGCTGAAGAAGATGTCCTTGACTTCTTAGCTGTATTTCTCGACAGGGTTGTCAAGCTATTCCTGTTGAAGGGGTTCGAACCAGGCAAGGGCTCGTCCCCAAAGGAAGGTGGCCGCGTGTACAACGCGTTCGGTGTCGTTTTGGAAGGTGTTTATGTGGAAGGCCTGGTAGGTTCAGACTTATACCAGGTGTCCTTTGAGTTGTCCTGGGGTTCCGTCGAAAGTGGAAGGCGTGTTGAGCTTGAGGCGTTCTCGTCCTTCGACTGGGGCGGATATGACGTTAGCAGCAGCTCGGAGGGTGGCGACTTCTTTCTCCAGATCCTGGTTCTTGCGGGCTTGTTCCTGGAGTTCGCTAAGGGCCGCGGCGTTCTGGTTGAACATTTCGCGCATTGCCTTGAAGTCGCTATTAGTCTTATTAAGCTGGCGCTTAAGTTCTTCGGTGTCGTCCTCACTGTCTGAGTCGTCCTTCATCTTCTGGTCTCCTAGTTCCTAGGCTAGGTTTTAGATGGCTCGTCCTCCTGAAGTAGACGAGGATCCCAGGGTAGGCGACTTGACAGAGGCGCGGGAAGACATTATCGTTCGTTACTGTTAGTAGGAATCAATAGTCAACTTACTGAACAGGAGCAATCAAAGTGTTACGGTCAGCTATCCGACAGTAGGGTCTGCTAACAGAAGCTGGGGATTGATACGTTCTAACAGTATACTGGGTCGTGGTCGTAGGTCGTAGTTCGTAGGCTGTAGTAGATCGGTTCTTCAGAGGCCAAGGTGATCAGTCTTAGACTCAATAAGTGATTTCGCAGTGAAGGTAAGCTGAGAGTATCCGTGAGGATGAATACTAAGTTGATTGCTGAAGAGCTATGGAAGTCTGACCATGAGCCAGGCTCAGGGTCATACTATATACAAGTTCTGAACAGTGGTCTTTGTCTATCTAAGGGTGATCACCTAGGTGCATGAGGTGATCGCGATCAGTTGGCAAAGCCAACTGATCACTGAGCGTTCCTTCCTGTGCTCCACTGATCGTTTCCTTATCTTATCGTCACGTGACTTGTACCATAGTTCTTCCGTGCCGAGTGAGTTCCTGTTGTTCCCGTGATCCTGCAGTACAAATGTCCTGTCCTAGCCGCCCGGCGCCCAAGTGGGTCGGTCAACTGTTATCCATGCATAACGGGTCGTAACAGTAGTAATAACCTCTTTATAATTATTTAAAAAAACTAAGATAAAGTATATAGATTTTTATGTATATAACTTAATCCTCTAATATAAAACTTAATAGTATATTAAATATACTATTACTTTCTATTAATGTATTTTAATAAAATAATATATTATTAAGATAAAGTATAGAGATATTTTAAATATTTTGAAATAAACTTTAAAATAAATAAACTATATAATATTAATTACATTAAGCGTTTTATATTATTAAAGTATAATACCTTGTTAAAGGAACTTGAAGATATATATATAATTACTATAGTATAATAATAGTTAATAGGGGTAGTTAGATATATAAGGGGTAGTTAGAGTAAGGGAGACCTTTTATATATCCTTAGTTATATAAAAATTCACAAAAGAATTCTTTACAAAATATGCTATAGATCTTAGTTTCTTACTAGTTCTTAGCTTTAGGTGATCTTAAGGAGGTAGCAAGTCTCCAAGCCTCGCACTACAGTGTCGGATGTATGAGATACATTCAACTGAGGCTGTGATAATTTGTAAATCGAGTCCGTAAACTCTGTTGTATGGTACGAATTGCCTGGGGAGTTAAGAATAGCGCGCGAGATTTGAGCTGTTGTGTATAGCATCTGCCTAATCTTGCGGTGTTTTGTGCCAATTGAGACCCGCACAACGTTAACAGGCACTCGTTTCGTCCTGTATCCGGCCCGGAGATAGCTGATTATCATACTGCTTAATCTAAGTCAAAAGACTGATGGCGTTGTGGCAATTTAGTAATCCTAGGTACAACACAAAAGCAGTCCTTTCGAAGCCCGTCACGAGTTCTCTCCATTCCTCGGGTATTCGTGATTTTCCCAATATTGGACAAGGCGTACCGCGGTTGCAAATCAGACTTGTGCTCTTTCCCAGGGCTATGGCTACCTATCCCGTTCCGATGGCTTTGGGGAATAGTCTTCACCAACAACTTGAGGTTCGGAGGAGAACTTGCAAAATTGCCGACATGCAGGTCGGTTAGTTTTATACAGAGGTTGACTTTCCGTTTGACTTGAATACAAGCGCATCGACTTTGATGAGTCCGAACAATCTCCGCTTAGTCTTAACGACGTTGCCATCCATTTCCTGTGCAGTCTTCATAGGTGGGTTGTAATCACATGTTTACTGTGAAAGCTTTTCACGGGCAGACAAATCCAGATACATACCTAAGAGCTGATGCTTCATAGTGAATATTCAGATATCCGCGGCTTAAGCCGCATTGGTTGACAAATAGATGGTACGCACATTGAGTCCGAGATGGGAAACGGACTGAGAGTAGTTGCTTCTGAGCGGTTCAACCCGCGCCGTTGACCACTCAACATGAAGACAGGCAAAACTTATTTGTATTTGCAATGTTAAGATGCGTGGTTTAAATAATCTGGACGATAGGTCTGATCGTGCTAGTGCCGTCGTGAAAGCGGATGTCTCGGTGCTCCGGCGACATAGACGGCGTCGTATGCACGATCTGATGTTTCAAAGGTCCGATGAGAGAGATGCACAACAACCTTAATCGATCATTAATCCAATCGTGGGATGAACTTACGGATTTGTTTCAATCACATAATAGACTTTGGATCAACACGGTGTCAACATGCAAGGGGCGAAGGCAGCGAAGCCGAAAAAAGAGCGGGACGCATCGACATGACAAGTCCCCTGGATATGCACCGGAATCCTTCACCAGCAAACATCGAATCTGAGCTGCTCACATGAGACGGCAAGGGACGAGCATGCCAAACAGCAGTGATGTTCGTGCGCCCCCAGCTTCTCGAGTTCTTTGAGCTCGTCCTAGCCCCTGATGGCGCGTGTTCATAGCTTTCGGTTGCGGCGCGCTGCCAGGGCGATCTTGGCGCCGCAGGGGCGAAAGTAAGCACGGCCGAGGACCACCAACGAGAGTTCTCATGTACACAGCAACGTACAGATTTTGAGGTGGAGGCCACCGCGGGCCAAGAGCAACCCCAAGATTTATTCAATCAATCAGAGCAGACAGCGGTGATGTTAGCATGAGAAGTTCAGCGGCACAGGCGCCCCCAGGTGCCGCTGAAACCAACAAAGACCTCTGTGTTGGTCTGCAAGCCCTCAAGGCAATGCGAGCCTGCCATCAGCGTGCTCCATGGGGGCCAACCACCCCAGTGTGGCGGCTTTTGACGGGAGATAAAAGCCATCCGATGTCCTGTCGAGGCATCTACATGATCTCAAGTAATCCGGATTCCAGCGTTCCCTACTCAGTGCTATCCATTATCTTCTTCTTCCTGAGGCTTCTTTGCTTTTCCGACCGCAATCATGAAGTTCCTCCCACTCTTCGTCACTCTTGCCACAACTGCAAACGCACATTCAATTTTCCAACGGCTAGCTGTTGACGGCGTAGACCAGGGCCAACTGAAGGGAGTTCGCGCGCCAGAAGACGACGGCCCGATTACCAACCTCAACGATGCCAACTTCGCCTGCAACAAGAACCTCGTCTTCTTAGATAAATCTGTCATCACGGTTCCTGCTGGTGCCAACGTCGGTACTTGGTGGGGACACGGCATGGCTGATGCGATAGTTCCAGGCGACGTGGACCATCCTATTGCAGAAAGCCACAAAGGTACGGACGGTGCTTTGACCCGTGACTGGCAACCATGCTAACCCTGAAGAAGGTCCCATTATGGCGTACCTTGCCAAGGTAGACAATGCCGCGACAGCCTCATCTACCGGGCTGAGGTGGTTCAAGATCGCAGAGAGCGGTCTTCAGAATAACCGGTGGGCGATTGATGATCTAAGGGCTGATGAAGGGTGGTTCAACTTCACGATGCCTTCGTGCGTTGCGTCCGGAGACTACCTCATGAGAGTTGAGATCATCGCGTTGCATGAAGCATTTGAGGCGATGAAACAACCTCAATTTTACATGGAATGTGCACAGTACGTCTCTCTTGAAACCAATATGCCCCGTCAAGCCAGATATTAACGATGAGACAGAATTCATGTTAAAGGATCCGGTACGAATACCGGCGTAGACTTTGCCGAATTCCCTGGGACATATCAGCTCGAGGAGCCAGGCCTTGTCTTCAACATTTACGATGATAACGGTGGATATGACCCCACTGGGAAAACATATTCGATTCCTGGGCCCAAAGTTTTGACTTGCTGAGCCGGCTTCCATGTAGCGAGTTTCAAGGCTGCTGGAGGAACGTTGTGCTGACGGCGATGGGTCGCACTCTGTGGCTAGGTGTTGATCATTACTTTTCTCTCGACTACTTTTCTATCAAAACCATTTCAACTTTGTGGTGTTGGACATCGGCACCAATTGAGCTTCGTGACTGTTTATCCACTATCGTGATGCCAATGTAGGACTCAGGAATACCATGCGCAGATCGATATGGCGACATCGGTACGACGGTACCCTCGGCAGCTTTCCAGTTTTCTCAATTTCGCCTCCAATTATATTTGATGCAGATTAATAAAATGTCAATATGTGTATCATTCAGTGTTGTCTTTCATTGCCAGCTGTGAGAAGATGTCGCGCCGGAGATGATAAGCGAAAGGAAACGTTGATGAGATACTCCCACCATCTTACCCAAAAATCGATGGTACACCAGCTACAATGAATCAGAGATTACGTATCTATGTATATGTAGAGCTGAGTGCGCGTATCGCATTTCCGTCTCGCGCATGCTTGTTTCCGTCCCAAATCCAGAACCCAGGCAACGAAGGTTTGGATACACTAGGAGATACTAAGAGGGGCTCATGCATAATTGAATTCAATCTGAACCCCTCGCAAGCTCCGATATCCCCGTTAGTCCTAATAGTATTGTTGCCGACTCACTCCCGGGCGTGGGAACTGAGCCGAAGGGCTGTCTGTGAATTGAGGCTGGGATTTGAAAGACGTTCCGGAACAGTTTGTCCCCGTATTTAGCCTCAATCAATCATGTAGTCACATGTCATCCTACCCATGATATTTGATATATTCTTCAGAGACAAACTCTTGGGAGAACCGGGTTTTGCCGTTGCCTATTTTAATTTGGCTATCGGTCACGAATATGTTGAAGGTGATGCAACATGATCAGTCGTAGTTGTAAAAGCCGGGTTATTCCTTTGACCCAGCGACACAAGTGACGTGCTCAGTATCGGGCGACGTTTCTGAGATGCGAACTTGTATTACGAAAGAATTAATGGCAGGTAATGGTTGTGAATGTCATGCTCTGACTTGAGCGTCACTGTATTGAAGGCTCAAGTGTGGGCTGACCAGTGGACTCTGTTAACAACACAACGCAATAAACTCACAAAGACACTTATGCTATCAAGTCAGAGAATTCTTCCAAAATAGTTATTTGCGAAACCGATGGTTGATACGTAAAACTGTTACTTCATTGCTTGACGCGAGATGATCTACAACGAAGTTGCAGATCACTTTACGTTGACCAAAGCTTGGCCTAAGAAAAATCTTTCGGGCATCTTTTATTACCCGTTCATGCCCCGCCGAGAATGTCACACAATGGTTTGGTCGAAGAAACGAAGAATTCTTGGCCCGAATCCGAAAAATACAGGCCCGGCAGGCCTGGTGGAGCCGGGATAAATCAAGCTCTGCCAGCGCCGGTCGCTGTTCCGCCAAGATTCGAGCCGGCAAGTTGCGAAATTATGTGACTGCCCCGGACTTAGGAATTCAAGACTCTTGAATGTTTGCGCCTCACGGGAATTGTGTGAGTCCCGGGGAGGTAACATTGCAGGTGTGGCTGATGTTTTATCGACGGCTCAAGACTTCCGCGTATTCGCTAACCCCTTCTCGCATCTAGAACAGCTGGGAGGCCTTATCGAGTCTCAGCAGCGACTGATCAGCAGTAGGCTGTGAGCTAGCGCCATGTTTGTTGGCGACGCTAGAATTTTCTCTGACAATGGGCCAATCCCACGTCCCATGGCAATCCCGGGGTCACTCGCTGTCGCTTTCTTTCCCATCAAGGAGTCATGAACCGGGATTCACCAGCGGGTTCTTGCAACTGTCCGGCGCTGCGGCAAGACCCGCGGCTCTCGACTCTTGGGCGGGTTACGCCAATTTCAAAGACCTGGACCTTATTTCCCCGCAGGGGCCCAGTAAGCGGGAGCGCCATCCTCCGGCGCAAGTTATGCAACCTCCGGCTCGATTTATGCAAGCGTCGGGTCCAGATGACCCCATTATCGCGGACGTCTAGAAGTTTAGGAAGAGTCTTAGCGCGATTTGGGGTTAGTGATATCGAAATGCGACCAGTCGCATGGCTCACTGTCTTGAAATTTCGAGCGTACAGCATGCAGTTTCTCGGAGCTGGCTGAGAGGCTTGTGTGAGCTAAAGCTTGCTATGCGCACTCATCCATACGGACTGGTTCAATGGGCGCACGAGTTGTCATGGGCCGGTGTTCAAGCTTAAGACGATGCTGTGACCATTCCACGTGTGTAATATGCGCATGTTAAGTTGATGCAACATTCGTAATTCGTATCACGACACTTGCTCTCTATGACGATGCGACGTAAATCATGAATGCGAAAATCAAGGGGCCCAGGGCAATGGTTCTCCGGATTTAAGAAGCGTTACAATACCCGAAGATCTGGCCCGATCACGGAAGGGGTGGCTCATCCGATGGACTTTTGACAGCAAACACGATGCTTGGGCCAGGCGCTTTTTGACATCGATCAGATTTTTCTTTTGAGAGGTACGGGGCCGCCAACATGAGTCGAATGGCATGTTGACGCGCCATCTGGAAATAGGGACCAAGCAGAATTCCGTCCCAAAAGATGGCCAAACCCCGTGTCTTGCCATGTCAACGCCGCGTCTCTCATCAAATGGTTCCAAGCCGTCAAGCCATTAAGCGGGATGGACCCCTGTCGCCGTTCGATCTGACCCAATCGCGTGCGAGCTCGCCTTCGCATTCCCTGGGTTTCTCGGTTTCGGTTTCTTTTTGCAATGGGTGGATCGAGCCCAGTCCTTGCGCAGCACAGCGGAGCAAAACCAGGCGAACGGGAAGGGCGCAAGGTCCTGGGATCTGCACAATTTTGTGCACCGGAGCGGTTCCCCCCCTTGTCGTTACCCGTGGCGCGCCTGCGTGCTCGTGTGTCTACCGTGATAGATATAATGTTACGTTTCCCCTTTGCTGGAAGTTCTTGAATTTCTTTTGAGGCTCGTGCCAAGCGCTTCTATTCGACGACAACACTCGACCTCCCGAACACCAGCTTAGAATTCACCTCACAACTTACACCAAGCGCACACTCCCGCCTATTAGAGTCTCAGTTTCTCAAGTCAACCCGGCAGTATGGCGGAACGAAGGCCTTCGGACTCTGCGCCGAGAGATGTGGATGTGGAGAAGGGAATCAGCCCCAACGCCTCCGACCTCGAGGGCGCAACTATCAGACCCGAATCTGGCCGCGAAGCCGCATTGAATCCTGACGATGCGCCGAAAGAGAACGATCCCAATATCGTCGACTGGGACGGCCCCGACGACCCTCAAAACCCACAAAACTGGCCCGCGAGTCAGAAGTGGATGAACATTGCCGTCATCTCTATCTTGACGCTTGTAACGTAAGTTGATACTCTCTAATATGCTTTGAGTTACCCCTACTAACAGCTTCAGACCACTTGTAAGCAACTCTACTTGCGCAAATCATGTTCAGTGACTGACCTCATTCCCAGGGCTCTTCAATGTTCGCACCCGGTATTCCCAAGATCATGGTCGAATTCCACGAGACATCATCCATGACAGCCACATTCGTTGTTTCTGTCTACATTCTCGGTTTTGCCTTCGGTCCCCTTATGGTCGCCCCTCTCAGCGAAGTCTACGGCCGCAGACTCCTCTACAACTGGGGTAACGTCCTTTTTACCGTCTTCACCGTCGGAGCCGCTCTCGCCAAGAACATGCCTATGCTTATGGCCTTCCGATTCCTCATGGGTCTTGCTGGATCCGTGCCCATCACTATCGGTAGCGGTAGTATCGCAGACATCATGCCCATCGAGCAGAGAGGTCGCGCAATGTCGGCATGGGCTATGGGACCTCTTCTCGGACCTTGCATCGGGCCTGTTGCTGGTGGATATCTGATCAAGGCAGCTGGCTGGAGATGGATTTATTGGCTCGTGGTCATTGTGGTATGTCATAACTATACACCGTGGAAGTTGGCTGTCAGTTCTAACCCATTTACAGGGCGGCGTTTTTATCCCTCTCTCCTGGTTCCTGATGAAGGAGACCTTCGCCCCTGTTCTTCTTGAGCAAAAGACTAAGCGTCTGCGCAAGGAGACTGGCAATGAGAACCTCCGCAGCAAGCTTGAGACCGAGGCCAAGGTTTCTGACAAGTTCAAGTTTGCCATCATCCGCCCTCTGAAGCTTCTTTTCGCCACCCCCATTGTCACCCTCATGGCTCTCTACGTTGCTGTCACCTACGGCATCTTGTACCTTCTCATCACGACATTCTCTTTCGTCTTCAAGGACTACTACGGATTCGACGAGGGAACTGTCGGCCTGACTTTCCTTCCTGCCGGTATCGGTATGATTATCGGTGTCGGAACTTTCGGCACTCTCACCGACTACATCGTCAAGAGGAACAAGGACAAGGGCTTGCCTCACCGACCCGAAATTCGCCTGAGCCCTGCCATGGCCATGCCTTGCGGAGTCGTCCTCCCCATCGGCCTCTTCCTCTATGGTTGGACTGTCGAGAAGCACGTCCACTTCATCGTGCCTATGATTGGTGTCGTAATCTTTGCCGCTGGTCTTATGGGTGTCATGGTGTGTATCCCACCTACCGTTACTTTAAGGATGCGTTGCTAACAACAAGCTGTAGACTTGCGTTCAGAACTACCTCCTTGACGCATACCCTCGCTACGCAGCCTCGGTCACCGCCGCGCTGGCGGTTCTTCGATCCCTGGCTGGAGCCCTCCTGCCCCTTGGTGGTCTGGAGATGTACAACGCCCTTGGCCTTGGCTGGGGAAATAGTCTCCTGGGTTTCATCGCTCTTGCCCTCGTCCCCATTCCCCTGCTCTTCTATCTCTTCGGCGAGCGCATCAGAAACAAGTTCAAGCCCAACTTGTAAAGTTTTGAAGCATAAGTAGCATGTCGATCTTTCATGGCGTCGGCGTTTGGTTCAGCATTAGAGCATGACTTGCATTAGATGGATGGCATGAGACGAAAGCGGCTACGGCCAGCAATTGTTTGTAATTATTTGATGGGCGAAAACTGCTGTTGCGACTGGGTTATGAACACCCATGATTACATTTACTGTACATATTTGAATGGAATATGGAATCGAACCGTGGGGCGGGTACCACTAGTGTTAGACATCATCGTCGCCCTTGGTTTCGTGGTGACTACATGTATAGTCTGCGGAAGATTGTGCGCCTCTCTTCTCCATGTCAAATGCTGGAATCCATCAGTTCCCACGTCATTGAAATGCATCCTCGTTTAGTAGACCCAAAAAGTGCTGCTGTTCACGGTACCAATCGCCCAACCCAGACCCGTCCGCATCGCAACTCTCATTGCCATGACGTATTGTTTCAAGACCGTGAGCGTCGGGAACGTCGATATCAAGCAGAGACTCAAGTGAATGTTGATTCAAGCTACCGTCCCACTCGCCCGTCTTTGACTCAATATGAAGGCGGGCAGCCCTGCAGAGGAGTTTGTAGATCCGGTGTGGATGAGTTGAGCAATCGGAAGCTTGATCCTCAGGCTGGAGCGACCTGGCAAACCGATCAAGAACGGCAAGATCTGCGTCATCGGCGGTCCGCACCGCATGGAGAAACAGGACACTGAATGACACGAATGGCATATTCAGAATAGCCCTGTCAAGTCAGCACAAGAATTGGGTTCTGCTTCCTTTGACTAATTGTGCCGCCAGATATGACAAGCCAGCTAAAACAGCTAAAGGCAAGGGTGTAGAGAGATTTCAAATATTGAAACACATACCAACTTATGTACTTGTTCACAATTTGGGGATCACTCTGGCAGTTACGGATGCTCGTCATGCACTGATGATGGATCTCGAGGGCTAGCCGAGCGACTGCGACGCATTCATCGGAGGCGCCGCTTGGAGAGCTTCCGACCGAGGGTATCGCTCTGAGGATTAGCGTGAGGAGTGATGTATGACAGACCAAATGGCATTGCAAATACAAAACACGCAAAGGGTCTTCATTCTCCTCCGGGTCGCGGTTGTTGGCATTCTGGAACGAAAAATTAGCAACATTCATTCTTCGTTGCATGGTTCACGCCAACCAACCTCCATATCCACATGAACATCTCGTATCATCTCCCGCAGTTGTGTTGCAAGCACCTCGGCGTCGTGCCCCCTCTCCAGGACGGGCCGCGATAAGCCTTGGGGGCTGTAAAGTTGTTCATATGCTTTGCCTTGAATTCTGGCCAACCTGATGCTCCTCGGCTGACTGCCTGGGTCAAATGAGAATGATATATCAACATCACGAATGTTGGGGGGCCGATCAAGCTGCAAAGACAGCCCCTTGTCGAGCGAGTACACAGACCAGAAGAGACTCTCTTGCATATCAGTCGACGCAAATGACCCGTCACGAGCTCTCCTTCGTGGGCTAGGCCGATGGTATCCCAGCGTTTGGCACAGACTTGCGGCGGATGAGATGAGAGACCAAGCTACGGTTGCTTTGGCATTTTCCATAGCGTCATAGGCCTGCCATAGTTAGTCAGTTATATAATCTTCGTACGATCAGAACCTACTGCTAGTGTTAATGCAGCAACCGCATCCATAGCTGCCGGCAGTAGCAATGGAAGTCTTGCGACCGCGTCGTGGAGGTTCTTGCGGCACATCAACCAGTGCTCCCTGTAGTCGTTGAGACCGGTAGTGATGAGATGTTCGGCAAATATGTAGGTAAGATAGCCGTTGGCCAAGACGAAGTCGATCTCAGTATAGTCGTCGATCGCAAAATACATCTTTCTGCATACTTCTTCGAAGTAGTCTATGGGAAGCACTCGTAATATTCGAGCGATGCGGAAGAAATGCTCACGCGCTGCTTAGATGTGAGGAGAATATCATGCGAATAGCGGATGAAGACCTTACCTCTGACCCAACGCAAAATCTCGAGGACATCTTTGACAGGAGGCATCTGTGGATCTTCAATGCGCCCTCCTTTGAGAACATTTTTATCACGTGAACGGTGGTTTCCACCGGGCGACGGATCCTCCAGCGTACGTGTGAGATCAGTCAAGGATGAGACGACTTCAGATGTCTCCGGGCTTGACCCATCCGAAGTGACTGTCCCGTCTTCTAAAACAGACTTCAGAAGGTCAATGACATGGGCTGAGTGGTCGAATGAGGACACACTGGTGGCAATGGTGTCTCCTGTGGTTAAGGGCGGGGCCGACGCTTCAGCATCACTGCTGGTGAGAGCATTCGGGGCTGGTTTCGGAATCTGTGATGAATCGAGATTTTTTAGTATTAACTTGATATCGTCAATGCCTTTGGCAATATCATCAATCTTCTTCTCGCTATATTCATGGGAGATTGGTTGTCAGCAACTGCTCGTCCAAGACTACGTGCAGCTATGCCATTGCCACCATCTGTGAAAACCTGGAAGACCGGCCAAGTGGCAAGCAAACACCAGTCTTGTGCTTGGATCCATATGCATTACTTACTACTGAGCTGAAATCAGCACTCTTTGCTTGGGCGTCGATGTGTTGGATGCAACTGCGCTGTGGGTGCAGTTGACTTTTGCCACAACGCAGTTTGAGCACGGCGAACCTCTGTCGCAGCCAATCTACTCGTTCCCAGCATCAGTCATTTTAACAGCCTTTTCATCAAGTCAATCTAGAAGACATACCTTTCTTGAACGGCACTGGTCACACTAACTCCTCCGTCAGCTTCCACTCCTTGACGGCGTTGTCGTCAGCTTACTGATCGTCGGGCGATGGCCGGGCGAGATCTCGTCCTCTTGTCAGACTCAATTCCGCGGTTCTCCATGATGATTGACGCCGTACATGCAAATTGACCAAACGTTTTGGCCGTTGTGAACGGCACTCGACAGAAGTCATGTTGGTTATGAGATGACTAATGGTGAAGCCTGGGTATTCCGAGGTTGCTGACGCATCTCGGACAATTACCAAAGTTCCAGTCCGCAGTCGCGCCGTCAGTACGCCCACGCAACCAGCGGAAACGCGCGCATCCCCGGTCGGGACCTAGAGACCGTAAATCGATTTTTGATTGGTTCCCGTGTAAGTCGTCGGAGTCTGGTATCTGATTACTCTTTTCATCACAAAAGTACCCATGCTAGATCAGCAGAATCATCAAGGAAGAAGGTGATCGTTTGTATCATGCCATGAACTATGATAATCATAAGTATGAGCAAAGAGAAGCGCAGGGAAGTCTCTTGCTCGTCATCTCAATCCGAAGCATCACACAAGTCAAGGAATCTCCGACATCATGAACCACAACATTCTTATCACTGGCGCTGCCGGATACATGTACGCAGGATGAATCCTAGTAATCCACACAGCATTCAGTGACTGACATTTACGGTGACAGCGGCGGCTCCGTCCTCGCAGATTTCCTAGAGCGCACGAGCGGCCCTATCAACAAGGCAAATATCTTTGCTGTTGTCCGAACGGAGGAGCAAGCCCAGAAACTGATTGCGGCAAAACTCGGAGTCAACGTGGTCCAATTTGATCTGGCCGATCAGCAAGCTGTTGCAGAAGCAATTGTCGAGAACAAAAGTATGTCGCATCCATTAGGATACCGCAACAGTACAACTAATGATTTCCTAGTTGATCTCGTGATTCATACCGCTGGTGTCATCGACCATCAACCCCTGTCAAACCTCATAAAGGGGCTCGGCGAGCTTCGTGCGACAACCAGCAAAGATGTCTACTTCGTCCACGTAGGTTATGATCTTTCCAACGCCCCAGCAATCACTCATTACTTTTGCAGACTTCGGTAGCGACGATTTTCACCGAATATGGTGGCTGGTCTGCTGGCCAGGTCAGGGATACCGATAGCCTTTACGAAAAGGAGAAGGAAATCGGGGGCCCAAGCCATCCTCGACTGGTAAGACGCTTTTGAAACCCAAATCCGCAACCTATGCTGATTCTTCTTGTCATTGCAGTCCAACATCCTGGTCATGGATCAAGCTGAAGCATCCGGCGTGACTCCCTTCATCATCCCGGTGCCACTTGTTTGTGAGTTGAATACAGAAAAGGCTTAACCATCATACTGACGACATCAAGATGGCCGAGGCACTGGCGAAGGCAACAAGCTGTCCGTCAATATTCCGGCCATGGTCAGAGCTAGCAAGCGGCTTAGGGTTGTTCACAAATTCGATAAGGATGCAGTAAGTCTCTGCAAATTTACCGCGACTGCTTTTTGTCAACTTGCTCACCAGTTGCAATTACCCAGCGCCAACTTGCGATACATATCCTGGATTTGGTAGAGCTTTACAGGCTCCTAACGGAGAACATACTCCTTGGAAAGCCCATCCCGAGCGGTCATGAGGGCTACTACTTTGCCACAGTGCACCGAGTTCCCTGGTGGGATGTCATGGATCGAATTGCTGTGGCCATGCACGCACGCGGGCTTGTCGATGAACCAACGACCAAAGTCTGGCCCAGCTACGACGTGGCGGCTGACACTCTTGGGTTCCCGCGACTGTATATCCGGGCTATGGGAATCTCTAAGTAAGCGATACCTTGACTGCACATATTTTGTTTCGTTTCCGCTGCATTGAAAGTAGTTGCTGACCTTTGAAATAGCGGAGAACTTGTGGCTGTCAACGGATACAAGCTTGGATGGCAACCCAAGTGGACTCAGGAGATGTTTTTAGAGTCCATTGATGATGAAGTCCAGGATGTTTTGGAACTTGACACTGCTCAACCTTCTTCTCTTTTCACAACCCTTTTGTCGTCGTCCGGTAACTAGGACTTTCGCCATGGGACTACGAAGGTCTGGAAACGAGGTCCTGACTTGGTGGAGCTAGGTACACTGTCGCTACTGCTAATTATTCATCCACTCACTCAGTCTAATCTACAAATCGATTCTTTTTTCCGTTTCATGGGCCTTACTTATTATCATTGAAATTCTGTCCATTATCGAGGGTAATAATGCTAGGCTCTCAGGCTCATCATAGCCCTTAGAGTCACCACATGTCTTCGTATAAAACAAAGCAGAACTCTTGAAAGACATCGTGCTCTTACTTCTAGAACAGCGTTTGAGCGTTGCCACTAAAATTAGCGTTCTCTGAGTTCGCTGTTGAGCAGAAGCGGAAATAAGAAGGTTGATGATGTCTCATGAGCCCCAGCAACTCGGCTCCGATCACAGCATCTCAACGAGCTTGAGATTCTCCGCCCTGATGGTCTAGTGGTATGATTCTCCCTTAGGGTTGTTCTCAACATTTCAATCTGGGAGAGGTCCCAGGTTCGATCCCTGGTTAGGGCCCAATTACTTTTGCCCTCCCCCACATCGGCTCATGTGGACCTGAGGCTCACTTTTTGCATCTTGTTGACCCGTCGAAGGTGGAGGCAACAGTAGCATACAGCTCTAGCGAGGCTTTAGGCAGGGTATGTAGTCGTACTGATTGGTCTGGTAGCACGTAGTGAAACATAGATAGCCTGTGTAAAGAAGCCTTTTACCAGTGGCAAAGCACGAGCAAACATTTCGAGCCCTGATATATACAAGCGACGTAAGAATTTGTTTCGCCGCAATCATTATTCCATTCAGAGCGTTGTTTCGTCAAGCATTAAGTGGTGAGTAGTCTATCTAGTCTAGTCTATAGGTCATGTCAGGGTCGTGTGCCATAAGGCAGTCTAGAGTCTAAGTCTAGGATATCAAAGTCTATGATTCAACCTCCAACCCTTCGCCATGCCCCTTGAACATGCGATCATTATGCTTCCTAGCGCGAGGCATACTCCAGCCCATATCCAGGCGCTAGAGTATCCAAATGTGCGCACCAATGCCCCTCCCACCGGAGAACCGAGGAGGAGAGCAACCGACATGACGGAATACGCCATGCCAAGTCTAGTACCGATGAAATTTCGGTCTGAAGTAATATGTGTGAAGGTTGCAGGTTGCAGTGAGAAGAAGCTCCCACTGCTGAACCCGTAGAACACGACAACAACGATGAGACCAGTTGCATTGCTGACAGCCATCAGGCAGAACGCCGAGATGGACAAAATTAGCACAGCCACAACCAACATGTTCATCGTCCCGATCCGTGACGCAAACAAGTTGGGAATGGTCCTTCCGAGGATGGACGCACCGTTCAGGATGGAGAGCAGATACGTGGCGACGCGCGGCGACGCAGTCTCGGTTGCCAGAGCGTACTTCTGGACATAGACGAACGGCGTGTACATGCCTAAAAAGACCAGACAGCAGGCGCAAACGAAGAGCAGGTAAGGGACGTCTCTGCAGGCGGACCTGTCGATCCAGGCGCGCCGTTGCGCCGAGGCTTTGGGCGTGTGCATGCTCACGATCGAAATCGCCAGCGTCGTTAAAGCGATCAACGCCATGGTGCGCACAGTCCAGCGGAACCCGATCGCGGGTTCAAGCGACCGAAACATGATGGGGAGGACCAGGCTGTGATGCGAGAAAGTCAAAGTCAGCCCTGTCCGGTGGGATACTTTCGTTTGTGTCTATTGACGATGTTCCGGAAGACTTACCCGCCCACGCCGCTCCCCGCAGCCGCGATGCCTGTCGCAACAGGCAATTTTGTCGAAAACCATGGGGAAAGAACAGCAACTCCCAGAACTGCGAGGCTGCCCATTCCAACACCAACACAGAGTCCCTGAGAGAGGAGGAGTTGCCAGAGGTTGCTGCTGAGACTCTGGCAGATGGAGCCAACGACAATGAGCAGGGATCCCACCCACAAGAGCTGGCGCGCATAGCCCAGGTCGAAAACAGGGCCGGCGATGAACCCCAAAAACACCATTAGAAAGCTCTGCAAAGAGCCGATTGTGGAAATAGCAAATGGGCTGTTTACCTGCAGGAGGTCATCCTCATAGTAAGCCTGGAAGGTTCCGAAGCTTGCAACGAGGCCTGTCATCGCGCGTTCAGTCAGCCTCGGCTCTCTTCGGCACTTGCAATCAAGCTAAATATTTACACCACTATGCAACTGCTCTTGCACGTTGAGCAGTTGCGGATACGGGGGGTGACGTTGCAACGGCCTTGCGTTGCATCGAAGGGGATCGCTGAGTCCGAGGTTGCAGCTTACCCCATGTGTTGAAATAAATGAAAAACGCCCCGAGAACCTGCAGCCACGCTTTCAAGCCACCGTTCGGAGGGTCCGCTATCTTGGGCTTGGCAGGAGTTATTTGTGGCGCTGATAGCTCGTCGATAGCATTTTCCTCGTCGATCTCGGAGAGGAAGTTCGGGCTGTCCTGGTCGGTGTCGTCGGGCCCTGTGGGCTTTTCTTTGTCCGAGGTAAATGTCATGCTCCGGTCGGGATACCGTCGCATCGACGTGCTGGTGTCGATAGATTGCGTTTCCGTCGGATCACCCCCTCTGGTTCCCTCCTCAAGGCTGTGCCGTGCCTCTCCAACCTCTATCCCACGCGCGCCTGTTCCGCTGTGACTATGGATATGCCTTTACACGTAGTAATGCGAGGGCCAGGGATGTTGTCGTGATTGATTGGATGACGTCTCAATCCGGTCGGGTGCGATACCCTTTGGGAAACTGCAAAACACAGAGGCTAAACTCAAGGACAAAGGTTTCGGATAGGCCAGGACAGGCTAAAGGATCGCCCGTGCAGATTGGATGGTGTGCAGATGTAGAAGGTCGCAGTGGTCTTTCAGCTCTCAATACAGGTCACTCATTTCACATTACGAAGAGATTCGGGCTGGCAATCACTGGGTTGATGAAGCCTCAGAGGGCAGGTCCCATTGCAAATTCCTTCGATTAGTCTCGGTATTCAGGAGTGCCACCGGCGTTGAGGCATTTGAGCGCTCGTCGATACCTCGGACAAGTGGAGTGGCTCTTTGATAATTTTTGAGCGATTGTGGTTAGGTTACATTGGGCGGTGAATGAAGAAATGGTCTGCTCGGCCTGCTTTCGGGCATGCTCCGTAGCCTGGTGGCGGGGGTGTAGGTTTTTATTTCTATGTTTTGTTCGTTCCGAACATCGTTCCGACATCCAACGTGATTCCGAGCCTGTGTGTCATCATCAATGCTCTTCTTCCCGTATAGGGTAACAACAGGCATTGTCCGCCGTGTCTTCGTTGTCTCATCAGGGACCCAACGCTGGGGGCTCTGTTGAAAATTTCTTCCAAGGAATGGCGCGACAACCTACGGGGATTTTCAAGTCTATTCCTCCTAAACATGCAAATCATTACGGAAGCGCCCGACACTTCTTTAGCCACTGTATATGAGATGTAAAGCGTGTGTGATGACTTATGAATCCCAGTTCATCCCACCCAGAGTCATCCCACTTCCCTTGCCATCCTATGTTTGTTGCACTTTAATTCCGCAGTGACGGAACGGAACGTGGAGGTCTCGGGTGTCGGGCGAAATGCCGGATGGCAGAAACTCTGTGCCTTTCGGGCAAGCCAAAGGCACATGTTGGCTGCGGTTGGCTACGAATACAGCCAGCCCGCAGTAGCTTGTAGATTAGGTTGCAGATTCCGTGTTAAAGAATCGGCTCTTATCGCCGTTATCGTAAATACTACGCGTATCAAGCTCGGACTTCGGTCTTGGCTCCCCCTGACAATCAAACGGAGATCCAGTCGGGCAGGTGATTGAAATTGCAGCCGCGCCCTACAACGGGATCTGTATGCAAACGCCTGACTCTTGCACCGGTGAGGATTGACAATATAGGACCCGGAAGAGCTTAGATCACCGCGAAGGCTCCAATTGGCTGAAATACTGATCATGCAAGATATCTCTCTACCGTCTAATGATACAATCCAATGATTGTAATGCTTTTGTGGTTCAACGCTCCCTTTCCCTGGCCTTTCTAAAAACAAACATGTTGACACAAACAAACAATGCCCCCTTTTTACTGGGTCAGGTAGGCAAGATACTCCTTCCAGCCTTCGCCCTGGCCGACATAGCCAATGTACATGTCTGGCCTGACGACAACGACGAACTCGTCATCTTCGCCCACCCACTCAGCCGAAAAAACTGATGAAGAGTCTTCGGGGTCCGTCGTCGTACGAGGCTCCGCCTTGTGGGGGATGACCCTGAAGAATCTGGCCACATCCTTGAGACCATCTGCTGGGGCGGCTCCGCTGGCCTCCTGTCGTCCGATCTTCAACACCAGGTGCTTGCCATACTTGCCAGCGACAAGCTCATACAGACGCTTCGACTCTTGTTCGGACGAAGGTGTCAGGTAGACGTCCGGGCAGCGCCGTCCAGCGGTCCAGAAGCCCGCCGTGGTGCCCTCGACAAGGGGCGAACCGGTGCCGTCGTAAGATACGCCCATGCCTAAAGAGAAAAATTAGCCGAAAACTCTTCTCGCTCGGTTTCGGAAACGTGGAGCCCCAGCAGAGCGCGGAACATCCGCACACGCGCTTGTGCTTGGTGAGCCAGGGCGCACAGCATTCTGGAAGCGCGGTTTCCCCGTTTTCTCTGTGACTGATCTCCCCTTTTCTGGGGGCCAACGCAGAACAGAGTTTGGGGAAGCAGGATGAGCGCCAGCCCTGGGGGCCGCGGACGTCACGCTACGGATACTTGCTTAACCATAGGGAAAAAGCTTACCTGTGATGTACCCGGCGTTCTTTTCGATTGTGGAGACGTACTGCTTTGCAGTGTGGACGGTGTCTCTGACCAGGGCCGCTGCGACGTCGATGACGCTCTGGGCCACGGTGCGTCGCTCGATGTCGTAACTCTTGATCAACTTATCGACGGAAGCTTGGCTGAGCTTGTCGTTTGTGAGGACCTCGGCGAGTCTCCACGCCAGAGCGAACGAGTCAGCCACACCGGTGTTGAGGCCCTGGCCGCCGTTCACCGAGTGAACATGGGCAGCGTCACCTGCCAAAATGATGCGCCCGTCGCCGCTCTTGGAGACAAAGGTTCCCGCGATACGCTCCTTGACTATATCGACGTGTCAACGAGTCCGAAACTGAAAGTCTCTTGCCTTGCTTTGGGTGCCACGAGGAGCGCGCTTACCATCAAACGTGCTGAACCACTCCGTCTTCTTGAAGTCCACCCGATGAGGTGCCATGTGCTCCCTGATGGAGTTCTCCGCCTTCTCTTGCGTAATCTCACCGTCCAGCAGGATGTAGAAGCGCGCCATGTTGCGCTCTCTGGGAATCCATGAGACTCTGCTCTGGCCGTTGAGCTGGAAGGTGATGATCTCGGAGCAAACAGGGAAGTCAGTGTCGATGAATGTGTCCAAAACGGCCCAGATCATCTCTGGCTTGGTCCCGGTGAAGCTGATGTCGAGCGCATTGCGGACGGTGGAGCGCGCACCATCGGCTCCCACCGCATACTTGCTGCGGATCGTGCGACCCTTGCTGGTGGTAACGGTAACACCTGCCTTGTCCTCCGCAATGGTCGAAACGGTCTCGCCGTAAGAGATCTTGGCCTTGAGCTTCTGCGCAAGAGCCTGCTCAATGACGGGCTGGCCGAGCATCAAGAAGTTCTTGCGATAGCAGTGCTCGAGGCCAGTCCACCAGTGGCTTTGGCGGGATTTGAAGTCGCCCTCAGCGAAGGTTGAACTTGCTGCATTATGGTAAGCATATGGACTCCGTTTGTGCAAGTCTTGGTAATTTCTTACTGTTGCAGGTAATTCCCTCAGGAAGAAGATCGTCGAGGATGCCAACAATCTCGAGAACCTGCTGGGTGCGCGCGTTCATCGCATCGGCTCTTCCGAGCTCCAGAGGACCTTCCTTTGCATCTTGATTTCGTCAGCTGTGCGCGCTCAGACATTGAGACGCATTTACTCACCAATAATGCAGACGGAAACACCCAACGACTCAGCCAGGTATCCAGTGAGAAGACCCGTCGGTCCACCTGAACATCAAAATTAGAGATGATGCCCGCATAACAGCTCGGAGCCGAGCAAGGCTTACCGCCGACAATGGTCAAGTCGACCAGAGTCTCTTCTTCGCGAGGAATGGAACCCATTGTTGCAGTGAGTGGTGTATGTGAGTTTCCGGCGTGTGTTGTGTTGTGCAAAGACAAGGGATGGGCAGAGAAAGGAGTGAGGAAGTGGAGGTGTTTCTTCAGCCGAAAAAGTGAAGTAAGCTGCAGATGTGATATCTTCAAACTTGGCGTAAGTCGTTTGATATGACTTTTGTTGCGGCAAGATGTTCCCGAGTACGAGATCTCGCAAATCCAAGAGAAGAAAAAAGATCCGGGTCGGACGACTGCCGATTGCTAAGCCGATCAGATCAGAGGCGGAGATATCGTCTTACGTGGTTGCAGATATTGTCCGATGGGAGGCGCACTAGATATCTGACAACGGGGGCTGAGACTGACACGGGGGTCCAGATCCGGGATGAGAGTCGATGACGCCGAAAGGAGCTCCGTACATGTGCCGAGCACGGTGAGTCCGACGCTGGGCGAGTATCGCGATAATCATCTGATATCGGAGCGCGCCGGGGATGTTCCTGACATGGAATCGCACTCTACGTATTTGCTACGCACACGCAGCGAGTGGACGAAGTGTGGATGCACTCCGCAAAACGCCCAGACGTTGAGGCACGTCTTAGAACAACGACCTGACAAACTTGAATGCTCTTCCGACGATCTCAATGTGACATGCCACGACATGCCAATGTTGCAGCGCAGTGGCCCTCCCCGGCAATCTGGCTAGACCTGCCCTTGTAAGGAATCATCGCCGTCGCTATCCGGGCGTCTCCATGTCTTTCCGGACCGCGTCGCCCGGGGGTATTGGCCGATCGGGTAAGGCGTCTTTCGATTACACGGGGGACCTTGTCTCCACAGCCGCGGGAGGATCCTGCCGCCACGGAATCTGGGCCATGTTTGCCCATGCTCAACCACATCTGCCGCGGCATCTATGGGCCGTCACCTAGTGGCGCCGTGGCTCGATTCTTTTTTGGGGTGGATTCAGGGCCCGGAGATGGGCCCCCTCGCTCTCCACACACCTTCAGCCTGCTTGTGTTTTCTTATTAGTCCTAACGGTGGCTTCAACCAGGGTTTATCCACCTTCCTTGACGTCTCCCGCGCGGCTGCGACTAAGATCTTGGAAAACCAGCCAATCTTCTCCTTTGGGCCGCCTATGATGATGTTCCACACCCACGCGTGGGTCGCGGAACTGGCTGTCAAACCTGGCCCAAGCCCAGCTCACACACGCGGTGCATAACACTTTCCTGATCCTGCTTGGCCCGGGCAATACAGTGGGGTGGCAACCCTGACTCGATCGACGATTAGGATGGTGCCTGTAAAGAGAAAAAAATTGTCAATGCATGGGACAACAAGGCTGGAAGTATTTTGATCCCGTAGTTGTTTCCCTGGTTGGCTGGTACAGAACTAGTCTCCTATCGAACACCCTGTGGCGACATATCGAACAACCATGGAAACGAAAAGAGTGGACTTCGGGACAGGAGGATTGGACAGCCACATTCGGGATATGCCCATTACGGAGAAGGGAGCGACGAATGGCCAGATGTGACCTGATGCAGCTCTGCGGGCAGTGCCGTAGCTCCTTGCTGTAACCCCTTCCTTGCGATCATCATCTCCGAGAGTAGTATTTTGCATATGCAGCTTTGCGTAGACCAACGCCCAAGGCAGGCGCAATATAAGCCGGTTCTTCTTCCCGAGCATTCGGATTCAACTCCCCTCTAATCCAGGCTCAATTTGAGTTAAGAACAAGCTGCACCTTCCAGCCCTACTGAACTCTCTTTTGATTGTTAGCTCCTTCTCTTGTCTAGGCCCTCCCCTACCTCAGTCTTTCTATCTAAGAGACAAGCAACTCCCACCGCATCTTCACACACTCATCTATCCATACCTTAAGACATCCACCCACACAACATGCCTTCTGCCATAGAAGTGCCGCCTCGACAGCCCTCTCCGGAGGTTAAGCTGCTCTCCAAGGTTGACTCTCAGATCATGGACGAAGAAGCTCTCACCACCGCCGCTGGCATCTTGGACATCATCTGCCGCTATCGTCTGAAGCGTGCTAGCACAGATGAGCTCGAGGGCAGGCTAGGCTTCCTCTCCCAGATCTACAGGAAAGTCAAGTCCCAGAGCGAGATTCGCATGTGCCTTCCTGCCTTCCCCTTCAAGTCACCCAACACAAGAGACAAGGTCCTCAGCCGTCTGCCTGACAAGGCGGATGAGTTCGCCCTTGCCAACCTCAACGGTCTCTGCTCAGCCATCAAGGACTACTACGAGCCCGGCGCAAAGCTCACTATCATCTCCGACGGACTTGTATATAACGGTACGCTAGCCTGACACTTTGATTCTGCTGCTTTCGACACGGCTAACAAAATTCTGTAACAGACCTTCTTGGTGTCCAAGATAAGGAAGTCTGGGCGTACGGAGAGACTCTCCGTGGCATCGCCGCCGAGCAGCGCTTGACCAACATCCAGTTCTCTCGTCTCCAGGACCTTGTCCACCTCCCAAACCTCCCCAACAAGCTCGAGGAGATCACATACGTCGCCAACGCTACCAACTTCCGACGGGCCCTCCTCAACACCTTCGGCAAAGCCGACTACGACCCCTCCAACGAGATCTCCAAGAACGAGGACACCTGCCTGACATATCGCGGATACATCAAGTTCCTCGAGACCGATTTGCGCCACGTCTACCCCGTCGGCGAGGACCGCTCTAAGACCAAGTTCAAGACCGGCATCGAGTACATCTCCAAGCAGATGCTGCAGCGCGGTGACGCCTTCGCGCGTGCTGTGCGCGAGAACTTCCGCGACCACATCCGTCTCTCCATCCACCCCTCCGTGGGCGAGACCAAGATCCCCATCAGCCCCTTGCCGACTACCACCTACTACACCACCCCCTGGCACTGCTCCATCGCCTTCAGCGTCAGCGGCGCCATCACCACCGGCCCCCGATCAGAGTTCGAGAACGACCCCAAGTACGAGCTCGTCTACGAGGACGGCAGACCCAGCTACTTCCGCGAGAAGAGCGACCTCTACAACTGGGACAAGGACGTCACCTTCGAGCCTATCTACCCCTGCGGCGTTGTCATCCGCCCGGCCGCCGGCCCCAAGAAGCTCTCCATCCACGACATCGACGCCAAGAAGGTCCGCGCTCTGTCCGAGGTCAACTCTCCCGTCATCATGCGCGGCTTCTCCAAGACCAAGGACCGCGACCTGTTCGTCAAGAAGTCTGAGGAGTTCGGAACGCCCCTCCCGTGGAAGTTTGGTCTTGTCCTCGAGGTCAAGGACCAGGGTGCCGATACCCGTGGTCTGAATAACGTTCTGTCAGCCGAGTGGATGCCCTTCCACTTCGATGGTCTGTTCAAGACCCACAAGGTGCCCCAAGAGGACGGAACTGAGAAGCTTCTTCCCAACCCTCCCAAGTAAGTCCACTTCCAGCGGCACAGCAGTGCAGATCCGATGATCCGGGACTAACCCACTCCTGCAGGTTCCAGTTCTTCACCTCGGTCACGCCCTCACCGAAGGACACTGGCTTCACCCTCTTCACCCCCTCCCGCCTCATCTTCCAGAACCTGCCTCCCCATCTGCCTCTCGAGAAGCTCTCCAAGCTCACTTGGAGCGTCCAGACTAGCTCCTTCGACGCCACCAAGATGACCGGTCTCCCTCTCGTCACTCCCCACCCCGAGACCGGTGAGGCCTGTATCCGCTACCACGAGCCATGGCCTCAATCCAAGACCACCTTCGATGCCACCTACGTAAACATTGAAGGCGTCAGCGAGGAGGAGAGCACCGAGATCTGCAACATCTTGGACTCCCTGTTGCACGACCGCAGGAACACGCTCTACTTCTCTTGGGAGGAGGGCGACCTGCTCGTCAGCGACAACGTCCTGGCGATGCACACCCGCAGTGACTTCAAGGCTGGTTCGCCGAGAGAGTTGTGGCGCATTCACTTCGACTAAGCGTTTGATTGCATTGGGTTGGAGCGAGTATTCTTGCATTGTACATAAAAGGTTGTAAAAGTTGCAGCATGGCTTTAGGATTCCCTCTCTGTTCTGTTTAGGTTGGCATAGGCATCTTTTGGTAGATTGAAACGAATCACATCACTTATGATTAATACGTTATTCTTTTATGATGTGACATGAGTACTTTACACATTTGAAAACCCACTACTGGTTCACATCACTCCATAGGTACGTTACGGAGATAGCAGTCAAGCAGTATCCGCACCTACGTAGGACCCGAAAGCCATCCCGTGCAAGGATCTCGCTAGGTATACTGTGGATGATCGCTTCGACCATAGTTACCGTGTGCTGATAAAATAACCCATCTCACTTTTGTTAGAGCTGTTAGCCAATAGAATAGCTGAAATCATCATAGCGTATCCGCCGACTATGAGCTGAGCCATAGTACAGCGTTGAGACCTCGGCCGTATTGTGGCATGGGGTGGTGTGTGAATACTCATGACTGAGACCTCTGCACTATGTCAGGATACCCTTGGTGATGACTTTGGCGAGCGTTCTGATGATCAGTGAACAAACTTGTCGGATCAGTAAACAAACTCGTCGGATCGATTAGTACAGAAACTCGCCAGATCAATAAACAGTCCGACAAGTCAGCTAACTACCATACCACAACTGGTTCCATAACTAAAACACCAGCGGATATCACTACCGACGCCACTTGGTCCAGAAATCAAAGGGCCTTGTTGAGAATATCGCTAACCTAGTATAAGCATACCAATCCCGTTTACACCTAGAAGCCAGCCAATCATAGTTGCGCCTTCGTTTCCAGCATCCGCCTGCCCTTCTCCAACTCTTGGGTCAAGTCGTACTTCCATATCCAATCCATGCGGGTCGACAAGTTCTCGGCGATCCACTCTGGGTCGTCCTTCAACTCCAACTCGTACAACTGCCCCTGCTCGCGGCTGTCCGTGACCAAGTTCTGCGACCTCTCCTTCCTCGTCTTGTTGTACACAGCAAACGCAGGCTCGATCTCCTTGGGGCTGGATATCAGACTCAACAGGTTGCCCATTACGTATGCATCCTCAATCGCCATGCCGGCTCCGGAGCCCTTGTGAGGTGTTGAGGCGTGGGCTGCGTCGCCGAGGAGGCACACCCTTCCTTTGAAATATGTGTGACTGGGCGGGTGGTCGAATAGGGCCCAGACATCGGGCTTTTGCATCATCTGGATGATCCGACGGGCTTGCTCGCTCCAGCCTTCGAAATCGGCAAGCATTTCCTCCTTGTTGACTGACACGACCCAGTTGTCTGATTTCCAGTCGTCTTTACTGCGCATAGCAACCACTGAAGCCTTTTGTTAACCTCAAACGCCTTTTTGAAGCGCCTCTGTTGCAAACTTACCATTCATGTGTTTGCCTTTGGCTACGGAAAAGGTCAAAATGTGACCATGCCTCCCGCAGTACATCTGGGCGTTCCCGGCCAGCTCTTCGCCAAGCAGCTCTTGAGCTTCCTTAATGGGAATCAGTCCTCGATAAGCGCACTTTCCAGAGAACACAGCCTTAGCGGCTGGATCGTTCTCTCCCAGCATGACGCTGCGCAGCTTGGACTTAATGCCGTCGCAAGCAATCACCGCATCGTGTCTCGCTGTCGTCCCGTCCTGGAACTTCAACAACACGCTCTTCCCATCATCCTCATAGTCCACACAGCGCTTGCCAAACTTGGCAATCCCGTCCGGCAGCAGCTTCACCAGCTCATCCAGAAAGTGAGCGCGGTGAATGCTTGTCTGACCGCCGTCACACTCCAGGCGGTAGATTAGGTCGCCCTCCCGGTGCTTGCCGTCGCAGGACTCGCCGTACCTGAAGTCGAACCACACGCCCTTGTGGTCTTCCGACTGGTTGTACGTCGCCTGGGCTTCGAACGCGTTCCGGACGTGCGGCGAGATCAGGGACATGGCCCTCAGCGCGTTGGGCCCGAACGAGACGCCGGCCCCGATCTCTCCGAACTGCGGCGCCTGCTCGTACAGCGTCGTCGGGATCCGCTGGAGCAGGAGCTGGAGGGTCAACGTCAGGCCGGCGATGCCGCCTCCGACCACAGCGACGTTGAAGTCCTTGTTCGGAGGCAGGCAAAACTCTGGCGGCGGCGTCATCTTCGATGCGTGTGGGTTGATGATGTGAAGGGTGCCAAGAAGGAATAGAGTTCGGTCGCGGAAATGAATAGGACGGGCACGTGCTGTCTGTCACCTTATCGCCTTGTGCTTTGAAACGAATAATCGAGCTGACTCAAAAATCTTTGGTCTTGTTCCAAGGTAAAGGTATTTCTATGAAGATATGCATGAGGAAAGTACACGGCGCAAACCACCGAAAATGAAAATACCTGCAGCAGAGCTTGTCCCTTACAGCTTCACCGGCTACTCGGATGAGACCTATGACGCCGACGACGACAAAATTAATGGCAGCACCCACCGGGAGGACCCATCGGCTGCCACCGACAATTCTTGCCGATAGTCCCGGGCCCCGAAATTCACGGACAAGCAGCGTCGATGATCTTCGGATGGGGCGTCCACGTTGTGCTGACGTTCTTGAGGTGGCGTATTGGCTGGCGCTGTCGGGTCACGGGTTATGCATCTTCGGCTTCGGGAATTGGGTTGATTCTAGAAAGTCCACCAGCTGCCTAGCCGAAGCAGCCTTCGGGTGACGGTTTTTAGGGGCGTGCATTGACCCGGGTAGTATCACTTCTCAATATCGGCAGTGAGGTGAAACGAGGGGGATGGATGAATGGGGATCATGCATCGAACTAATCTTGTCCGTTGCATGCTCTCCGAAACTTTAAAGCTTCGGCTGTTGAAGATTGTTCGTTGTCTCTGAGCGTTGAAGAATTGCCATGTGGGCGCCATTGCGTGTTAGTTACCCCAGACGCCACAAAAAAATGTCCGTCTAATTTTAGTCTTGTCGATAGTTCCTGTCGCACCGCCCTGGCCGGAGCCCGATCCGAGAGGCACTCAATGCCTGGGGAAATTCGGGTATCTTCCCCAGATTCCCCGGATTCTGTCAAGATGAATCTCGAGATCTAAGGAAGGGTTGTTTCCCACGGGGTGGGAAAGAGTTTAAAAGGCCTGCCCCACCGCTGTCATTGAGTCACGGTGATGGTCAGACCTCAGACTGGCTTTTGAGTTCCATCAGACGGCTGCAACAATGGCGACTAAACCAACCTTTATCTTTGTACCTGGTGCGTGGCACTGCGCGACTCGCTTTCGGCCTGTGACTTCGCAGCTTGAAGCTCTCGACTACAACACTGTGTCCGTCCAGTTGCCTTCCTACGGAGCCAACCCACCGCTGATGGACTTTGAGCCCGACGTCGCGGCTATTCGGCAAGCAATTGAGAAGGCTGTCGACAATGGCGAAGAGGTGGTGCTGTTCATGCACAGTTATGGCGGTGTAGTTGGCTCTGAAGCCTGCCGAGGGCTTGATACAGCAACACGTAAGAGGGAGGGCAAGCCGGGGGGCATTGTCCGCCTGATCTTTTGCGCTGCTTTTCTGCTTCCTGAAGGTAACAAATGAAACCATTTCCTAGTGGCTTATATGACAGAGACTAACCGGCTAAAAGGGGTCTCACTCATCGACATGCTCCAAGGCCAACCGTTGCCTTGGTTCAGGTTGTCAGAGAATGACACCATCGTCGACGCCGAACGGCCCATAGAAATATGTTACAATGACCTTGACGAGAAGGCGGCCGCCGAGGCGGTGCTTGGGCTCAAGTGCCACAGCTACAGGACGTTTTTCAGCAAGCTCACATATGCCGCCTGGAGAGACATCCCGGTGACTTACATCCTCTGCGAGCGGGACAACGCGATCCCGCCGCCAGCGCAGCAGCAGATGATCGATGCCTCTAAAGTGGATGTTGTTATTGAACGGATGGATGCTAGTCACTCGCCATTTTTGAGCAGGCCGAATGACGTTATTGCGGCATTGAGGCGGTCAGCTGGGGAGGTCTTTTGAGCAAGTTGTTAATGTCGACGCGTTTATTTGCCTGTATGAGCTGCATTCTTGTCTTGGTAAGCGACAACTAGTAATGGAATATGTTTCCGCAAGTTTTTCGGAGTCACCATTTGCGGTCTTAGTATCGCTCATGTTATCGACATAACCGACATGAAAGTAAGGGGCAGCTGGGTTACTGGGTATGAAGCCACGAGCGAACTTAATTCGTGTTTGTCTTGGTCATTACGGTATCATTAATTCGTATTGTCGCTACTTTACATGTGCATATATGTCATCGCTCCCCTCAACATGGTGGATCAAGTAACGCACCAGTTTCCGGCATCATCATCTCATCGGTGTATCCCAGATGTGACAGGCCCACGTCCATAGTAGGAAAGAATGGCATATCATGTGCGTACGAATCGAACAGCAGCGTCCGTGGTGACATAGGAAGTAAGATGTCGGTCGATGGTGTCAGAGCCTGAGTGATATTGGACCCTCTTGCTTGCTCCGCTCCGCCCAGCGGGTGACCATCGGAGCTCCCTGTCGTCAAGGAAGCGTTCTGCTCTATGCTGCTCAACTCTTCCGCATCCGAAGTGCTGTGTAGCCTTTGACCGCCGAACATCCGGGACTCACGACCGAAACTTGTGGACCCCATCCTTGAAGCGTCATTCGATAGTGACGCACCATCATGAACGCTTCCGAAGAGCTCGCCTATGAGCATTCCTTGGCACTCCATTTTACGCCGAGCCCTCCTTTCTGTGTACAAGACGCAGGCGCCTTGCAGATGTTCAACTATGGACAACTCCCTATTTGCGACTGGATCATGCTTGCTGAACCGTCGTAGGAGCGCCTGGGCGTCTGCTAAGCTCTTGTCGAGCGGGAAGGTGCTGTCCAGGTCACCGAACACGGCAAGACCAAGCACCAGGGCCGACACGAACACCGAGTTGATGACGAAAGGATGTCGCTTGGAGACGTTCTTATCGGTGATGAGGCCCGATAAAAGGTCGATGGTGCGGATTGCCGAGTCTACGCAAGCGTGAACCAGCAGTTGATCAGACGATGATGAGAGCTGTGGCTCGTCATGCCATGTTGACATGTTTTGTGATCGAGCCATGTTCCTTGAGACAAAGTCGATGAGAAACGGTCGTGAGAGTAGCATGATGCTCCAGTAGTATGCTTCTTTCATGTGGTAGAGTCCCACATTGGGGTACTTTTCACCATCCTCCGCCTCAACATACATGCCTGACTTTACGCCATCGGCGGCAAGACCATCGCTGAACCGTGCAGCCCAGCGACGATGTTGTTCGCTGATGCGCTCCAAGGTGTCTGTCGTAACCATGCGCTTGGCGTAGACATCGTTGAGGATGGACTCAAAGATGGAACATAGCTCCAGCGAGGCTGAGTGGTTGTCGGTTGATGAGAAGTCCCGGGATTCTGTAGTGGCCAAAGGCCGTCCTAATGAAGCCGCAAGAAACAAGTCTAAAACTCGAAGGGCTTTCCACAGACGCTCCCTAGTTTCTTGCTCATGAATCGGGAAGAGAGATGAGTTGTCTTTTTTGTGTATACCCAGTGCATGAGCTGCGCGGACTGCGACGCCGAGGTGCATGAAAGCTGAGTTGCGCCTGGATGCGCCAAGGAGATAGACGGTGAGCAAGACGTAAGTGCTGACGGTGTTGTTCGTTGGATTCTCCATTGCGTATGAGACCGCCAGAAACCGTCCATAGTTGAAGTACTTCTCGGCGTCAGCGTCTCGATCATCAGGACATCTCTGAGCCCCGATGCCGAACGTGAGGAAGAAGATGCAGTTCATGGCTTCTTCATCGTGACTCGTCGGTTCCCCACGGAGCCACTTTTCCAGATCCTTCAAGAGCTCTGCTTCGTCAAACACCTCTAGTATGCAGTTGGTTGCCCGCAGATACCACCGGAGTAGGTACCTTGCCTGTTCGGGGCTGGGCTTTGCTGGGATATCTGCTGGGTTGGTGATGATCCATTTCGGGCGTCCTTCTGGAGTTGCCTCAACCATGAGATGTCTCAGGGGATCATCAGTGAACGGGCACGACCCGACGCGGTCGCGGACCAGCCGGCGGATGACTTTCAGGAAGGCCAGGTTGGCGGCATCGCCAATGAACATGAAGCGGCCGCGGCCATCGCCAATGAGCCGTGAGATCTGGGGTACCACCGTGTTGGGCGAGAGATGGCACACTTGCGAAGATGCGCGTCTGTGGTGGTGGTTCGGCGAGACCCCGTGGGCTTCTTGGAAAGAGGCCGTTGAGCCATATGAATGGAAGATGTCTCCTCGACTTGCCGGGCTTCCGTCAATAGCCACACGCTGCTGCTGCTGCGTCGGAGGAGGACTCCTCGCCGATGAAGCTGAGCCCTCAGGCGGGAAGGTTGTTGTCGTCGGACCGCTGAAGGAACAGTCGCTCTCGACTCTGCGGATAACGCACCGCCTGCAGGGCTGCTGGCCGTCGCAGCGCTCTTTCCGCCGCTTGCAGTTGCCGCAGGCTTTGACGCATCTGCGCCGTTCGCTCTGTCGGACCCTTTTCGTCGGCATTGCCTGGATGCTGAAATCTTACCCAGAAACCCTTAATCTTCTCGTCTCTCTTCCGAACTGAACTTCTTGTGAAACGCAAATCGTGCGCTGGGTTGGTTGGTTGGCTACAGCAACGGCGAAAACGGGAACGCGTGGCAAAGAGGGAAAAAATTACCGCTATGATTTCTTGGGTCAAACAGCCAGCCCAGCCTGCTGCAGTGCCAAAATCCGGGGCAAACTCACTGCGGCACAGCAGCCTCAGCTCCTGCGGGGGAACACTTTTCCAGGGGAGCTCCCAGGTCATCAATTTCCCCAGATTTTGCGCCCCTCCACGGCGCGGCATGCCGGGCGACTTGATAGCCATGACGGGGCCAGGGGGGGTAGCAACTCAGAAGCAATGGGGAAAGGTGTAGAAAGGGACGGTCCAATGAGCTAGTCCATTTTGACATCTGTCGTGACAGCATTGGTTGTGCTTCTTTCTTGAAGAATCGGGCTTTGGGGCGGGATCGTCGGACGCTTAGCTCGGCACACAGCAGAGTGCTGTATCCGCGGCTCTCAATGCAAGATACAGCTAGGGTATCACAGACTATTGGCCAAGACGGACGACCAATCGCCACTAGCCATTTCAAAGAGGAAACAGTTGTTGAATGTCTTGTGTAATGCTCTCTTTTTTATCTCCTCTGCCCGCCCACTTCAACACCTCAACCTCAACCAAGTCTTGGCTTCTCAGTCGCTCCATGATGGGCTTTCCCCGCAGTATCGGCATGGCGGCAGTGAGGCCAAAGACGATCAACATGAAAAGTGACAGCAAAGGCGGAGCGGTGAATAATTGACCGAGCCAGCAAGGACACAGGTCCTAGTCTCTCTGGACACCACTTCGCAAGAAAAGTAGATAGCAAAGTGGTAGTCGCCCTGTCCAATAAGCACGAGACGCCGAGGGCCCTTATCCGACGCGTCAAGCCCTCATCCGACAACCCTCTCAAAGCCGAGAAAAACCCCCATGTCCGAGCACGCCCAACCACCCAAGTCAGCGCCCCCCTCAAGCTAGACCCGCAGTAGCGCTCATAGCGAAGACCCGGATTCCGACGATATCGGAAGCCGGGTCCTTTGGATGCTCTTCCCGAAGGGCAATTGCGTTGCTTTCATTGGAAGCGCAGCAATGGCCACCCGATACCCGATTACGGGTCCAACGTTTCGATGTTCGTCGCTGTGACACTAGGCCACGAATCGGACGGAGGAAAGAACGAGAGCGAACGGATTATTGGCTCCTGGGATGAAGGCAAATTCCAAACTTGACCAAGGAAGAATGGATGCTCCTCTCCGAGGGTTGATGGAGCTGAAGGTGTGATAGTCACGAGGCGCAAAGACGTGAAGTGCGGGTACGGGACGGTACTACATGAACGCACCCCGGCCGGCGCTCTCTTATCACCTGTGTTAGCTGGATTTCCTGCCCAGCTAGGGAGTTTTGACGTCTCTTTGCATCGACAAAAACTCATCATGGCCGAGAAAGCATATTCAGCCGTCGCCGAAACGAAGCGCATTTTGGACTTTGTCCTCGGCACCGTGCAGATACCTGCTGAAGCTGAAAAAATCACCAAAAATGTGCAGCTCACTGCGACTCGCGACCTGCCGTACTTTCCTATTCCCTTTAAGGAAACGGAGTTGGCCTCAGCTCTGAAGGCCATTGAGGGTGGTGTTGCTGGAGCGCTTGCAGCTACCAAGTTTGGAACCAACACTGAGCCAACGGTCACAGTGAGCTTGGAGAAGAGCACTGCGTTCTTGATTCAGGCGTATTTGGCGACTGTTGGCGGCTATGGAAAGTTGGACAAAGGGGTCAAGAAGATGCTGAAAGGTGAGCTCACAATCACGGTTCTCACCACTCGGCGGATCAAGTAGATCTAACTGTCCCAGACACGGACTTGCTAAAAGCGCAATCCGATCCGTACCGTCGCATGTCAGCAAACCTGTACGAAACTAAGCAAAGAGGAGAGTACTACCACATTCATGGATCACTTGAGGCATCAACGACTCTTGGCATGATAGGCTTGGAGCCGTTCAGACCGGACCTGAAGGATGATCATGACGCAATTGTCGATGCAATTGAATCTCATGTAAAGAATTACACCACTGAAGAGCTGGAGCGCATGAATGCAGAGAAACGCCAGGCTGGCGTACCCGTACTCAAGCATGAAGACTTCCTTCGCACACCTCATGTAAATCAATCTCACATCTCACATTCCCCATATAATATTGACGGCTTTCCTTACAGGGCAAGACAAACGTCAGCCTCCCTCCTTGGAGCGTTGACAACCTGGAGAACTCAACACCTCCAACGCCGCTACCTAGTACATCCGACAAGCGCATTCTATCTGGTGTCAAAGTGCTTGAGCTGTGTCGCATCATCGCTGGGCCGGTAATCGGACGTATCTTGGGCGAGTATGGCGCGGATGTATTGAAGATTACAAGCCCCAACCTCAGCGATGTGCCGTTTTTCCAAGTCGATGGCAACATGGGAAAGCACGCGGCCGACCTTGATCTCAAGACGCCAGAGGGAAGAACACAGTTCGAGGCCCTGCTGGCGGAAGCGGATGTCGTTCTTGACGGGTATCGTCCTGGTGCCTTGGAGAAGCTCGGTTACGGCGCGACTGCTCTGACGAAACTCGCCAAGGACCGCAGGAAGGGTATCGTCTACGTCAACGAGAACTGCTTCGGTTACCAGGGAGAGTGGGCATCACGGCCTGGATGGCAACAGATTGCAGACTGCGTGAGTTCAGTCCCTTGCTATTATCGATCATCGACTAACATGATCATAGGTCAGTGGTGTGGCGTGGGCGCAAGGCCGTTTCATGGGGCTGGATGAGCCGGTTGTTCCCCCTTTCCCCATTTCTGATTATGGAACGGGCTGCATGGGTGCCATTGCGGCTCTAACCGGTCTCTACAACAGAGCTACCAAGGGTGGCTCGTGGCACGGCAAAGCATCTCTCCTGCAATACGACCTGCTCCTCATCAAAGTTGGGCAGTACCCAGAAGAAGTCGGACGCGAGCTGTTGAAGTTGGCGGGTGATGACTTCCTCGCTTTGAGGCACAGCCACAGCGTCGATCAAATCTCAGGCACAGCACTGAAGGCCATGAAGCGCTACGCTCCAGAGCTTTTCAGCTCGAAGGAGATTCGCGAAAAGTGGTACTCAAAGGGATACAAGGCAGAGGTTGAGGCCGTGAAACCTGTGGTCAAGATTGACGGCATCGATATTGGATTCAAGAGAGCGAGCAGGCCAAACGGCACAGATGCAGCAAGTTGGGATTTCGGACCGGAAGAGGATCATCTGATAGAAGGTCACACCAACGGTATCAACGGCACGAATGGCGTTGTGAAAGGTTGAGCTTTGTACACCGTAGACGACTTGTGGACCCTCAACCATGATAGACTAATTCTCGTGTAACTTTCTCAATGCCTTATCGCAACTACAACTCGATGCACGTTCAATTGAAGCATTTCAATCAAAAAGTAGCCAGATTCAATCATCAAGACACCATGCTGGGCGACCAATATTCAAAGCGACGTGACAGAACAGGGTCCAAGATAGCCCCGCCCATACCCGCCGGTGCATTTCCCGACGCGAAGCCGACCGTTTCGGGGACATGCCAACGCACCAAAGCAACACAAAGACATGAACTCACAGTCACGATTAGCAGCGGACCGCCACCACCACCATCCCCATCCTCCCGCGCGCGAATCTCCACAAAGATAACCTAAAGTGCGGGGGCCCCAGTCCACGAAGCACCGGGCCACGGGCGTCGTCAGGCCAGACTCGCCAGAAAATGGGAGATCTCGGCAGATGCCCCTTGCGTCGGATCCTCTTCCCCGTACCCGAAATGGGAATACCACCCCGGAACCGGGGGGGCGTATCCGGCCCAAAAGCAAACAGAGGAGTCGACGGCCGGCAGTACCCGCCGGACACGTGCAATCAACTGACAAAGCAGGAAAAATGGCGAGTAATACACAAACGATGATTGGGATAAGTATCTTTCCCTCCAACTGCGGGACGGAGAACAAAGACCACCTGTGGCGTAACTTGGTTCGTCTTAAGTAGCCTGTCTGCGAACCATCCTCGACCTGCTCATCGCCCAGCTTCACCATTTCGCAGTTTTGTCGTGAAAGAAAAAACACACTCAACACTATCAATCATGGGCTCATTACAGAACAAAGATGTCGGCCTCGGCCAAGACTTCACGAAGCAGGTCATTGCCTCCATGGGCAAGGAGACCGACCCCAGGCTCCGTGTCATTCTCACTTCCTTCATCCAGCACATCCACGACTTTGCGCGTGAGGTCGATCTCACCACGGATGAGTGGATGATGGGCGTCAATATGATCAACTGGGCGGGCCAGATGAGTAACGACCGTCGCAATGAGGGTCAGCTCCTGTGCGACGTTATTGGACTCGAATCGTACGTATCGCAGGAACACAAATGTCAATGTGAGTTAGACTGACACCGGAGACAGGCTTGTTGATGATATTACAAACCGGGTGGCGACGAGGAACGGCCAGCCCGGCACCGCGACGGCTATCCTCGGCCCCTTCTGGCGCGCCGACACTCCCGTTCGCAGCAACGGCAGCACGATCGTGCTCAAGGTCCCAGAGGACGGTCAGGTTGCGTGGATGTACGGTCAAGTAACATGCTCCAACACCGGAAAGCCGTTGGCCAACGCGTCGGTTGATGTCTGGCAAGCCTCAACAAATGGTATGGAACCCCTGAATTTTCAGATGCAGGGGCATCAATCTGATATGCTTTTTAGGTTTGTACGAGCAACAAGACGCTGATCAGCCTGAACACAACCTGCGTGGCGTGTTCAAGACTGACTCGGAGGGCCGCTACGGTTTCTACTGCCTGCGACCGACTCCCTACCCCGTGAGTATTGACGCTGAATAGCCATGAACAATTTCCTTGCTGACATGATGCACAGGTTCCCGACGATGGCCCAGCTGGAAAACTGCTGGGACTTCTTCACCGCCACCCATACAGACCGGCTCACATTCACCTGATTGTAAGATACTCCTAACTCCTGCCACTGTAAAAGTATCCATCCTAACAGCTCTACAGGTCCGCTCAGAAAGCTTCCAGTCTGTCACGACACAAATCTTTGACGAGGACTCCAAGTACCTCGAGGATGACTCTGTCTTCGCAGTGAAGGATGGCCTCACTGTGAGGTTCTTGGAAAGGAAAGGCGATGTCAAGGCTCCCTGGGAGCTTGAGTACAACATCAAGTTGGTCCCCAAGTAAGTAGCATGATGGAACGGCGTTATTATCCTTGGCGTTTGGCGGCTTAATGAGATAAAGATTGATATCCACTTGGTAACTGACAGCTGGGACCTGTGCGTGATTGCTACATGAGTTTTTAGGGACGATGGGGTTTTACAGCTGCTTCATGCCTTCCATGGGTAAACCGTCTTTCGAAAGGAGAGGCAGAGAAGCTCCCACAGCGCAACCTACTATTATTGAAAGCTTTCGGAGGTCTCGAAAAGGCTATGAATCACTTGCGCTTCCCCCGGATTCACTATGCCATGCGCGGTGTTGGGCACGACGAGTCTTCGGACATGAGATGATGCCTAGGACAAAGTTGACTTCATGATTTCTGCTAATCACTGATTATGTTTTTTGTTCACCATGTTCCTCGCATAGTCATGAGACCCTATAAAAGATTCGCGTTCCCATTTGAAAACTTGCTTCCGATCTATCACAGCAGCAAGAAACCACCGCATCGACAATTAGAACTTGTCACCTTCAACGCTCAAACTAGCAATCATGGCCGTCCCTTCTCCTCGCCCTACTCCCCCTAGCGGTGGGAGCCCGGCCAAATAATAAACCAATTGCTTGCGGACGCACCAAAGCAAGATCAAGACACAGTGTTTCGAGTACGCGGCGTATGACTCACTAAGTCTCTCAAAAGCTTCGCATTACCGGACGCATTAGAATAATAATACAGTCTTTGGTCAGAGAAGGCCCCTCACGGCCTTTCATTTCATACTCGCTCGTCATTCAACTATGTGCAACACCAGCATCTAAACTTCCAAGCTTCCAAGATACCTAAGGAATACATTACAGAGAAAAAGCCGAAGTGATAAAACCCAGCCAATGCAACCATCCTCAAAAAAAAAGTCGAGTACTTAACATGTATAGCTTCAGTGTAGATCAACCTGATGGGTGCTCAGTGCCGAAGATCTATCCCAGGACCTTAGCTGTTTTGCAGAAAGATATTATTTAGATGCGAATCTCTTTTAAAAATTCGTCCGCACATGTTTTCCGCGGCTTGAAGTATGCTCCTTGACTTTTAGCAATGCAGATAGAAAGTTCCATGTCTGCCCCCTATGGGGAACCTTTCTTTTTGGGAGTCTACCCGCTCTCTCAGGTAAACCATCTTTGATCAGTTTCCTCCGGAGTAGTCCTCACTTTCCCAGGAAGGCCAAGCCGGAGCAGGGCTATTGCTACCAGAGCAGTTCGAGTAGAAAACTGGATTTTCAGGCTCCACGTCCTCGTCTAGGCCCACAGGATACGTTGGGAAGATTCCCACGGAGAAGCTACCAGGTGTTCCCTTCCCATGGGACCAGAACATGCGGAAAGGTATGAACTCAGAGGCGTCCCTGAAATAAACGAAAAAGCGGTAAAGCCACCCGCTATCGTTCGGCACGACGATATCGGCGTTACTGGCGTTGAAGGCCCCAGACTTAGCCTTGTCGCCGAACCACACAAACATGACATCCTCGCGTGGGGATTCGGTCACGAGAAACTCGTAAGCGCCGGGTAAGGTGGCTTTTATATAGCCGCGGTGCACAAGGATGTTGCATCTCATACTAGATCCAGGGGGACCTTCGACGCCGCCATAGCTGATGGGTACGCTGTCATCTCGCTGGTAATAATCAGGATACCGCTCAATGCCGACGCCAACAGGACGTCGGTCTTGGAGGAGACCTTTGATGTCGTAGTTGGGAGGCTCGAAGTATGGGTCTTGGAGCATATTCTGGCACAGGTCTGATTCCTCTTTGATAATATGAAGCGCGAACTCTGCACCGACTGTGCACGAAGGGGATGCAGAATAGGACGTGGGTGTTGCGGTCGTCGTAACAGCAGGTGTGCTGATAATATTTGAGGATGAAATTGTGCTGCTCATTGTCGCCGCACCCGCCACTATCGTGATGGTGGTGGCCTTGATCCCGGTGAAGCATTGGCAAGCGGACCAGTAGGCGATTGGATCGGGACAAGCGCTGGCATAAGTAGGCTTGATACCCGTGACAATCGGCACCGAGGGTTCTTCGCGCGATTGCGGTGTGTCAGTGGGTGGTTTGATACAACGTCAGTCGATGATTGTAATGTCCGAAAGACGTGGCACAATCCATACCCACGTGCGACTGTGACAAAGGTAGTCACGAACTCTGAACACAGAGATGATCTTGTGGAGAGAGGAGGGTCTCGTCGTCCTGCTCCAGCGACTTGCCGACCGCAGTTATTGCTGCAGCTTGCAGCAAGCACCAGCGCGGGCGCAACGGAGAATATGGTCAGGAATGTGGAAATATTCATTTCGATGGAAGTAGAATGGCCCCTGGTGGTGAAATCTGAACTTCACCCTGATGTTGAGGAACAGAGATCGCGGCCGAAGTTGTGCGGGTAATCTTGGGCTTAAGTGCCGAATATCTACAGCTTCATCAGAATCGCGCAGCATATTTGGACCATCTCGAGATGACTTATGTCTCAGCGCGTCGCATAGAGTGGTGGTGTCTTAACCTCATTTCCCCAAGACAACAGCTTGACCGCGTGATGTTATGCTGCCAATGTTGACAACGCGGGGCATGAACTCAGCTGCAAGGGATCAGTATATGAGGTCTCGGAGCGTAGAGGTAAAGAGGCTGAGATATTATTTTTATTTCTGAGCCACTCAGCTCTACATTCAATGGTGGCTTATGAAGGGGGAGCTGCGCTGAGTGCACCACTATTCCTATATTGGCTGCCGCTGAACAAAACTGCAGCTCAGTGTCTTCAAGTCAGATACACGACGCAGGCAGTCTGAGAGGCGCAATTGGCTTTGGCATTGTTTCTCCCCAAGACTTGTCTGATCAATCAAAATGCTATATGCTAACTAAGATTCTTTTCTAGATCCAATCTCTGAACTGCTCTGGGATCGTGAAGGATCAACCTAGAATGCGCACGCAGACCAGACATGAGCTCTGAGGCCGCAGCAATTAGAGCCACCAACGTTATTCCAAGTTGGGTGGGTTGCGGTGTCGAGATGCCGTCAACGGCGGAGGTGGCCGTCGCAGTTGGGGAACGCTTCTTTGAGTGCCTCCAATTGTACCGAAACTGGAAGCAGACGTTGCCATTGGTCCAAAGGCCGCCGCAGGTCGCGAAATTCAACGACCCGGGCTCTCCTCTCCTGGTCAACTATCCATGGTATTAAACTGGGATGGCGTGGGCATCGATTCGGCGAGATACCTTCTGTCTCATCCTCTTTCCGTGACCCACAATCATGTTCTTCCGCGCTGAAGTGACGGTGTCGTTACTTTTCAGAAGAGAATGGCTTCGACATTGTGGATGAACGAAATCAGTCGCGGCGTGCAACGCCAGAGGAATTGCAAGAACATCCAAGGATCTTGCCTCATCGCTCACTTAACTGCATTGACGAGAAGGCGACTCTAGGGCTTGACGTTGAAGCAAATCCCATGCCGACCTCCCTTGAAGCCGTGGCGACGGTAGTTGATCCAATGGAAAAGCAGATCAGAGCCGCTGAGCAAAATCTTTGGTCCATGATTGGTAGAAGCTTGCAGGAGAGTCTCCCAACAGCAACGGCGACACCAGTGCTATCTCCAAGAGCATAAGTATGTTTGAATTAGTGGGAAAAGGTTGATGTATTCGAGCTTTGTATGCACTGGAGCCGATACAGTGGCGTTCAACAAGATGAGTAGTCGCTGGAATCAACACATTGAGAGATCGCATGCACTGTGCGTGAGAATCTCACCATACTTCTATGACAGATCCAAACATACATCCGGAATAAGGTCTGGATCCTCCCTCCACTTAGAAAGAAGCTCTTGTCTGTCTCGTCCAAACTTATGTGAATCGAATGCTTCTTCATAACGCTCCTCAACTTCGCCTGCGGCACGATAAATCTGCTCAGAGTCACGCGCCCAGTCCTGCTCACGGAACTGAGCTGGCCAGTCGTAATGTCTCAGTGCCTTGCCAATCACCTGACCAAGAATGTCCTGCCAATAAATTCTCAGTTTATAAACCCTCGGAGCTTGGGGTTAGGCGACTGCGTTGAGCTTACAGATGAAGTGCTCCAGTACTCGCCTTGACTTGAGGCCGGAACGAGTTCAAGATTGACTACGTCCTGAATCCACATCCGTAGGACAGTTGGCGCATGGTACATTGGCCAGTTTCTGTTGATCCGGGTCGTCCGGTCGTTCAACCGGGTAGTCCTGGGGAGGGCCACCCGGAACCCCTCTGGCAGGAGCTTCGAGAGACCCAGAAACGAATCTGAAGGCGTCTTAATTGATATCCCCGTCAGCTCAACTGTTCGAAAGTCTACGGAAGGCAGTACCTAGGGCCATAAATGACATAGGCTTGGGTGAAAGGAAGATAAGATACATACTATGACTTAGATCCAGGATCCAGGCAAGACCATCACTCTCATCAGGGCGGGCTAAGGCGATGTCTTGAGGCAGGAGGTAGCTGGCATCATTCAAGCTATCAGGGTGGGCAGAATACTGCGCCATATCGTGCGGATCGCGACAACCGTTCACATCATCCTCCTCCAAGTAATTTATGGCGTCGGCCTCGCGATAAATGCGCATGGGCCGGTACGACGCGTTGCGGGGGTAAGGCAGCCGCTCAAGGAGTGAGACAGCCTTCGGGGTCATCCCTTTCTCTTTCAACAAACGCTGGGTATCCAGCTGAGCGTGCCTCCCCGTGTCTTCCTGCGGGAATATAACATCCTCGCGTTTCCAAAAGTTAAGCCTCAGTAGCATGGCGTACATGTCGCACCAGAGGGAGACAAATTCGTCCTCCCGGAAGGCTGCCGCAGAGCCCACAGCAGGCTGCGTCCAGACTAGTGGTGCCATTTTGGTTGGAAGCGTCATTATGGGTGGGCTATTGCTTGTATGTGGCGTTGTTGTGGATAGTCTACGTGAGGCTATTAATGAGCAAAGAGGGGTTGAAGAAAAGTAGATTCAGGATGCCGACAACCAACAGACTTGAGATGAACGATTGGCGGACTTCAGGGCGTTAGTCAGCTGGCGCAAAGCGCAAAACATCTCTCAGCTGGATACCAAGCCCGTTATCTTCAGCCTGGGCTTAGAATGCCAAGCATTGCTCTCGCGATATAAGACCAGACGGCGTCAGAGTGCAGGAACTTGGATAATTCAGAGATAGTCCAAGGGTTTTGTGTCTAGTTTCGGATTCCGAATTACGAAGGGGTGGACGCAGGCTGGCATCATATAGGCTCGTAGCATATGCTCCTCGGAGCAGCGTCTCTGTAAGTGCAATTGGATTGATAAACTATTTAACCTAAGTAGTTAAAGTGAGGCTATCTCTATCCCTTAAATAGTTAATTCAACCCCCTCTAATTAAATTAATTAACTTAATATCTTATAATCTAGCTAATAAAAAGCTATAGAGTAGTTAGGGCTTTATTTATTTAGGTATACTTAGCTATTAAAATATACTATTATTACTAACTTCTTAATTACTATATGTCCTAATAAAGCTTTTTAGAATACTTTTACAATACTAGTTAGTAGTTAACTTTTTTTAAAATCTCTAAAAGGATAGAAGTAATTATAGTAAATTAAATAATATAAATATTATTAAGATTAGATACTATTTATAAAAGATATTTAGTATTTTATTTTATATTTATTATTTATATGTATTATTATTTTTATTACTTTTAAACTGAAGATATCTATTATTATTATTATTTTACTATTAACTGCTAATATATATACTATTTTAGGCGTTTTATATTTTCAAATTTTTTATAGATTATAAATGCTTTTATTACTGCTATTTCTCTAAATTTTATAATTAATAACTTTATATAGATTATTGAGTTTATAGTTCTAACACAGCCTCCCCGCAAAAAGACTACAGCAAAATTCACCCTATATGCAGGCATAATTCTAGAAACACTATATAGGCACTTTAACCTATACCCTCTACTAATTAAGGAAAACAGTATAGAAACCCTATACGTTCCTACTAGCAGGTAAACCTTCTGAACATCACTGCATAAAGTCGAACGCGCGCCCTGGCTGAATAAACCAGCGGAATAGCAACAGCGCCAGCTACACAGCGTGAGGCTAGCAGCAGCGGCGCCGCACATAGCGGGGCCGATTATATTAACGCTAAATAGGTCACTGAGGCTCTTATAGCCTGGCAACGCCACCACATAAAAGATAACTCCTTAACTAAAGGGGTCGTCAGAAGAGGTTCTCACACCTAGAAGCATAGTGCGGCTGAAGTTAGGAGAGTTATAGTCATATGACTGAAGGCTTTATGTATTGTCAGGAGGCGTAGAGTTAGGAGGTCTGTCGCTCTAAGCAGGTAAAAATCATATTGAACAGCTAGAGGCCTTATATAGATTATTATAAGTAATAAGAGGTATATATTTAAAATATAACTATTATAAAAGTGAAGGTAGGATTAATTTAGTTAGATTTAAGATTATAATACCTTTTTTATTAAGACTATTTAAGGCTATACTAAGAGGTTTTTTTAAAGTTATAATGAGTATAACTTAAAAGGTAGCTTAAGGGTTTTTAGTATTACTGCTATATCTATTCTTATAGAGTATTTATTTTAGTATAGTTATTTTAGTTTTCTCTTTATATTAATTATATTTTAATAATACTAAAATATTTATAATATATATAAAATCTCTCTCTATTTAGATAAAAACTCTAATAATATTACTTCTCTATTATTAGTATATATATTAACCTCTCTATTACTAAAGAGGTTTTAGTTTAGTAATTTAAATATCTTAAAAACTAAAACAATAACTCTATGCGATCTCTATATAATTACTATTATCTCTATTAATCTCTTTTGTTTTATTTTAAAAGTACCCATTTTTAGTAAATACTATAGTATTATAGTATAAAGATTACTAATAAGATATTATAGAAGTGTGTATCTATTTATAACTATTTAGATAATATCTATTAGTATAAAAATAAGCTATTAATAGTAGAACTTTATTTAGTAGTTTTAAAAATCTATTTATTATTTAATCTATAGTTATCTCTAAATATTTATATTTTTATAGCTATTATTTATTATTTTATTAATAATTATAAAGCTGCATAATTTTATGTTTTTAGCTTTCTATTAATATTATAGTAATTATAGTAGTGTTATCTTTTTAGAGACTTTTATTAATATAGTTAATTAGTAATAAATTTAAGATTAAATTAAAGTAGTAGTTTCTAATAATGTTATAACTAATAATAGCTATTTCTAGGCTTTTTATTAGAATTTTAACTTAGAGATAATAGAGATAAATATAAAAGCTTAGTATATATAGTATTATAGCTATATCTTTAATCTTATAGTTTAAGTATTCCTCTTTAGCGTTAATAAGGGGACTTTGAAAATTAAGTTAGATTGCTATTAGTTAATAGACTAGTATAAAGAGAATCTTAAGCTTTAATAGAAGATTAGCTTTATTAGCTAGCTTTATAATATTATTAAGTTTATTTAGTTATTACTATAACGTTATAAATAGTATTAAAAAGCTGTAGTAGATATTAATAGAGATTCTAAGGATTTCTAGATCTTCTGAAAGTCATACTAAGAGGCTTTTTTTATTTTAAATAATAGTACTTAATAGAATAATATATATTTTATAATCTAGAGAGCTATAGAGAAGAAGATAGAGATCTAAAGCTTTATATTATTAAATAATAATAATATAGATGTTAAATAATATATTTTAGAAGTAGATCTTCTCTTTTTAAATAACTAGAAGGTATTAGTTAAGATAAATACAATTTTAAAGCTTTTTTATTATTAGATAAAAAGATACAAGAGATAAGTTGTTAGTAATAGTTATAATTAATTTTAAGAGGTTATAATAAGTATAGAATATCTTTTTTCTTATTTATTAAACTAGAAAATATATCATAAAGTTATAATCTCTTTATTTACTAATAATAATCTTAAGGATTATTTATAGTAGTTATAACTATATTTAAGTTAGAGTTATTACTACTAATTTTATATATAAGCTTTTTTTATTTATATTCATAAAGATTAAATATTATTAGTTTATAATTAGCTTTATAATTTAATTTACTTAATAAGAGATAATAGGTTCTTTTCTATAGTAGTATTAAATAGGCTTAATAGAAGTTATAGAAGTATTATAAGTTAATAAGAGATTTATTATCTTTTTCTACAGTAATTATTTTATTTTTATTATTTAGTATATTATATTTGTATAATACTTAGTAAAAGAATTACTACAAAGAGTAAGTTGATAATACTTTAAATAGCTTTGTCACGGGCTAGAGCCTGGATTGATATCTCCGGCTTCGCTGGAGCAGTTACTGAGATCTGGCTCCGTTGGACCCACTATTCTGCCGCAGTACGCCGCCTAACCCAGCCTGCTTCACCGCTGTTAGGTGCCTACCCTTGTAAAGTCCTTTCTTCCTTCTTCAGCTTAGAACAGTTAATTGACGGCACCTCTATGTTGAATAAGCCTAGGGGCTAGCTCCTTACACTTTATAAATTATTTTAATAAGTAGTATTATAAATAACAGCTAGAGGATATACTAGCTAAGTTAGAAGTAATACTAATAAAATATCTTATTAATCTTAAAGTTTAAAGTAATAATAATATTTGCTTTTAATAATAAGTTAATAGCTAGCGCTACTAAGTATTGTTTTAGGTTAATAAGCTTAATATCTTTTTCTAGAGGCTTCTAGAGGTTATTAATAACTTTACTATATAGTAGCTATAGTAATTAGAGATATTCTTAATACTCTATTAGCTTACTATTAATATTTTTGCTATATTAGCGATATCTACTAATTATAAAAAGGTTTTTAGTTGAGCTAAATTAACTTTTACTTTATAGAGGTTTGTAATAAGTTATACTATATATAAGTTCTAAATAGTATTCTTTATTTACCCTTAAGTAATTACTTAAGTATATAGGTAATTATAATTAGTTAGTAATACTAACTAATTATTAAACGTTCTTTTTTGTACTCTACTAATTATTTTTTATTTTATTATTATATAATTTATACTATAGTTCTTTTTTTCTAAATAAGTCCTTATTATTCTTATAATCTTATAGTATAAATATCCTATTCTAGCTGCCTAACGCTTAAATAGGTCGTCTAGCTGTTATCCTTATTTGTAGGTTATAACACTATACTGTTTATATTGAAATCATACAGTAAAAGGCGTATTGGGTTTCACCAAAATCGTTACTTAACATCTTTAGTAGTGGTGGTGTGGAGCCGTGGGTCACTTGGCTTGGCAGATTATACTTGTAGTGAGCAGGTACTCAGGGAGCAGTCGCTAACAGAGCCAAAACTGAACAGAACCTGAACTAGACAGAGCCAGAATTGAACGCAGCCAAAATTGGCTTACCAGTAAGCTGTCATGGACCCAGCCCGTCTAAAAACTGCCGGGTGCCCATGTTTGCTCCGCTGGCTGTCGTCCCATCGTTCTCCCTTCTTATTCCTGAGTCGAGACGACGCTCTGGCATCAGATATTGTTATGGCGCCGCAACTCGATGCCGCACAGCGTTCCCTGATCAAGACTTTACTAGCGCAAGGATTCGAGAATCAGCTTATTGCTTCAAAAGCTTCATGCTCTAAACATACCGTTCAGAAGATGCGTCTCGAAAGACCAGATTCTGAGATGCCCACCCGAAAACCAGCTCGTGTCGGCCGTCGCAGCCGCATGACAACACGTATGCAGAAGGCCCTTTGTGATAGACTAATCAAACAGCCGTATATGTACCGGTGCGAGATGGCGGACTTCCTTTATCGCCACTTTGCGACGAGATTATCGGAGCGATCCATCGGTCGGACCTTGCGATCAATCGGGTGGACGAGAAAGACTATCCGCCGCATCGCACAACAGCGGGATGACGACCTTCGAGACCACTACCTACACCGCATATCGCAGTATCAGTCTTATCAGCTTGTCTTTGTTGACGAGTCTGGCTGTGACAGGCGGGCGGGATACCGGCGTTGGCGGTGGTCTCCAAAAGGGTCTTCCCCAGTAGAGACGACGAAGTTTGGTCGAGGGAAACGATGGCATATCCTTCCAGCATACGCACAAGATGGCATCGTGCTGAGGCGAGTACAGTAAAAGGCGTAATGGGTTTCGCGGGATTGCCTACATAACATGTTTAGTGGTGGTGGTGTGGAGCCATAGCTCATGTGGCTTAGCAGCTGACGCCCGTAGCGAGCAAGTACTCACAGCGCAGGTGTTAACAGAGGCAGAATCCGAGCGAGCCAGAAATGGACACAGCCAGAACTGGACACAGCCAGAAATGGACACAGCCAGAAATGGACACAGCCAGAAATGGACACAGCCAGGAATAGGCAGGAAATGGAACGAGGCCAGAAGAACGCAGCCAGAACTGGTTTACCAGTAAGATGTTAGGGAACGAGCTAGTCGAACAGCTGTTGGTCCGCCCTTCCCCGGCCTGAACCTCGTCCCATCTTTCTCTCTTCCACTCAACCAAAAATGGCGTTGTAACGACCGCAGTTCCGCAATCACCGCGTCTTGACGTAGTTTTCCATGCCCAGTATATGACGGTATAATAAGCTTAACCTAATAGTTTATGAAGGTGTTATAGTATAGATTGGCGGGCTGTCAACACTATGAGGACGATTTCGACAACGATAAGTTCCAGTAACCAGCTATGTAGAAGAAGTCGCATCCCTGCTCGATAGACGCAGGATGATGAATTGCGATAGCAAAAGTTATGATCTGTCTACAGAGCACTAGCGCCGTATTCATAACATCTCTCTAACTATTCAGAAGCATCTATTCTCTAGGGGTATTATAGAAACTTATGACTAGTTTCCCTGAACTCTAGTTCCCAGTTCGACAGGGCTGATACGGCAAATATAGTATCTGGGTGATCCATACCAAGAACGTTCCCTCTGAGGCGAACACAATGCTGCAGAAGCTGAATCGCATCTTTCCACCGATTCTGAGATTTCCAAGTATCAGCCAGGTTGTACATGCTCGTCAGCGTGTCGGGATGCTCCTCTCCAAGCACCCTCTTCCTCGTCTCCATCACCCGCACCTCCAGCTCCTCGGCCTCCTTCCATCGGCCTTGGTTCCAAAACGTCAACGCCAGGTTGCCCATGCTTATCAGCGTTGAGGGATGCTCCTCTCCAAGCACCCTCTTCCTCATCTCCATCACCCTCACCTCCAGCTCCTCGGCCTCCTTCCATCGGCCTTGGTTGCTGTACGTCGACGCCAGGTTGGCCATGCTCGTCAGCGTCAAGGGATCCTCCTCTCCTAGTCTTTCCGTCCTGATCCTAATAGCGTCTTGTACTAAAACCTCTGCCCTAGAATAGTTGCCAAGCATCACCAAGTACCACGACACATTCGTTAGTAACTTGCTCCATTCCAGGCGGTTGCGTTCTTCTGACGGCGGTTTGTCCAATAAAGGCTGCATATGGGGCATCAGCGTTTGACACTGCTGCCACGTTTCAAATACGCCTGATGGAAAGTGTCGTGAGGCTGATTGAAGAAAGAGCGTCTTCCATTGGTCAGCAGAACCAAATTTTGAGATCCAAAGTTTGGTGCAAAATTGCACTAGCGAGTGCATCTCTAAGACACCCGGCGTTGCTGTCATGGTAACGAGTGAGTAGCCCCGGAGCACGTCCAGGTCATCCTCGAAGTCGACACCGCTGGTTTCCCCATGCCTATCATTGGCCTCTTTAGAATCTGTGTTGCCGCTGTTATAGTTGTGCAACATATACTCTGGGATATTTTGTGCTTGGAAAAAGCTCATCAGTGAAAGAAGGTTCGCCGCCCGCGGCTGCTCCCGTTTGATTTGTTCAAACGTTAACTGCCACGTCACTACAACGGAATTGGACACGCCTGCGTAACGTCGATTGTCTCCTGTATTGAGGCGAAGCAGTAAGTCTTTTCGGTTTTCGCTGTTGCGGAATTCCTCCAAATACGACTCAACGGTCACCCGAGGACTTCGTGTGTATATGTACGCGGCTGCTTGGTTGATGGCGAGCGGAACATAGTCGAGGGTGTCGATCAGGCGCAACACAGCAGCCTCGTTATCATCTCGGCCACTTTTCTTTTGAAAGAGTTGTAGTGCCTGTGCTTCCTCCATTGTTGGGACCCTGAAAATCATCTTGACGTTACCAGTCAACTCGTCCGCGGCGTCCCAGCTGCGCGACGTGATCAGGATCTTGCCGTTTTCTCTCTTAGGTAGATACGATAGATACGTTTCATCAGTATTCTTGGAGATTAGCATCTTGACATCATCTGCATTGTCGACAATCATCAGCCACGGGCTTACATCCTCTCTTTGTAGCCAGTCGCGGACCAGTAGTAGGACATTGGCGTCAGAGTCGTGGCGACGGGGCAGCGCTAGCACTTCTGCTATAGAGCGATAGGACTCTTCGAATGTCGCCTTCGTGCTTCCGTGGACCCAGAAGACGCTGGTTTTGGGTGAGGTAGCGTGGAGGTGGTGAGCGAATTGGATGGCCATCTGGGATTTGCTGTCGCCTTGTTAGTAGAGACCTTTTAATGCAGCTGTTACAACGTACCCAAATCCGCCCATGCCCACAAGAGCGAAGCGGCTTTCAGGCCCAGCATATTGCTTTTCAATCCATGTCCAGATGTCGGACCGGCTCACGAAATGGGGATCGGAAGGAAACGGTACAACGAAATGAGGATTGCGGGCAATAGAAAGGTCTTCAACTTTGCTGAGCTTGAGATCTTGTATACCTTGTTGAAGGTCGACATAGAAAACCCTGAAAAACTCAGAATGGAGTTTGTTTAGGTAGGTGGGCAGCTTGCTCGTACCTTTGCTCAGAATGCACTGTCTCAACTGCCATCTTTGTCTCATTTGTCGTCTGGTTCAACCGCTGTACATCTTTATGAACTATTCTATATTAGACGGTACTAGGTAAATTGCGTGTAGAATACTAACTAGAACCAAGTACTTCGCTAATTGGCTTCTCAGCTTCGACACTGGTTGGCGCAATCTGAAGTAGAAGATCCTTCGCGTATGCTGCAGCCGTCATAGCCGCGAAGCCTTGCCACTCCTTGTTTTTGTGCGAGTCAGAGTAATCGCATATACCGCGGATAACCAAGCACGGGAAGTGGTTCATCAGGCCGGCTGCTTCCATCTCAAAGCATAAGACGCCCTTTTCCGCCGAAAGTTTGTCTCGTATCTTGGCATTCTTCATCACCTGGTTTGCGGAAGCAATTAGTCCATAATGGATAGTAGGGCTGTCTTCGTGTTCACCCCGTTCGTCTCGAGAAATGATATTGGCGGTGTTTGCGGGGCATGTCTGAGAGCAAGGTGCAGAAGACTCGAGCGGGTGGGCGAAGTCTGGTGTGTAGAGCCGATCGGCACTTGCAGGCGGGCGTGAGTGTGTTTTCTGAAGTCGTTTCCATGGAGTCAAGGCCTTTTCGACCTTGGAGTCGAGTTCAGGGCCCTGCATCATATACTCGGTCTCGAGTGCGGCAACGGCGTTTAGCAAGGCTGGTGGCGGTTGGTTTAAGCTCCCGGTTTCAACGAAGGCCTGATTCTGCATCATCTTGCCGTAGTCATACTGAATGACGCCGCCTTTTCCACCATCACGACTTCCGACAACCACATCGCCGAGGCGTACGTCGTGTTGTTTGCTTGGGGCGCCGCCTCCAACACCAACCATCAATCCAATACGGATATTAGGGAAGCTGTGGACCATGTCTCTCGCCACGGTAGCGGCAGCAGCAATACCATACTCTCTCTTAGGCATAACAGCAATGACAATGTTGTGCTTTCCAATCGTTCCGAGAGTGTAACTGTTGTTGTCATTCCGTGAGACCGCTTCAGGGGTGGCATGTTTTTCATCGAGAAAGGTGCGGGCGGCAGCCAACTCGGTGGGAATAGCGCATATCCAGCCGACAGTGTAGGATTGGAGATTAGGCATGTTCGGTAGAAGACACGCGGCTGCTCGTAAAAAGAGAGTCGATTGAGATGGGGAGAGAAAGGCGATGGAGCATGGCGGGTGTCCTCGTCTATTTGTTGGACCCAAGATCAGGCTGGCAGCAGTCAGCTAGATCGGAGCGGGGTGCACGGGGGCTGCTCTACCGATTGATTGGCGAAGAGCATGCTGACCATGCCTCTTGGATGAAGCGCGAGAACCAATTGAGACATGCCATGATATGTATGTCTGCAGCGGTGCAGCAACGCCTTGTTGGTGCAGGGCATGGCGATGTTGTTATTGGCGCGCGGTGGTGCCAAGTGGAAGAGGAAGCGGAACGCCTGCCACTCACAATTGAGCGGAAGCGGGGTTGGTGTTGGATGGATTGGCGCGTCATCCACTCCCAAGACTGAGATCAGGCTGTCAGCCCGTCGTCGTGCGATGCAGCGGATCGTCTTTCTCGAGGCGCGTTTTCTGAACGGCGCGTAGGGAGCATAAGGGAGGCAATCAGCCCGTTGTCGAACCCTTGCGTCGTAGAATCGTGAACGGGGACCGCTCTGCGGCATCCAGTTGCGGCGCCATGGTGACAGCTGATACCGAACCGGCGCCATCTTCAATTGAGGAGAGAGAAGGAAGAGCGATGGGACTCAAGCCTGGCAGAGGAGATGGGCGTCCAGCGATTCTTGGTCAGGCAGGGACCCTGCAGTCAACAAGTAAGCCGTGTCTGGCTGTAATCATTATTTGCTGCGTCCAATTCTGGCTGTGCCCATTTCTGGCTCTGTTAACGCGTGCGCTGTGAGTACTTGCCGGCTACGAGGGTGAGCTGCTAAGCCACACAAGCTACGGCCCCACACCACTACTAAACATGTTGTGTATGAAATTCCGCGAAACCCATTACGCCTTTTACTGTATACCAAGGATCAACAGACAGTGATTTGTTTGAGGACTTTATAGCTCAGCTGCTGCATCACTGCGGTAGGTATCCAGAGCCGAAATCCGTCATCGTTATGGACAACGCTTCGTAGCATCATTCAGAGAAGCTCGTGCAAATGTGTCGAGATGCAGGGGTAATACTGGAATTCCTTTCACCGTACTCGCCCGACTTCAACCCCATCGAGGAGCATTTCGGAGTCCTCAAAAGGTTCATCAAGAAAAAGTGGCATGAGAATGAAGACTTCATTGCCAGAGAGTTTAAGATGTTTCTAGAGTGGTGCGTCGACGTGGTGGGTGACGACGCCGGCGTTGCTGAGCGTCACTTTCATCATGCGGGGATATCTATCACGCATCCACCTGAACAAATTCATGTATAACAGTTAAAAAGAGGCCAAACCCAGGGAATCTCTCCTACTTTAAGGCTACTTCGTTTCCTGTCGGAACTTGTTGATGTTGCTCACGAACTGCAGTGCAATGCCCGGCTTCACTCCGCCCTTCACCATCAAATCAGCAGCCACCTTTGGGTGCTTCAGAATCGAGTTCAGTTCAAGAAACTGATCCATCGCGAACTGATTCGCGGCCTGCAGAGCTTCTCTCCACTTGTCGCTCTTGACTTGTTGCAGAGACCAGTTGCAATACTCCTCGAGTCTGTCCATCCTGTCACCCTCAACCTCCCCAGAGTTTTCAACGAAACTCGTCTCGCCCGTATCGCGAAGCCGGCCGTTAGACGACGCATGGGCTTTACAGCCACGACAGTCAACGGAGTCCTCTGCCTTCCGCTTGCGGCTATCGTTCAGTATGTCCCCAAGGATTTTGGATGGAATCTCGATGTCGATGTCAGCCTCCTCCTCTTTCTCCCCTTCCTTCATACCCCCTTTGATGTGGTGGAAAATCTCTTCCAAGTGCCTCGGCAGCAACCTATGGTGGTTTCCTCGTTCGTCAAGCCAGCAGTGCGGTCCCTGCTTGCAGTATTTGCCTCGGCAGCGATGATGCTTGTACACTCGGGTCCAAAGACCGGCATCGGCAGCTCTCTGTAGCTTTTGAGCCTCAGTAGCGCTCTGCCCTTTCTTCTTGCCCTTGGTCGCCGTAGGGTCGCTCGTGACTTCCTTGTAAACAAACTCAATGCCAAAGGTAATCTTCCTCCTCTTGCTGAACAAGGCGCCAAGGCCTTCCACATGGCTGTCGAGCATATCCCAATCAATCTCAAGGCCCGTGAATCGTTTTTTCAGGCCGCGCTGACGGCTTCGCTCGATGGATATGTCGACAATCGTTTCTTCACACCTGTACGTATCTCCTGGGAACTTATTCTCATCTTTCAACAGCGTTGCAAGCCGTGGCTCAAAGTCGATCGTCCAGAAATCGCTTGGGGCCAGGACTAGATCGAGGTCTGTATCTGAACAAGCTTGCCTTGCTCGGATCTTCTCACGTTGGGAGACCTTCCACCGAAAATCGTAGTGAATGCACTTAGGGTTGTTTTTATCGTACTATTTGGTGCTGTTCCAATCACTCAGTCGGAGAAGAGGTAGCGCACGATCACCACTTGGCTGATCGGTCGGTTCGGGAACGGAGCCGGCACGTTCGGGGGTCAAGCTGGGTTCAGCGGTCGGTCCATCTCTGGGACTGTCGGATGTCGGAAATTCGGGGGTCTCATAACTGATAGCACAGTCCTCGTCGAGCCAGTCAAAAGTCAAGCCTTCCATGATGGCGTGCCTTGTGAATGGATTGAGCTAGGTTGAGGCGGGATGGTTGCTACATTGCATCGTCGCTCGCCGGTGGCTGCGGGGGAAAACACGTGGCCCCTTCTGAAAAGTCTCCATGGGTTTCCACGGGTTTCTGCGGGTCGCCATGCTTGTTGATGGGAGCCTGGTCACCAAGACCATCCGACACGCCACCTTTAACCATACCCTTGTACGCTCCGCTCTGTCAAAACAAGGTTACTCTGATCGTCAGAAAACCGATGGGATGAACGAGACGGCCCAGTGAAGCACTATGGAGATGATGCCGACGCACAGGGCAAAAGCTGACCTTGCCTCTAATCCGTCTTTCCAGCATCGCCATTCTCGAGGGGCAGGCCGCTTTGAATCCACTTCTGCCCCTACACTACGTATAATCGCCCTTGACTCACCAATCAACAACCTCGTCATGCCCTGCGCCGACATGCACCGCCGTAAGCCTACATATCAAAGGGGCGCCCCGGTTGGTTCTCATGATTTATTCGAGAGTCACTGACCAAGCGACCGTAAGCTCTTCACCAATCCCCTGGCCCAACCCGCTGCATGCCCCAAATCCCTCGGTCGCATCCGGGTGTGACCAGCGCCAGCCTGATCTTATGTCCAGCGAATAAAATGAGGACACCCGCCATGCCTGTCTGTCCGATTTACCTTGACGCCTCATCTTTCATGTCTCCATTACCTTTCTCACCTAAGAATCCGCGTATTTTCAATTAGGTGAACAAGATCCAGCCATGTCTGATCCCCATGCCTACACTGTTGGCTGGATCTGTGCCCTTCCCACAGAGTTGGCCGCTGCCCGCACCTTTCTTGATGAACAACATCCCGCCCCTAAAGCGGTTCAACGGAATGATTGCAACACTTATACTCTCGGGACAATGGGGAAGCATAACGTTGTCATTGCAGTTATGCCCAAGAGGGAGTACGGAATCGCAGCTGCCGCTACAGTGGCGAAAGACCTGGTCCACAGCTTTCCCAACGTCCGCATCGGATTGATGGTCGGTGTTGGAGGTGGCGCGCCAAGTCAACAAAACGATATACGCCTCGGTGACATAGTTATTGGAAGTCGCGATGCTGGAAAAGGCGGCGTCGTACAGTACGACTATGGCAAAATGATGCAAAATCAAGGGTTCGTTGAAACCGGGAGCTTGAACCAACCGCCACCAGCCCTATTGAACGCAGTTTCCGGACTCGAGACCGAGTACATGATGCAGGGGCCTGAACTCGAGTCCAAGGTGCAAAAGGCCTTGATTCCATGGAAACGACTCCAAAAGACACACTCACGCCCGGATGCAAGTACCGATCAGCTCTACAAATCCGATTTCATCCACCCACTCAACTCTGATGCAGCTTGCTCCCAAGCATGTGAAGCCAACACCGCCAATGTAGTGTCTCGACACAAGCGGAGCGAAGATGAAGACAACCCTGCCATTCACTACGGACTCATTGCTTCTGCAAACCAGGTGATGAAGAATGCCGAGATACGAGACCAACTTTCGGTGGAAAAGGGCGTCCTCTGCTTTGAGATGGAAGCCGCCGGCTTGATGAACCACTTTCCGTGCCTGGTCATCCGGGGAATATGCGACTACTCCGACTCGCATAAGAACAAGGAGTGGCAAGGCTTCGCGGCCATGGTGGCGGCGGCGTACGCAAAAGATCTTTTACTCCATATTCCGCTAAACAGTGTCGAGGTAGAGAAGCCTATCCGCGAAGTTCTTAATACCAGTTAGTATTGCACATATAGTTCATCTAATACCATCTAATATTTATTAGTTCAGGAAGGTCTGCACGGCTTGAAGCAGACGGCGGATGAAACGAAAATAGCAGTCGAGACTATGCACTCTGACCACACGTGCGAGCAAATCCTCTCCTGCACAATAGAGCCACAGCCTGACTTCTTTAGGATCCTTCTTTTCGGCCTACAACAAGGTGTACAGGATCTCAAGTTCGGCAAAGCCGAGGATCTGTCCATTGCCCGCAATCCTCATTTTGTCGTACCGTTCCCTCCCGACCCCAATTTCGTGAATAGGCCCGATATCTGGGCATGGACCGAAACGCGATACGCTGAATCTGAGAGGCGCTTTGCTCTCGTGGGTCTTGGCGGGTTTGGGTATATCGCACCAGGTGCTATTCGAGGTCTGTACTGACAAAACCATAGCAAGTCCCAGGTAGCCGTCCAATTCGCTCATCAAGTCCGCGTCACCTCCCCCAACACCAGCATTTTCTGGGTCAACGCCAGCACGAAAGCGACATTCGAAGACTCATACCGTTCCATCGCAGAAGTCCTAGCGCTCCCCCGTCGCCACGACCCTGGGGTCAATGTCTTAGCGCTGCTCCGTGACTGGCTGCAGAAGGAGAACGTGAGCCCGTGGCTGATGATTGTCGACAATGCCGACGATATCGAGATGTTATTCTCCAAGATTAATAGTCAAACGGATGCGTCGATACCGATAGCATCGTATATCCCGAAGACGGATAATGGCAAGATCCTGGTAACATCGCGCAGCTGGGACGCCGCAGAGAAGCTAACGGGTAACGGCAAGATGATTTTCAGAGTCCCAACAATGGAGGAAGCGCAGGCCTTTCAGCTTCTCCAAAATAAACTTGACCAAGATGTCGACGAGGTCGCCGCCTTGCGCCTGGTCCACACCCTGGGTTGCATCCCGCTCGCCGTCAACCAAGCAGCGGCGTACATCCATAAAAGAAGCCGGGCGACCATCCAATCATACTTGGACGAACTCCAAAAGAGTGAAAAGCGGAAGGGCACTCTGCTGCGTAGTGACACAGGGGATATCCGGCGATACGACGGTGTATCGAACTCCGTCGTTCTGACGTGGCAGTTGACGTTTGAGCAGATCAAACGGGAGCAGCCCCGGGCGGCTAAACTTCTGTCGCTGATGAGCTACTTCCACGCACAAAACATTCCCGAGTATATGCTACGCACCTATAACAGTGGCTTAGTAGGTGATAACGAGAGCGACGACGACGACAACGACAACGACAACGACGACAACGACGACGGTGACTTGGAGGACGACTTGGATGTGCTCCAGGGCTACTCCCTCATCACAAAGACAGTCACATCAGGGTTCTGTGAGATGCACTCGCTGGTACAATTTTGTACACAGGTCTGGATTTCGGAATTTGGTTGCCCAAAGCGATGGAAGAGACTCTTCCTCCGGTCCGCCTCACATCACTTTCCATCGGGTGTCTACGAAACGTGGGAGAAGTGTCAAGCTTTAATGCCCCATGTGGAGCAACTACTGAACGAAGAGCCGGCAGAAGAAAGCGACCGGTTAGAATGGAGCGAGTTAGTGACGAACATTTCACGCTACTTACTCATGCTAGGCGACTATTACAGGGCCGAGACTGCTGTACTTCAGGCTGTTAGAATTCGAACAGAAAGTCTAGCTCAGGGGCATCCCTCTACGCTAACGAGCATGGCCAACCTGGCGTCGACGTTTTGGAACCAGGGCCGGTGGGAGGAGGCCGAGCAGCTAGAGGTTCAAGTGATGGAGACGAGCAAGACGAAGCTCGGGGCTGATCATCCCGACACGCTGACGAGCATGGCCAACCTGGCGTCGACGTACAGGAACCAGGGCCGGTGGGAGGAGGCCGAGAAGCTAGAGGTTCAAGTGATGGAGACGAGGAAGACGAAGCTCGGGGCCGATCATCCCGACACGCTGACGAGCATGGCCAACCTGGCGTCGACGTTTTGGAACCAGGGCCGGTGGGAGGAGGCCGAGAAGCTAGAGGTTCAAGTGATGGAGACGAGGAAGACGAAGCTCGGGGCCGATCATCCCGACACGCTGACGAGCATGGCCAACCTGGCGTCGACGTTTTGGAACCAGGGCCGATGGGAGGAGGCCGAGAAGCTAGACGTTCAAGTGATGGAGACGAGGAAGACGAAGCTCGGGGCCGATCATCCCTCCACGCTGACGAGCATGGCCAACCTGGCGTCGACGTACAGGAACCAGGGCCGGTGGGAGGAGGCCGAGAAGCTAGACGTTCAAGTGATGGAGACGAGCAAGACGAAGCTCGGGGCCGATCATCCCTCCACGCTGACGAGCATGGCCAACCTGGCGTCGACGTACAGGAACCAGGGCCGGTGGGAGGAGGCCGAGAAGCTAGACGTTCAAGTGATGGAGACGAGGAAGACGAAGCTCGGGGCCGATCATCCCTCCACGCTGACGAGCATGGCCAACCTAGCGTCGACGTACAGGAACCAGGGCCGGTGGGAGGAGGCCGAGAAGCTAGAGGTTCAAGTGATGGAGACGAGGAAGACGAAGCTCGGGGCCGATCATCCCTCCACGCTGACGAGCATGGCCAACCTGGCGTCGACGTTTTGGAACCAGGGCCGGTGGGAGGAGGCCGAGAAGCTAGACGTTCAAGTGATGGAGACGAGGAAGACGAAGCTCGGGGCCGATCATCCCTCCACGCTGACGAGCATGGCCAACCTAGCGTCGACGTACAGGAACCAGGGCCGGTGGGAGGAGGCCGAGAAGCTAGAGGTTCAAGTGATGGAGACGAGCAAGACGAAGCTCGGGGCTGATCATCCCGACACGCTGACGAGCATGGCCAACCTAGCGTCGACGTACAGGAACCAGGGCCGGTGGGAGGAGGCCGAGAAGCTAGAGGTTCAAGTGATGGAGACGAGGAAGACGAAGCTCGGGGCCGATCATCCCTCCACGCTGACGAGCATGGCCAACCTGGCGTCGACGTTTTGGAACCAGGGCCGGTGGGAGGAGGCCGAGAAGCTAGACGTTCAAGTGATGGAGACGAGGAAGACGAAGCTCGGGGCCGATCATCCCGACACGCTGACGAGCATGGCCAACCTAGCTCATACGTGGAAAAGCCAGGGCCGGCGGGTCGACGCAATCCAGTTGATGCGCGACTGCCTTGGGCTCCAGCAACGCCGTCTTGGAGTCAATCATCCCAACACCAGGTCCTCCTTTTCGAGTCTTGAGGAGTGGGAAAAGGTTCCAGTTGCGAAGAAGCGAATCATCTTCAAGGTTCCGAAGCGGAAGAAGCGAATAAGCTTTGAGCACGATTTATGTAGACGATGAGAGCTTAGCTGGAACGTTGACAAGTGAAACCTCGAATACTGTAAGCCAACTGGGCTGACCGATCTGCAAATCCCACGATAATAACCAAAACGTGAAAGAAGAGGCGGTCGGAACGATAGAAAGCACAAATGGGTGCAAGACACCGTTTGGTCAAGGCGGACCCTAAATGGATTATCAGTGGGGCAGAGTGGATAGCGGCCAATTCTGACTCTGTTAGCGGTTGTCCCATGAGTACCTGCTCACTACAAGCGTAATCTGCCAAGCCAAGTGACCCACAGCTCCACACCACCACTACTAAAGATGTTAAGTAACGATTTTGGTGAAACCCAATACGCCTTTTACTGTACCCACTACTTTCTTGCTATTCGCCTTAATAGCAGCCGCTATAACTTTATACTGCAACAGTAGCACTGAGGGCAACAGAGATTATAAGAATAATAAGCTGCATACTTACTGCATAGGTCTCAGGGATGCATTTTCCTGCTTCTTTTGTTAACATTTCTTAGAAGTGCAGCAATATAAACGAGACTCCTCACGTTAACGCGAGAGAAGTCATAGTGAAGTCTGAAGACTGTAAAGATTAGGATGTTTACACGCCTTTAGGCACCTTAAGATTTAGACGAGTGTTTTATGCGCTATAGTTAGTAGTAAGTCTTTTATATATATTATATCTACGTTAGATGCCATAAGGTAGGCCCTACATAGTAGCAACAGGTCACTATAAATAACTACCCTACTAGATATATAGAAGAATAAGTAACTGTAACTTTAAATATCTACGCCTATATATATAGCTAGTAATCTAATAATATGACTAGCTGATCTAAAATTACTACTATATATGAAATTTTCTACTATAGCTTTTATATTACTATTAGAAATTAATTGTATTAAACTTTTACTACTTCTCACTATTCTACTCTAATTTTCCTTACCTTCTCTATTTTTCTTATAGCTAAAATCTAGAGGATTACTATGATTAATATTAAAGCACCTAATATTGTATTATATTAAGAACTTAAGTAGATTCTTTTATATTATAACTTCTTAAAATAATTAGATCAACTATTTTTATATTATTAATTTTATTTACTTTTTAATAATATCTATAATTTTGTTAAAGCTATTTTAATTACTATATATTAAAAAAACCTATACTAGCTAATATAAAATAACCTAATTATATTTTAAACGTTATTAGTATTAATATTAATTATTAAGATAGTTCTATTGAAAAGATTATCTTATTAAATAAATTAAATTGTTTAGAGAATTAAGCTATATTTTAGTTATATTTAAAATCTTTTTTAATATAACTACATCTAAAATAATAATAAAGCTTATATATAAATAAGCTTTTAGTATTATTATAGCTAATATATCTTTATAACTTATTAACTATTTCTATTAGAATTATAGTAATATTTACCTCTAGTTTAACTAATATAATTTAATTACTTATTATATTTTCTATATAGTAAACTACTATTTATCTCTATTTATATTCTAAAAAGAAGTATTTAACTATTATTTCAAATTAATTCTAAGTTTCTTGTTAAAGAAATATTAACTCTCTCTTCTTTAGTAATAGCTTAATAAAATTAATAAAATAGTTTCTATAGATTAGCCTAAATAATAACCTCACTTCTTAATATTAATATCTAACTATACTTTATAATAGCTTCTTATTAATATTTATTTTATTAGCACTAAAGTTAAGCTATAATAATATAATAAAAAACGCTATATTTTAACTATTTATTATTCTTAATAATACTATAACTATATAAATAGTATAAATAAAACTAATAACTATAGATATTTTCTAATAGTATAAATATATACAGTATATTAAAATATTGTAACTTTTAAAACTAAATAGATTAGTTATTTTAATTTAATAGCTAAAAATCTGTCTTATTATAATGATATATTAAAATTTAAATATATAATACATATAGATATATATGTTTTTTATTATTATTTATAATATCTAGCTATTATTTAAAATAAATAAGTTACAAAAAGAAATCTAATTATTATACTTATTAAGTATTATTTTAATTTAGTATATAATTAAGCTTATAATATTAAAAACTCTTATTCTTTAGCTAAACTATTATCTCTTATACTAGAAATATTATAAAAACATTTTGAATAGAACTTTTTAGATATATTATAAATATTCTATAAATAAAAGCCTATTATTGAATATTTTATTTAAAAATATACTTTTTAGCTATTTATATAAGCTATAATTTATAATATTTATAATACTAAAGTTAAGGACTTATATATCTAACTAAAAATAATTTTCAAAATATTTCGTAGAGAAATCTAAACTTAACTAAATAAACCTATAAATATAACTACTTTAGTATAATCCCTTATGAAAATTAATAACTAAGAGAGTGTTTTTATTTAAATAGCTACAAATTATTATCTATAGTAATAATAATAGCTACTATTAGTACTAATAATAATAGCTTAAATATTCTATATTTATATATTCTAACTATATAATAAAATTCTAGCTTTTTATTTAAACTAATAAGTAGAGTTTAATATCTACTAAAATAATACCTTTTCTAGATGCTTAGCCTAACTATAGAACTATAACGTTCTATATAGTTAGTATTAAAGCTATTAAAACTAAAGTATTAGAAACTAACTTTGTTAATAATATAAATATTTCTAGCTTATAATACTTTATAACCTATTTATAGGAAATAAATAATAGATATTTAGTAAATAATAATAGCTACTAAAAAACTAAAACTAATAAAATACTAGCTATAGCTTTTAATAAAAAGCTATTCTAACTATAAACCTATTAAGTTAACTAGCTAACCTTTAGAATACCTAATAATAAAGTAATTATAGTCTAGCTTAATAACCTAAATATACTACTATTTATATAGCTAATAAAAATATAGACGAAAAGGCTTCTCTAACCCTTCCTTATAAACTAAATATGTAAATAGATCTTATTAAAATAGAATAGCTATCTATATAATCTATAAAAATAAGCTTTAATTTAAATAATACTAAGCTTAGAATTAATACTAACTATTTATTAGTATTTATAGATAAATTGAGTAGTATTACTTATTTTAGTATTATAACTCTAAACGTATATAGATATTAAACTTATGAAAAGGAATTCTTATTAAGTAGTAAGCTATTTAATTATCTAACCTAGTTATAAAAAGTTCTCCTCTAATAGCTTATTATAGAGGCTAATATAAAGCGCAATCTCTATAAGATATCTAAAATATTAATATTAGAAGATATAATATTTATAGTTTTAGAATTTATTAACTTTAAACCATTAATATAGTTAAAAACCTACTAACTAATAATATTATAGAGCTAATAGAGGAGTAAATAATTATGCTAAATAATATAGATAACACTAATATAAAGGTACCTATTAATATATTAATAATAGATATATCGCTACATATAGAAATAGAATTTAGAGCGTATAAATATATGTATATATACGCTTAAGCTTGACTATATTACTTAAAAACAAAATTGAAGAAGAAATATATAGAGATATTAGCTATAGCTATATTTTAGCAGATAAAATATAATTATAAAAGACTTATTTATACTTGTAGATTAAGCTTTAGTTATAACTACTTATTATATATAAGATTAATTTAAACTACTATTAAATAGCTAAATATATTATTTTTCTTTTTTATTTCTAAAATATAAATAGTTAATAAATAGTAAATATACATATACTTAGTTATAAAATATTATTAGTGTTTAGACTATAAGCTAAGATGCTTATTAATAATAATATTATAGTTTTTAACTATCTAAAATTATAGGATATATTAATTTGTATAAAGTTATTATATCTTTTTATTATAAGCTATAAATAAAACCTCTAATTAGAATAATAATATTACCAGCTATTATAGTTAATATAGTTCATCAGTCAGCTAGCTAGACCAGTCAGCTGGATGTTTTTTTCTAAACACTCTTACGTCCAAATCACTTAAACCTTTAACGCATAAAATCATAACAACCATAATGCTAATCTACACCTAAGAAGACAAAGTCATTCTCATAATTAAAGGAATCTAATTGACATGCGCTGCAGGTAATAACTTAAGCATTTTGCGTGCTGCAAAGACCTATGGTATCCTAAAGAGCATTTTAGCTGATAGAATGAACAACTAACCGCGATGCGAATAAGCTTAACCCTAACGATATAAACTTAATCTAATTAAAGAGAAAACACTTCTCTAATATATTATTAAATAGGATTTCAGAGGATTTCCTTTCCGCCTCAGCAGTGTGGAAGATATAGCATAGCTAATCTCCTGCTGTAAGCCTGTAATAGCAAGCCTATTGGCAAGCGATAGGCTAGGCGGTTTGTAGACTCACAGCCTGCTCTGAAAACCAAGTTTAATTGTCTATATGATTATTAAAGGGCTCTTTAAGAAGATTCTAAGGTTATATTAAAGTGCTTTGCGCTATTACGCAACATAATAGCTAAGTATGGCATCTAAGAGGGGGACCTATATAATTTTGATGAAACTGGCTTCATGATGGGCATGATCACTCCGTTAATGGTGGTTATATATGCTGATTGATGCGTCAAAGCAAAGTCTGTCCAGCTTAGCAACTGTGAATAGGCTATAGTTATTGAATGTATTAATTTGGGTGGGTGGTGTATCCCTCTGTTTGTGATTGTTAAGGGTGTATATCACCTTATTAGTTAGACTATAGAATTAGGTTTTCTAAGTAACTAGGTGATTAAACCTACTGCTAATAGACAGATAGATAATTAGATAGGTTTTAACTAGATTAAACACTTTAATAAACACACTAAGAACTAAATGAAGGGTGTCTATTAGATGCTTATTATTAATAGCTATAAGAGCTATTTATCAGCTGAATTTAATAATTATTATAAGTAGAATAATATTATAACTCTTAGTATGCCTGCATATTTATTGCATCTACTACAGCTATTAGATATTACCCTTTATTCGCCTTTGAAATGCGCATATAGTGATAAAATCAACTAATTTATTAGAGCCTCTATAAATCATATCACTAAGTCTGAGTTCTTTATTGCCTTCCACTAGGCCTATAATAAGGTTTTTAATGAGGAAAACATTAGGTCTGCTTTCTAAGGCGCTAGAATTTTACTATGGGACCCAGACCATGTTCTTAAAAAGCTTAATATGTATTTATAGACGCCTACACCTCCTATAGCTAACCCTTTAATACCTCCACTTTAGTAGTTGTAAACACCCTCTAACCTATAATAAACTATCTCATAGTCTAACTTTATTAAAAGTTATATCTCTGCTTATTAAGGAAGCTTACTAATACTAATTATTGCTGTAGTTAAGTAATTATTAAAGGGTGCGTAGGTAATAGCGTACTTAATCACTATTTTGACTGATCAGCTTTATACCTTTGAGGATGCAAATATAGCACTTGCTAAGCGCTGGAGGGCTAAAAGAATGTAAGTCTAGCTTAGAGGGGCATTTAGTATAGAGGAATCTTAGGTTTTACTTGAAGGGAAACAAAAAGGGAAACGTCTAGCACCTTAAGAGGATGACGAGGGGGCTCTATCAAAGAGAGCCCAGCTAGCTTGGAGATGCTGTAGTATATGTGGTGAGACTGGGTATAACGCGCGAACCTATTCCAAAGATATCAAACCCGCAGGAGATTCTGATAGCAACAACTAGTAGTTGATTTAATACGTTATGGTTGAGAAATACTAGATGTTATTATGTACGTGGGAAAAAAACGTCCGGCTGACTGGTCCGGCCGGCTGACTGATGAACCACGTTATTATACCTCTAAAATTATTACAATTTCTCTTTATTATTCACTATATTTATAACACCTAAAAGGATTTACTTTTTAAGCTCATATCATATAATAAATTCTCTAGTTATACTATAATTACTACTACACATATAATACATATAATAGCTATTAATAATATAAATAGGTTATTATATATCTTTATAAAAATAAAAATAAATACTCTAAATTCTATTAATAATAAAACCTATATTTAGTAAGTAGTAGAAAATAAAGCTAAGTTAGCTATATTAGCTAGGAAGAATACATTAAAAGATATTCTTAATAATAATGTATTTAGATTTATATTAATAGAAGCTTTTAATAATACTAGAACTAAGAAATATATATATAGGATTATAGTTTATAATAAAGATAGATAAGCCAACCACTTTATACTTCTATTTAATAAATTTATAGATATTCTTAAGATAAAGGTTTTATAGATATCCTTTAAAACTGATAGATATATATAGGCTGAAAACTTAGATAAAAAGAGTAATCACTAAACATATATAACATATATAACTTAAAAGTAATAGAGTAAGATATTATATAATATATTATAAAGAAACTTAGAGAATAAAATAAAATTTAAAATATTTTAAAATATTATTTATTTATAGTTTAATAAGAAATAAATAGAAAGCAAAAAAGATAAATAGTTATTATTATTGACACCTTTAATATTATAAGCCTTTCTACTTAGGTTAGCTAAGTATATAAATAAATTTATACTTATAAGGACTCTTAACGCATTAGATATAAAAGTCTAAACTTTATAAATATAAGAGGGTATCCTTCTTAAACTATAAAATATAAGACCTAAAGATTAATTATATTTATATTCCTATTATTATTACTCATTTTATTTATATAGAGTTTTAGTTACTTTTATTATAGCTTCTAGCTAATAAGAAGACTATAATAATTAGTAATATAACTTAATATCTTTTTCTCTTGTATAACTTTTCTTCTTTATAACTTTATTATCATTTTTAATAATAATTATGAAAAATGAGTATAAAGGTTATAAAACAATCTTTAAACTAACGCTTAACTTTAAAATATAACCTTAAGATTTCACTATAATATTAAGGTTTTTAATATAATTTATGAGGCAAAATAGTAACAAAAAGAGGAAGTTTATAGAGAATAACGTTTAATAGTTAATATTTATAGCTAACTATTTAAGTTTTTTAATTTTATTACTTTCTAGTAATATTTCTTCTCTTAATAATAGAAATATCTTTTTAGAGGACTAACTATTAAAAAGAGCTATAATATTAAACTTAAAATATTAAATAATAGCTAAAAGGTTATAAACTTTCTAATAAGAATATTATAATTATTAATATATTATTAGCTTTAATAAGAGATTTTATACCTAAACTGTAATTTTATATCTTATAAATTAGAATAATAATAATACCTCTTTTATTAATATAAATAATAAAATATAAAAAGAAAACGTTTATTTAAAATATAAATAAATATTTTTTTAGTTTAACTATATTGAAGCTATTAATAGTATATTTAATATTATTTCTATTATGTAAGAATTATTAACGCTAAAAATATACTTTATTTTAACTTTTTAAGAGGAAGATAATTTTATATATAACAATATATTTACTCTCTATTTAGCTATTAATAAAATAGAAGCCTTATATTAATCTATAGCTTTAGAAAATAGATTATTATTAATATTAGTTAAGTTTTATAACTTAAAAAAAAGATTTAATAAAAAGAAATAGAAAACCTTTAAATTGTAAATTAGCTTTTTATTAGTTTTTATTATAAAATCTTCTTATCAATAGGAAATTAACAGAGGAGTAATTAGAAATAATAATAAGACTATAAAATCTTATAATCTCAGTTTTTAATAACCTCTTCAAAATAACTCTTCCTATATATTATATTTAAACTACTTTTAATACTATAGAAAACTAATAAACCTAATATTAATACTAATTTAGCTATTATTATAGCTAAATTAAAACTATTAATACAACATTTATACTTTTTTATAAATATCTATTTTATTATAATAGAGACGTTTATTAAAAACCTCTACTTAGCAATTTAAAATATCTAATTTAAGATGAATATTATTTTAAGTTTTAATAAAACTTAATAAAACATTTTGCCTGACTTAATAATAGCTTTAAATAGTAAATTCACTATAGCTAAGCTAAATCTTATAATAATATAGTATTTTCTAGCTAAACATTCATACGAAATAAGGTATTAAGGTAATATTCTATAAATAAGATATTTCTTATTATAAATGATTAGATATTTAGATCTCTAGCTTAAATTTAAGGCTTTATACTTTAAATATAAAAACAGAGATTATAAACTATTAGAACTAACTATTTTAAAAACATATTTAAAGCTAATAGAAATATTACTTAAAATAGGAGAAATGATAACAATATTTTAATAAAAGATATTATAACTTTTAAGATATTGTTTGTAAACATTTCTTTTTATTTTAGAAAGAGTTTATTAATTCGATCTAAAAATATAAATTAATTATAAGAAATTGTACTATCAATGTAGACCTCTATATTCTTGTTTAGAACTATTTTAAATATAAATAGTTTGAAATAAACTTTACATTAGTTATCATTTAGTTATTACTAATCTTATAACACTTTTAATCTAAAGCTTTAGAGACTTCTTAATAAACTAAATATTAATAATATAATTAAAAATGACTTTATTTTTATAGAGAAAAAATATAAAATAAGTTAATATTAATTGAGGATATTAATTATAATTCATTATATTTTAAACTTAAAATTTAAAAATAATATATTTTAGAGTAACTCTAAATAAAGAGACAATTTATAATTTCTATATAGCTTTTAATAATAAAACTAAACATAGTTTTATTAGTAATATTAAAATAAAACCTTTTATTTCTATAATTCTTAGCTAAAATATAATAATTATAATTAAAAAAACAAATAGCTTAAAGGTAACTTATAAAATAATATAAAGAATTAGAGATTTATTAAATATAACTAATTAGGATATTTAGCCTTAAGAACCTATTATATTTAAGAAGATTTTAATATAGATAATATAATTAATATTTTAATTCATAATAGCTATATGTTTATAAATATTACTAAAATCCTTTTTAATATGATATAAACATAAGTGTTAAACTTCTAATAGATAGGAAATATAATCTAAATCATAGATTTAGCTTTTTAAGTGTTAAATAATATATTAGTTAATAACATCACTTATTCTAAATAAAACTATATTATAATTATTTATAATATAAAAAAACAGCTTAAGTTATATAGATAATTTTATTAAAACTATAAGGCTTTTTAATCTATTTTAAGCTTTATTTAAAACTAAATAGGTTATAGATATACAAATAAGATTTATAACAGCAATAATACTGACAAGATAAGTATATCTCTAATTTAACATTAAATCTAATAATAATAATAAAATAAAAGAGGTATATATGAATATTAATATATTAATAATTCTTGTTAATTAAAACTAAATAATATGTTTTATTTAAAACTTAAAGTTCTAAATAATTAAGCTATAAGAAACAAATGTAGTTAACTGAATGTTTTAAATTATAAAATAAATAATATTTAATTTTCATATTTTTAAATAATTAATAACATAGATATTTATATTTATATTATTATTACTATTAAAGTTATAAATATTTTCAAAGCCAATTTATTCTTAAGAACTCTATTTTATAAAACCTATAGAATTTGTATTAAGTTTAATAAATATACAATGAGATTTGAATCTATATAAAATATAATAAGCTTTATTTAGTTATATTAACTATATATAATAGCTTATAGAGTAGATAATATTTATATTATTATTATACCTTTTTAAACTAATATTGTTATTATTACTCTTTATTTAAACTTACTAAATAAACTAAACTAATAAAATAAAATAAAATAATTTTAAATAAGACATAATAATATTATAGATATCATAATAATAAGTAATAACTAAAAGTTTATTTTAATATAAAATAATATAGCTATTTTATTCATAATCTCAAGAAGTAAGTAATGAAAGTATATTATGAAAATAAAGCTTAGAGAAATTACAAATTTAATTAAATATATAAATATTATTATTTTAATAAATAGTTAGCTATTAGCTTATATAGGATTTTTAGTTAAAGAGTATTTTTAAGTTATAATAAACTCTTATAAGTTTATAAGGTTTTTTAACTAGCTAACATTTTAAAAATTAAAGTTATTAATAAATATAAATAATATATTATTATATATAATCTTTAAACTTGTTAATATATTAATAGTTTTTAATAAATATAATATTAAAACTTATAATAGAGATATAATATTTATATAATACTTTAAAAAGTTTTAGATAAATAGGATATTTATTATAATTAGGGGATTATTTTTATATTAGATAAATAGTAAATAAAAAGTAGATTTATTAGTAAATAATAAATCAGAAAGCTATAATAAAACTTTATTTATTAAGGACAGAAAATCTTAATTGTACTCAAAATATTTATAATAAATTTATATAGATAGTAAAATATTTTAAAGAGATAGCTTAATTTTAGTTATATATTTAATATTTATTATCTAAAGAATTATTAATAACATAGAACAAAGTTATATTATTATAGATCTCTAGCTATTTAACTATATTATAATCTTCAATATAAATTTAATATTTAACTAAAATAATATTATAATTACTTTTAGAAATAAAAAATATATAACTATGACAGATATTACTAGTCTTTTCTGTTAACATATAACATTCTTTTATAATAATAATAATAATATAAGTATGATAATAAAGCTTAACTTACTTTAATATTCTATATGAGATAAACTAATAAAGATTAAGGTATAAAACCTTATATAAAAATACTCTATTTATTATAACCTATAACTATAATATTGATTATGTAATACGTACAGTTACGTAAGCACTTTATGTAATTAGCAGTTTAGCAGGTTACGTTTCAGGTTATCTTTCCCCTCACTTTTCCCTACTAGAGGATGCAACCTGCCAACAACAACAACCAGACTCATAACAATACATCTGTTCCCTTATTCTTATCTATACAATTAAACGCTCATAAATGCTCAGAATTATTACCTTTTATCATAACATGACCACATCTATAACCTTATACTATATAGGCGGATATACCACGCCCCTGAATACGCTTATACCTGTGTTAACAAGTATTATTAATGAGAATATACTTTTAGAAGATGTTAAGTGCTTTTATAACCAATATTACAACTTTATACTTATTAATACTAACGCTTATAATAGTAACTATAAAACATATACTATTAGTTTTAAGCTTAATAAGTAAGCTATTTAAATTATAAGTTTTATTAATAATAGGACTATTTATAATACTATTATTAAAAATATTAATAAAACTATTATTAACGTTATTAATATAGCTATTAAGCTTAATATTATTAAGAAGTTTTATACATAATATTATAAAGAGCGTAAAGCTGCTAATAAAGCTGCTAAAAAGACTACTAAAAAGGCTACTAAAAAAGCTACTATTAAGGCTATTACTACTCTTAGTAATGACTACAGTAATAATAATAATATTATTACTATTATAAGTATTAAGACCCCTAAAACCCCTATTAAGCTTAAGAAAGCTATTTCTATGAAAAGAGTAGCTACTACTATTTATAACACTAATAATAATAATAATAAGGCTAATTATACCTCTTATTAAAAGAAAAAGCTTATAGCTACTAAAAAGGTCTTCTATTAATAGTTAATTAATAAAGTTAAAGCTTATACTACTTTTATATTTGTTTATTATTTTAATGTAGCTTTTTTCTAAGAGATCTATTTTATTATCAAAACTACTAATAGTATTAGTAGTATCTTATTTAACATTTTTATTTACTATATTTAGAACATATTTAAATATACTTTTAAGGAGTACAATAATATTAGTAGTATTACTACTAATAATTAGGATAAAGATATTATTATTAATCTTAAGAAGCTAAAGAGTAATTACTTCTCTAGCTATACTTATATCTTAGCTATTTATTTCTTTAAAGAGCGTAATAAAACTAATAATACTATTATTAGTCGCTTTATAAAGCTTAACTATCTTAACTTTATATCTATTACTCTATTTATTTATATTAATATTATAACTACTACTAATACCCATATTTATAAGAGCTTTATAAGAGTCTATAAATATATTAATATTTTTATTACTAGCCTTAAGATAGCTATTCTACTCTACCTTATAAATATTAAGAAGATTATAAATAATACTACTATTACTACTAATAATGCTATTACTATAGCTAAAAATATTAATACAGCTACTGTTAATAAGCTCTCTTTTTATATTATTAAGCTTAAAACTAATATTATAACCAAGCAAGTTATAGCTAATAAGATTTATATTACTATAAATAAAATTAAATAGACTAAAATTACTACTTTTTATATTAAGATTACTATTTTTAATATTTTTATAGTAGAGATATAAAAGACTATAATAGAACGCCTTATTACTATAAATATTAATATACCTCCTACTAAATATAGTTATATTTTATCTATATTTAACTAATTAATAAATTAGTGAGAAAAATAATAAAATAATAAAATAATTATAAAAGAATATAATAAGAATAGAATAGAGAATAGGAGAAGAATATACCTATATATAGTCTAATAGAACAGTTAGAATAACTATCTCTAAAAAAGAAGTATATATTATAAGCCTTTCTATTTAGGTTAGATAAATATGTAAATAATTATATATTTATAGGGATTTTTAACGCATTAAACGTGAGAGTTTAAACCTTATAAGTATAAGAGGATATCTTTTTTAAACTATAAAATATAAGACCTAAAGATTAATTATATTCACATTCTTATTATTATTATTCACTTTATTTATATACAGTTTTAGCTGCTCTTACTACGGCTTCTAGCTAATAGAAAGACTATAATATTTAATAAGATCACTCTTCTTAATAATTACCTAATAAAATTATAAGAAGATATATTCAATTTAGGTAAAACTAAAAGATTTATTATTATAATAGATGCTAATATATTTTACTAATAATAGTACATATACTTAGAGTTAGAAGGAGTATTTATTATTACTGTTTAAAATAGATAATACACTTTTTGATATATTATTATAAGATATAAAAATAGTAATACATCTATCTAAAGATAAATAGATAGCTTATTTAAAGGTATTAATATATATTTGTATTATAATAATATTATTATAGCTTTAGATATTTTAGAAAGCTACTTTAATAACTTTTAGATAATATTCTAGTTGCTATATTAATAAAATATAAATATAAAACCTACTAAATTGTTTATTATTTTCCTAAATATTGTAATATTAAATAGGTAAGTTAATTTTTTTTAGCTTTATAAAATTAGATGAGAAGCTTACTATTTTCAATTATATTAAATACCCTACTATATTTTATAATCTACAAATATTTATTAGATTTATAGGCTAATTTAGATATAATATACCTTAATATGTAGAAATTATTCAACTACTAAAAACTTACAAGATTTAGCTATTTTACTAACATATAACTAAAAACAAAGTTAAAGTTACTAGTAAAAGATTAAAGTGAAAGAAATAGTTTAGCTTAATTAACTTTATATTTACTATAGAGGAAGTTTAGTTATTTAAAGAAGCATAGAAACAACTCCTTAAATATATTATAGTTCATTATTATAACTTTAACTAACTATTATTTATAGATTTTAATATATTTAGATGTAATATTAATATAATAATATCTTGTATTAGCTTTATTATAGTTTCTAAAATTATGAACCTAAATATTAAAATAATAACTATACTACTATAGACCTTAATTTATTTTATTATTTATTTATTAGATACATTATTAAACGCTAAAAAAAGATATTAGCTAAAAAAATAGAGATACTTAGTCTTATTTAGGTACTAAAAAAGGCTAAATATGTAATAATTATAATATAATATCTAATTATAGTTATTACTAATCATATTTTTATCTTTAGTCTATATTAATAATTTAATATTACTTTATTAACTGCTATAAATATAGAAAATAAATACCTAATTAAAGCTATAAAATATATTAGCTAATTTAAGCTATAGATCTTATATAAAAGAGATAAAACTTATATTATTCTTAATATATCATTTTAGTTATCAATAAAATTTAGCCTCAATAATTTATTATTTTACTGTAATAGACTTAGTATTCTGCTTAATAATATCCAAAAGGAATAACGTAAATGATAAGCAAGCCGAACAGACAAGCAAGCCGAACACCTAACTGCAACCACAGCATCTTCTTACTTCTACTATACGTCAATCCCACAATAACAATAGCATCAACACAAAAAGAAGCTTAAGTGGTCCTAGCAGTCCAAGCTATCAAAAACACACTAAGTCTCAGTATCTGAGAGGCTGCCTAGATCTACTCCGTCCTAGTTATAACGTTATACGATCGATTGAAGGGAAGATCATCACAACGCAACACCACGCCTAACTTATGGAAATTAACTACCCTTAAAGAAGAAAAGCTTGTTGAGTATATTCTCAACCTGGATTCCTAATTGTTTCCTCCTCAGATTAGTGGTGTTAAAGATATAGCTAATTGACTGCTTGCTGACTGCGATACGCCCCCAGTTGGGAAGCGCTAGGCTTCGAACTTTATTAAGCGACAACCACAGCTCTAGACGTGCTTTTTTCGCAAGTACGACTATAAGAGGGCCTAATGCAAAGATCCAGACGCAATAAATATGTGGTTTCATCTTATGGCGAACATAATCGCAAAATACAGCATTATGGCCTGATATCTATAACTTTGATAAGACTGGGTTTATAATAGGCCAGATTATATCTGGGATGGTTGTAATGAGTGCCGAAAGGCGTTCAAACATAAAAATGATGCAGCCTGGCAATCATGAATAGGTTATAGTTATTCAGGCTATCAGTTCGTCAGGCTACAGCGTTCCGCTATATATTATCGTTATAGGCTAATATCACCTCTCCACCTGGTATACTGAAACCAATCTACTATGCAACTAGGTTATTATAACATCTGAAAATAGATAGACAACAAACAAAAGACGCCTAGATTAGCTCCAGCACTTTGATCAGCATATAAAACTGCATGCAAGTAGCAGATATCGCCTCCTTATCGTTAATAGTTATAAAAGTCACTATGCAGCTGACTTTAAAATATATTGCAAGGAAAACAACATCATTACACTTCATATGCCAGCCTATTCCTCTTATTTACTTCAGCCCTTAGATATTAGGTGTTTTAGGCTACTAAAGAAGGCTTACAGCTGAGAAATTAAGGAAAAGATGCAACAGGGTGATACCTATATCATAAAGGAGGACTTCTTCCCTGCGTTTTACAGAGTATTAACAAAAGCAATTACAGAAACAAATATTCAGGGAGGATTCAGAGGGGCTAGGCTTATGCCTTTAAGTGCAGAGAGTGTGCTATCTAAGCTTAATGTGAAGTTACACACTCTAACGCCTCTAGGGTCTCTCCTAATAACACCCCCTGCGTGGACTTCTCAGACGCTAAACAACCTAACAGAGGCGTCTTCTCAGTCTGAACTTATTAAGAATCAAATCTCACGCTATCAAAATAGCTCACCAACTTTAATTATTAAGGCTGTTAAGTATTTATCAAAGGGGGTGTGTAGATTTATGCATAAGGTTGCCTTATTGAGGTCTGAGGTCTAGATACTTCAGGAAGAGAATAACCTACTTAGCTGATATAGGAGGACTAAGAAAACATATCTTAGATAAGGAGGAAGTCTTATTGTAGCTGAGGCAGAGGATATTCAGTCGCAGAGAGAGGCGACAACTCAGATCGAGGAGGAAACGCGTTGGAGTAGTGGTCGTCAGCTAAGGACTGAGACGGGCTAACGGCGGTGTGGCGTCTGTGGGAACACCAGTCATAATGCGCGAACATGTCAATTTGTTGAAGAAACGTCTAATAAAGAGGTTTCTGAGTAGTTTTAATTGATTTATAGTTTTTATGGTTATTTGATGATTATATTTATAATGTGGTTGCAGTTAGGTGTTCAGCTTGCTTATCATTTACGTTAAGCTACAACTATTTAGGTATAGATAATATTCATAATTAATAAACTTATATTAGCTTTATTTATAAGACTTCTATTAATATAGCTACTAATTAAAAACTATAAAAATAAGAAAAACCTAGTTTTATTAATAATATAAAAAGGTATTAATATAGTTATTTTAGGAATTAACTTAGCCTGTAAGAAGGAAATAATAGCTAGATATAAATAAGATTTAGTTTTTAGTCTAATATTAAAAACTATTTAAGCTAATATAAAACTTAATAAAAATAATTAAATAGATTTATTATTTATGTTTTATAATTTATTATAAAAAAAGACTACAATAGGAATATATAAATAATTATATACTCTATAGATTTATTTATAAAACGTTTTTAAAACTATATATAGAGATAACTACATAGGTTTTAATAAGTTTATAGATCTATTTCTAAACTACTATATATTTTATATAACTAAATAACTTAAGAAGTATATTATAAGCTACTTTTAATACTCTATTTATAAATTATAAATATATTAGTTATATAAAAATATATAACTAATTATTATATTTTTATATCTGTATTATATTATTATTATTAATTATATCTTAAAACTACTAATAATAAAAAGAAAACATAGTTATATTATATCTATTATAAATAAATTCTCAAAATAAATTAGCTTTATCCCTAATAAGAAGATTAGAAATACTGTATAATAGACTTTATAACTTATTAACTACTTATTAGTATATAACTAAAGATTACTAAACATTATTTTTAATAACTAAAACCTTCAATTTCTCTTAGCTTTATAAATATATGTATAGAGATAACTTAAAACTAAATTATTACATTTAACTATTTGTTATTTATAAATAAATAGCTAAAGAAAATATATAAACCTTACTATTGGATCTATTTTATAAATATATTTATAGCTATACTAAATAATAATAAATAAAATAATATAATATTCCATATCCAGTTTAAAATTAATAACTTTAAGTTAGCCTCTACTATTTAATTACTAAATAAAATTATATTAAACTTCACTTTAAATAATATAGCCAATATTATTTCTAAGAGCGTTAATAAAACTTTATTAAGTCTTTATAGCTAACTATAAATACATAATACCATTATTATAATAGTAATATAAGCTAAATCTTATTATAACTATAGAAAACTACTAAAATTCTTGAAAATTAGCTAGAGAATTATATTATAATTATTTTAAGCTATTGAATATTATAAATAGTAGCTCTTAAGAGAAATTATGAATAGTAATATGTTAAATTTTATATAATTATTAAAAGAATAAGTTAATTAATATATGAACTATAGTTTCTTAATAATATATATATCTATAATGTTATTTCAATTAACTGTTTTAAATTAGCTTTATTTTTTAATCTCTATAGTAGAGTATTACTATACTTAAAACTTATTATTCCTATTAATATACTATAATAAATTATAAATTCTTAAATAACTAGAAGTAAAAACACTTAATACCTAATTAAATTAAAAAACTTTAATAATAAATATTCCTAATAAACTATACTATTTTAAAGAGTTATTATAATATAAAACTATAGAGGTAATTAATAATATTTTATTTAGCTAAATAGTTTTATATTCTAATACTAAACTTAAAACCTAAGCTATAAGATTTCCTAATTAATTTATAACGTCTATAAATCTTTATAATACTTTTCTATATTTATTTAGCTATATTTTCTATTTTAATCTAAATATTATATATTTTCTATCTATATTTAAACTATAAATATTTAATTAGTTACTTATTATATAATATACTTTTTGTTTCTCTATATTATAATACTTACTATTATATTATACTATTTTATACTTGTTACTCCGATATTAACCAATCTAATACTTAAATACTCTTAATATACTTAAATAGACCTAAATTACTATTTTAATTTAAAACTAAATTTAAGTATAGATTAAAGAAACAGCTGTTTTAAATGTTAAAAAGCAGAAGCTAATAAATATAAAGGATAATTATGACTAAAATATCTTAATAATATAGATTATGTTTTTTAATTGAGATATAGTTAAAAGAAAATAACTCAAGGTAGCTATTAAAATCTATAAACTAAAGCTTAATAAAATAAAAACATATAGAAATAATTTGAATTTGGTTTTTATAATTATTTGAATAGAAAATAAAAACTATAAACTAAGGCTTAATAAAGTAATAAAAAGCATAAATAACTTTAATTTGGTTTTTATAATTACTTAAATAAAAAGTAATAGAGTAATTAAACATACTAAAAATACTATTACATTTTATAAATATAAGCGTAATAAAATAATCTAAAAATATATAGATTATAACTAGATCTCTATAGAAGTCTACATTAAAAGTAAAAAAGTAATTAAATATATTTAAAGAATTCTATAGATTATTAATAAAACTATTAATAATGCGAAAAGTCTTATAAGAATAGATGTTAATAATAATATAATAAATATTATTACTAGAAAATATATAACTATAGCTCTTAATAAGCTTAATATCTTTACATTTAACTAGAAACAATTTCTTATAGTTCTATTTAAACTTTATAAAATTAATATCTATAAAAAGTAAAGTCTAAAAAATAATATTATTGAAAATAAATATTACTCTCTTAAAAATATATTAAGGTTTATTCTTAAAAAATAAGTAAAACTAAATAAAGAATAGCTTTATAAAATATAAATAGTAATAAGAAAAAGCTTTATAAGCTTAAGTTTATAATATAAAATAATACGATATTTATTAATATTAGTAAAAATAAAGCTAAAATAGTACATAAAGATAAACATAAGCTTATATTAATTAATAAAAATAATAAAAATAGAAGTTAATACAAATAAAACGATAATAATAATTTTAATAAAAAATAAAAATCTAGTAAACTAAATAGAAGTTATTATAAATAATTATTATAAAATAAGCCTCTATTTCTAATTCTAATATAAAACTATTTATTATATCTCATAAAATAGAAAAATAACAGTAAGAAATATATAGAATTAGAATTTATTTAAAAATAGATAAAAAACATATTATCTATAATAAGAGATAGCTTAGGAAAAGGATATTAAAATTTATACTTATTAAATAAATAAAACTTATTATATAACGTAAATAATAAGCAAGCCGAACAGACAAGCGAGCTGAACACCTAACCGCAACCACATTATAAATATAATCATCAAATAACCACAAAAACTATAAATCAATTAAAACTACTCAGAAACCTCTTTATTAGATGTTTCTTCAACAAATTAATATGTTCGCGCATTATGACTGGTGTTCCCACAGACGCCACACTGCCGTTAGCCCGTCTCAGTCCTCCGTTAGCAACCACTACTCCGGCGCGTTTCCTCCTCAATCTGGGCTGTCGCCTCTCTCTGTGATTGAAGGTCCTCTGCCTCAGCTATAGTAAGACTTCCGCCTTATTTGAGATAGGTTTTCTTAGCCCTCTGGCGTCAGCTAAGCAGGTTATTCTCCTCTCGTAGGATCTGGACCTCCGACCTTAATAAGGCAATCTGGTGTATAAATCCTCACGCTCCCTTTGATAAATGCTCAACAGCTTTAATAATTGAAGTTGGTGAGCTATTCTGATGGCGGGAGATCCTCCTTTTGATGAGTTCAGACTGAGAAGATGCTTCTGTTAGGTTGTTTAGCATCTGAGAAGTCCACGCGGGGGGTGTTGTTAGGAGCGACCCTAGAGGCGTTAGAGTGTGTAACTTCACATTAAGCTTAGATAGCACACTCTCTGCACTTAAAGGCATAAGCCTAGCCCCTCTAAAACCTCCCTATATGTTTTTTTCTGTAAGAGCCTATGCGAAGGCCTTGCGAAACGCAGGGAAGAAGTCTTCCTTTATAATATGCGTGTTACCCCAGCGCATCTTATCCTCAATTTGTCAACTATAAGCCTTCTTCAGTAGCCTAAAACATCTAACATCTAAGGGCTGAAGTAGGTGAGAGGAATAGGCTGGCATACAGAGTGTGACGATATTGTTTTCCTTGCAATATATCTCAAAGTCAGCAGCATGGTGACTTTCATGCCTATCGACAATAAGGAGGCGATAATTGCCAGTTGCACGCAGCTTTATATGCCGATCAAAGTGCTGGAGCCAATCTAGGCCTCTTTTATTTGTTGTCTATCTGTTTTCAGACGTTATAATAACCTAGTTGCATAATAGATTGGTTTCAGTATACCAGGTGGAGAGGTGATATTAGCCTGCAATGATGATATATAGCGGAACGCTGTAGCCTGACGAACTGATAGCCTGAATAACTGTAACCTATTCATAATTACCAGGCTGCATCAGTTTCATGTTTAAACGCCTTTCAGCACTTATAACAACTATTCCAGATATAATCTGGCCTATCATAAACCTAGTCTCATCAAAGTTATAGATATTAGAGTCTATAATACCATATTTCGCAATTATGTTCGCCATAAGGCGAAACCACACGTTTATTCCATCTGGATCTTCGCATTAGGCCCTCTTATAGTCATACTTGCGAAAAAAGCGCGTCCAGAGCTATAGTTGTCGCTTAATAAAGTTTGAAGCCCAGCGCTTCCCAACTGGGGGCGTATCGCAGTCGGCAAGCAGTCGATTAGCTATATCTTTAACACCACCAATCTGAGGAGGAAACAATTGGGAATCCAGGTTGAGAATATACTCAACAAGCTTTTCTTCTTCAGGCGCAGTCAATTTCCGCGAGTTAGGCGTGGTGTCGCGTTGTGATGATCTTCCCTTCAATCGATCGTATAACGTTGTAACTGGGACTGAGTAGATCCAGGCAGCCTCTCAGATACTGAGACTTAGTGTGTTTTTGATAGCTTGGACTGCTAGGACCACTTAAGCTTCTTTTTGTGTTGATGCTATTGTTATTGTGGGATTGACGTATAGTAGAAGTAAGAAGATGCTGTGGTTGCAGTTGGGTGTTCGGCTCGCTTGTCTGTTCGGCTCGCTTATCATTTATGTTATTAGCTATATAAAATATAAGTAACTACTAAAAATATTATTAATATTATAAAGGCAGTAGAAATAGTAGTATAAAAAGCTATTAACAAGTAATTTCGATACACCTAAAACTAAATAGTTTTAATATAATACTATTATATAGTAGAAATAGACTTTATATTAATAAAATAAAGATAATATATAATATACATATAAAGATAGATATTAAACTACTATAAACTATATAACTACTTTATGTAATAATAATAAACATAATATCCTTTTAGCTAATAATAAAAAGTTAGCTATATTATAAACTGTAGATTATCTTTATAAAAGAAGTATTATAGATAATAGGAATATTTTATTTTATAAAACCTATTATAAAATTAAAAATAGCTTTAAAATTAGAAACAACCTTATTTAATCAAATATTTTTATTATTATAACTATTTATTATAATAAATATCTTTAGTAATAAAATAGAAATAAATAACTAAAGATCTAAATAATTTTTAAATTCTCTAAATATTTTAGTAAGAATTTAGTGTTAATTAATAATATAAAACTATAAAAATTAGCTACTATAATAGAAATCTTAATAAAAAAGCTAAATATAATAATACAAAGGTTATTACTCTAATAACTATTTATAAACTTACTCTAACCTTTTTAAATATCTATATATAGATTAATAGTAATATTTTATAAAAGAAGATATTTACTATATAAAGCTATAAAAAATAGTTTAGTATATAATAAGAAGTATTATAGATTATAATAAACTTTAATTATAGTAATATTAATAGAATAAAAGATTTAGAGATAAAAGATATTAAGATAATATATAGCTAGAAAGTATTAATAGAGAATATTATAGTTACTTATAATATTACTATTTATATTTATTTTTTATAGAAATTATAGCTAGAGGAGATTAATACGTAGTATTACAACTACTTATGATATATTATTTATTTTTAGTTTTTTTATAGAATTTTAAGTTTTAAAAATAAAACTTATATATTAGGGGGGGAATACTACTATAGAGTAAGCCCTATATAGTAGTAATAAGTCACTATAAGTAACTACCCCACTAGATATATAGAAGAACAAGCAACTTTAACTTTACATATCCACACCTACATGTGTAGCTAGCATTAGAGGTGGTGCTGAACGGGAATTCGAAACCTTGATGCTTTCGCGGTCTGGTGGTGTTGAAGGCACAGCCGGTTGCGCCACATACTTGCGCCCCGGCTCGAATGTCTTGCAACTGCATTCGATTCAACAGCTTCTATACAGTAAATTCTCGTATGCTAGAGCTTCTTGCATATCCACTTCACGTTCACTAGATTTGATTCGCATTTTAACCAACGTTTGTGGCAATAAAGTACTATTGATGCTGAGTTTAACACCAGGCAGACCAGCCTAGCAACAACGGCGTATAAATCAAGCCGAGTCGTGTAGAATTGAAGATCCCGTGCATGGACGCTAGGATAATGGCTATGGTAACAGACATCCCCTCTCCCTTTCGTCTACGCAGGGACGCAGGCGAAGCTGGTGAGACCGTAGAAACCGCACTTATCCGTCGTCGTCTTCCACGAGAAGCAGTCTCCACAAACACGGTCGACGGTGACCCTGCAAAGCGATGATTGACCCTCGCCGTTGGAGCCCTTCCAGTCGGAAGACGTCAGGCCGCGGTCGGCTCCCGAGATGCGGGCCGAGACGGTGGAGCCAAGGGTCGCCGGGTTGGCGAACTTGTCAAATTTGCTGAGGTGTGTGTCAGCACCATTCTTCTTAGCCAGTGATTGTAATGTAGAGATGCTTACGCTGAGCACTGGCAGTCCTTGGCGGCAGTACCGCAGTTGCCGCGAGCAACGAGCTCAGCGTGTTCGGCAGGCTGCGCGCTGGGAGCAGCGTAGACGCTGGAAGCGAGGGCAAAGACGACGGGAACAATGGAGAACTTCATTTTAAAGATTGTAGGTAATTGGAAAGGTTGACTAAAGAATGAATACGGTTGAATGGACTTGAAAGAGTGTGATGGTGTTGCGGGCTAGAGCGGCGATCAAAAGCAAGGAATAACGCCAGCGACAACGCCGAGTATTTAATGCTCTGCTTATCCCCAGGCTAAGCAATGGCTCGTGTGCATGATTGGCAACACGCCGCCGAGCTTCCGGGCAGCCTTTTCCAAAAGAGTGAAATGAGACGAACTAGTAAGATTAGCCTTTGGGAGAAATGGCCCGGCGGGATGATTGAAGCTCGTCTCATGTCTTCGGAAGGCACAGCAATTTCCCCGTGAGGCGCGTTGAGACGAATGGGACCCGTGCTCTCTTATTATCAACTGAACGATAATAGATTAATCTGTCTTGAATCTGAGTTCTCAGCGCGCAAGTTGCGAGGCCTGGTGCTTGTGTTTTGTCGCAAAACGAGTCATGGTGAATGAAGCACGGGTCTGATAGAGACCCGGGTTCTGGGAATGCCGCGAAAGCGAGGCGCCCTTTCGCGGGGTCTTGAGCAGAATATTTGAATCATTGGCTATTGAACCTCGAGTTTGGTTCTTGAGAGTTCCGCTCGCGGGCTGGTCGCCCACCTTCGGGACATGAATTTCTTTCGATGTTCTCTCTTTGTGATTGGAGGACTTGGCGCAAGACTCCCAGGCCGAAGTTCCAGACCAAAATGAATAGGCCCCCTGCTCTCGCTCTACGGCTTGATCCGAATGGCGAACCATCTTTATCCGATAATCACTTTATCTACCAGTCCATCGGTTACCGGCAACGTTACGGTAGTCAAGTAGGGCACAAGTGCCACGCCGTTGACTGCCACGAGTAGTGGCTCCTGACCCTGCACGCCACACCCGTCCCGACCACTGGGGGTTCCAGTCCGCACGGGGCTTTTCTTCGCGGAATCTTTGACTCTCCAATGAAGTTGGCGTTTAGAATCCCGAATTCGGAATAGGCTAACATCAGCCGGTGATATCTAGTAATCAACCTTCTCCCGTAGTTGACGACTCTTTCCAGCACATCTGGTATCCATGTCACCCTTGAACTCAGCTTCAGAGAGCTCATCGAACAGAATCGTCCTCGGACTTCTTGCTGTTAGTTTGTCAAGTGTTTCTTGCGCATATGTATTTAGTAATAGTGTTTTCGATGAGCAGAGTGCTATCATCCGCCACTCTCGTCGCGTACGGCGTCCTTGTAGCCCGCATTATCCAGAGCCTATTCACCCACGTAGCAACGTAAGTTAAAATCGTGGCATGGAAGTCACGGCAACTGCAGATGTACACCCATGGGAATGTGAGAGAACTCGATGACATCCGGAAACTCTTGTTGGATCCACGATGGGTCCACGTGCTCGGAGACCCACCACGAGGGGACTTAGGTGAAATAATCGCCGATTTCTCGGAGCTGTTCCTCCACCATCACTCAAATTAAGCTGTTCAAAAAACGTCATTGTGATAAATATTCTTTTTAATAATTATTCATTATATATAAGCCTTCCTCTCTCATGAAGAAAGCCAAAGCAACCACCGCTCATTAGGCCTTCTCGCCCTTGATGACCTTATTGCGACCGATGCCAACCATCTGGAGCATCTCCCTCCAGAAGGTGTTCGGGGGCTCGCGCGTCATCAGATGGTCCTCGTACGCTTCGATGATAGGGCGGTCCCATTGCAGGTCCAGCACCTCGGGCCTGACGTACTTGGTGCGCTTGACAACCTTCCAGACAATGAACAGAATCGGCGCGACAATCTGCATCGTGTAGTTGGAGAAGAAGTCACCGACGCTGAAGGTGGGGCGGAAAGCGGACCATCCGTACGTAAGAACAACGATGGTCTGCAGGATCAGGGCGATCCACGCGCCGTAGGGCTGGAACCAGCCGTAGTACGGCAAGCGGCGGCGGTCGAAGTTCTGCACCTTGCACGCGCGGTGGAAGTTCAGGAAGGTGATGGACATGACGAGGTAATTGATGACGCCGCCGCCGGTGATGAGCGCGAGCAGCCAGTTGAGCACCTTGGCGGAGCCGCTGCCGCACTGCAGGAACGAGAGCATGGGGAAGATCATGGTGAAGGCGAAGCACCAGATGGGCACGCCGTTTTTGGTGGTCTTGCGGAACACGGCCGGGGCGCGGCCGTCCATCGCCAGACTGTACAGGGACCGAGTGGCGCAGTAGGTGTACGTGTTGCCCGCGGAGAAGATGGTGGTGAAGAGCAGGGCATTGACCAGGTGGGGGAGACCCTGGATCCCCAGGTTCTCCATCGCCATGACCCAGGGGGAGGCCGCGGCCGTGCCGCCGCCGGCGGTGCCGTCGATGTAGATCTTAACGAGGGTCGGGTCGTTGTACGGGACCACGATGCCGCAGGTCAGCGCGGCGCCGACGAAGAAGAGGCCGAAGCGGAGGTAGACCGTCTTGAACGCAGACTTGATGTAGAGGGAGGGATGCTTGGCCTCGGCGGCGATCATCGAAATGTAGTCGGGGCCGACAACGGTGAACGTGGCAGTGGCCAGAGCACCCATGAAGCCCTCCATGCGACCCGTATCACCGGTAGTCATGTACTCCGCGAAAGCCCCGGGATTCGTAAAGTGACGGAACCCGTACGCGTCGTGGGCCGGGTTGCCACCGACCATGGTGATGAACGTGAAGAGGAACAGGATGAAGATGAGCAGGACCTTGCCGCCGGAGAGCCAGAACTCGGCTTCACCGAACACGCCCACGGCAGCCACATTCATGAGACTAAAATCACACAATCGGCGTTTAGCATGCATACACAACACGTCAAGGGGTGAGAGAGAGAAGGCAAAGAAAGGGAGTCTTGAAGCGAGTGTCACGCGAGGGGCACAGAGAGCTCTAGAGCGTCCGGTCGGTCTAGTCGCTTTCGCTTGGCCCTGGCAGGAGGAGAAAAGAAGGTCAACAATCCCACAGGACCCGAGGTGACTTACCCGTATGCAATAATGATGGCAGCGCAGATACCCGCCGTCGGACCAGGCTCAGTAACCTTCTCGTTCCAGAATGAAAGTACAAGATTGAGCGCGGTGATTTCGAACGGGATCAGGAGTGCCTCGTAGAGGAAGTAGTTCCAGCCAACCATGAAGCCGAGAGCTTCGTCGACCCAGACACCAGCGAGACGGATGAAGCCGCCGGAGACGGGCATGTAGGTGCTCATCTCGGCGATGGAGTTGTTGACCAGGGCGACGACGCAGGCGTAGAGTGTGTATGCGATCAAGAGCGAGGCGGGGCCGCCCTTGGCAAGCCCTCCACCGATGGTGACGAACAGACCGGTTCCGATGGTGCCTCCGATGGCAATGAGCTGGATCTGGCGGTTGTCGAGACGGCGCTGCAGGCCGTCGGAGTTGTGCCGGACAGAGGAGCCGTAGCTGTCGAGGGAGACCCTCTGAGCGCCGGCAGACCCTTCCGGACCCTTCAGCTCTTCTTGCGCCATGGAGTATGGGGGAAGTGAATCTAATCAACCGGGCGGTCGGGCTGGTTTAGATTCTTCCCGCGATCGTGGTAGTGACAGTGAGACTGTAGAAAGCCACAGATTGCATGTGGAGGAACTTGAGGGGCGATTCGCGGGGGAAGCTTGGGGAATCGCGAAAAGGAAGGGGGATGACAGGAAAAGGGAAGAACAGGAAAAGCGCAAGGCAGATCTCGATGGGAAAAGGGTTTTGTTTTAAGAGAGCACCGCCGATCGGGTTGGGGGCGGCGCAGAATTTTTGACAGGAAAGGCAAAAAACTTTCAACGCGCCCAACGTGTCTGTCCGCCACACTCACACACTCACTCACACCAACAAGGCGCAAGCAAATGAGTGCGTCCTGGGCGTTCCTCGTGGCTGCACCAGAGATTCAGGGACAGGCTACAGCCACGAGTACCCATACAAAACATCCATGGGGACGTTAGATGTCCTGTGTGGAGTTGACGGGGACAGTCCCTGACTCTGCCCAGGGCTGCCCCATCCCAATCCTTCGGCGCGCGCAGGGCTAGGGGAGAATATTTCCGCAATGTCGTCATATCTTGCCTTAGTGGCTTTACTGAAGACGGTGGTTATTGGCCAATGTCGGGGTCTCACAGGCAGTCCGTTCGCATGTGGCTTCGGGGGGCTTTGTGTCTGAACATGGGACTTTTTATCAGTGACTAACAGTTCGCTGAATGGGCTATCGCAGAGTCCGAACATGCGACAGTATGCTCATTGGCTGGGTGTCATCATTTATCTTGCAGGGACGAGTTTCCACGTCTGGCAAGCGTACGCGGGGTGTCAGGAGCAGATAATCTCCATAGCGACGCTCATCCCAACAGTGACTCCAATGTTTTTGTGTTTCCGGCCTTCTGAAGGGACGAGTGGGTAGGGGTTCACTTTATGAGGGGAAGACACGCAGAGACAAGAAAGAAAAAAAGATGGGAACGGATGGAGATGGAGTCGGTGCCTCATGCTGCGCACCCTGGGAGGCAACCAATGAGGATTTTTCTGCCTCATCATCTCAGACCATCGTTCATGTACTTCTCCTCGGCGGCCAATGGCCAATGGGCTTCATCTTTCGGTGAGACTGTTAGGCTCTCCACCAAGAATCGCGCGAGGTTTTAGCGAGGCATGTTCAACGAATCCTAGACCGGCCGGCGACACGGCGACCCCGCTCTGTGTTGGGAGGTAATGAAAAAATAACGAAAAATTTGTCCAATTGTTGTCTAAACAGACCGCCGCGGCCAATCAGTGGTGCCGTGTTAAGAAGCTGCGGCAAATGTGTGAAATTCTAATGAGAGGCCCCAACCAAAGAGCGCCTCCAAAAGGCCATTCTTGTCCCACTTTATATGCAGCAGCCAGTCAATGCCCGACCATGGGATGTGGACACTTTGTTCCAATCGAGGCAAAGGACAAAATGAGGGTGGATCCGAATCTGAACCGGCGGCGTCGTCGTCGTTCCAGAGAGACAGCCGCTGCTCACAAGAGGCCTCTGAAGAGAGAGAGACAACATCAATCGAGAGTCGTCGTTGAAAGAAGCTTATCAATTCTGCGGAAAGGTTCTTGACAAGAGTGATCAGCCTCCCTGAATCTTTTGAGCCGCAACAATGTTGGGTGTGCGTGCGCCTCCTTTTTGATTGGCCAGGTTGGCACAGCTCTGGGCGCGACGGCACTCACTGCTGCTGGCTGCTGCTACTCTCTCTTCTCTCGCACACTCTCTCCGCGCCTGCTGAATGGGCGATGGTGTTTCATTCAGATAGGCAGGACGGGCGCAACATCCATGCCAGACATTCCCGCATGGCCAGTGCCAAGCGGTCTCTGGCACCCGTGTGGATAATGGTATGACGCCGAGTCTGGCGGCGTATCTGCTTCCGACCGCTTGATTGGAACGGGAGCGAACAAAGGCCCACGACGCCGTACGGCCCCAGTAGCAGCGGGACCGAGGCGGTGGGGGCAGCTCTCTCGGTCTTCCAATCTCTGCCGTTCAACCGCGATTCGTGGCCCTTGGCATCCACTAGGACGTCTGGGGGGGCCTTGACGGCGCGCAATGGTTTGCTGCATGTTTTCTGCAAGGCTTTTGGTGGATGACGTAGTGTACGCGCTGTTGGCGACGAATAATGTTGCGCCCGGCTTGCAGGCCAGGCCTTGTCGATTGTCAGACGAGGAACTTCCGCAAAGGGATACGAAGGTTTTTTTCCCCGTGTGTTCCTTTTCCCGTATATCGGCTGGCCTCGGCTATGGTTTGCGAGAGGCCGAGGGAAGAGACAGGTCTCACCGTCTTATCTAATGCCAACGCCGCCACGGTCAATCCGAGTCGAAGGGATTGGATTCGGTCTGGGCTGTGATGTTACTGAGGACCATTGCGGCAAATGATTGAGCTTGATGGTCAGCTGGTGTGTTGCTCAACATCGCCCCCAAACGCTATGGTTTTTTTTTTTTCGCCGTCATTGCTCGGCAAACTGGCCACAACCAGCTAATCCGAAATCTTTCAGACGAAGCTGCAATCCGATGACCGCCCATCATTGACGTGATTCTCCAAATCTCTTAGGCGACGTGATGAAAACTTCTGGCTTGATCCCGGCTCCGGGCATGTCATGCCGACCAACCCCATCAGCAGCGTCCGGATCGAATTTTCCTACAGGAAATCGTACCATGGACTCGGCAAAATCCCGAGTGCAAGAATTTGGCAGCTGAATGCACTGTGCTAGATCATATGGGTCATTGAATTCCACAATGAACGGGTCTTTCTGTCCGAAACTCTGTTTAAGAATCAGTCCTGGTTGTTCTTACAATCCCCAACACCGGAGTTGACTCCGGTACGAGTACGAGAATTTTGCCACCCAACTCCAACACGCGTTCACGTCGCAGAGTTGTTCTGAATGTTCTGCTGGAGGAGACTTCAATTGCATATCATCGAATTAGAGATTGATGCGAGCTTCTGAGTAAACAAATGTCGTACTTTGATGTAAATCGCACGTTTGATAATGGAGATGGATGCTGTTGATTGAAGGCTTAGCGGTATCGACCTCGAGGCAGACGCAGTTCCGACGGCGTGGAAATGACAGCCGCGGGAGCTAGTGCAACTCAATGCAGTCATCTTCGCGCAATCCTTCCCGGAAGGATTCTATCGAAGCGCCAGTGGCTGGATCCTGGAGTCTCGAGACAGACTTCCTGGCTACATATTGGTGTGAGGTTGGCAAGACGCCTGGAGACCAGTTCAATCTACGAAGTTACTTCTCACCTTCAACGCTCAAAGGACTTAGAGTTCCGTCTCTTTGACATTTTGCAACGTTGCAGCTCCTCCGCCGTCACACGGCTCAGTACTAGCAGGTAGGTCAATTAGACATCCATGAGCTTGGTGAAGTCTATCGATTAATCAAGCCACTCCGTTAAACCGTTGTATTCAATAGCTGATCTTCAATGAAGGAACAACGTCAGCTGCCGAACAAATTGCGACGCAAAGTTGTGATTTGATATGCAAGCAAGGATCGGCAGTTATGAGTATGCATCTCTTTGCAAGAAAATGGCAGTTCCCAACTCATAGTCTCCTACATGGTTACGCCGCCGTTGTTGCTGCATCTATACGCAAGATAGTTGAAAAGTCCTTGTCAACTACCGCTTGATTTTGATTTGGCAGTATCTTGAACCGGGTCCACCGCAACAACAACAGCAAGTTTTCCGTTGAATCGAACCTTGGGTATACTTTTAGCGATGTCAATGAAATTCTACCCAGCATTTTAGCCAAAACTAGCTCATTGACTTCAAAATTAAAACGGGGTAAGTATCTAATGATCGATCATGACGGTTGGGCATGTAACACGCTCTTCGCGCGCCCAAACACCACGAATGTTGGCTTGTCATGGAGATGTTCAAATGAGCAAGTACCATTTGAACACATCGCGGTCACAATAGGAACCCTCCGACTATCCATATTGGAGGGTTGAGTGAATAAAGTAGGTCATGCACGGCCAAATCCAGAAATCGCGGAATTGCCGTCTCTTCGCGCTAACTTCTTGTAGAGGTTGTGTTGATATTTTGCGATTTAAATCTCTCGCCAAACGGCATTTTCTTCCGCGGCATACATCTCGGGCGACGGATGCGAGAACAGGTGACTGTTTCGCTTGAGTGAATTAACAAATCACTCATCCGGATTTCAGCGTAAACAAAGCAGCAGCCAATGGCGTCGCACCACTGCTCAATACGGAGGTTCGGTAATGGTGCGAATGCTTCTATTCCCATTCGCTACTACCGGTAGGCAGCCATGAGCGGTGATCTCATAATAAGCTGCTGGTCGACACGACCGTTCTTGCATTTGCCTGCGATTACAATGATTACTTTGCTTGCATCTCTCGAATTTCACAACTGGCATCAATCTCCAACAGCCCTCCGCGGGGAGATTCCCTATCAAACTGACCCGGCTCGTTTTCCTATCAACCACGCAAGCATCTACAGGGCCCCTTGACGCCGATAAGAACACCATGTCGCTGTCAACCACCACCGAAATTAGCGCCTCGCTTCCCCCGGAATACACGGAAGACGCATCCGACGTCCAAGAAACGCTGCAGCCCGATACCCTGCGCCGAGCAGACCGCTTTATTCACTCAGCCAACTCTGCCGAGGCAGACTCCGGTGTCTATGAGACCAATCGCGAGATCGACTCGCTCCGCGAAAATGACCGTAAAATCGAGTTCAGCCGCATCGACTACTCCCTGAAGCGGAGGGGCGGAAGCGGCGGCCGCGACTCCACCGCGGCCCCAGAGATCGTCGCGCACCCCAAACACGTCTTCAATATTGAGCGCCCGCCTCTGGTCGTCCAGGAGCCGTTCGCGTATTACATCCGAGCCGTGTCCCGCAGCGGGTTAGGCGCGGTCGGGGTCAAATTCTCCAAGATTGGGAAGGGCAGCATCTGCAAGGCTTGGCTCGTGAAGAGGAAGCTCAACGCAACGAGCGACTGGGAGGCAAAGGAGCTGCTTTTTGATGTCAGGATTAACAACGATGTGTGCGACTGGATGGACGACAGCGGCAGGCGTCTTGCTGTTGAGGAATCGAGAGATGGCATCAATAGTTTGAACATCTTGGTGCCTTTAGAGAGGGCGATGCGCGATGCACTTGTCGCGACTTGGTGCGTGCGCCGCTGGGAATGCAAGGCGCTTGAATACCATCAAAAACGAACATGGAAAGAAAGTGAGTCGACTTCTCTCTTCTTCGGTGCTACGTCGAGAACCCAGATCCGGGTACGAAGCTTACGTTTTACAGGGAAACACATTATGGAGACATGCACATTTGGTCTCCCAGGGAGAGGTGGAGCTTGAGATATACCAATCAACGAACATTTGATACCCGTTATGCATTCGTCAATCTCTATCCCGTCACCCAATGCCCTTCCCCGCTTGATACCTCCCTCCGTTGCCCAGTGATCGGGTCCGAGAATCTGGAGGAAAGACCCACTTTTGCACTCGGAGCTTCCGAGGCCGATGCCGGCCACGCCACGGCGATTCTTCCGGCGAAAATTTGCGTCGAAAAGAGCCAAACCAGAAAAGCCGCGCTCAGGACTCTGACATCATCGCCCCCATTCAAACATCCATCATCAACAGTGACTCCCCGTAAAATTCAAATCTCCGACCTCATCCGCCTGACACCTGCAAACGTCGAATGTTCCCCGCAACCGATTTGCTGTAACTGAGCCACACATTCTTCAAAGCCCCTGCAGGATCACCGCTGCGCTGCAACTCGACCCGCTTGGCGTCGACTCACCTCATCTCACCTCATTTTCAACCTCCCATCATCGACGCGCAAACCAATCATGGACGGACCATACGCTCACGAACTAACCGTCGCCATCGCGGCCATCCAGCATGCCGCGAGACTAAGCCGACGCGTCCTGGTCGCCTCCGACAAGGGCGTCGTGACGAAAGAAGACCTCAGCCCCGTCACCGTCGCCGACTTCGCCATCCAGGCCCTCCTCACATCAACCCTGCACGCCGCATTCCCCGGCGACAAGTTCGTCGGCGAAGAGTCCGCGGCCGACCTCCGCGAGAACCCGGAGCTCCTCAAGTCGGTGTGGGCGCTCCTGCAGCAGGTCGCGAGCGAGAAGGAGCCGGACTCCCTGTGCAAACTGCCCGAGTCGCCTGAGCAGATGTGCGAGATGATTGACTGGTGCGGCCTGGGAGACCCGTCGCCGACGGGGAGGTTCTGGGTGTTTGACCCCATCGACGGCACCAAGACCTTTGTCAGAGGCGAGCTCTACGCCATCAATGTGTGTCTCATGGAGGACGGCAAGCAGAGCGTCGGCATCGTCGGCCTCCCGATGCTGGCGGCGGACGCGGAAGCACCCATCAACAACGACAGCATCGACCCCACCAGCACAGGCAGCATCATGTTCGCCGTCAGGGGCCACGGGACCTACATCCGCGCGCTGCCCGGGCCACTGGACCTCCAGCCGACGAAGATCCCCCGCCACGCGGACGGCGACAACCACCCCCTGGTCTCGGTGACCTGCATCGACGGCTCCGACTCGGCGGTACCGGGGATCCACAAGAAGGTCGCCGAGCGCCTCGGTGTATCGTACCCCGGCAACGACTTACTCGGCTGGGTGTTGCGGTGGGCGGTGCTAGGCTTGGGACAGGCGAACTGCACGTTCTGGGCGTACAGAAGGCGCGACCGTCTGGCTAAGATTTGGGATCACGCCGGTGCGATGTTGCTGTTCGAGGAGGTCGGTGGAAAGGTCACGGATATTGACGGAAACCCGGTGAACTTGGTTGCTGGCCGTAAGATGGTGGCTAACTATGGCTTCATCGCGGCGCCACCGGCGGTTCATGAGAAGGTGAGGACCGCCGTGAGGGAAACTCTAGAGGCTGAGGGTCACGCCCACCTCCTGGGTTAGATATACAGCTGCTTTTGACCAATATTTCATTTGCTTTAGCGCTTAAAATAACGAGTATCAGACGACACATGAACTATTTGAAAGGGTAACAGGGCTTATCATTAGAAACTCATATTAGAGCCACAGCAGAACTGATGATATCAAAATGAAGCTATCTGCAAAAGGGGCCCCAAACTTCCTTCAAAATGCGCGTCGCTACTTGATGTTTTCGAACTGCTGTATCCGTCAAGTATCCAACCAGCTGCATGCCACGTCCCTCCCAGTTTGCAGTTCGTAAGGGTTGTGGGAACCGTGGGTTGATCGGAGAAAGGTCCTCTTCTCTCTGCTCATAATCCAAAGCATTGAGACGTTAGTCTTGCTACTACCAATACCAGTCGACCTGCCCTCATTCGGTTCAAAGTTCCCAGGATAAAGACGTGACGTCCTATGCATACTTGGTACAGCGATGCAAAGCGAATTTAGCCAAGGTGGCATCGAAGACTACTCTGCCGGAATACTTCTCGGGTTGGGAATCATGTCATCCCCCAATCACCCCGCGGTCCCTAGTCTACGGCACCCGAAAGTGAACAGCCACCTGTGTAAGTCCACACCCGTAACCTTCCTAGGCCGGACAATTGATTCTATCTCGGAGTTCGTAGTAGATCCTTACGCCCCAAATCTGAAGCCTGAACGAACATTCTGAGGCGCAGGCCCTTCACTACTGTCTCAGTTGGCGTGACTGCAGTCCAACCTGTTCACCCATGGCAATTAGCGTTTCCTTGCCAGCCGGTCCTGCTTCTGGCACATCCACGTCAATATCTGTAGTTACTTATTCCGAGACATAATCCGAGCGTACCGCTTTTAAGACCGTCGGCGAGGGTCAAGATACTCCTTGCATAAGGAGTGCCGCCGGCTGCCGTGCACTACCAGTGAAGCATGGTATATTGAAAAGACTCCTACCTACGCGTGATCCTCCGGGAAGGTGTAGTAATGTGAGACAAAGACAACCCTCGAGAGGGAATTCACAACGTAGTAGATATGGTAGGTTAGTCTGAAAAAGAGAGTGTGAGACGAGCTGTTGTTAAAGGATGAGATCATGAGGTGAAGAGGATGAGTTTCGATGAAGTTAAAAACAACCTGAGTCAACTTGCTTTGCCTTACTCTGCTGTTTGTATTAACATCACAGTAGCTCAAACGGCATACCTTGCTAGAGTCGACAGTTGGGTTGCATCAGCAATTGCTTATGCTCCCAAGCATCGGGTGTGGAGCTCTATGAAGCACAGCTGTCGCATTAGTCCAGAAAGCACATTTCATTTTCAGAAGAATGCCCAGAGCTTTTCAGAAGAATGCCCAGAGCACTGATAGCACAATCATAGACATGACTTGCGGCACGACAACCTGATGAAAGCGCAAAATCTCTGGAAAAAAGCTATGACCGTTATGGTACGAAAACGATACCGAGACTTTCTGAGACTGGAGCAGAAATTCTCACTGCGCCACACATAGAACATTCCAATCTAGTCGCCGTGGATTCGTTGTCCAGCATAAAAGTTACACAGGCATCATGGATGGGCAATTGTCAGCCACTGCCCGACCTGTCGTCACCTATCTTAAGACCGAAGCGAACTGGTGGGTGCATATTAACTTTTATGTTGGAACAGCAGAGGTAATTGCCTAGATTGCCTCGACTTGGCAACCCGAGTCATTTCACGGAAAACTAGAACATCAGCACTCACGGGCATTTCCGACGCATCCGATTAGACAGGACCCTAGCCTTTTGCGCCCTACGTGGAAAGTTTACTGCGTATTGAGCGTCGATCTGCCCCCTTATCAGCCCCGTATCTATATTGCGCATCCGTAAAGAGCACAGATCACAGCACAACTCGTTGCGCTAACTTGCGCTGGGAGGAAGATGAACTCACATTTTCTCAAAGTGAGTTCGCCGCGATTGCAACATGCCCAAGTGCAATGGCAACATAGCTGTAGGACTTGATGATTGAGTAATATTTACTTTGCAAACCTAAATCAAATGCTTTACTTTTTACAAAGCATCTCACGGAATTCATTACCCGAAAGCGGCCCTTGGGCAACTCGCCCCGGCTGGATCGAATGTCTCCTGTTCCTGCGGAGTCGCGATGTGGGTTCCCTTAGAAACTCAAAGTAATTAAACTGAACCGACAAGGCTGAGCAGGCCCCTTTTGATCGTACTTCGGGTTGAATCAAACTACCGACATGCACGAATTCGGGAGTTTCTTCGGAGTGGGCGCACTCGTTGTAGACTATAAGTATCCAAATCGTCCGCTGTCGGTTTACTGTTGAATTCTTGTTATCAATCTCACTCTACATCACCAACGTCCACACAGTCCTTTAAAATACCCACACGACAACTCGCCATCATGCAGTTCTTCACCCAGATCCTCCTCCTGGCCTGCGCCACCACCGGCCTGGCCAGCGTCGCTCAGAGCCCCAACGGCATGCTCAACGTCATCGAGACCCGCCAGATGCAGTGCATTAAGAGCAATTGTGGCGGTGTCGGCGCGGCTTGCGCTGGTGCCTGGGTAAGTAATTTCACGGGGTTGAATGAAATTCTTCATTCAACCCAGCTTCTTTATTACTCGGTTCCGAGTCTGTGGTGTAGTTTGAGCACTGGCTAACTTTCGACAGTGCTGTGTTCGTTACAACAGCGATGGCTGCAAGTGCATTCCTCCCGGCGACATCTCCGAGCAGGGTGAATCTTGCCCCAAGGCATAGATGGGTTGAGGAATTCAGGTGAAGGGAGGCTTTGGCTGTGAGGGGTAGACAGCAACGCAAATGACTAGCACTTATTTTCTCATTGCGAATACGCCACGCTGTTCTTCCGCAACTTTGATCACCACTTCAAGGGTAGTTGAGATCGGCCTCGTGAATCAACTTGGTCTCAGTGTCATATGTCATCACGTACCTGACAAAGGGTGCGGATGACATGTCTCGACAACAAGGCTGCGAGGTAACTCATTATACGTGCCCATTTCTTTTACCTGAATAAACCAGCGAGCATGACCGTCGCACGACATCAAGTCGCGTAGAATGACTAGTTCTAAGTATGGGAAACGGCTCAGTACAGAGGATAAAGCATTTTGTTCATGCAAATATGGCAATAATTATATTTTACTCACAGTGTCCTAAACATTTGTAAAAGGAAGACAGTAGTATTCGGCTGCGAGGTCTCAAGGAGTGCAAGATACCCGAGGGACGGTCGAGGAGACGACAATTGAGCATTTTGTAGATACTGAATTCCACGTCAATCGCCCAGTGATTGATCCGACTACGAGGGTATCTGTCGGGCACGAGATTCAATGAGACATACTAAACAAAGTCCAGGGGTCCCTGATAACATGAGAACAGCTATTTGAAGCTTGAGACTCATCTCACAAAACCAATCCACACGTGCATCTAGCTTATTTGCACCAAGTTTTGTTAATACGCTCAGTCTCCAGCAAACGTGAGTTGACTGATCATCTACAAAACACCCAGGACTAAGTCAAACAGTTTTAATCGAGTTAAACGTATACGGTGAAGCTATTCCTAAAGAACGTTCATTTCATTCCGAAACGGCCATTGATCACATCGTCAAACACTGAAACCCAATCGAAGGCGGGAAGTCCTAACCAAAGACGCACGTCTAGACGACGCTATTAGAACTCCACCGAGGTATCAAAGTAAAGCGAAAGGAGAAACAGAAGTGACAAAGAATACAAATACATAAGATCACATGACGCAAATGTAATCTCCGACGTGTTGAACAAGATACGTTCAGAAGTATCATCAAAGTTACATGAGTTATTGATGAAAGAATGCTGGGAAAGGGGGAGAGTGCCCCTAATCAATGCACTACAGCTTCATTCAAGTCGAAGTCGTCAATCCAGTGGTGACTGTCGATTTTGCGGTGAAGAAGGCGTGGATATCGGGTGTTCGAGTGGGATGGCGCAGTAGGTATGACGGGTTTTGAGCCGCTCGTTGCACAATCTTCTGCAACATTTGGTTCAGAACCTGTGCCGTTACTCGTTCTTCCACGGTTACACGAAGCAAATGCTCCGTGATGAGGTCGATGAGGTCGGCAAATGCCGTGCCTTCTTCGCAACGCTCGTCTCGACGCAGAATGCGAATAGCCTCCTCCACCGCTGGGTGGATTGTAGCCGAGGAACTCTCTTTCTCCTTGTGCAACCTGAAAAACTTCACCTCCGGCTCGTCCCTAGCACTTGCAAAACTGTTGATAGCGTTGAAGCCGTACAGCATCCACACAATGTGTTCAAGAAGAATGCATGCCATGGACCAAATATCATATCGTCTGCCTCTTGGCCGATCCTTATCGACGTACACCTCGGGTGGTTCGTATGATGGGGTAGTCGCTTCAGTAAGTGTTGGCCCATATCTTAATTGAGTTGCCTGTGCGTGGGTTCGAGACACACCAACGTCTGCAACTGCTAGCGTCCCATAACCCCCTCGCTTGAAGTGTAGGATGTTCGCTGGTTTCAAATCTCCATGACGAAAGTTGATACGGTGAAGGCTGCTGAGTGCGCTGGTAATCCCCAACATCTGCTGCAAGGACCATATCATGAGATCGTGATTCGCGTCGTTGTGTTTCCAGAAGTCCCTCAGGTTTCCACCTTCTGCCCAAGGAAAGCTTATGAAGAATGACTTTTCGCAGTCAAAACAGTTAAGATACTGAATGATGTGCGGATGATTGAGACTTTGGATATTCTCTAGATTCTTCCTCTCCTTGGTAAAGTGATTGGCATTCTCCAACTGCTTCACGGCAACAACTAGGTTGGCAGTAAGCCCAGGCTGAATAGTGTTAGTGGTTATCTTTGTGCATTGGCGATGATGAACAACACCCACCAGATGATTTTTTTGATGTGCTGAATGTAAAACGCTTTTGTAGACAATGCTGTGATGGGCGCCCTGCACTACGTCCCCTTTTATGAAAGGTAAGGGACATAGTGGGTTGGCTGTGATGGTGGCTCCATTTGTTTCCACTACCGGCGCAAGGACGAGCCACTGGCTCCGTAGGAACAACTCAACTTTTGGCTCTTCCCATTGTCGGAACGAGTGGACCTCCTTGCTTGGATTGGATGTTCGGATACCTCCTCTGGCCGGGACAGCTGATTCGGAAAAGGGCAGGTCATGGTCTGTGAGGCCTTCCTTCATTAGGTCTTTGATTTTGTGTTTCTCGCCAATGATTAAGAGAATCGCGAACAACTTCTTTGCATCGCGGACTATTCTCGTTGTCATGTCGTCTCGAGATAGCCGACTCCTCCAGCTTCTTGGTAGCTCATGCTTGAGGGTTTCTCGGGTAATAACCCCGTCAATCACGTCGCATGGCAGGAATCTCAGTCCCCCTACTGTGCAATCTAGTGTAGATTTGTTTAATCGTGAGAATAAAGTTGTGGAGTCCATTGTCTGAGACTCCGGGAAAGCTTCTTGCGCCAGTTGGTGGCAAAACTGATGGATGTGGAATCGCGTAGACCGAGATTTGGAGCATTGCCTGAACTGCAAGGCTCGATAGCGGGGGTCGAGGCATAAATGTAAGATAGGTGTCGTCACGCCGGATGCTAGAGCGACACTGAAAAAAAGGCATTCAAACAAGGCATCTATGGATACTCCACGTTCGAGTCTTTCATGGTTGCCTTCCCGTTGTTGCCTTGGACAAGCCACATGGCTCAGCAAAATGGCGTTGACTCAGCCATCGGAAGGGCATGTCACGCATTGCCAATGCCCCAGCCTGATGAGCCATGTATCCAAGAAGCTCGTCAAGATTGGCCATTAGCTGCAAACTCCAACTCCTCTCACACTATTTGAAAAGGGTTGATGGAGAGGGTGTCCTCAGGCCAGCTGTTCGTGCATATCGGAAGTTGGAACAGTCGACTGCACCAATGACAACCGAAAGCACTAATGCATGTCACACATCCAAAAGTCACAGCCTGATTTTGGGTCGGTCTTTGTATTCCCCGAAAGCAGCATAGTGTAAGTAGATAAGGAATGGGAACCCCGCTTCTTGCCAAGACAAGTAGTATGCACCTCATATTGACTGCATGCTCTGCCATTGCATTGCCATCATCAAGCAGGCTGGTTCTGTGCTCTCGGGTCCTTTGTTGGTTGAACCCAGGTTCTCAAGCCTCATTGTCTATGTTGTACTTCCGCAGTTGCGGATGCGAGCATGAACCTACAGTATGCCTCTCATGCCAGATGGTCCGACTCTCCGGGTCGAAAGAGTGGGTTACGCTGACTTTTGTTTCATTTTTCCCATTGGAGTCCCAATTCACATCCCCGGCCATAGATTTGACATGAGAGACACGCCAGAGTCAGATGATACCTTACTCAATAACGCCCATTCCATGATAGCGGTGCTAGTAACTAGTCCGAAGCGTTCTCATGCATGCATGACACCACAGCCCTCAGCAACCTCGGTCAGATCAGACCGGTCTAAGTTTCCTTCATGCGAGCGTATCCGGTTTCTTATCGGCAGAGCCGCGGCCGGTATTGAAAGCGAACCATGCAAACCACATGGTAGCCTGGCGTTGGAGTGGCTGTATACGGTATCCTAAGCCGCATGAGGGTGGGATCCATATGATGACCGTGGTGAGATCACCGGGTCGCATGCATGTGTCAAATCAGGTTGCTCTCAGTGATCGCGTATTTATCCATGTCAATCCCCAAGTTGCTTACACTGAGAGATCATTGTGCATACTCGCAGAAACTTGCATTCAGGGCTGGTTGCTAGGCTCTACAATTGGTGACACTTGCGTTTCTGGCATTGCAGAGAAAGTTCGTTTATCTGGATATATTGAAAATAAAGACACAGCTTTCCCCTCTTAACTCAACATCAGTCGTCGCATACAGATCATGCCGCGCGAAGCCATGGTTTGTACTGTGTCTTGGTCAAGTAACGGGCGGAGAGCATTTAAAATGTCCATGGAAGAGACTGCCCCGAAGACGCACTAAAATGGGTCCAGTCTGCAGTTAATGCGGGGTATATCAGGATTCATTTATTCGATGTCCTGTACATAAATGTCGAATGCCGCTGCGTCCGGTGTTGGTCGTGCAAACCGCCTCACATTCAACCCACCTCCCTGGAGTGCAGGCAGTGCGCAGCATCCCCGGTGTTATGGGATGTTTATCGTTTCTGTGCTCCCTTGATTGGCCTCGGCCGCAGGTGAGGCTTCTTGGCAACGGAGAGGGCAATAGCGGCCTTATCCAGCCCCAATGTACAGAAATAACCAAGGTTCCTCCCAGATAGAAGGAGTTCCGGTGGCAGCACCATTGTCTGGCGCTACCAGCCTTCGGAAAAGCTCCTCGGCTACCATCATTGTCCAAGACGACCGCAGTGCAGTCAGTTTGTCTGATCGTGCCGCGCACTTCAAGGTTCGCCGAAATTCTTCCGCCAAAAGCTCCATTGCGCGGAGAAAATCTAGCATTTTATCCTTTTCTTTCACCCCGGGCAGCCGAAGAAATACGAACGAAAGCCTTCAGTCTACGAGGCTAACATCGCCTCCCTTCGACGAAAATATGGCCGACATTTCTTACGGGAGCCTGAAGCGGCACATGGTGATCCCTAAACTCGAGCCTAATGATCGGTTCCTACCCCGTTCGTCCCTTGAGAAACTGGTGACCGAGGCGTCTGTCACTGATGCCTTAGAGCAAGAGCAAGAAAACAATCCCATGGACATTCCGAAGCTAGTTGCTTTCATTTGTGGCAAGCATGGAGCGAAGAAAATATTCGCTATTCTGGTGTGGACCGAGCAGGTCTCTTTGATTAAATGGTTCTACGAGAATGGAGTTGTAGACGACATGCTTCCGATTTATGAGGACCCAAAAGACTACGTCTACAAGACACTTGGAGGAAGACACTCCAACAAAGACGCCATCAAAAGACTGATTAAAACTTCCAGGTGGTCCGCCCAAAGGATCGACGCCTTTTGCAATCACGATCAATGGCAGTTTCTGGTTCCAGTATTTCGCGAAAGCCAATTCAAGTACTCTTTCGACATACAGTGTCGAATGCCATTTCTTCGCAAGCAAACAGATCCAAAGGACAGCCTTTTCAGTACTGTTGAACAGATCTGCATCCACAAAGCTCACTTGGAGCCAGGTTCGAATACTGTGAGTGTCTATATGATGGCTTCCCGTGATCTCCATTGCCATTTGAGAAGGACTGGCTAATAAATGTTCTAGCATCTTTCGTTCGACAAGGAAGGTCACCCTTTAGTGGCGATTAAATCGTTGAAGGATCTCAATCGGAGCAACATAGATTTTCAGCGCGCGGCTGACACTGAAGCCGAAGTACTGCAAATGATCAGAGACCTGCGTCATCCTCACCTCATCCGAGCCATTGCGTATTACACTAGGGGCAATCAACACTTCTTGGTGTTCCCATGGGCGGCAGGTGGAAATTTGCGTGATTTCTGGCAGAAGGATCCGCCTCGGAAACTTGATGCAGATTTCTTGGCCTGGGCCTTCACCCAGCTTTCTGGTCTGGCATCGGCAATGGAGAAACTTCACTCATCAGACCGAAATTGCCGGCATGGAGATCTTAAGCCCGAGAACATTCTCTGTTTTGAGAACACCAATCGTGCTGACGCCCTCGTACAGCCTTGGCTTGTCATAGCAGACGTCGGACTTGCCAGAGACCACAATCAAGCAACCGAATTTCGAATAGGAGCCACCAGCACATTGAGCGGAACGGTCATGTATGAGGCACCAGAGGCTGTCATACGCAAAGACAAGCCGCGATCTCGTCGGTACGATATTTGGTCCATTGGATGTCTCTACTTTGAATTTCTCATCTGGATGTTGTACGGAAAAGACCAGCTTTCTCGCTTTGGACAGGATATTACATCCCCAGATGGTTCGCGCAAGTTCTTCGAAGTCATTGGACCTGGGACAGCAAGACTCAAACCACGAGTTCAGAAGTGGATTGAATGGATCAGCGGAGATCTGCGCTGCTCGGAGACCACAGCCGTCCACCGTCTTTTGCAGCTTATCCGCCTCAGACTGCTCGTCGTTGACGTAGGCACGGTCAGAGCGTGGACGCCGGGAAGCGCTCGAACCCAAGGCAGAGCAACGATTCGCGAGGCTGATGAAGTTACCCCGGGCATCATTCGAACTTACACCAACACCGCCGACATTACAGACGGATCGGACATGTCCTCTCGAGCCACTGCACTTGAAATGGATGATACTCTAAAACTTATCTTGGACGATGCAACTAGCTCTCGGACGGAGACACAGTGGATGAATTGGCAAGCACGCTCACCAGGAGCACCGGGACAGTATGGGAATACATTGGCGCCCTCCGATTTAGGTATCCACCGAAGGCCGGGACGTGGATGAACCAGGTCATGAATGACTTTGCTAGGTACCATTTCCCCTCAAAGCACCAAACCCCAACCCGCAGAAGAATCGGACCCGGGTGTCACCAGTAATGGTGGCAATTTCAACATGGATGTAGGGTTGCGGCTGTTCCCGACTTCGTTCGAGAAAAGAAACTAATCGTTGTAGTATGTGCGTCAAATCACAGTGAATTGAAGGCTCTGAGACATAGCTAATGGCTACCCTTGATATCAGAATGTAAGTGTAGTGATCATTATGTATCCATATTCCCCCTTCCCAGGAAGCAGACTAACATTGTGTAGTTTGTATGGATATTTGTTCTTGCGAAACCCTGTCTCGTCGCTGATGTCCCAATCGCAGACGGTTTGTTCCCAACTCTTCAGAAACAGCCAGTTTTCCCAGTCTAATTTTCCAGCCGGTGAGTAAATCTTTTCCTCAATTTTGTATTTGAACATACTAGGATGCTGATAGCTCGGCCGATGTAGCTCGATGACGACTGGGAGTTCAATCCCGACCACGGCATTGCAAGATCTGTTCTTGATGAGGTTGGAGAACATACTCCCGAGCCGCGCGACGAGGGTATTCTGCTTTGCTCTCGTTGTCGTAAGCTGTCTCTGTGGTCTCTTAACTGCGAGTTCTCGGACACACCAAATGGCTTGGCTGTCAAAGCGAGAGACTGCATGCTTTGCCGCTTGTTGTCAATGGCCACCGAGTCATTTGTGAACAGGCTCTACCACACCATCAAGTTTTCGAGGTTCAAGACGTACCTTGTAACAAGCGAAAGGCCGAGGCAACCGATAGCATGTCTTTATGTAACTCCAGGTATACATCATATCCATGCATGGAACTTGTTCTTCACGAATACATGCTGATCAGCGCTGGAGGTTTTCCACTTCTCAACATGCAACTTGGCGTTCCCCAACTCCGAACCCCTGGACACACACTGCACATCAAACTCATCGCTCGATGGATTCGCGACTGTGACCAGAGGCACGACTGCTGCCCCCATAGCGACACATTTCTTCCCACGAGGGTAATCGAAGTTGGGAATAGCGATTCGAAACAATGCCGACTGATTTGTGCAAACCGCGGCCAGACCAGCCCAGGCAAATATCTCGCTCTCTCTCACCGATGGGGCTCGCCTGACCAACACCGGAAGTTTTGCACCCTTTCATCCAATATTGACAGCTTCCGGCAAGGCATCAACATGGCTGAATTGCCCCGTACCTTCCAAGATGCCATCAACACCACGCGAAGTCTTGGCGTCGATTACCTTTGGATCGACTCCCTTTGTATCGTCCAGGATGACCCTGATGATTGGATAAAGGAATCTCGTCTGATGGAGCGCGTTTACAGCTCCGCGTACGTTACTCTTGCCGCAAGCTGCGCCAATGGTACCGAAGACGGCTTTTTGAAGCCGAGGCCATTTAGACATTGCGTTAAGATGAGATCACAAAGAGACACGCCATACTACGTTTGCAACTCGATTGATGACTTTGGTCGCGATGTTGACCAAGGAGAGTTGAACAAACGAGCATGGGTACTACAGGAGCGGGCGCTTTCACGTCGCACCATATACTTCACCGAAAATCAAACATACTGGGAGTGCGGAAATGGTGTGAGATGCGAGACCTTCACAGCAATGACCAAGTAAGCTCCCGTCCGGAAACAAAACAAAAAGGCTCCCGGTAGAAAGTAGAGTAACAATGGTGTAGTCGCAAAGCATCTTTCCTCGGAGACTCAAATTTCCCCCACTCCATCGACGGTCATGTCAGGGGCATGAAAATTCAGCTTTTCCAGGGCCTTTATGAGAGATACTCAGATCTCGCTCTTACTTCGAAAGGCGATAGGCCTGTCGCCATACGTGGTCTTGAAATGCGGTTGATTCGCACATTCAAGACAGTCGGCGGGTTCGGCATGTTCGAATGCTACCTGCATCGATGCCTACTATGGCATCGTTCAGGGCCGCATCTCAAGCGCATCGATAAGAATTTGTTCCGCGGCGATCGCGTACCGTCATGGTCGTGGATGGCATATGATGGTGGAATCAGATACTTGGATGTTCCTCTTGGAGGTGTTTCCTGGGCTTCTGATATTGTGTCACCCTTTCAGCAGTGGACGCCTCAAGAAGCTAACAAGACGGACGAGTTGGACAAGCCATGCGAGATTCAAGCACCCACGTGGGAGCTTGTAGCACCTCAAAGCCTCCCTCTGAAGTTAGATGAGTCTGACTATGATGGGTTTGCTAGTCTTAGTTGTATCATTCTCGCAAGGACCAAAGAGGAGCAGAATGAGATGACGCGGTCTTTCTTCGTCATCATCACTCGTCCTGTCAACGCAGACTTCAAAGAGCGGCTCTGCGAGAGAGCTGGAGTTGCCGTTCTGAAGGAAGAGCATATCGCTTTCAGCAAAGGAAGTCGAGCATGTAACCTCGTGTGAGCTAGGTATTACGCTCTGTCAATTAGTTTCTATGCCTCGACTCTGTCAGCAATGCTTTCTTGGATCTCGGCCTTAACTGAATAACACTTTTCGATCGAATTGAGAAATTCGTGCCATTCAATGCCTCGACCGTTCTACAGCCATATTCCCGGCAATGTCCGGGGTCTTTCTCCGACCACCCCTGCTGGTCGGGACCCCTCCCGCGGAAGCCCCTCCGACTTATCATGCTGTCCGTATCTTCTTTATTCAACGATATTATCCGCACCCAGACTTCCGGCTGAGGGGTTCGGATGCTAATGATACCTTATCTTCCAGTGGGGTAAGGAGGATCGTTGGAGAGAGGCCGTCACGCGGTTGCAACGTGCCGCCATTGTCAAGGGATCCCAACGGTGGACTTTAGAGTTCGACGGTAATTGGACAAGCATTCGCCGTGCCGGGACGAGACCTGTCAAGACGATAAGCGGGAACGCCGCCTCCCCCCCCCCCCTCCCCTCTTTCCGGGGAAAACGGGCAGCCATTTCAAAAGTTCCACCCTTCCCCTCCCCCAGCCTCGGTCTAGATAACTGACCACGAACGAGAGCGATTCCGCCTTTGGAATTGGGTGGGGAAGACGCGCCTCTGATAACGATTGCTCTCGAGCTGGGATCCATGGCACGTTACGGTTGAATGCTCGGGTGACCGTTATCATTACCATGGGCGACGTAGGCAACTTCCTTCTTCGGGGATGAGCTGGTCTCGATTCAATTGACCAATGGACTTATATGAGGGATGCGTCGGGCACATTTCATGCTACCTTAGGCTACTGTTTCCCGTCTCCTCCCCGCAGACCGACGACGTCCGGTGACTCTTGGATATTGAAGGAGTCGGTGAGCCATTGGGCTCAATTGACCTTGTACTGCTAACCCCCAGTGGCCACGTACCCTTTCACAGCAATCAAGATGACATCTCCCGACTCAACGCCCGTTGCAGTTGCCGATGAGAAGCATCATGGGGTAGATGTATCGCAGGCAGCTGACGACCTGGAGAGATTCCAGCGCGACCATCAATGGGACCCAAACCTCTCCGCAGAGAAGGCCGACATGGTCAAGAAGGCGCTACAAGATGGAGATTCTGAGGAGATCATCACTGCCGACGCCATCCTCACGGAGGACTCGCCCTACGAAGAAGTCAGAGCCGCGGTTCGCAACACTGATGGCGAAGAGGTTGCGAACACGGTCCGCGCCTGGGTTCTCGGAATGATTTTCGTTACAATTGGCAGTGGACTGAACATGTTCTTGAGTATGAGGTAAGAGACCAAGGGACTTCTATGACACAGGCCTACAGCTAACTGAAATGTGTCAACAGGAGTCCAGCCATCAACTTTCCCTCAATCATCGTCCAGTTGCTCGTCTACCCGATCGGTTGCTTATGGGCAAAAGTAATGCCAACGAAGGTGTTCAACACATTCGGCCTTCAGTGGACCCTCAACACCGGACCCTTCACAATCAAGGAGCACGTCGTCATCACTCTGATGTCCAACGTTTCCATCAGCTACGCCTACAGCACCGACGCCCTTCTCGCACTGCAGGGCAAGCCCTTCTACGACATTAACCTTGGATGGGGCTTCCAACTGCTCTTCACACTCAGCTCTCAGCTGATTGGAATCGGTCTCGCCGGTCTCTGCCGCAGATTCCTCGTCTGGCCGTCCGCCATGATCTGGCCAAACCAGTTCGCCAATACATCTCTCTTTTACGCTCTGCACGATAAGAGCAAAAGCGACGGCACGCACAGCAACGGCTGGGTCATCAGCCGATACCGATACTTCTTCTACGTCATGGGAGCCATGTTCATCTACTACTGGATCCCTGGCGTCCTTTGGCAAGGCCTGTCAGTGTTCGCCTTCATCACATGGATCAAGCCGAACAACGTGGTGGTGAACCAACTCTTCGGAGGCTTCACTGGCCTTTCGCTGATCCCCATCACGTTTGACTGGACTTACGTCTCTGCTTATCTTGGCGATCCTCTCCTGTCTCCGACGCATACTCACATCAACGTTTTGATTGGTCTTTTCGTCTTCGTTATCCTCCCGACCATCGGCATCGCCTACACAGGCGCACTTTTCTCGGAATACCTACCCATCAACACCTCGCAGACGTACGATAACACCCAAGGCAGCTACAACGTGAGCAAGATTCTTGGTGCAGGATACACATTTGATGAGGCGAAATACAAAGAATACTCGCCCCTCTTCCTTGCCCCAACATTTGCCCTCAACTATGGTCTGTCTTTCGCCGCTCTCACCGCAGCGATTGTTCATACCGGTCTTTTCCACGGAAAGGAGATTTGGTACCGACTCAAGACGGCCCGCAACCAGGAGCCCGATATCCACATGAAGCTGATGAAGAAATATCGCGATGCGCCTGAGTGGTGGTATGCTGTCCTTCTCGTCATTGCCGTTGGCCTTGGTCTGGCTACTGCTGAGGGCTGGGACTCGCAACTGCCATGGTGGGCATTCTTCGTCGCAAACTTCCTGGCGACAGCTTTTGTCGTCCCAACTTGCACGATTCTGGCCATCTCTAACTTGCCGCTCGCCCTTAACGTGCTCTCCCCGTTCTTGGCTGGATTCATGATTCCAGGAAAGCCTATCGGTGTCATGATCTTCAAGGTGTACAGCACGATTACCCTTGGTCAGGCACAAACGTATTCGGGCGATCTCAAGATGGCTCACTACATGAAGATCCCCCCACGCATTACTTTCTGGTGCCAGGTCGTCGCTACCATCTGGGCAGTCTTTGTGCAAATTGCCGTGATGAATTGGACCCTGGGCAACATTGAAGACTGTTGCGCGCTGTAAGTTGAGCACTTGTCATACTCTCACCTTCGTGTCTAACCAAAGTTTTAGTCACCAGACCGCACACTTCACTTGCCCCAATGGAAGAGCATTCTTCTCATCTTCGATCGTCTGGGGAGTGATTGGTCCTAGACGCATGTTTGGAGCTGATTCCCTCTACCACAACTTCAACTTCTTCTGGCTCATTGGTGCATGCCTTCCTGTCGTCTTCTACGTCATGACAAAGGTCCTTAACCTCAAGTTTGCCCGAGCCTTCCATGCCCCGGTCATGCTTGGTGCTATGGGTTGGCTGCCGCCTGCGACGCCCCTCAGCTTCTCCAGCTGGGCCATCGTTGGCCTTATTTTCAACCACGGCATTCGCAAGAGATTCCATGGTTGGTGGAGGACGTACAACTACATCACGGCCGCCGCTTTGGACGCGGGGCTCATCATCAGCACTATCGTTATTTTCTTCGCCATAACGCTGCCCAATGTCACGATACCCCAATGGTGGGGGAATGTCGATGGTAAGTGCGAACGTGTTCCTTCCCAATCTGGCTTTTTATGCATTATCTCGTCGTCAAACCACCATCATTAAGTTCATGAGCTGACCGTGTCTAGTGTATAACACCCTCGTAAGTAACGCGACGCGCCCGCCTCACTTTCAGATAACACCTGTGACGCAATACCTCACTGCCGTATCCCCTCAATCAAGATCGTCAACTGACCTTTTCTCCCAATTAGGACTCTACATATGGCGCCATTCTCAAGACAGTGGGGGAGAACGAGACGTTTGGTCCGTCCAGTTGGTGAGGGATCGTGAATCACGCCGCATCACGATGCACACAGCCGCGGCTAGCGCAGGGCATCCGTTTTTTTTTTTTCGCTGCCCGAGATTGCTACCCAAACAGCCAACTTCCCTGATGCATGCAATTGTGACTGAGTTATCACGTCACACACATTGCGAGCAACTGTTGGAGCACACGTGTATGATTTCATGATGCAGGCATTTTCGGAAATAGTTGTGAAGAGAAGAGAGAAGACAACTTTGCGCTGTGTTTTTCATTATCATTTGTACACTGTCTTGTAATGTACCGTCCTTGTAGTAGATGGCTAGGGCCAGAAAGAAGAAGAGAAGGTCATAAACAATTCTAATTGTAGTCCGTTAATGCTGGGCGGATTCTTCGTTATTTGGTTTGTAGGTATTTGTGAGTGTGTCTGTGCCGCAGTGAAACATGCAATCGTCAATGATGATAGTCGTAAAAAACATGGAGCCGCCCTCATTCTGTCTCTCGCGCGCGCTCGCGCATCTGACTCCCAGGGTGGTTAATCAAATGCAACCGAAAATGTTCGCGCCTCTTATCCCCCGCCGACCGCGTGCCAAAATTTCAATCCAAGACATCTTCCAGTCCCTTTTGATAAGTCAATCTGCCCTGGCTGTCGCAACGTCGTATACGGATCCCTCCTGACGTTGACTACGGGACCGGGGGAGCTCGAGGCGCTGTCGGTATGGCCGAGATGCTCCGTCAATGTGGTTAGACATTCTTCGCTCGAGGGCCTCGGGCCTGGGGGGCGGTGGGTTGCGTTCTCGTTCTCGTTCTCGCTCCTCTCTTCGCGAATGCCTTCTCTGTCGAGAAGCGTCGGAAGCGAAGGAACGGATGGAGGCCGCGTCGTCCCGATCGAGGTTCCGGATGGAGGGCGCCTGTGAGGGGGGCATGCTGTTGTACTGAGCCGGAGAAGCGCCGTTCAGGTGAGGCGGCATCGGAGGAGCCGGCGGAGGCATGTTATTCAGATGGGACGGCATAGGGGGAGCCGGCGGGGGCATACTGTTGAGATGCGGTGGCATGGGGGGAGCAGGGGGAGGCGGGGGTCCCATCGAGCCCATGTCGGGCAACGGAGGCGCGGGCGGAGGCGGAGCGGGTTCGGTGCTGGGGACATGACGAGGTTGAGACTGCGCTTGATGATACGATTCCCTCCGCGCGGCGTCGGCATATGAATCCCTCCGCTGTTGGGGTTCGACGAGTGACCTCCTCGATCCCACGAAGGATTCGTTGACGTGGTAAGTCATCTCCGGAACAGGAGATGTCCTCTCCCGCTCGCTTTCGCCTTCGAGGTCGTAGTCTGGCTCGTCGTCGTCGTCATCGGGACCACCATTTACCACACTCGCCTCGAGCTTTGCACCCTTCTTGCTGACCAACTTGCCCTGGCGGTACTGCTCCAACGCCCTCTTCAGAACGTTGCGCATGACGGCTTTGTTGACATTCCTCCGTACGCGGTCGAAGTAGCGGGTCACGTCGCCGACGACCATGACCTGCGCGTCGTGATCGACCTCGAGGACATCGGCGTAGTTGGCTCGCGAGTTTTCCTTGACGCGGAACTTGCCGGGGCGCAGCTGCATGCCCACCGGCGAGAAGGGCAATTTGTCGAAAGGCGGCGTCCGGTCATTCTCTTCGAAGACGTAGCCCTGCTGGCTCGAGTCGATTCCGGGCTTCTGGAAGTCGTTCTTGGTGGGGGTGGAGATGGGACTTTTTTTGGGGAGCCGATCGGGTTAGCGAACAGGATTGGGAGGGAGGGGTAAGATGATTGAAGAAAAACAACGGAGTGAGTCGCAACGCAACGACGACGACGACGACGATGAAGAAGAAATATGCTTACACGCAGATAACGTAGTGCGGAAACGTGTCGCTATGTCGAAGGACAATGAAGCGGGTGTATCCAAGGCACTTCCACTCCCATTCGAACTCATGCGAGTCGGCCCAGAGGAACTCGAAGACATCGCCTATCTCCAGCCGCGACGCGGGGCCAATGTCGTAGCCCTTGCGAGCTGTTGATGGTCTCGAAAGTCAGCAAAAAGAACCACGTTTCAATTTGTCGCGTGGCAGAACGACAACAGAAGAGTCACAGCCTGGTTGCCCCCAAAGGCCCATCGGCGTGGATCTCCCATCTCGTGCGCTGGTGGTGGTGTTTGGGCGACTCACCCAGAGGGTGCTCATACGAGCTCTCATGCGTGCCTACTGACGCATCATCTCCGTTTCCCGAGTCCTTCCCCGAGTCACTCTTAGTGCTCTTGGTACTCTTACTCCTGAAAGTCGTAAATTCTCGGTTCCCGATCACCATCTCTTGCCACATCCCACGGAAAAGGAAGAAGAGAAGAAAGAGAGGGGATTCGAAGAAGGGGATATCTTATGGTTCAAGGTGCCGCTTGAGAGGTCAGAAGCTCTGGCGGGGAAAAGAAAGAAGGATGATCGGTCATTGTAGCAAGACTGGACTGAGACGGGGACTATGACTGGGGGGCAAAGAGAGGTGAGCTGTCGGAATCGGACGTGAATTGAGCCAATGCAATGCAAGGAGCCCAACCAGAAAGCACGCAGCCGATGTCTGGGGCTGCTGGATGGACCGACCGACAGACCGATGTGGGAGGGACTCAGGGGGCACTGGACGGAGAGGGAGGCAGGGCGACTCGCGAGGGATTCAGGTCAGGGAGGCAGCAGAGAAGGGCGGTCTCGTCAACCCGCGGCCGGCCCTGTTGGCAGCCAGTTGCTCTTTTTTCCGCCACGTCGCTAAAATGGATCATGCGCGGTGTACATGATGCCCAACCTCCACCGCCATGCGTCTGCTCTCATGTCAATGGTCGTGATCAGTCTGCTCATCCCCACCCGCCGCGATTTCAACCAGACATTTCTTGTCCCAGCGCAAACAAGGGCTTCTTGGGGGTTCCAGCGCGGGTCGAGGGACCCGTCACCGCTCTTTCGGCGGAACCTTCGCCGGCCTTCCGGGGTGGCTGATCAATCACTTTTGCCCGCCTTATCTGCTCCGAGGCAGAGGCAGAAAACCTGTGACTATGGAGCTGGGAGGCCGGACGGCCTTGGCTTCATATAGCAACGGCCTGCAAGAGCCTGCGAGAGCGGTTAGGAAGAGCCCAAACATGCTTGATGCGTTGATCACGAAGTGCCTGGCATGATGACCGTCTGGATGTGTGCGGGTGCAGCCGCTATTTTATCTGTGTCTTAGCACAAATGAGGGGTCGATGGGCCTAAAAATAACACAAAATTCCAGGGGATTCCTCCGGCACGATCCTAATCGGAGAAAATGGATCTCGACGAGCCAACATAACACCACACAATGAAAGAAGAGCCTCTTGAAGCCAACGCGAGAGCAAAAGAGCTCAGCAACAACTCGTCCTATGTCGCACATTGCCGTCCAGTCTTCGACTCACCATTGGCGACCTAAAATTTCATGCTTCCGTCCTCCTGTTCGGCCCAGGGGTCTGGGACACTACCACTCTGCACCGACCAGGATCCTGCTGCTCCCCAACCACTCAGGGCCTGCCCGACATAATCCGCGAACTTGTCCCCCAGTCTCACACCGTCAAGTCTCAAAGAGAGCCTTACCTTGCTTGCCTTCAAAATCTTGTCGGTCAGGTTACAGGCTCTTCACCGACCCAGAATGATTTCATTTTTCTCTCATAAGTGGGCCTGGAAATTCCTTCGAATTTTCCTCTTGTTAGTCATCACTTCCAGTCGCACGTGAGAGAATCTCTGAGTCAGAGCCACTGGACTGTCTCTCCAGCTGTCTCTCTCGGCAATGCATCCTTGAGTCTCTTCAACGGTATGCGCAATTGGCGCAAGATCTGTACACTTGGGACCAGAAAGTACTTGAATCTTGGATATTCGAATGACTAAGATGCCCCTATGTACAGAAATGTTAACTAACGCTACCTTACCAGACCCCACGCACGGAGCTGAACCTCAATGCGTCACCGGCTTGAGCTCCGCCACAGGTCTCATGGCGAACATGTGTCCTGCGCCCCCAGTGCTCCGCTTCACCATGACCACGCCTCTCTCTACCATTGATCGCTCGTACTCCTTCAACCTGGCAATCTTGTCTTGGGTCTGCCTCGAGCCGGAAAAAATTTCAACCAGCGCTCCGAACAGGTCAGCAGCGTCTTGAAAGGCGGAGTTCGCACCGACGCCTCCGACAGGTGACATGGGATGAGCTGCATCTCCAAGCAATGTGACCATTGGATGCGTGTCCTCAGCAGAGTTGATAAACTCGCTCCAAGCCGATGTGAAAAGCTCCTCAGAGGTTGTATGGAAAGCAAGGGTAGATGCGGACTCCACATCTTGCTTTTCGATCAGCGTACGTATCGACGAGTGCCACGGCGATGCCATGGATTGTGCCTGTTGAGCCGATTGGGCATGGTCGAATCTCAAAAGCTCCTCAGACTTTGTTGGCACTACGTCGTCGCGGAAGCACAAGACCCAGTAGACGTAATTGGATGGAATGTGGTATTTCGTCCTCATGACTGAGTCCAAGGTCTTGTCGAACACCATGTTGTCGCAAAAGAGCTTCACCGGGCTCTCGCTGGACTCTCCAGTAAGTGACATGCCGCCGACAATCTCGGCAGGCACAGCAGACGCCAACTCTGGTGTTCGAAAGGTCTTTCCAAACACGGCTCGGCCTTCGGTGTCCAAAACGGTGAAGTTGGGCAATAGCTGTCGTCGGATAGCCGAGCGAGTGCCGTCCGCACCGACCAGGAGGCTACCTGTCTCCTTGGTTCCATCACCAAAGGTAACTTCAACTTCGCCTTCGAGATCCGTGGTATAGCTTTGAAACTTCTTCCCAAAAGAAATATGCTCTTCAAGGCCTTCCAGCAAAATGTTGCGGAGAATGGCGCGGTCAACATTGTACGCCTTGCCTTCCTGGAATCCCTGTCGTCCAGCCCCGGTCTTGGGAGGCGGGCCGGGAAGAGGCGTTGCCCACTCGGTGGGCGCGCCCGTCTTCGCATCCATTCGGCTGAACCCTGGCTGCATCGGAGGGGAAGTTGCTTCGAAGGCCTGCCAAAGATGGCCGGGGAGAAGTTTCTGGAGAGCAGCGGCTCCATCGGGGGAGATGCGGATACGGTAGCCCTGGGTGCGGAAGGCCGCCGAGGTATCTCGCTCGAACACGTGAAATGGGATCGGAGGGTTGGCGTTTTTGAGACTTTGAGCAAGGGCTAGACCGCCCAGACCGCCGCCCACGATGATGATGCGTGATGCTGGTGAAGAATTCATGATGATTTTGTTGTTGAAAGTGAAGGGGTTTCAGAATCCTCGTAACCCAATAAAGTCGTGACTCGGGACGTGTGTTTAGTTTGATGATACGAGAGAACAGGGCGCAAAAATGACCAGGCGTTCGTGAAATTTATACCCGTGAGTTGATTTGAAGACATCTTGACATCCGGACATGGACTTCTACTATAAGTCGGGTCATACATGGAAATTTGTCAAAGACCAGACCCGGTTCTGACGGTTGAGCGGTCGCTGGTGAGACTGCTACAATGCTTCGGGACCGAGCGTCGCACCCGTGGCCGAGCGGTTCCGCCCACCTACCACGTGTGCCGGGTCGGCGATGAGGACCATCGCTCGGCACTAGCCTCCATAGTCGACGCCACTCAGATTTTGGTGGCTGAGATCCCTCATACGGTCACTGCGGACAGAGGGGGCACAGAACGAATGAGAAGCTTGATGTTCGAAAGGCAACGAATGTTGCTCATGTGCCATTGCGTGTTGCGGGACAGTGAGATTGCTATATCAACAGATCAGAGGTTATTTCCTTGAAGTAGGCATTCGATTTACTGGCCTTTCCATGAATGGGTCGCGATGAGGCCGGCGTGCTGCGATGCGTCATGACCGACAAAATGAGAATGAAATTGACAGATGCTCAATCGTCCGAGTAAACTACTTCCATTACACTAGAAGGTCTCCCGAAACACATTCGTATTTCTTTTCTACTGAAAGCTATCTCAAACACTGTCCCTCATGTTTTTTTTTCGCTCATTCCAAGTTGTACCACATAGGTAGCCTCAACGTCTATCCCTATGCCGGGTGTACTCCTGTGACCTGTTTGATCATGCTACCAGTTGCTCTAACGCACAATCGCATCCTTGAGAGGGATGTCCGTCGGAGCAAGAGTGGCAACGCTGATGTGAGGCCAAGAGAGGCCAGCAAAGTTGAGCATGACAGTCTGAGAGTACTGGATCTGAGTATACTCGACAGTCACGGTTCTTCCCGTAGTGATCTGCTCATTCACAACGAAAGTAGGGACTCCATCGTGCTGGCCATGAGCTGCCGGTGAGACAGTCCCCAACTGCCCCAACTTGAGTTCAACCTCAGCTCTCACAGTCGAAACCCAGTAAGTCGCCTTCATGCTCACTGCATCCGCGTTGCTGGGCGGTCCATTGGTGGTGCCCTTGCCAGCAACCAGGAAACCAATGTTGCTCGTGCCCCCGCCCGCCTTTGAATCAGTCGACACAGTGAAAGTGGTGGATTTGATGATATTCTTTTTCTCATTGACCTCACCCAAGATGATGTTAGGGTTGTCGATCATAGCTTGAGTGATGCTGCCGTTTTTGACGAAGAGGTCCAGATTCTGGGGGAGGCGGTGCGTGGCATCGTCCTTGGCTTTCATGCTGTCGAAGTGTTGTAGGTTGCTCCCTGCCTGGACTGTCCCGATAATAAATGGGGTCATGCTCACTTTATCGATAGTAGGTGCCCCATCTGTGGTGACTGCTTCATCAAAGCACTGGGCATTGATTGTAGTCCCATGAGGAATAGATCCCATGCGTGCGTAAGACGCAGGAAGAGCGGGGTCATCGGTCGGGGGAACGCGCATCCAAAGACCGGGCTCGAAATGGATGACTGGCTGACGGGTGTTTGGCTTGATCTCCGTCAAATCGATGATAGTTTGCACGTACGAAATTCCATCGAGTCCGATGTCGGGTTGATCGTCCAAGCCACGATTAGGGACCGCTCCGTTACCATCACTGGAGAGAGGCGTGGAAAAGACCTGCGTCTCTGCCGTCAGGTTCAATTGCAAGATGTTGTCCGTAACTTTGACGTCGTCGCCTTGAGGCGGAACTTTCAGCTCGCTGATGCCAGCCTTCTTGTTGTTCGGACGGAAGATTGTGTTGAAACCGAGACCTTTGAATGTTCCCTTGAAGTGTCGAAGGACCTCCAAGTCAGGGACTCTCAATTCGGATACCGGGGGCTCCAGGTCAGCAACGCCATTGTGGCCGTTGGTTCCCTTGCTGCTGTGGGCTCCATTGGTGCCGTTGGACGTGGATTTACCGTTGACGTTGGGAAATGCACCTTCTTGGAAGTGTGCCGATTCGGAGAAGGTGAAGCCTGGCGGGAGGCTGATGGAGACAGCTGGGGCAGTGAATTGCTTCATGGTAAATGGTTTATAGTAAGTGTGGGATGAAGAAGATGTGATAGGGAAGCATAAGGCAAGAGAAGCAGACCCAACTGGACTGAAAATGCACCTTTATATAGAAGGGCACTCGATCGTTGCTGAGCGAATACTCATGGTTTGGTCTGCATAGAAGCAGAAGCCGAACCCAGTCTTGGAATGGATGATATGAATGGAGGATGCAGTGATGGCTTCAGCATATGGGCTGATATAAGACAGGCTGAACGCCGTGGCGTAGAGCTGGCCAAATGCGACGAAAATGAGTAGCCAACCGCTTCACCAAGGTCTATCCTGAAATTATGCGGCGTCCGTAACTACATTTCAGATCTAACATGTCACTGCAGAAGCCCCATGTATAGCTACTGCAAGCTTTGGAACCTCTTTAGGTGCTTTAATGTTGACAATCGAAAGCTCCAAATCGTGTAGATCATTCATGATGAAGAATACCAATCCGATCCAAGTCGTAATACAGAATGGGTCGTAGAAGTACCTCCCTAATGAGGTAAAAGTGAACATGGACGACAGGGAAGTCACTCACGTCTCAATGTGAGACTTTTTGGGCAGCATGGAAACATGGGGGTTGGAATTCTGGGATCCTTAGCTGAGCGCAACGTGGTTGCACCACGCTGTGTTCCGCATCCGGCATCCAAAGGACCCTCCCGCAAACCGATAACCACCGGCTTGTTGCTTACAAACTTTCTGTTTAATCCAATCAGCTCGAAAGACGCTTTCAGAAAGGCTATTGATCATGCGTTCGAAATCAACGCCGTAAGCTCATTGAAAATATGGCCACTTTTGGTTCTAGGCCGTCTGCGAATGCTAGACCCTGCATGCTTGTCTCACCCGACGGCAGCAAACGGTCGCAAGATCAGCCTGCTTGGTATTCCGGGACCGCTTATTGGACAGAAGCAGCATCTAAGTTTCCAGCTGAACTTGGCAGAATTTTTCAAGTTGAGGGATTCTCTGCCCGAAAACATCATGACACCCGGCCAACGGGGCATGGACATGGGCCAGTATTGCCTGCATACCTGCGACTTCAAGTTTCATTTGCCATATCAGCTCAACGGTAGGCTTCTCGGGCGACACCAATTTGGTGGCTCATAGCAACGTGTCCGGTTCCAGCTGACACACGGAATCTCCGCCCAAAATACCGAGACATGCTGTATCCCATCTTAGCACTCGCCTAGCTCCCGTAGGGTTCCCGGGAGGTTCCCGTCCCGCTAGCTCCCGCTAAATGAAATTGGGTTGCGGGCCAGCCGTGGCTGCTCGAGGGACAAAAGGACAAAAACACGAAGTGTAGGTTGAATTAGCTCCCTGACTCTACCTTGGTGTCGTCGAGGTCCAGCCCTTGACGATAGCCTCCTTCAGCCGTCGTCCTAGACTACCATTCCTACCCGTATCTTCTCAGTCTTCGCAGCTCTTTCCATCAGTTCCTGTCGTTGATGATTGAGTATTGCGAAGAGAATCTTGAACGCAATGGCAAACCAGTAAATCCCCGCGGCACCAGTAAACAAGGTACTGAGAACGATAAACGCCAAAGCCTTTGCGCCATATTCGACATGAATGCCCAAGTTTCTCCCTAACATTCCAATCGTACCACCAACAGCGAGGACCAAGGTGACGGTGATTACACCTATGCTTATCTGGGATCCAGTCGCAAAAAGTGAGACGAGAATGTTCGCCAGCATGTTCAGCTTACTGGATCTGAAAACCACTCCCGAAATTGAGCTGATGATAAGTAATGCGTTTCCGACGAGGGCTATTATGTAGAAGGCAAAAAGAATGTTTCCCAGTGCCGAGAGAATGTCGTCGAAGGAGCCGAAGATGTCAGCAATCTGCCCCGAGAAGGGTATGGTAATGTTCGCCACCCCTAGGGGGATTTTCGTTGGGATCTTGGAGACGAGATCCTCAACTCCTAAGTCTAATCAGTAAAGATTTCCTCTGAAGACACGTCATCACTGTAGGCCTCGTGTCTTACCAACTCCTTGTTCGCTGTATCGGGGACATGCCGACATGGGCCCGGATGCTCCTCTTGACGACTCATTCAGGGGCATCCCCATGCACACATTTGCCACATAGAAGGTGTACTGATTCTTGATGCCAATGATGGAGCTGATCTCATCTATGAAGGCCTTTTCAATGACTTGAATTTCGCCTTCGATCCCGTGCGTGATGTTTCCCAGCAGACTACCAATGGCCCCCGCAGCTGCTGGAACAGCAGACTCAAGGCTCCCAACAATCTGGGCTGGGTTCGGAATCAGGCTTGCTAGGGCTGCCGGATTCTCGAGAACAACCAAAGGATTTGGTATAGAAGATGCAACTCCTTGGAGAGCGCCTATTGGGTTCTCTAAAATCTCCAAGGGATTTGGTATTGTTGGTGAGGGATCGGGAATAGGCGAGCGGCCTGCAAGTGCGTGGTGTTGTACAGGGGCCTGAATGGCTCGAGACGTTGTGCCGGATTGGTTCAACGATGTCAGACTTATCTAACGACCATGTAAGAGCATGCTATAACAAAGAGTATCCCATTCACGAAACATACCGAGAGGAAGTAGACGTCGCTCGCCTGATCGGCCTGCCGACCAGAGAGAACGAGAACCAATGTCAAAGAGAAAGAAACAATACTGAGAGCAGCCGGTAACAAGGCTGACCGACGATATTGCCGTCGACTCGCGAGACGGCTCTCTAGACTGGCAGTTGACTGGCTGAATGCGCTGAACATGTTGCGAGGGATCAGGAAGAGATGAAAGATGAGGGGCTTGGCAACAAAACCCATCCCACACTGAGCGTGATTATGCCATCTAGATTAATATTATCGAAACCACATGTGAATTATTTCTCATGTCCAAAGCCCCTTGTAGATCAGATCTTATCTCCGCTTCCAGAAACGCGAATACGATGATCCGTACTTGCCGAGAGCACTGCCATTACGGAAAGTATCTTCGTGAACAATGACTCCATGGTTGACAGACTGTCAGTAGACAACCTCCACATCCCAGGACCACGATCTTATCAGAATGAAATTCCATTCGCTCAAAACAGGTTTTCAGCTGGACATTGACCGGTGTTCCCCACGGGATGGATCAAAGTCTCTCAGATGCCGGTGGGAGCCACAGATGTCGTGTGGCAGTTGTCATCGCGACTTACAAGCCGCTTTCGGCAACGTCTCCAGCTCAGCCGCAAAATGCCCTTTGCGTCTCTGCGCCTCGCAGGGCTCCAGAGTCTAATTCCTTCTTTACGTGATTGACGTTTCGCAGTCTCTTTCCCGCAGGGCGCGTCAGCCTATCAGCGCTCACGGATAAACTTGAGAATACTCTGGTTTTGGCTTCATCCAATGTTCTCAAACCGGTTCATTACCCGTTTGGTAGGTGTGGCTATCAACACACAGACAGATGCACGTCAATGGGATGTACGTTCGTTGGACCCTTCAACGGCAGATGTCAATGCATGTGAAGATTCGTGGAGGCTGAGTCCAATGAACAGAGGGGAAAACCTCAAAAAGGGAAATCGAGTCGTGTGATGTACGCGGCCGGCCTGGTTGAGTCTGGGTCGCTTCTGATTTCCCGGAGAGGACAACCTCCAGATGTCCGAAGTGGAATTCGATTCATGAGGGCAGCATTGAAACAGCTGGCCAGCTGGATCTACTACAAATATGGCAAAGACTCGGCAGTCTGCAACAACAGTCATGTTTAAGGCATACCAATGGAATGCATCACTGCCAACAACACTGTATCTAACCTTTTCTGACGTATCTAGCTTGAAGTCTCAATCATCATGGGCTTCCACAACCCACTTCCTTCATCTATGGAGGGTAAGTTCAGATTCAAACATTACATGTACAAACACTGACAGCACCCAGCTGAGTGCAAGAAGTGTGCAAAAATTTTGACATCGTTTGTTGATGCCAGGCGCTTCGGCCCCGACAGAGTCATTCCAGCCAAAGTGTTGTCTTCAGCCAAGGTGAGTAGCCTTCTCAACCGGGCCATCGGGCAGTGCTGCTTACACAAATCTTTCGACAGGGTCTCGCAGTTATCACTGTATTCAAAGCCGGCCTATTTGGATCGGGCAGATTTGGCAGTGGAGTTGTCGTTGCCCGTCTGCCCAATGGTTCATGGAGCGCTCCGTCAGCCGTCGCCCTTGCCGGCACTGGCATAGGAAGTCAAATCGGCCTTGAACTTGTCGATTTCGTCTTTGTTCTCAACAGCTCCGACGCAGTCAAGACCTTTACTCAAGCAGGATCCCTGAGCTTCGGAGGCAGTCTGTCGCTGGCTGCCGGTCCTTTTGGACGCACAGCAGAGGCTGCTGGAGCAGCCAATCGACGAGGTGCCGCGGCCATCTACAGCTACTCAAAAGCCAAGGGATTCTTTGCTGGGATCTCTCTGGAAGGCTCAGTGATGGCTGAGCGGAAGGGTGCGAATGACAAGATGTACGGATGGCCGTACTCTGCGGGCCAACTCCTCTCCGGAGTAGTTGAGCCTCCTGCCGCAGCTGCGCCGCTGATGGAAGTTCTCAAGATGAATGCATTTGGAAGCTACATGTTCTTGCCGATTGGCATTCAAAGTCCGGCCATACCGAGTCCTAGGTTGGAAGCTGAAAGAAGCGCCGGCGCTAGCTACGATGATGCGGATGTGCCCCTGGTGGCACTGTCACCACGCCCTCTTCGGTCCAGACTTGAGACTGGCACGATGACATCGCAGCAGCAGTCCAGAGATAGTGAGGAGCAGCACGCTGCGGAACAACGCCTGCAGGCCCTTCGATACGAGGGAAGCCAATCTGGAAGACAACGGCCAAGAGGTCAGCAGCCCGGCGCACAGCATTCTGAGACAAGGGCCGGGAGGCAAACGTCGCCGAGACAGCACCTGCAAAGGCAGGAATCTGAGAGGCAGAGATCCGAAAAGCCTGCCCAGTTATATCTGGATGATCAGTCGAACATGATTTGAATGTGGGCAGGTATTGTGTGACAACACGGAGAAGAATTTCAGAAGTCATTCGTCTCGCTTCATGTCTAGGACAATGTTGCCTTTGTATTCAATGCTGCTTTTACCTTTTGAGCCCAGCCACATCCGATTTGTGGAGGTTTACGCCACACTATGAAAATGAATTCGATGCTTACTTTCCATTTGTGTTAACTTAGTCTCTTACCGTTTCATTGTACAGGTGACAGAGTATCATTGCTGTCACTTGTCAAACATTTAATTCCCGACCATCTTGACCCGCAGAAGACGAAGAGGCGGAGTGCGAGATGCTGTGTTGGACAATGAAGGGCGCTAACCCAGGGGCTAGAGCAGAAGTAGATAACAATGCGGGCCTATTGTTCCGCCTATCTTCAGTGCACGTGCCCAAGAGCAGGGGGCCATGATGTCTTGGCTGTAAGCATCCTCGGCTAAAGCGGCCTAGTTTGACCATTGTTTTCGCAAGCCAAGGTCATACACCGAAATTCACATCTACAAAGTCCATCATGTATTCACTAGCAAGAGCTTGAGGCTCCGGCTTACCGGCACTGCGGGAACAGGGTGCTTTTCAGTCTCAACCTTGCCGGTTGGACTTGCAGATACAGCCACTTAGACAAACCAAAGAACCGGGAGGCGTCGCCAAATGCGTGAACTTGGCAGCTGTCTTAGGCTTTGGTCAGTTCCCTAGTAATGAACGGCGCGGATCGCGTGGGCAACTTGATCCAAACGAGTCATTGTCACTGGCGACATCGGATAGGCGTCCTGGAACACCACAGGCTCCGCATGGAACCGGGGACCCCCCCGAGGTGGAACGGACGAATAGATCGAGGCATCGCTTAAGATATCCGTGCAACATGGAGCCTCGGCCGATTCATCGAGATTCACTGGACGAGGGATGATGTCACGCTCCATGAGATTAGCCGAGTTATTTTTTCCACGAACGTGTCGCCACGTCGACCGCCCCGAACGGGTTCTAGAACCCCAACCGCAACAACCCACACGCACGGTAGATCGAAAACTCGGCCGAGGGGGCGGGGACGCGTCAATCTTACCCTGAGAGGCAAATGTCAGACCAGAAAAAGTAATGGAAAATTGAGAAATGCAGAGAGACGTCTGATGTGAGCTTGCTTCAACACCGAGGCCACACCGAGAACCCATCCCAGGCGCGCCGCAACGTCTTACCCCTCACCGATTGTTCGCGCGCATCCGATGTCAACCTCCACCGAGGCTCAGCGCGAGCGGGAGGTTCAGCGCTACCTCCAGAGCTGGCAAGTCGCCCAGGGTTCTTCTCTCAACGTCGCCACCAATGTCGACAGTATCGCGGCGCCTGACCTGCAGAGCACAGGCTACCAGGCCAAGGCGTCGCCGGACAGGACTCTCACGGCCTTCTCCCAATTGGCCGTCCTCAAGCTCGACGTCAGGCGTGCCATGGTATCGCTGATTGACTCTACCACTCAGACCATCCTTTCCGAAGCCACTCGAAACATCCAGCTGGGAGAGCTTGACAGCGAGGCTGCGGAAGAACCGGTGAACAGCACGAACAGCGACCTATGGCGTATGTAGACTCTCTCCAGGAGACGGCTCCAACGAGCCATCATGTCGCCTGTGCCAAGGGTTGCCCTCGGCTTTGCAGAGTCGTGGGATGGAACCTACTCTTGCGGTGCCGTCATGCTGACCATGAAAACTTCAAACAGTCGGCGCAACCATCCTATCTCGTCCGGACGCTGTCTGCGAGCATTCCCTCATAAATACCTGCACCGCGATAGACTCCCCGAAGGATCGGCCGTACACCGTCCCAGGCCTCATCGTCTCCGACTGTCGCTACGACTCGCGCTTCGCAACCCGCCCGTATGTTTTATCGGAGCCTGGTGTTCGGTTTTATGCCGGCGTGCCAATTTTCTCTCGAAACGGACACAGAATCGGCTCCTTTGCTGTGTCGGATGAGCGCCCTCATGATGGACTCACAATCGAGGAGATCAAGTTCATGCAGGGCATTGCCCAGACTGTGATGGAGCATCTAGAATGGGCAAGGGACCGTGTGGATCGCTTCAAGGGTGAGCGTATCGTTCGGGGATTGGCGGCTTTCGTTGAGGATTGCTTCACTTTGAACGACGACAACATTTTGGCCAAGGACGACGTATCCCCGAACCCAACGACGATTCGCCCTCCCGAGATGGCGCTCAGCTCTTCGAAGCGCCCTCTTTCGACAGCCAATGTGTACTTTCGTGGATCCGGATCCCCTCGATCATCCCTGCCGACACACCTACGACAGGCGGCGCCGAACTCTCCACCACAATCGCCGCCAAGGAACAACTTCAAGCAATTTAACAAGCAGAAGCCTGATAGTATATCGAACCTCTACCACCGTGCGGCTGACATTTTGCGACGCTCGACACTCGCTGACGGAGTCGTCTTTCTGGGTGCGACGACCACAACCTCCAGACAGCTGAGCAAGGCCATGAGGATGGGAGGATCAAAGTCGTCCGACGAGGACGAGCAGTCGTTACCAGTCACTTCAGGCTCTGAAGGAGTAGGACTCGACAGCTCTGACTCTGACACATCACCCGCAGCAAGACCTTGTAAAATCCTGTCTTACTCCATCACTGATGAGCAGACACGCGCTGGCATGGAGCAGGGCCCTCCTCTTTCACTCGGAACACTTGAGAAGTACTTTGCCATGTTCCCAATGGGGAAAACGTTGTCCTTCACCGAAACTGGGGCTGGCGTTTCCTCGGAAGATGACAGCGCAAGCGACCGAGAACTCATCAGAACAGGGCCCCAAGCAGGCGAAAAAACCGGAGAAGGTAACAGGCGCCGAAAAATTAGGATGGACCACGAAGAGCTTCTCAAGAAGATCCCCGGCGCAAAGTCTGTGGTCTTCGTTCCTCTTTTCGACTACAGTGAAGACAGATTTGCTGGAGGTTGCTTCTTGTGGACGTCAGTCACTGGGCGTATGATGAATCTCGACCAAGACCTCTCTTACCTCCGAGCTTTCAGCAACAGCATAATGACTCAAGTTGGACGTATCAACACACAGAAGAACGAGGCCGCAAAGACGACATTCATTGCCAGCATGAGTCACGAGCTGCGCAGCCCTCTTCATGGAATTTTAGGCTCAGCAGAACTTCTCAAGGACTCCGATACCAATACATACCAAGCGGGCCTCGTAAACTCCATCTCTACTTGCGGCAAGACGCTCCTCGATACTCTGAACCATGTTCTCGACTACAGTAAAATCAATCGACTGGGACGTGCGCAAATGAGGAAAAGCGCAAGGCAAAACAGGCCCGTCGTCCTGTCTTCTGACTCTCTTGAGAGTCTGAGCATGACGGCAGTAGTGGATCTCGGTGTTCTCGTTGAGGAAGTTGTCGACGCTATTGCGGCAGGCCACTCATTCAAGAAACTTGCGGGCGCAGCCGCGCTGGGATCAACAAAAACAACTGCAGGTCAACTCGGAGGACCCATCGAGATTGGCAAGTACCAAGCTCCGGGAGCCGACGGGCCTGTCTCGGTGTTGGTTGACATCTGTCCGAAGACTTCATGGATGGTGAAGACGCAACCAGGCGCTCTCCGCAGGATCATTATGAATCTCTTTGGCAATGCTCTAAAGTACACCACGTCAGGATTTGTGCTTGTTTCTCTTACTGGCCAAGCCAGGTCAGATGGGTCCAAGGTCAATGCTCTGATCAGGGTTGCAGATACTGGCAAGGGCATAAGTGACGATTTCCAACAGAACCGTCTGTTTATCCCCTTTAGCCAAGAAGACTCATTCCAGCCTGGCACCGGTCTTGGCTTGAGCATCGTCAAGCAGATTGTGGACTCTCTTGGTGGCACTTTAGAAGTCAAGTCTGAGCAGGGCAGGGGAACGGAAGTTGACGTGCATCTCCGGCTTGCACCTGTTTCCGACCCAGCAGCTCATCAACCTGACGAGGCCATTCGCTCAGTCGCGGAACAAACAAAAGGCAAGAAGCTTGTGCTCTTGAACGGATTCACCACACCACAGCCTGCGTCTGTCACCCGACAAGTTTCCAAGATCAACGAGGTGCTTTTCAACACTTGTTCAAATTGGTTCGGCATGAAGGTAGATAAAGAAACCAACACAAACGTGTCAGACGCCGACATGTTCGTTTACTGCGAACCACCTCCTATTGAGGTACTCGAAAAGCGATTCCGCGACCATCAAACGCCCTCAGCACGGAAGGTTCCGATCATTATTGTCTGCCAAAATGCGGAAGAAGCGGTTCAGATTTCTCATAAACATACAAAGGTCTTGGGCCAGATGTCTCAGATCGTTGAAGTGATACCACAACCGTGAGCCAAGCTCTTCATTCTCATTGCCTTAAGAATATGACACTGATTTCGATACAGTTGTGGTCCACGAAAGCTAGCCAAGGTCTTCAGCAACTGTTTAAAGAGAGCAGAAGCGGCTGCAAAGGCGCCAAACGGAGAGAGTATCTCGGTCACCGCATCAAATGCCGAAATGGAGCCAACGATCAAGGAATTCCCGATGGGCACACCACAACCAGACGACAGAGTCATTGTACACTATGACCAACCCCCTGAAGAAGTCAAAGAGGAGCTAGTTTCGTCTCGTGCAATCAGCAAGTCGCTAGGCACGGTGCAAGTCAAGGAAATTGGCGGGACTGACTTGAAGGAGCGCAAAGACAGCAAGCTGCACGTGTTGCTGGTGGACGACAACAAGATCAACCTGAAGCTTCTGGTGATGTTCATGAAGAAATGTGGCTACTCGTACGAGGAGGCAGAAAACGGACAAGAAGCGGTCGACAGGTTCAAAGAAGCTTCGGGAGTCCACATTTCAGAAGACGCACCCGAATACGAGAGACCGCGTCGGTTCGACTTCATCCTCATGGACATCAGCATGCCGATACTCAATGGATTTGAAGCAACCAGGTATATCAGGGAGTTTGAGCGCGAACACCGGATGCAACCGCCGACGAATGTTATCGCGTTGACGGGTCTTGCGAGCGCTGACGCAAGAAGGAACGCCGAATCTGTGGGCATTGATGTGTTTATGCCGAAGCCGGTACGATTTGCGGAGTTGAAGACGTTGTTGTTGGCAGCTGAGACGCACGGGCGATGATAATGATCTATGGGTTGGGTGGGATTTGTTGACACCATTTCCTGGTTTTCTTTTTTTTAAAATATTAAACGCGACTAGATGGAACTGGTTTTCAATCATAAGTTTCAATTCTCCTTCTGGCAAAGCATTGCACATCCGAACTTGCTCTCTCTCTCTCCCCCCCTCAAACCCGTCCAGTCTACCTTGACCTATACAACCAATGAGCCACAAGCACCGCTTCTAGCAAACAAGTGTTGGGGTAAAAGCAGAACCTGCGCAACCTTATTTGGTTATCCAATGATACACTGGTCTTAACATCAATCCTGAGGGTAAATGGGAGCCGATGACGGGTCATACGTCGTACCAAAACCGTCGGCAAGGGTTTTGCATGCATCATGAACCAACTCCCGGCTAATTTGGTGTATACTAACGAACTTGTCAGTGCCTAAAAAGAATATTTGGAAATATACGTATTACCCTGCAAGAATCAGCACGGAATGCGTGGCTCCTCTGTAAACCTTGGTATCAACGTCGACACCAGCATCCTTCAGTTGCTCTGCGTACTTGAGACCTTCAGGCGCCAAGAGATCAATCTCAGCAATAGCAATCCAGGTTTTTGGACTTCGTGTCATAATGTCTTTGGGTGCAAAGCATGGCGATGCATCCCAGTCTCTCTTGTTTTCATGGTTCGGGAAGTAGAGGCTTTGGTACCAAGTCATTCGCCCAGGCGTAAGCCAGGGAACGTGCTTGGAAGCGGACCACACAGTCTCGACGGTGGCAGTGCTGTCAATGACTGGACATATGAGGATTTGAGAAATGGGGGCTGGTGTCACGTTCTCCAGAGAGGCTTTCATTGTGAGAACAGCAGCAAGACTTCCACCGCTACGTCTATCAGTACCTGGACGAGAATTGAATCACTTGATAATTTACTTACGCAGATAGGCCGCCGATTGTCAGAAGAGAGGTGTTTATATTGAGATGCGATGCATTAGCAGGCTCAACTACCCATCTCAGTCCAGTCAGGCAATCATATACAGCAGCGGGATAGACGTGCTCGGGGGCATGGCGATAGTTGATGGTGATGATCACGCATCTGACGTCTGTGTTCTGTTAACACCTGCCTCGCATATTAAGAACGGGAGCTCACATTTGCAAACATGCGTCAAGAATCCATTCTCACTGTCTAATCCTCCGTTGACCCAACCACCTCCGTGCAGCCACACCAAGCACGGCCATCTTCCCGGGGGCGCTTCGCCTTCAGGAACAAACACGCGGACTTGAATGCCGCCACCGAGTTCCTCATCCCAGGTTTGACCAACTCCGGTTAGTTTCTGCATGGCATGTGCAAGAGGATTCGGATTCAAGCGTGAAGATGGATCCCATGGCTGGGCTTCTGAAGGCTCTATGAATTGGATAATGCTGTCATGGAGAGCAACATATTCGGGGTCCAGCTTCTCGCGGACAGATGGGTGAATGGGCTGATAGATCTTCCTGATTTCACTCATATTGAGGAACTGATACCGACAATTCTAGACTGCGAAGTTGAGAATGAAAAGTGTCGTTGTTGCGGAGAATGTGCGCAGGCTTTCAAAAACACTTCGACCGGGTGTCTCATGCTTAATCATGGCCTGCGGATTTGCCCGTTCCCGGCAATCGCCGGCAAGACCCATCAAACCGGCATTTGATCGGAACTTCGGAAGCGAACACGGAGGTCTTACATCATCATGGAACTGACTGTGAGGAAGATATTCAGAACAGAGCCTTGATTTCACAATGACATGCTTGAAGAACTTCAATGGAATATGGTCTAATGCATTTGGCTGATAGATGGCAGCTTGATACCACAGGCTTGCGAAGAATCTGTCTATATTAATTATTTTGTTGATCTGAAGAGCCATTCAAAACCAGCAGGGCTTAGCATACTTCTATAACCTGAAGATTTTGCTAGCGACACAAAATGGGCACAATTTTGGACGTGCGTGGTGCCAAATTACTTCATCGATTGACGCGGAAAAGACCCGGTTTCAACGCATTACCTGCTGGGCGGATAAGTTCAAAGTACCATTCGGCGGTGTCCAACGGCTCAGGTCATTGTCTTGGCAAAATGGCGATGCTGCAGGGGTTTTAATATGAAAGGCGTCGCTGCCCAGTCACATTGAACATGGTGCCAAGGATCTGACGCAGGCAGTCCAGTCTAACAAACAACCGAGGGAAATAAATCGATTCGCCCGCCAGATAGGCCCTGATCTTCCAGCCCGGGATAAAGCGCTGATTGGTGTATAAATTGTTTCAGGGAGTCGATCACAGAGATTAGGAAGCTTTTGACGGTCTTTTGGGACCAGCCGCACTTTCGACTGGCACTCACCTCCCGCTCTCGTTTGACTGCAGCTGCGCTGTGCCGGCATCCGTGATTACTCGCAGACAGATTTGAATGCCGACATGGAAGAAACGGCTGCAGTATCCGCGGATGTTACCAGGTCTCGTCCGTTCCATAAGGCGAGCCAGCTATTGATGCGTTGATAAAGATGGTATGTCGTTCAAAAAAGGTACGAACTTCACAAAGGAAAGTTTATCAGTGAGCTCTAGGGTGCAAATAAGCATCAAGGTAAGCTCATCGAGTTCCCCGCCGCGAGTAGCTCCCCAATGGCTTCCCCGCAAAGACCGACCCTGGGCCCCGCAGTCTAAGCCAGGGTCTGCTTTTCCGTCCCCGTGGAACAGCATGAAGCTGCTCGGTACTCGGCGTAGGATGATGTCTTCTCTACTAGTCCAAGCATGCGGCAGACATACGATGGAATACGCAGCTGCAGCTCAAGACAATGCGTCGGATAAGCAGAAGAAGACTGACCGCAGGGTCTTGGCCGATCTTGGGTCAGTGAGGGGAACCTTGTCGGCTGCGACTTCACGAGATTGATGAATTCTGTGGAGGTAGCTTGATATGGCTGGAAATTTGTATAAATAAGCGTAGGTACAAGTAGGCAATTTTTTCTTAGAACTGCAAGCGCCTCATTGACTCTATCGAAGAACTTCGCAGCAATATCAAGCCTGCAGTCCACCTTCAAGATGAAGGTCTCAACTCTTGTCACGACTGCGTTGGCGAGCGCCACCTTCGCAGCCGCTTCCGTTTCCCTTCCAAATGGATGGTTCACAGTTCCACCGGATGAGAAGATCAAGACAACCAAGTTCAAGGGGGAGACCCGATACCTTACGTGGATGGCCGATTCCCAGATCAAGCACGGCGTTGAACCCACCTTCGCCTATACCGTTTCAGCATACTACTCCGGTATCCTTCTGGCATACAACCGAACCGGCGATGAGAAGTACTACAACTATGTCAAGCACTATGCAGATGTCATTCTGTATCCGGCATGGAATGGAGAGATTCTGTTGTACAACAACAGCAACTCCATTGACGACATCCGTTTTGGTCACACGTTTCTCGACTTGTATAAGTTCACTGGCAACGAAATATACAAGATAGCAGCCCAAACACTGCGCAACCAGATCGATCGCACTGGGCGCACGCCCACCGGAGGATTCTACCATAGATACCCCGTTTACATCGATCAGATGTGGCTTGATGGCATCTACATGTTAGATGTGTACTATGCTCGCTGGACCCACGAGTTCGATGCCGATAACTCCACCGCCTGGGACGACATCGCCCTTCAATACGACCTCGTTGACGCCGGAACAATCTCCGAGCGTGAGCGCACCAACGGTCTCCCGCTTCATGGTTTCGATTGGAGCAAGAAGGCCATCTGGGCTGACCCAGAGACTGGTGCCTCCCCGCATGTTTGGGGTCGTGCAGTCGGTTGGTACATCATGGCCCTGGTTGATACCCTGGAGCTCTTCCCAGAGAACCATGCAGGCCGTGAGCGCTTGCTGAAGTACCTGCAGTCCGTCGCCGATGCCATTGTCGCGGCGCAGGATAAGAAGACCAAGGGGTGGTGGCTGGTTATGACTCCCGGCACTGAGGGCCAGTGGGGTAACTACATCGAGAGCTCAGGCTCTTCCATGTTCGTCTATGGCTTGCTTAAGAGTGTACGTCTCGGTTACATCACAGGGGATAAATATCTGAAAGCTGCCCTGGATGGTTACAAGCTCATGACGGACACGTTTGCCGAGGTCCGCAAGAACGACAATGCCCTTCTATACGAGTGGACTGTCCAGACTGGTAGTCTGAGCTCGAACGGCACATTCGAGGTGAGAAAGCTCTCTTTTCAATTCTCAACAAGCTCATGCTAACATGACCCCAGTACTATGCAAGCCAGCCTTTGTTTGAGTCAGACCTCAAAGGAGTTGCGCCTTTCTTATTCTCAAGCTACGAGTATGAATTGTATTTGGAAGCGAAGAAACAGCCCAGGAAATAGACAGGCTATAGTATTACAACTTCAAAGGCAGATCCATAGAGACTATTTGGCAAATAAACAATTCCGTCACGGGTGGTAAATGTTACATTTGAAATTCAGGTCCTTGGCGACGTAGAAAATGTTGATTTGAAAAGTCCCTTCGACCTATTACTTTGAATTATCTAGGAAAGAGAGACCTGGCACAGTTGCTTATGAAGTGCCTGCGCGACACCATCGGCTCTGTTGCTGAGCTTGTTGATTCGTCTGCCGCTAGATATTTTGGTCGCCTAGAGCCTTCTCTTTCCGTTGTTCTTTCTGGTCTTCTTGCCAGTGTTGGTGTTGTTACTGGTGTTGCCCGCACTAGAGCCGCTCACGCGCTCGCATCTCTCGCCACCGTCTCCGTTGCCGCAACGAAGGGGCAACAGACAACATCCATCGGGGTCAGCGAATTGTTCGAGACCGTTTGCGCCTTTGCCGAGAGACTTGCAATCCGGTCCATCGGGGAAGCCGCAGCTGTCGCAGAATAATCGGGTTAGCTTACGGTATTGGCAAAGGCTTTTCCTTCCATGTGCCACATAAAGCCAAGGAACTCGAAGACCTCAAACACAATCGAGAAAGGAGGCGCGGCGCGACCGACCACATTTACATACCCGTTCTGTGCGAGGACGCCAGCGGCGCAAGCAGAGAGGATGATAGAGAAGAACTTCATTATGAAAGTTGTGATTGAAAGATTCTGCGCAGCAGATTGGAAAAGAATTAGAAGTCTGGTCGGTTGGAAGAATGCACGAGAAAGTTGTCGCTGGGATCGAAGCAATCTCCAATATAGTCGGTGCGGGCTCGATCAACCTTTATACTGCCAAACGAGCATGATCTGTTTACCATCTCTCCATGATTCTTGTAGCATCGCTTCCCAAACATCTTGGCGATGGGTACTCGTTGTTTTGCTGCGTAGCATCCATCGCTGACACCGAGGAATACGACACTCTCGGTGGCAGACCCCAGCATCCCTGCGAAACCTAGTGCCAAACTAAGCTTACCGCGCAACCATCAGAGTTGCTTCATGGCATGTGTCACAATGGGACGACAGTTGAGAGACAGGGGTCATGACTCCAGCTTTCGCTTGGCTTAAGCCAGTCGCTCACGAGCGAAAATCTGCAAATCCTGCGTTCATCAGGGGCAGCTTATTTTTCCTGCTGAACCTTTCTGTTGCATTGCGTTTACTACCTTGCAGCAGCCCGAAGATAGGAGCAGCGGAGCCTACCGCACGGCAGGAGCGGACTTGGCACTTCGGAATGCTCCAGAGGCTCCTGCCCTAGGTCAACTAAGCCTCAACACGCCCATCCCAGGGCCTTGACAAGCAATATGGAGGAGACTTCCTCGGCGAAAGCTATTCTCTTGTCATCACAAGTCGCCTCAACTTAGAGCCGAGCACATACGGAAAGCGTCGTTCAAGCGCTCAAAAGGAGAGCGCGGAAGCGGGGAGTGCACTTGAGCCCGCAAATGTGTACACTTGGTGGGAAAGAAGTGCAACGGCGGGATGACCTTGAATACGAGCCATACGAGCACCCGATAAGAAGAAACCTAACTCAAACAGAACAGATCAACTGAGAATCGGTTACCCTTGACGATTTCATTGCAAGCCATCGGTTAGCAGGCCCCAGCAGGACTTATCCGCAGGAATCCGGCGTAGAATCTTCGAAAAGCCTTCTTTTTTCGCGGGTCTGTCGGAATATCACCATACGTTATTAGAGTTACGGGGACATCAAAGCGACCTTACAGGGCTGCGGTTACATGCGGACACCTTGCAGTGGTGCTGGTGCTACCCCAACCACCCCTGTTTCAAAGCCTTAAAGATTCAGCTGAGCAGCCAAGCAAGGGCTGTCCCACCGGGAGAAGGGGCAAGAGAGTTTCAGTGGGGAGTTAATCTTGACGCGCGCGTTACAATAACAAGACTTCAATAATTGGCGCCTGCGTCTGTGACTTTTACCATGGATCACTCATCCCGCCGGCTCGGTTGAAGGAATGAGACACTGCTGGCAAGGATCAGCTTACGGGCATAGGTTGACGATAATCCCGGGGCAAATGTCCCCGTTCGCAACTCGTAAAATGGACTTGTTCGTAAGACGATGAAACTGACATTTTTGATTCTATCTAGAGAGGAATATGGATCGCACGCTTCTTTTCTGTTTGGCTTGCTATGAACCCAAGACTGCGACCAGAAAAGAACCAAACACTGTTGGGTCTACGCCGAAGCATACAAAAGTAGACCTTTGGGGTCTATGTCGCAAAGCGGAAGTCGAGCCTGGTTGTATAACGGATTAGTAACATCATTCAGTGAGACTCCAAGATGTAAGAGAGAAGTGGCTCACCTTTTGTTTCCCACATCCGTCGTGTTGGTTCTGTAGTTGTGTTGCTCCTCTGGGGACATGGCGTCCCAAACCTTGGCTTTTTGGTTGTTTCTCCATCGGTAGTAAAAGAATGTAAATGGGTATTGAACAACCTGCAAACAATCTGAGCATCTGGTCTTGTAAAGCGTAGGGGTGGTGATGACTTACACACATCCAGATGCAGATAACCAAAAGGCCCTTGTTTGCCTTGAAGTACCGCGGAGCATCGTTGGACTGATAGACTTGGTAGCTAAGGTTAGTCTCCTGTCGTTGCGCGGGTGACATTAAGACTCACTGTTCGCTCCGATCATGCCTGAGACTTGCACCCACATATTGTAAAGACTAAAGACGGGTCAGCAAAGCGACGACTTCAAAGAGAAGGAGGAGACATACGAGGCAGATACCGTTCTGTTCTGCACCGAACCTGCGTTTCTACTCGTCCAAGCTACTTGAATGGGATGGGTGCTAGACCTTGTTAGCTCGTGCAGCCTCCGTCAGTCAATCTGGTACTCACTAAGGGAACGAGAGCAACACTGTAGCGATGGCGAAGTATGCCCACGGGCTGATCGGGTCTGGCAATGCGATCAACGCCACAAAGCAAGGCAACAACCAAGCATCTTCGGCCATCGACACGAAACTCCGGTTGTTCACCAGCTCACTCAAAGCAGTAATGAGCAGCATGGTTATACTGGAGCCAACGATGTTCGGGATCGAAAGCAAATTGGTCTGGATGACGTTGAAACCGAGACCGCGGAAGGAAAGAGTGAGGTACTGGTTGACCGGGTACTTGGGCAAGCCGAAAAGCAGGCCAAGGGCGTACAGTGGCCACATATCGTAGTCCTTGGAGCACTCCCAGATCTGCCTGACGGACAGGCCCTGTCGGTTGTACATGCCTCCCTTCTGAGGATCATCACGAATGACTATGTGATATGAAGGTTAGATGAGGGTCTGTTTGAAGTTAAGTTGAAGCGTGTGGGATACTCACCGGAGTTGACAATGATCTTAACTTCCTTTTCCTTGAAGTAGCCCTTGGGGTTCCACCAGCTCCTCGTTCGGGCGGGACACTGCGGCATCAAGAAGAATGAGAGCAGTCCGACACTGAATGTGAAGCAGCCCCTGAAGTCAAAGGTTAGCGCAGGGCTCAGTGGTCCGAAGCAGAATAACTTACTCAATGAGGAACATCCATCTCCAGCCTTCGTAGCCCAAGATACCTCTCATAGACAGAAGACCGACCGCGGCGAAGCCCACACCAATGTCAACTGCAGAGAATGTGAGCTGCTGGACTGAACCGTGTCCTTGGTTGCACCACTTACCAATTTGGGAAGACATCCAGAACCAGGCCAGACGAATTGGAAGCTAAGTCAGAGTAAGCAAAAGACCGTCAAGCCTTGTCATTCACTGAAGTTACTCACAGACGTGCCCGTATACCAATAGCTAAGGTACAAAATTGTGTCAGGAATGAAGCCACCTTGGAAGGTGGCGCTAGATTTGTCCGAGTCAATAAAGTGTCATGCAGAGGCAGGTACAACATAACCTACATCAGGTATCTGGTGGCAAGAAATGACGCCCGTCCCTTGAGGAAGAATTGCAGGCCGGAAATGGTGCTGAAAAGACAGATCTGGATTGGGATCCACAGATCCGGGCCGATACTATTGAGGTCAGATGGGCTTCAGATTTACTTGTCGGCTGATATTGACGAACCGCTTGGAGATCAACTGAGATGGAAGCTCGGCAACAAGGAAACCGACTCGGGAGATGGTTTGGCCAAGGTTCTTCTTTGTGTTAGCATCGTAAGGGACCCGAAACATTGGCGGATGTACTCACGTAGTCACCGCGAGTGAGGCCAAGATCAGGAAGCATGTCATCAGAAACGGCGTTGTTGATGTTGTTTCTGTCAATGTTCAAAGCAGCAAACATGACGCAACACCAGACCTGATTGTTGCAAGTCAGTCAGTCGCGTTCACCAAAGGCATTGTGCGATGCTCGTCCAAACTCACCATAATCTTCCAATCAACCTTGCGTCGCACTTGCCGCTCTTCTCTCCAAGTCCAGCGGAATGAGGGGTCGAAAGCCTCCTTGTTCTCCCATTGCGGGTGGATGTAAGCCTCCTTGTACTCTTCCAAATTCTCGGAATCCCAGATGCTAGGTTGTGTCGCAATCTTTGATGCTGCTGATCAGCTAGAAGTCCACATATCGAAGTACCGCGGAGGCAACCTACGGCGTCAAGGTCGTATTCTTCCGCCTTAGGGCCCTTCCGAATTCTCAAGAAACGAAGGATAGCGTCGCCGAGCGCGGCTTCCATGCGTTGAGTCTGCTGTGTCGCCAAAGCTGGAGCGGTCGGGGGAACTACGTCTCGGACATCCTTTCCGGTGCCGGTCTTGGAGTCTGCACCCGCGTGGTCCGAAGACGTGATGGACCCTGCGGGCGAGGGCTTGTTGGTCGGTTGCTGCTGGGCAGACATTTTGGACGGCAACTCGAAGAAGGAACGAAGTCGAGTCGACACAACGGGCAGCAAAAGCAAGCATCTACCTACACAAGCGAGTCCCCTATCTATTTAAGAGGGAAGCAGTAAAATATCTTTCCACACTGGCTTCGGTCGCCGCCCGAACCCCCCTGGTGACAGAACCGGGCTACCGGTCGCCGCATTTCTTAGCCAAACGGCAGACACGGAGGGAACCTCAAAGGCGTGATGGGTAATAACTACCATCCACAGGCAGGAAACAGCGGCCATACCCCGATTTTTGCCCCTTTGGTAAAACGATGCCCCCCCACAGGGGGTGACGACATGTTGCTTATCCAGGTTGAACCCCTGAACAGATTGTCTTCCGAGGAGATCCAAAACTTGGGATCAGAGAGTCACGATGACCGCTGAGCGTTTTGCATATTGAAAGGATGCAACGGCAGGGGGCTAAGCTATTTGCTGCTTGATTCCAAGACGCGCGCCAGCTCTATCGGAGCTTTTCTCTAAGCTTAACCCAAACCTGAGCCGCTATTTCTTCATCTTGTCCATCGACTTTGACGCGAAACTGAGCCAGGTTCACAGTTGTCCAGAATGCAATGTGCGGAAGACGTGAATACTGGGGCCGATGTTACGGTTCGTCCACTTTGGTTTGTTGCGCCATTCGCTTGCAGCGCACGCCATTGATTCACCATCATTTGTTTCGATGGCGTGCTGGAGGTCGAACCCCCGCATTGCATATTTATGCAGGCAGCTTACCCTCCGCTCCGGGCTGGCCACACTCTCTCCACTCGGTTGAAGAATCCGTCCCGCCCGGCAGTATTCATGGGTAACCTGCTCAGAATCGCCGCAGTATTGATGCTGCGGGGCATGCCGACCGCCGGTGCCGAGAGCAACACCCCACACTCGCGGCTGCCATGACCGGTACGAACGAAGTGGGTCATCATGAATTCGGGGTGGTGGCCGGAGCCGGCGCGGAGCTATCTTGGCTATTCAGCCTTGAACAGATGGCACGGACAAGAGCTTTCAGTCAATGCCCATTTTCAAAGTCCAACGGCATGCCAATGGTTTCGAATGCCCGTACCTGGAGTACCTGCCCGCCACTCTACAATGAGCCGTTTTCAATAAATGAAGCTCAACACTTTGTTCACGTAAACTCCCTATTCAGCCCATGAACATTCGCAGGGGAATATCACATGGTCATGCTGGTCGAGGGAGCTCGTACAGACATGTTGGGCTGCCAGGTTTCTCCGAATAATTTATCTGACCACTGTTGCAAACCTAGTACTGTCAAGTCAGGAGTTGAGAAGCCAAACAGAGAAGACGCTCGAGATCTTTTCGACTTCATGAACTTGGGCCAAACATGTTTGCAACGGAATTACCCCAGACTCCGTCGAATGGGGCGAGAGGAGACACAAAAGTCCCCTGCATCCGTTAAATGGGTACCCAGTCCTGGGCAAGGGAAGGCGACTACAGAGTCAACCGCGCCCTCGAAAATTCAAAGATGACCTGTATAAGACTAAAGCTGGCTTCATGGCTTCTTCTCTTCACGACGTATTCGCACTTCCTCACACACATCTCCCTCGATTTTCGACCGCCGTTGAAAGCCACAAACCATGCGACAGATTTCCCTGAGAAGAATAAGCGCCCTACAAGCTGTGTGGCTGTGATTCTTGTTCGGCTTGCCGAGACGCTAGCACAGCTTAGCTTCTTCAGCTACGCTTATTTTCCCCATCTGTGCTGCACGACAGGACGGAAAACAGGGTATTTTCAGGCAGTGCACTGCAATTTCACAGCGCTTGGCAGCACGTAAAAAGAAATCGTGTCGCTTCCGTGGCGCGGTTGGGCGGGCGAGCCCGCCCAATTGACGAACCAGACCCCTCAGTGAGGGTTTCAGCCAGCTTCGCCTCGTATGCGGCCACAGGGCTGACTCCCGACGACGGTGGACTGATGCCTGCCCAAGCTAGACCCTGGAAATCGCGTGTTTACGAGGTTTTCATGGAAAGAGTTTTGTCTTCTTCCCCGATCGCTCCGCTAGTTTCGGCCTCTCTTTTCCTCGACCTCGAATGTCTGCATCTTCACGCCTTTTCCGTTGACCCGCGAGCGCCATGATGCTTGATCGAAACCGCGTCCGAAGCCTAGTGGTGGCGCTCTTCAGCGTTCCGGCGGCGCTCAGCCAGGAATGCAGCTACGACGGCGGCTGGGCTCTCCGGGCTCCGGGGTCCTGCCCGCCGAGCGCGCCGGTCGAGTGCGGAACAGGCGCGCAACCTCGGTGCTGTCCTTCGGGATACACATGCACAGGAGATGGCGACTATGTCGGCAATTATTGCTGCAAAGGTATGCAGTCGCCTCCCGAACTTTGTTCATTGTGGCCGTTGATTAGAAGCTGACGCGCTTTACCCGGTGCAGACCCGGAAGACTGCAGATCGCTCGCTCTCGAATACCCCCAGGTACCATACCTCGTCCTACTCCCGAACCTCGCATACGAGCTGCAGTTGACGATTCCGTAGTGTCCCGATTCATCTTGGAAGCTTTGGGGTGTAAATGGCAAGCTGGATAACGGAGGATGGTGTTGCATGGACGGCTCCAATGGCACATACCGCGACAACAGCCAAGGCATCGCCCTCCTGTGCACGTCAACGACAGCGACCGCGCTACCTGCGAACATTTCGTGGGCTGGTGCCGTGAGCACCTCGTCATGCTCTGTGACGGCGACGTCAACTTTGGCGACAACAGCAACGGGATCCTCGGCAGCTTCGGACACCGCAACGACCACCGGCACCGGGACGGCTGCTTCTTCGACGGGTACGGTTTCGGCGGGAAACGAAGATTCGGGTGGGATCTCAGGCGGTGCCGTAGCTGGAGCAGTCGTCGGAGGTGTGGCCGGGGTCGGTCTGATCCTGGCAGCCATCTTCTTTGTGTGGAAGCAGAAGCGGAGTTCCGGGGCCGCAGCGATCGGGCCGGATGGAAGCGACCAAGGGGGATGGGCGTATGGCGAACGAAGTGCTGGCAAGCACACGTACCAAATGCCTAGCGAGATGTCAGCTCAACCGTCACGAGTCGAGATGGATGGTTCACCTTTACCCACGTATGAACTTGATGGATCGACACCGCATGAGCTAGACTCCGCGGCGACGAGCGCAGCGCGACCAAGATAATGGACAACGGCCGTACATGCATCGAACTAGGCATCTGATTTCCCAATCCAAGATCGCAGAGTCATTTCCCAGAAAGTCAATAACGGAACCTGTTGATTCTTTCCATTGAGGGTGCCCAACATGCCAATTTTCTTCGTGAGCTTGAATTGCGCAACTCAAATGACATCTGTCGTCGCGTTGCTTCCAATTTGCCGCCTCTTAAGTCGCGCCTCGTGCGCTGTGGAGTTCTTGAACGATACAAGTTGACGCATTTGTGAATACGCTGGTCAACAAAGGAGGGGGGGGGGTTGGTCATCCAACAGAAAAGTCCCCGATATGTCTCAATATCTCAATATTTTGTTGCGACGGGATTTGATAAGGTTTCGGGTTATCTGAGCGGAAGGAGCGAATGGCAGTTATCAACTGCGGCGTTCCTTCCTGTTCGATCTGAGTTGTTGTTGTCGGTGGGGTAGTTGCGCCTGGTCTGTGCAACATGATTGGCTGATTTTCGGCGGAAGACCGTTGCACAGACCACCGACACTGCAACTCTGCAACCACCGACCTCACCTTCCAACCCGCGCGTCAACTGTCCATGCTTAAACCCCTCAACAACACACTTCCCTCACTCACAGACCGTCAGCCTGCCTCAAGTTGCGACACCAGCTTTGACGGGCTGGGAAGTGTTGCATAGGCTTGGCTATACTGCTAGCCTTAGTTATTGACTGGTTATCCCCTCACGATACCAACTAGGTGCGGCTGGTCAACCGACAGACGCCCTGCCGAGAAACCGACAGCGTTACCGCCACAATTTCAACGAATTTCACAAGCGTTCAATCGGTATGAACCATCGACTTCAACTTTAACCAGTTCGATTACTAACCTTTTTTTGAATTAGATAAATCCAAGAGTAACGATGGCTGCAGTCGCTCCAGTCGAGGAAGGCACCGGCCCTCCACCCGCACCTTCCACCCAGACCGTCCCCACTTCTCCCCGGGAACGCACTCCTGGAAAGTACTTCGCCTGGGTCAACAAAAACGTCCTCGGCCTTCTCGCAATCTGGTCCAAGAGGCCTCAGGCTCTCGATGAGTCCACCCCTCGCGTGGTCGAGAAGAAGCAGGAATTCGCAGACTATCTGAACTACGTCGAGGCTTGCAAGCAAGCCTTCCCGAATGCCCTTCCCCGCGAGCTTTGCTCTGTCGACACGGCCCATCAACGTCTGACTAGTGGTCTGAAGATTGTATGCGATCCTGAGAAGTCTATTCAGCAACGCTACTTCTCTGATGAGGACAAGCGTCGCGCCCAGGATCTCTATGATTGGGCCCAGAGGGCGGATGCGCTTGCCCTGACTCCGCCGGCCAGCGACAACGAGACCACGGCCGTAGTCAATACTCGTCGCTCTCGCACCGGAACTCACAATGCGGACAGTGACGGCAAATACCCCATTCGCAAGCCTGCTCCCGCCCACCCAGTCTGGGGCCGAAGAGGCATCATGCATGGTGTCGCACTCACTGGCATGAACGGCAAGACTCAGTGCCTCAACCGGGACTACAAGAACGAGCAGCGCGAAGCTGCAGTCATCGGTCACAATGGTCTCACCGTCGGCGACTGGTTCGCCTCCCAGATTCGCGCCCTGTTCGTCGGCGCACATGGCTCCTCCGAGGCCGGTATCCACGGCCGCAAGGACCAAGGCGCCTACTCTGTTATTGTCAGCGGAACCTACGATGAGATCGACGTCGACCACGGAGACGTCCTGTACTACTCCGGCTCTCGGTCTCTCGAACACAAGAACCCAACTCAATGCCCCCCACGTTCCAGCGGAACCACTGCTCTTCACGTTTCACAGATGAACGGCAGACCCGTTCGCGTTCTCCGCAAGGCCTCCTCCGACAAGAAGAAGTTTTCCGTCTGGGCTCCTCTATGCGGTATGCGCTACGACGGTCTCTACAGCGTCACTTGGTCTGGAACTAAGAAGAACACGCACAATGGGCTCTTCGAGCAGTTCAAGCTCGTTCGTCTCCCCAACCAGACTCCGTTGGAGGACCTGCGCGAGATCCCTAGCATCGCCCAGCGCAACGACTACGCCAGGGTTTCAGATTACTTCTGAAATGAACACTCAGTTGCGACACGACCTCTTTCATTTTGAGCTTGGGTGGATGGGGGGTTTCAACCTTCTTTTTGACAGAGTCTTACGGAAGACCATCGGAGTTTTTATAGGGTCAAAGGCAATGGAACAGGTTATAAGCCGCGATTATAAGCCGCAAAGTACGGCGTCAGGGTTTGCGTTTCTTTATGAGGAGTCATTGGGAAATACCCGTTCTTTTTAGCTAGGCACAGATGATTCAGTCAGCAGTCTGAATCCATAGGAATCGCGTTTTTGATAACTTTGAGCCTCCTGCCGTGATTGGATGTCACCATGACCAAGTTGAGCCTGGGTTTGACAGACTTAAGGGATTTATTAACGTGTGAGTCGTTCTCGTGGCCAAAAGAGTAAATAACGCTTTGTTGCCACTTCCGTCTAATATCAGGGCATCAGAGGCCTTATCGAGTAAATCTAAAACTCAATGGCTTAGATCACCATAACCTCCCGGAAGATGCACTCGCTCTCGAACCAATTACCCCGTGCCTCATCCACCGAGGTTATTTGTAGTCGACCTACTCTCCGAAACGCCCCTGCTTTGACATCTGCTTCCTCAAGAAGAAGCGCATACCCCCGTCCATCATCCGTCTTGCAAATCTCAAGGCTCCATAGAAGAACGAAGTCCTCCTCGAGCCAGTCTTGCTGGTGGTCTATCCTGAACGCCATTCTCGGGTCACGAAGTACCTTTTCTCTTTCCTCGAGACTTTCTTTGGTATTTGATGCGAGACACCCTATACCGTTCCATGCCGAGCCCCGGCCGTGCTCGCGATTCCAAATGACCCTCCGCATGTTGCCACGTATCAGCATGTATCCGTCGCTGACAATTCCAAAAGGATTCTCTGGTGTTATCAATGTTGTCTGGACATCAATCAACTCGCATGTGATGTTGTCTGGCATTGTCTCGGGTAGCCACGCCAGAGGCATGTTGAAGCTTGCTCCGAAGCCCGTGATCTCGCCAATGACACTCGCCCAAGACCAAGAAGGGGCTATATATCCCTTGGAATGCTTCGGGGATCCGGTGTACGATGCCGTGGTCCAGAGCGCCTGCTTCAGGAAGCTGTCCCTCCACAGTCCGGCGAAGTACCCATCAACACCCTTGCTCCGTCCATATTCTTCAGCCAGTGCCGCAATACCTAACAGCTTGTCGCCCTCGATCGTGAGAAAGCGTTCCGAGTAGGATGCAATCAAGTAATTCCAACTTTGCGGGTGTTCCATATTCACGTGGATCTTACTCCCAGGGTGGAAGGCCCAGTTGATCTCCTCGACTGTCAAGTGCGAGCCGCACTCTGATCTGATGCCTTCCAAGCAGAGGAAGGTCAGCTCTCTCAGGCCGTAGACTAGAACACGGGTAGATAATAACGTCTCCTGCAACGTCCATCCTCTTTGGAACAGAGCTGCACTTGGCCTGCACGAGCTGCCTTCTGGGACCAGAAGAACATCCGAGAAGACGTTGTCATCGAATCGGGCCTTCATCTTGATGGGCCGCCACATGTCTCGAGGCCTGAGAAATCCGGTCTTGCTAGTAGCCGCCTCTGATGGTGCTATTGTTATAAGCGAGCATCGGTATATCGCGTGCATCTTTGCAATCTCTGTCATCTTGTCGTTTTCGTCGTCTTGGATAATACACATCGCATCAACCCACAAATACGACAGTCCGATCTGAATGGTGACTATGGCAGCGTCCTGGATCGTGGCTGGCAAGATGGAGAAGTCGATATGATCTTGGTAAGACGCAAAGTTGGATTTCAACGTTTTCGCTTCTTGGTCTCCGCCCCAGCAATAAGAGAGAGTCGCGTAAGGTGCTACTCGTGGCGTAGTTGTGAGTTTAATAGTTGGATTTTGGGAAGTTCCTGAAACATGAAGCAATCTTGTGGGAACGAATGTATTCGATCGAGACGAGCACTTCGAATGGGTTCTCTGGCATTCGTGCATCCATTGCTTGACACGGCGGTAACTCAGCTGAGAGTTCGAGACTAGGTTGGGTGGGATGTGGCCTATCAATGCGCTAGAACGAGGTTTGTCGCCTTCACTAGTGAATTAGCATGATATGTCTTGACTATTTGTATTGAACTGTGAAGTTGGAAGATCATACCAGGAGCAGGGTAAACCTCATACACCTCACCGAACCCGTCCGCATCGGGGCCCTCCCAGGCAAGGTGAAAGATCATTTTGGTGCTGGTATCCTCTCGCATATTTACGTACGAAACTTCGTCTCCGCTCAAAGCTTTCTTCTTCCTACTTTGAAAGTCCGATCGCCGTTCTTTCGGGGCCCTCTTGAAGAAATCACAGCCAAGTTCCGCCTTTTCCTGGGCATATCGAGCAGTGAAGCCATCTTCAAACCCACGATATTCGTGCTCTTGATTATCATCCAGGCTACCTCGATGATTCAATCGAAAATGACGAAAATCGATTTCCCACTCCTGACAATGGGCGCAAGAGTGAGGTGTTAGGCCCGGGTGACTTGCCATCATCTCATGGAGTTCTAATGTGGTTGCGGCATCTTCCTCTGAATTGACATACTTGGCTTCAATCGAGTCGTCTACTCCGAATTTTCTAGGAAGGATTCTTCTCTTATCTGGAGTAGTGTTTTCAAGATCTGAACCCGGGAACTCGTGTTGATAGCCTTCACGCGTCTTTGCAGGGAGCCAGGGGTGGCGGCTAGGCTACTTGGTCCTCAGAATTAATGGAAGATGGTGTTTGCGGTGGTTCAACTCACGTAGGCTTCCTCCACCTGTCGCTCAACACGGTGCTCAGCTTGTGCAGTCGGCATTTCCAGCAGCTCCAACGTGAGAGGCCTGGAAAACTACCCTGAGGGCGGACGGCTGACGATAGAAGCTCCCAGAGGATGCACAAGGGTCGGGGAACAAGAGATCATTTGGAGAGAAAGTGAGGCTAAAAAGTCAGGCCTCAGTGCCGTGTTTGCCGCTTGGCACGGCGCCGCTGTATGGACGGGGCGTGTGCGATAGCCGAGCCAATCGTTGATGAATCGAAGTCTCTCATGTGCAACACTGCCTTCGCTCCAAGTTGAAACATAGCTAAGTTACAAGCAATTATGTGTGAATCGAAGCGTGCAGATTGACTAAAATGTCGATTTGTGAGCCGCCATTGCGTACAAGCCAGTCGCAGATGAATCATTTGGAGTGCGAGCCGTCAAGCCTACATAGGTACCTGTGCTGGGTATGATGATCCCCACCCCGAGATTGTCACGCTTCCACTCATTTGGGTTCGGATGCCGACCCCGATGCCGAGTTTGAGGAGTGTCAGTTTAAGAGACATTTACCCATAGTGGGAGAATCGTACTTTCATCAATAGAGGAAATAGATATATCACGGAATACCTCAGTTACGACGACTTCTTTCATGTTCAGATTTGAAAGTGGACTTTTTTTTCCTCGCATTTATGTCTTTTCCTTTTCTTCGTCAGTTCTCGGACCGTATTACGAGTCCCATAAGCAGTCAGGATTCCACCAACCCTTGCAACGCCGTTCTTCGGCGCGCCCTTTTCATGTGTATGCATGGCCTGGGCTCCCTACATCGTCTGCTATTGCGCCTTTATCTGCCATCATCACGCCCTTGCTAGATACGATCTGGCTATGCACCAATCACACGGCTCAAATCCATTTCTGAATTTACAAAAGACCCTGAACCAACTTACAAAAGGCCCTGGAGTGCACTGCAGTCACACCAGCATCTACCTAAGCGAGTAGCCAGCCAGGCTAGAACACGGGATCGGGGTCGGGAAGCCACGCTGCTTCGCGATTCATTTAAGGATCGTTATGGTCGAATCCGCGACGCTGGCAAAGAGGGCGTAATCACGGCTCAAATTTACCCCTCGTCTTACCTTGACTTAAAGCCAGCGATCTCCGCATACTCTTCTGGACGCATTCCACTCCAATCTTCTAGCACATTCAGCTTGAAGTTTGCCTATCTTGTTTTCACTCTCATCAACCCGTAACTACCACCAAAAGCAACGATGCATACGCGGCCCGTGACGCATGCCGACATCCCCGGAATAGTGGATGGCAGTGATGCATTTCTCGACGCGGAGCTGAACGTATGGCTCTACCCTCGCCGTCGCGAGTTCCCCGAATGCTGGCGCGCACGCATCGTCCGCGCCCTGCGCGCGAGTCTCGCAAAGCCAGGTATTCACTCGTTCGTCTGCGTCACCGACGACGAAGACCCTGCAGACTGGCCTCGCGGGAAGATAATTGGGTACTCCCGCTGGGAGTGGAACGGTCTCAGAGATGATCCTCGCACTTTGGAATGGCGGTCCAACAACACCGGGTTTGCCAAGGCCGTGGAGAGGACGCTGGTGGACTGGGAAAACCGATATGTCGACTACTTTCACTTGGACAAGGCGCTCCATCGCGAGCGCAAGGCGGTTTTCGACAAGGAGAATTCGGAATCGGGGAACCCTTACGCGCCGCTTGAATCGTTCTGGAACCTACTTACCCTCAACACTCATCCGGATTGGCAGGGCAAGGGAGTTGGGAAGAAGTTGATGGAATGGGGCCTTGAGCGCTCGAGAGAAGACGAAGCCCCAATCATCTTGATCGCAACCACTGCAGGTCAGCGCCTATACAAGAAGTTGGGATTTTTCATGGTCGGATGGGCTGCCAACGAAAGTATGGCGTGGGCTGAGGGGGGCGCCATCATGATTCTAGACATCAACGAGAAGCATACGCGCAAAGCGATAGATGCCGAGACGAAGAAGGAATATTTTAGTAAAGTGAAGGAGATAGAGGTTGTTTACAAATAGAAAGTAGTCTGTTCGAATTCATGTAGGCAAAGTCAGCGGATATTAAACCTCAGTTGATTACCAACAAATAAAATGCGGTCGAGCATTTGTCTTGGCAAAACTTTAAAACCATGACTCGAGAGGCTGACATCTTGTTGGTCTTTTCGGCATTACGCCCGCTAGATGTGTCCCATCTCCGGCGATCAGTATGCCTGGACTACTCCGGTCGGCCCTCTGGACAGCTCCGGGCTTGCCGTCCGGCGCAATCCTTTCTATCCGGCAACGGCGGAGTGGATCTGTTCTCGGAGCTGGGCAACAGTGAGTTGTAATTCCGACCCCGGCGGATGTTTAACGGATCTTCAACTACATCACCAACACCACTAGCTGGTGGAGGTGATGAACACTTAGAAGATGATCTAGTACATATAGTTCCAGTGGCTCGCACATAATGCCGGCATAAATATCCACAGAAACCAATCATACCATCACTTCAACAACCAAATCCTTCAACATGTCTCGTTCCATCTACCTCGGCGCTGATGCCAGCCTCACCATTTGCGATGTCAACGAAAAGTACGAACCGCAAGGCTCTCAGGCCTTGATCTCAGTGAAATACTCAGGCATCAATCACAACTTCGCCCACGTGGGTTTGCATTCTTACGTCACTGGCTTCGAGTTCTCTGGCGTTGTTGAAGCTACGGGTTCCGATTCTAGCTTCGTAGTTGGAGATTCTGTCTTTGGCGTCTCCACTGTGCCTTTCCCGAAGCCATCTTCACTCGGTACCCACCAAGACAAGGCCATCGTGGAAGATGCCTTCACCTACAAAGTTCCGGAAGGGCTTGATCTCAAGGGTGCTGGTGGCTGCTTGATGGGAGCTCAGGCTGCCGCAGACGCCATCTTCAACATCCTCGGCTCCGGATGGCCGGCGGCTGGTGTTCAGGGCATCAGTCCTGCTGGCAGGCCCATCTTGATCTGGGGCGGTGCAACGAATGTCGGAGTTTCTGCCATCCAACTCGCAAAACAGCTTGGCTTCAGCCCGATCTTGGTCACAGCCTCTCCCAAGAATCACGCCAAGCTCCAGGACCTGGGTGCTACCCACTGCTTCGACTACAGGAGCCCCAGCGTTGTTGACGACATTCGGGCCACCGTTAAGAAGCTCGGGGTCACGCTTACCACAGCCTTCGACACGGCGTGCAGTGGTGTTATGTCTCCGGATGTTGAGGCAGACAAGACGTCTCCGGCACTCACACGCAAGTGTTTGTCGGACGGCGCGGACGTCGAAGCGATCAAGTTGGCTAGCACACTCCCCGTCAAACACGATGCGGATTTTCGCCTTTGTACCACATACAGGCCCCCCGGCAGCATTGGGGCAATGGGGGAGCCTCAAGATCCTGGGTTCCCTACTCGTACCCGGAAGGTGATGGAATATGTGGTGGAAACGGCCGACCGGATACCTAGACATCCCAATGTCATTTTCGTCAAGGGGGCTGAGAAGGGAATCGAAGAGATACAGCGTGTATCACACGGAGCTGCATCTTTGGAGAAGGTTGTCATTGAGCATCCCATGTAGTTCATTCACCAAAGGTTTTCAGACATTGGCGCAATGCGGGTAATGTCCAGTTATGTGCAACCAAATCAAGGCAATATAGATACAAGTACATACTCAGTAAAAGTGCTGGCCCCCTCCAATCATGTCTACTTCAGGGCACCATGCTCTGATCTCGTCCATTCGCTTCGGCAGCCAACGCTTCGGCTGGTGGTAACCCAGCGGCGTTTCGTAAAATATCGTCTCAACAGCAAAGCGTTTGGCTTGGTCCTCTGTGGGCAGTCGCGCTTTGCGCTCCTGCAATCTTTCAAAGAACCATTGATCTTCAACCTTAAGCCTGCCCGGGTTCTTCTGCTGCTCCTTGATGATGTCGAGAAACAATCTTGGGTTTCGTATTGACAGCCCGCCATTGTATCCGTTTCCATGCTTCTTTAAAATCGGCGCACCGATGAAGTCCCACTCTAGGAAGTCGTCGACTTTACTTGTTGATTGCGAGCATAAAATGCTATCCACCTGGAACAGGAGAATTCTGTTTGCCGGCGAGAACAGTTCCCATAGCCACGGACGAACCATGAAGTACGTGACGGATTTGTGATCCGGGAAAGCCGTGCCGGGAGGGAGGTATAGGATAGCGATGCGCTTCGCCTCCACTAGCTGTCGGAACTGCATCGATTCCGGCATTTGCCAGTTCTCTTGAAGCGTAAGGAGAACCACCGGCCACTTGGGTCCCAGAGACGACGCGAAGTGCAGCATGATCGGGACCAGGTTTGGCACTTGCTCCGGGTGGGTTTCCGTTATGACCGCGACGTTATTGTTTCGGAACACGTGCTCGGGAAGGATATGCTCCATCGCCTCGGAGCTGTAGAAGCTTTCGCCCTTGAAGATGTGCTGCCCTGAATTGTGTTCTGTTGCGGTATTGTCTTCGGTCTTGGTGACTTCCATCGGATCTCGACGGGTAGTTTGCGCTGTCGCCTGGGCTGCACATCAGCATGAAGAGTTGAGAATCACAGCGAGATACGGACCTTCGTGCTGAAAATATCCCAGGAACCCAGCAGGATGACGGTGAAGAAAAGATGTAACAGAGATGGGCCCTCAAGACGTCTCCTCCCGAAGGGGCCCATATCGGCTGTTTGGATAGTGTGCAACGCGGACTTTATTCCAACAGCATCAACAAGAGATGACGACTGCTGGAAGAGCGCCGGTGGTTGTGTCCCTTAAGAGTGAACTTGTCATGACGCGATCGTGGGCGACAGGAATTAAGGGAGAGCTCAGAGAAAAGTCGGAGAAAAATGGTGCCAGTCCCATTCCTTGGAGTCCGGCATTGCGCGTTCGCATGTTTTCTCTGATTCAGAAACAATAGCTCCGGATAAATCTGGCATTTGATTTACCTTGTGGAATTTTGGTTCGAAGGCCTACGCGCCAGATACAATGACACATGCGCAACGCCCTTTGGCAGGGTGGGAGGCGCATTGCTTCCCGAGACAAATGTCTAAGCGAGGAATGCCGTGATAAGCCTCGCGGGTGTTTGGCTTGATTCGTGGCATCGTAGCGTCCTCGAAAATCTTGTAGTCTTTGACCAGAAGCAACCGACGTTTCGGCGAAAACAATCGCGCTCACTATAGCAGATTGAACACCATCAACAGAAAGGGACGGGTTGGTGGGGATACCGACTGGCATTCATGGCTCAACTTCGCTTCTATTCCAGACTCATACTCACGATGAATGGGATCAAATTGCGTCTTCGAGGCTGCGTCAGTGAGACCAACGCACGTATCTTATTGTTCTCGTGGCTGAACGTCATGGTCTGGGCTTAATTCTCCGGTAGTCACAATTCGATCCGATCCATTGTCAGAAAGAAATGAACGGGAGTCTCTCGATGGTGGACGCCAGGGAGACACAGGTACGTATTGATATATCAGCATTCATTCCGTTCAGCTATGAGGGTTTTCTTAGCCACTCACGTGATATCGTTTGACTTGCTTACCGTGACATGAGAAAGTCATCTTCTAAAGTGGAGTAAGAAGAACATCTCATTGCTTTTTTCCTTTGCCGATACTACCATTAAGTCCTTCAGCGGCCGGAAGCTCAGCCATAAGTAGACGACCTCTAGGAGCAGTAGGCAAATGCAATACCGTCTCATTCAACTACCAACAGCTAGATAAAGGCCATTTCTGGGTAGACACTGGTAGTCCTGGAAGAAGTCTGAATTCAAAATGTAGTACACTCAGTGAATTTGTACTTGTTCTCTCGAGACACCATGCTCTTTAATCAGACGTTCTAGCCCGGATTTCCCTGCCTCGGCGTTTGCTTTGATCTCCATTCGTCCCACTTTGTACGCCCGCCGACTGCCATCAACAACCTCCCATTCCAGTATGAAGAAGTAGAAGGTCTCGAGGTAGCCCTTGGTTACTTCCCTGATGTCTGTGGCCAGAACCATCATACCCCAGCTCCCGGCGGATAGTTGTTCGGCAATTCCTTCTCTGCCCGCAACATTGAGTCTATTTCCGTTCATGATGGGATCTTCCAACCACGCAACCGGTGTTGACCACGAGGAGGTTCGGGGCTCCGCCCAAAAAGAGACGGTAGTTTCCGATGTGTCCTCCGTGATAGTAAGAAAGATGGGGACCGAAAGAAGATAAACGTCGACTTCAAGAACGTGGAACTCAAGCATGGGCGAAACGTGTCGTCTGAGCATGATGCAGTCTTCTAGCGTATGCGCGGGAGCGTGTTCATTCGTGCGGAATCGAATCCCAGTTGGCCACAGAAACAGGTCATCTTGGAGGCGAAGTGACTGTCCCCATATAATACCGATGCCCAGGGACTTGGCCCAACCCCAGGTGGGAAACTTCGACGAGTGTGGCCATTCTGGTGATTCATCCAGTGAACCAGGTCTTTCCCAATGCCAGCTAAGGCCAGAGACAAAGAATCTTTCGGCCGAAATTTGATCATGGTAAAGTGCAAAGGGAATGCCAAAAATGTTGTAGATCGGAGCTGAGGTCTTTTCAAATTTCCTAGAAATCCCCCGCAGGCCATGGAAGATATCGACTCGATAAGTAAAGTTTCTCTTTGAGTATGCGGTCGTGGTCAATTTGAACTTTTCGAACTTGTCTGTGATCGAGACTGAACTATCCTCAGTCGGAATGAAAACCATGACGGAGCGCCAACTGCTGATACTGGACACAGCCATGGCCGAGTCGTACTCTTCGACCATTTTCGTCGCGTTCGTACCAGTGGGATCCAAATACCCCAGGAGTTCGTGAGCCTTAGACTTCTCGCATTGGAGAAATGCCGAGGACTCGGTGAATATCAGTCTTCGGTGGGACAGAATGCTTTCTTGAAAGGTCCATCCTCGAGTATTCCAAATAGAGCCCTCTATTTCATCTTCAGGGTACTTGAGCTGAGCAAAGCTCAATGGCCCCTTTCTCCAAGTTTGCACAATTCTCTCTTTCCCAACACCGGGAAGCCCATGATTGTCGTCTCTTCCTGCGGCTGCAATAATTGTCAAGACGGCGCATTCGTAAATCTGGTCCATGATCTGGATCTGTTCCATTTTGTCGCTCTCATCGTCTTGGCGGATACAATATCTATCTACCCAGATATATCGATATCCTAGATTGAGTGTCACTAAAATCGCGTCCGCGATGGTTCGTGGAAGGTCTCCCAGTTCTGTTTTCGAAGATGGCGTGGCTGTGGCTGGAGCCGAACCCCAGACGTAGCTGAGGGCGACATAGCGTGAGCCCCTTTCTGCTCGGATGATACGCCTCTCAACGCAGTCAATAAGTCGAATGTGTGGTGTCGGGCGGTTTTGATTCTTCAAACATTGAGGATGATGCTCGTTGCAAGTTTGTATCCACGTTTTCACGAGATCGAAGTCCACGAACTGAGACGTTAGACGGGGCTCAAACAATCCCGATATCCCGGAGCCGCTGACGCAGACGAAGGGGGCTTATCATCTTGGACGCCTTTTCGTCAGGGGGCGTGGCTGGTACTGCGGATATGTAGAACGCGTTCTCGATTCCGTCCCGACCAATTTGTTGGTAAGCCGTCGGGGCCCACCACTTTGGGCCTTTGCCACCATCCCTAAAAAAGCGATACCAACTCTTCGGTCGGTACCACCGGTCGAACGCCACCAGTCTTTCGAACGGCCTTCCACATATTCGCTCGAATCTCATTTTATCTGGATTCAACAATATCTTGAGAAGACCTTCGCAGAACCAGCATGAGGGAGGAAATCCGTCGCTTGGACCTTGAACCCAATCACTTTGCCACCGATCCCAGTCCGAACGAGTGGTCAAGTCTTGAAGATAAATTTAGTGGCGTGCATTTGCGGCTTCGTCCCACGCGGCCTCATCGAAGGCAGCCTCGAGGTCGATCCGCGCGCAATCAGCACACAAATTCGTGTCAGTGGGGCTTTTATGAACATTTTTGGCGATATCTCCAGCGATAGGGATGTCTTTGCGTTCAGAAATAGCGGAACTTGCGTGACACGAAGACATTGCAGACTATCCGGAAAATGAGTATGAAAACAGTCGCAACCGTTTCGATCCGGTGTGATCAGGTCACGATGCAGGTTCAATCTGACAAGGGAAAGCTGGCGGAAGCGGGGAAGCCTCGCCTCCGTCGACCTGCATGGGTCCAGGTGCAGAAAGCCAATGACGTTCTCACGACCCTGGTTGGCATTCACGCTATTGTGATGAGCGATTACTGCGGCCGACAGGTGTGAATAGTCGTTCTGAACAGTGGGAGGTCAACAGCAGCGAGTGCTTTTCAATTGCATGCCAAAAACTTTCTTTTCATAGGTCCCGGTAAGCTTCAAACATGCTTTATTTCTACGTCTTAATGTGTACACGTCAGAATCAATATTCGAGAGAGAGCCCTAGAAAGTTGCCTCAGTGTAGTGGGCCGATGAAGAGCCCATGGGATGTTTCTTGGCGAGCTACCTAAGTAGTCACAATAGCAATTGAAGCCCGAATTCTAGACTGAGTATCGAAGACAATCTTTTCTTCTCTCTCAACCCTCTCGGAAATTGACAAATCCCGTTCGCGGATTACATGGATCGCTAAGTCCCATTCTCGTTATCCCTGACGAGACCTCAAGGGTGCCACGAGGTCTGGAAGCTTGGGCCGATCTATGAATCGACCGGGTGAAACCCGTTATCCCCTCATCCTACACTGCCGTCCCTTGAGACAATTTATGGAGAGAATGAAGGGGACTAATTTGGTGGCGGGGCCGACATGCCGACGGCGTTGCGCAACTTCCGGCCTCAGACATCAGGACTCTTGATGGCGTTGTCAATCCGTCAAGAGCTGACAACGACTCATTTGACCCGTTTGAGTGCTGCTGTTGTGGTTGCCAACTGAGCCTTGGCGGCATAGTGCTTTCCAAACCACTGAAATCGTGGTCATGAAATTGGAGACAAAGGTCAAAGCTCACTATTGAGGAACAGTTTCTGTGTCAGGCAAGGTGTCCCTCGAGGTTGAGACATTACCAAAGGATGGCCCATACTATCTCAAAATGATGAAATGGGCAAATTATCGCCGATGTCGCCGACGGCAGAGTCATGGCAATGTTCACTAATTCAACGCTTCACTAGTCAGGCTGAAGTCTATCTTCACGTGGCAAAACTGTTGCTGGCCATTTCGCGAGATGTTCGTAATTCCGGTAGCTCTAGTCATTGATGATTGGGAACCCATGCTCTTTCCAGGCCCCCCTCACGGCGGAAAAGCCGCCCGATCTTGGTGGGCAGCGCGCATCCTCCACGAGGGACAAGGTTTACTGTAGGCGCTCTACTTCCCCGGTGGGCGCACCACACCTGTGTAAACGCCATTTTACCTTCAAAACATCACATGTTGCCATGTATGTGGTACAAATAGTCGCCGTCATCTCTGGTTGACAACTAGGTATGAGACAGGAACTAAGATGTGTTCTTTTACTTAGACTTTGCAGCGACGCGACCTGCGTCGGATCGTTCACGGTACCCTGCGCGCCTATTGGAGTAGCAACAAAAGAGTTTTGGGCTAACCTCAAACCATGATTCAAGGTTTAGCTAGTAACTTGGAAGAAAATTCTCAGAAGACAGGCTGAACCTAGGCGTGTAAGGGCGCACATATTCTCAAATAATGAGGGGTTGCGTTATATTTGCTGCCCACCACGCTTTCGAACGTCTCCGTCCGTTCCTCATGGCCTTCTTAGATGCCCGTTCACCATGTCAGCCGCGGCGCAACGCGGGACATTGGCGCCTCTCCCAGAACACCACCGGCTGGGCTTGATCGTCTTGACAGCTTTCTCGCTTTTATCATTTGTATCGACTACTGCCTTGTGGCTTTTCATATCGTACAAGCTCCTTTCAGAACGTTTAGAAGAGAGAAGGCGGAAGAGGCGAAGGGCCCGTCGACGAAATGCATCCGCCGCAACAGCTGCCGCCCCGCAGTTCCCCGACCTATCCCTCGGGCTCGATGCCCCATGCTCCGGGGCCACCGGCTTTGAGCGTATTTTGGAGCTGGACCGATTAGCTGCGGAAGCCCAAGGGAGACCGCCCGACACCAATTCTCAAGAAGCCGATGAAGATGCCGAGCCACAAGTGCGCAACCCGTTTCCGATTCTTGTTTACAATCTTTTGCTTGCGGATATAATGGAAGCCCTTGCATATGGGCTGAGTTCCTACTGGGTAGCTGTCGATGGCATATTTGCACCATCAGGGGTGTGTTGGGCGCAGGGTTGGCTGGGGTCGACGAGCAACTTAGCGGCCAGTCTCTTTCTCGCAGTAATTGCGGTGAACACTTTCTTGACTGTGGGCTTGGGTATCAAGCCACCACCATGGGCAGTTTACACGGCGATTGCTGGACTGTGGATTTTCGACTTCAGCATCAATGGAGCAGGAGTCCGGGTGGCTGAAGCGGACCCAGAGGTTCCTGGCGAATCTTTTTTCATGAGAGCCAATGTGTGGTAAGATATCCCCTTTCGCTTTGATCCTGTTGAATCATTGCATGCGTCTGAATGAGCTGATGTGGACTTCATTGCATCTAGGTGCTGGATCTCGAATGCATACGACCCATGGCGACTCTGGGGTCATTACTTCTGGGTCATAGTCTCCATCGGCATAACCATTATCCTCTACTCATTTGTTTTTTACACACTCTGGCGACAGAAGCGAAGCTGTCGTCATCTACCAGAGAAACGTACATCTACACACAGCGACGTACCGCCCTTGAGGGTTGAGACGCCGCAACAACAGCAAGGCCCACGGCCGTCTGGGTATCACCCAGCATTTCTAGCTTATCCCTTCGTCTACATAGCCTGCAGTGTCCCGTTAGTGGTAGGACGCATTACGTCCCTGCAGGGCATCGATCTTGGGGTCCCCTACTTCGCCTTTGCGGGGTGCGTTTTGGCTCTGAATGGGCTGTTCAACTCGATCTTGTGGACGACTACGATTCTATGCAGTGCGCCCAAAGATGCCCACGACACAGGCCTCGACCGATTCGCTTTTATGAGAACGCCAATACGAGAGTTCGGAAATACCGTCATAATCAGCGGCCCTGCTAGTAGGAGAGTTCCGCTTTGGGAGATCACCCCTGGCAGTAGCCATAAGCGTTGGTGGTGGTGGCAGCACGGTGGCCAAAGAGGCTGGGGAAGAACAAGGTCTTACGCGAGTATGCATGACACGCCTAGTTTGCGATCAGTTGAAGTCCCTGCTTATGAGATGCAGAGTCCAGCGGAGGGTCCACAGATACAGATGGACGTCGTGACAGCAGTCAGCAGTGAGAGAGCAGAATCGGAAGGAAAGTAGAGATGGATGGGAGCCAGCCGGACACTATCCTAGCTTAGAACCTCTGCTTCAAGTGGCAGGTAATTGTCTGGTCACGAAAGAGTAACGGCCGAGGATGACCGCACCAAATATTTGGTGCCAGATTTGTAGACTGCTTGGATTGGATGTTTTCTACTCTTAACAGAAAGAATAACAAATGAATGTTCATGGTCAAATATAATACTTGTGACAAGAAGTGAAGCTTGAAAGTCATGAATCGTAGGTACTAGGCTTTACCTACGGAAGCTACGATTGGCTGGTTGGTTCACCATGCAATTCCCAACCAAACCATGCATGATTTGGCCGAAAATGGCATCTTCGCCGCCAACATACCTACGAGGCAACTTGCATGCTCATCTCGCTAAGAAGAGGGGTAAATAGGGACACCTGTTTGAACTTCATGAAACACTTGTTTCCTCATCGCTGGCTTATCTCACCTTCGCTGCGCTATAATCTCACATGCAGTTGGGACTTCAATCCTGAAGGCGACGTATCATTCAAGTAATTGGTAAAGTCATCACCTGCTATGGCTAGCAGTACCACTGAGGCCGCTGCTACGGCAGGCGTGACAATCAGTGCGCAACCTCTATTCAGCATCTCAAGCCGAACCACTACTAATCCGGCCTGCAGAGGACAACAACGATGCTCTTGTGCCTGACGAGGTTTTTCATGCGTGAATCATTTCAAGATCATCTTGGGGCTGCTATTGACCTTCCCATAGGTACTTAGAGACGACATCTGCCCAGGTAAGACCTCACCGCCTCCACGGGTGTTGTCATCCGGGGACTGGGCTCACCAGACATGTTAGGAGAGCCTGGCTTCATCGACAACGAGTGTGACGAGTTCCATCTTGAAATATAGAATGGGAAATGGAAGAACTTATCATACGTACAATGACGGAAGTAAGTCTTCTGGGCTGTAGAATGAGCGCAATACTCATCAGTGTCAGAATACTCTATGCCGAACGACGAGAGAGAGAATAATCGCCTGGGTAAGTAGCATTTAGCCTGTACTCCAACTCGTATCAAAGGGTTTTAAACTGTTAGATCTGCAACATAATCTTTTCATCCGGACCTTCGATGATCGCCTCGGAACCGCGCCGCCCAATAACACCGGCACAGAGGTTTGAAGGGTTCTCGACATCGGCACCGGCTCTGGTATCTGGGCCATAGACTTTGGTGACGAGCACCCCGAATCAGAAGGAAGCCCATCAAAACTCCCAACACGTACCATACTGGGACTTTATTAAAACTCCTGACCAGGTCATTGGCGTGGATCTTTCTATTGTCCAGGCAGGCTTGTACGTCCCAGCTTCTTCCCTGTCGGAGCACAGAAGTCAGACTGCGCCTAACTCACGCCTCACAGCTTGCCGCCGAACGTTACTTTCGAAGTTGACGACATCCAGGAGCCTTGGACCTTCTCGGACGGGTTCGACTACATTCATAGCCGAATGATGACTGGGAGCATTAGTGATTGGGACAAGTATCTCCAGAAGTGTTACGAGTGAGTTCGTCTCGCGCTCTCATTAGCTACAGCAGAACTCTGAAGTGCGTAATATTTACAGCAACCTCAACCCTGGGGGCTATCTGGAGCTCAACGACATCGATGCCGTACCTCTCTCCGACGACGGAACCCTCACAGAGGACACAAACCTCATGAAAAGCTTCCGCCTATGGCACAAGGGCCTCGCCGGCCTAGGAAGACATTTCCAGGAGTTTAGCCGTTTCAAGGACGCCTCGGCAAAGGTCGGATTCGAAGACGTCCACATCAAAAGGTACAAGTGGCCGACCAACGGATGGCCCAAAGACAAGAAGCACAAGGAACTTGGTATCTGGAACCTCATTGCCCCGCATTGGGACGGCTTCATCATGGCCCCCTTGACTCGAGCTCTGGGCTGGACGAAGGAAGATGTGCTCGCCCTCGGCAAGGATGCTCGTCGCGACTTTGCCGACAGACGCATCCATACTTACTTCAACATGTGAGAGAAATCCCATTCTACTTTTTGTAAGAAATGTGCCTAACCTCTTTGATTTAGCTGGTCAATCTACGGGAGGAAGCCCTCGGCTTAAGTTTGGAAGTAGCCGCGAATATACTTGAATTCGATCAAATCGATCAAAGCTAGCTGCTGTCCAAGATAAAAGTCTTAAGATGATCTTCTGAAGGGCCAAGACATCACAAATAAAATCAACTGGTAATCAACCCGATCTTGAGTTTTAGAAAGGCCGCTGCCAATAGAAAGGCGAATCAAATTCTTCGCCCAGTCTTTCTCATCGCTGCAATGATCCCTGGGACCCTGACTGTGTTATTTGAGATTGTTTGCTCTTCCAGGCCATTGACTGCCATATTATGCATGGCTAATCACAGTCACACGACTTACCCTTGCTGACCTTAGGCCATGTGCGACTAAAGCTGGAACCATCTTCCCACATTACGATGAATCCACATCAGTATCCGTACGTACTTCAAGAGAGGTTCGCTGTGTAGCCTATCTACGGAATAGTCAAGCCAACTTGTTTCTTTTCCCTGGAGCCCAATTCCTGACCCCAAGACACTCGCGCGGGATCTTCACATCAGTCGTGGGCTGGGGTTGTGCATGGGCAACGTTGGCGGAAACACCCGCCCTGTATGAGATCATTACAAAGATCTTATGCAGGGCAAGGGACTCCTCAGGCTCCCTGCGATGTACGCCGGTTGCGACAATCAAGCAACTCTGTGTCGCTTTGAGTATCTTGGCGTCAAATAGGGAACATTATCTCGCAAATGAAAGCCCAAAGCAATGATTTGTGAGACGAAGCATTGCTGTTACGTCGCCGTCTCACCGGTGTCGTAGGGCGGAGCGTTGGGCACTGGAGGCGTTTGTCTATGAAGAAAAACAGGGCGAGCAGCACCGGAAACTCAAGTGCACGCTTGTGCTTATCTTTTTCCTGCAAGATGTGATCGACAGGGAAGCGTTCGACTTGCACCTAATGGGGGACACGCTCACATATGCAGGCGTTGCGGCGCTACTGAATCGGTGTGGGATGCCGATCGTTCGGAACTTCCTCCAACAGGCATCTGTCGTCCTTCCATATCGCATAGCGGACTGCGACTTAACCAAAGGGGACCGATCCTCATGCAAATTGCTCAAAAAGCATCTCAGCTCTGAGCCAAGCCGTCCACGAACCCTGTCAACGACCCAATATTTTGTGAGTAACAACCCCTGACCAAATTGCTTTTTTCCGTGTGTGTGTGTGTGTGTGTGTGTGTACTATTTAACGCCGGTGCGTCCCTGAGTCTTAGGGCAAAGGGCGTCCAGCATTCATGTATCTAGGCCTATCGAACAGAAATAAAAGAAGATGCTTTTTTTCGTGTCAGGTAGCTACGCAGCTACGCAAGGTGTTGTCTCAGCCGAGGTGGTCCTTCAAGTAGAGTTCCCGAGGAACATTAAGAGCGTTGGCGTCTCTTGCTGAGAAAGTGAACCAGAAGTACCATTCAATTCAGAACTTCTCTCGGACTTTGCCATGGACGCCAATAGCCCCACGTGTTCCCAAGACAGTGACTCGACTGACTGCCTCCTTCGAAACATCATCCAGCTTCTAGAGAATGACCAAAGAGCTGATGATGAGAAATTTGACTGGGATCCTGTCACATTCGTTTTAACCCTCATCATTGGCGTTGTAGCCCTCGCTTTTGCCCTCATCCCGATCTTCCAGGTTGTAATCGCGCCTGGACAGGGAAGCCGGATGACAAACCACCTTGCTATTAGCAAGAAATGGTCGCAAAAGGAAGAAAGACGACGGAAATGGCATGAGTGTACCTTCGAATACACCGCATCGACTCCCATCTTTCGCGTGGAAACCCTAGAGCGCTGGATCAGAAAGGATATCGAAAAGATCACGGACCTTATGGACGGCGTAGTCCCAACCACCTTCTGATGTTAATAGAACTATCAGCAATGGTAATGGGATCGGAGACCTGGAAAACCTTGCCATGAACAGAGCGGGAAAACTTGGAAACGACGAGAAGAACCCGCAGCACAACCTGAGGGACATAGGATCGGCTTTATTTACCATATTCCGCGCAACAATGCCATGGAAGGCCAAATCCTCCCCATTCGAGGAGATGCCTGCTGCGACTTGGGTTCATTTCTTTCAGAGCGTCGGTCTCGACAAGATTGAAGATTGGGATGACCAGGGCATGCGGCGGGTCATTGCTGACTATCTGCCGAGTGACCTTTTGGCTGCCCCTCCGTACGCACAGATCGGTGTTGTTGTCACAGCTGCCTCGACAACACAAGGAGGGGCATTCTGGACCACCAATACGCAGTCGGAGTACCCCATCATCTTCGGTCATGGCTTTCAATTTTACTTCCGTCAACATCCTATTCTTGGAGTCCTTGGAGTATACTGGCAGTACAGTAAGAAGAGAAAGTCCAAGCACGATTCTCGCCCTACACGCGGCGATATTGGAGCCAATTGGCTGTACAACAAGACGAATAGAGGCAAAGAAGATACTCAACAGAAAGCCCGCAAAGAAGCGTTTGGGACGGTTTGCAGTCTATCTCAGCTCCGTGTGGCCATGCTTCACGCTCGTGGGACCATAGAGGTTGACAGACAATCGCTGTTTCGCACTGCACCTCTTGTGCGCGGGAATGATACATCTTCTCCGGTTCTGAACTTGTTGAACGGACAGCATCGAGTCCAGACATTGCGGTTCATGCTGTCTGTTTCAAAGAAGCAGATGAAAGCCTGGAGCCAAGAGTCGTTCATCCTGGACTACGGAGAACTTTCCCAAGACCAGTACATGCCCATTGTTGGGCTATTCTTGGCCAGCACACCGCGACATCTCCCTGCGTTGTTTCCGACGGATATGTTGAGCAAAAAGCCACCGCTCACGACCCTGGCTTTGAATGGACACTACTGGACTGAGGTCACAAGCGAAGACATCAGAGGGGATGATATGTCCGACTGGCCTTTGTCACTGAAGCCTCCAAGTTGGGAGGGTGTTCAGTGGCTTAAGACTGGCATGGCTGAAATCGGGCTCATCAACCGAAAGAGCTTTGACGAATACGTTGAGAAAGTCCGGCATGAGGTGGATGAGCAGTTGAAGCGCGGCGAGAACGAGACACCAAACCCGATCGTCTTCAAAGTTGTCCTGCTTCTCTGTCTGAAGATGCTCCACAACGCTGGTACTTTCCGCACGTGGTTTGTTGACTATCCACCAGAAGCCCGCTCTTGCTTGAGATACATCACGCTTCTACAAATAGAGCTACGGGATCGTTGGTTTCTGGGTCAACCAAGAGCACACATCGAGTCTCGCGCGATTCTCATTTGTAACACGACCATCACATTGATGCTGGCGGCTAATATCGCATCTGACAAAGAAGACATGAGTCATTCAACGTCCAACACCGGAAAGGGTAACATCTGGAACCACCATTCACGTTACGATGACTTTTTGAAATCTTTGGGCCTAACTGACGGAACTCTGGATGAAGCTCGTCGAAGCTGGAATGTTCAACGAAGCTGTGATCGCAAAAGCCTTTCGATCAGTGCCGCTGATGAACCCAAACGAAACGCCTCAGAAGGTCCTGGTGAGACGCTGGCACCTTTGGCTTCACAGTGGAAGCCGTTCGATTCAGAGCTGAAGCGTCTTGTGTGTACCGTGTACAACAAAGAATGGGAGCTGTTCAACACTCATCAACTCTTGAACAGGCTGGCCAAACCGGTTGAACTGGGGCCTGATCAGACGTACCGGAAATGGCGGCCCGTCCAGGTTGCAGGGGAAGACCAGTCGACTAAGACGATCGATGATCTGGTTATATATCGCTGCGTCTCGATTGCGATGCTGTTTCAAACAACACCTGACAATAGCGACTTACGTCGATCGGGCCTCTGGGAACAAGTCGTGGCTATCATTTAATATTGGCGAACAGATGGACATGGGAGAGATGCCATTACAAATGCGGATTCTTTTACATTGAGATTACATGTGAGATTGGAATAAGAATGCTTTTTTTTTGTGTTCATGTTGCGCTGCTGGTGTCTTTGCTTTGACACCGCATTACGTTGATTATTGTTATCTCTCACCTTGCCCAAGAAGGTTAAGATCGTTCGAATCATATTCTTCTCTGTTACTTCCTTCGTCCATATCGGAAATGCCTGCTACGAAACAGTCTATTCTTACAAGAACCTATCTCCCGTCTTTATGACGGACCTAGAGACAGATCAGGGTACAGCCTAGACTCATCAAACGTCGAACCCGGAATTGAAGGGAAAGACGGCGCTTGCCAGCTCGCTCCCATATCGACATGAGGCGATGGTGGAAATAAGGGAAAGTCATGCCCGAATGACAAGTGTTGCTGCATTTCTGGAGCACAAGAAGGCATGCCAAACCCGACATCCTCAGCACCGAAGCCAATGATGGACGGCGATGCCTCCGTGAACACGGGTGACTCAAAGCTCGACGTGGTCATACCTGTGTCGCAACGGCTGTTGTCAACAACGAGTGAGGGGACCTCGGATGTAGTTGTTGAATTAGATACAGATCTGGCCGATTCGAATTCAGTGAGCAAGTCCAGCCCGTTCTGGCATCTGACCTGCCCCGCATGACTGATCTGTTGCCGCATGGTGTTCTCCAGGAAGTGCCGGAAGTCGGTAAGAGTCAAGTCACTCGTCGGCTCATCACGATCTAGGGAACAGGGAAACGATCAGTCACATGGCCAGACTTCATAGCCGCCCTCCCTGGTGAACTTACAAGGAGATGGGACGGCGTCCAACGGGAAGATGGTCTTGTAGATCTCCGTCCACTTGGTGGCGCTCTCCATTCCCCGGTTCCTCTCCTGGATCTTTCCCCACTGCGTCTCGTCGATGCTGTCATCTCCTATGTCCTCCTGCTTGATGCAGTGGACGTCGGAACGCTGGTGTTCAGACAGCCCTTTTAAGGAGGACCATCTCTGGAGACAGCAGTTGCACCTGTGGCCTTTGACCCGGTGGACACGCTTCAGGTGCTCCCTGGTTATATCACCATTAGCCACAGGATGATCCAGCGTGAGAGAGTGGATTGTTCGTCTTACTTTAATCTGTGAATCTCCCATCCGCGGCCACCGCATGAGTTCCACTCCTTGGTGCCGTATTTCTCCTGGTCATGCTTGAAATATGGGCACGCAAAGAGCTTTCCGGAGGGTTTGTCAATGGGAGACCTGGGGGACGCGGACTTCTGGCGCTTGCTTTGCGCCGGCGATCTCAATTCCGCATCTCGTCTTCTTTTACCGCGCGGAGATTTGGGACTGGCCATTGGGATGGTATGGGATACCGGATTCGCCACGGCCAAGTCGCTGCCGAGTCCCAGATTTGAATCGCCAAATGACTGCTCGGGCGCCGCCCATGTCGAAGACCTCCCGTCCGGTTCCGAATTGAAGCTGGGCGGGGCCAGCTGGTGGGAATCCAGCGGCCATGTGCCATGGTTGTAAGGAAGCCGCATCATGTTTACGCTGATGGATCGCGGGGCCTCCGCATGGTCAATCTTCTCGGGAACAACGGCCTTGTTCGCCGCACGAGGGTCAGGCTTGGCGTACTCCGGCTCATCAGAGCACTTGCGATGGATCTCCCTCAGCCTATCCACGAGCTGGGCACTAGTGATCCGCTTGTCGCCATTCACCTCTAGCATGCCATTCTTGACCAGGTCGAGGATATCGTGGATGAGAGGGCTGGCGGTGAGAGATTGGTGAAGCTTGTCGATCCACTATGACATGAAGGTCAGTGAACCGTGAAAATCTCTTTGGAATGGGGACTGAAAGCCGGTTTCTTACATGCGTCACAGCAGGCTTCACCCGTAGCCCGCTGCCCTTCTTCTTGTCCCGGGCTTCAAAGAAGGAGTCGTCGACCTTGCCATTCTCTCGCGTCGCAATATCGCCACGCAGAGCGCGCTTCGCACGAAAGTTGCGCACCCCCTTCCTCCCCAGAGCCATCCACGTCGCCGCGACGCTCATCACGCACCCGAGCGACCACATGTCCGCCTGCTGCCCGTCGAAGTGCCCGCCATCATGCTCCGGGGCGCGATACGTCGGCGAGAAACCCAGCGGCCGTTGCTCCGTCGTCGCCGCTGCCTGCTGACGGACGGACGAGAGCCCAAAGTCTGCGAGCTTCCAGCGGCCGTCCATGACGAGAATGTTCTCCGGCTTGAGATCGCCGTGGTAACCGTGGCCCTTGGCGCCGGCAGAGCAGCCGGCTGCCTTGTTGCGGCTCTTGACACGCCAGTAGTGGATTGCTTTGAGGGCCTCCGCGATGCCGAGCATCTGCTTTACCGTGAGGGCCGCCTGTCCCTCATCTTTGGGTGCGTCGGTCTGGGTCAGGAGGGATTGTAGGTCATTATCAGCCCAAGGGAGTACGAGGTACGGCGTCGAGCCGTGTTTGAAGGCTGTGAGAAAGGGACTGATGTTTGGGGCGTCGCTGAACCGCCTGAGGGCAGAGATTTCGCGTTCAAAAATGCCGGTGTCGAGCGACGATTCAAATTGTTTGACCGCGAAATGAGTGCGGCTCTAGATCTGGTATCAGCGCCAAGGAAGAAGATTGTCTGGGATAGAGTTGCCATACCTCCGATGTACCACAATAAAGATGTGCTGGGTGAATGCGAACTTGGTAGACCCTCGAATGGCCGCCTTGCTGTATCACCGGCGCCACGGGCCCATCCCAGACAAACGGCAGGATGGTCTTCGAATGGAAGAGGCGCGGCTCGCCCTCGGCGCCTAGCTCGTCCATCACCGGCACGCAGACCCTCCACTGCATCTCCTCGAACGCCACGATCTCATCCCACCCGAGTCCCGCAAGCGCGAGGTCGAAGCACTTGGGAGCACTCAACGACCCGATGACGGTGCTGCCCTCAGCAGTCGGCCCCAATGGCAGATCGCCGTCGCTGATGGAGAGGTCCATGAACTTGAAGATTGCATCGGCGCGACCAATTAGGACCAGGATGGCAAAAGTCTTGACCGTCTGCGTCGAACCGGTGAATACAGCGTTGGCGAAGATGCTCCGGATCTCTTCCGTGAAGCCGGGCGCGCCCTCCCGTAGCGTCCGGAGCGCCGATGCGGGGGTGACCAGGCGGTGGAGCTCGTCGCTCGGCAGGAAGCGCCGCGCGGGGTCAGCGGCGCCGAGGGGGAGGGTCGTGCACATGGCCGCCTCCAGCTGGTCCCTTAGCGGCGGCGTCCCATCATCGCCGCTGCCGTGGGCATGCGGAGGATGCCCCCAAGACGCTTCGGTATTCGATCCATGGTTTGCGATAGCTATGTTCATGCCGGAGTGGATTATTGAATTGAGTTTTTCTTGGCGTGGGCTGTACAGAGACTGACTGATTCAAAGTCGATAAATTGCTTTCCTCAGGATGTGCTGGCCGGCGGGGCATCGCCACGCTTTATGAACATAGCCTTAGTGAACGAGCTGACACACTGCGGATGGGCGTCATGGGCGCAGGGAGGGAGCCAAGCTGGATTCGACAAAGTTTCGTGCGATTGCCTTGAAAGGGCAGCCGAATTGCCTGCAACAACATACCTCAACAACAGTCGGTGTCTACAGCAAAGTGATGCGTGATAACTCGCGTCTGCGTGTTTACGCGGTGCGTACATGGCTGCTGCACAGTTCGTGGCTTGTACAATCCAGGGCGCGCGGGTCTGCTGGATTCCATTGGCTTCGTGAGCTATGCACAGCCCCCGTACTGAGCTGGCTTCGCCGCCCCGACTCAGACGGTGGTCACCGACTCAGAAGCTCTGCTACCAGTGCCAGCCCCATCTTGGTCTTCTTTGCCGGACAGTCATACTAGATGGTTCTTCTCAAACTGGTGGGTTTGGTCCGCGAACCATGCTCTTCATGTTTCGCGAACCATGGGGAGCAACCGTCGAGAAGCAACCATGGGGAAGCACAGAGATTGAAGCTTGTTTGCATGTTCCCATCCTCCCCGAACAAGGGACACCCCTGCCAAACAGCCACCGCGGAAGCTGTCCCGGACTGCTATCGAACGAACCTAACAATTAACGACCTTAGTCATACCTTAAAGCTCTCCTAATCGTGTACCAAAATACCTCCCGCCCTGCGCCTCTTTGACGAAACCCAAACTCGAGATGCAGTTCATGCTTAAAACAACACCGTTCACCAACAAACCTTATCATTGCTCGATGCATATGTCATCCAATCTCAACTTTCCTCACTCTCACTTTCGCATCAACCGCAATGTCCCCAATCAAACCCAAAAGCCACGGTCACATTCATGGAACTGGACACACAACCAACAGCAGCATTAGCTAATCACCAGAGTCCCTCCCAAGCAAAGGATCGGTGAGCAATGCCAAGACACGCCAAGAAAACCCACGCCCAGTCGCCTATCATCTCGCACCACGCGACCCCATCCTCGACTCCCACGGAGGTATCCTTTTCGCTCGCCCGAGTGCCTACCGCCGTAATTATGTGTTGATGTAATCCGCAGCCGCTGGAGTGAGTGAGGGAGAAAAAAAAAAAAAACCAAGAGGCCAGTCCACCCCCGCACACACGACTCTCTTCTTCACACTCTTCCTGATGAAGCTGGAATCGGCCAGCAACGAAACCTCAACATCGAGCTCCCCCCTGGAAAGAAACGAAACGAAAACGTCATAGGCACAGAGAGTAGCATGGTCGGATCCGCTGTCCCGCAAAGCCTCGAGTGAGAGCTGTCTTTCACCCCCCAAAGATCCCCACCGCCGCCGCGCCGCTGGCCGCTCACATCTGCGCGACGAGCCTTTTCCTCCTGCGCCGTGCTGCCGTCTTTTCCGGGCCACCCCAGACGCACCCAAGACATTACCACCTCTTACGCACTCATACCTACCTAACCAACGCACTCACTCATACACGGCCGCGCCGTGAGACGCGAAAGGCGCCTGCTACCGCCTCGCCCAATCGGCCGCACTGAAGAAACCAGTAACCAGTGTGTCATCGGTTTCCACGGCTTCCCGGAAGCGAAGGGCCGTCTTTGTCTTGGCTTTCGCCTCGCGAACGCGGCACGACAGAAGTGCTTGGCCTTACGCAACTTCAAGGAACAACAAGGCACAACAACCAAACATCACAAAAAAGGGACCGGGGGAGAACCAACAATGAGACCGCTCCCCCTCATGGGGTCCCTCCTCGCCGCGGGGATCGGTCCCGGGGGCGGCGTCCGGCCCGCCCTCGCAACGGTCCCCATCCTCACAGAGGTCCCCCTCAAGGGCTGCGCCGACGTTGGCTGCCCGGCCGGCGCCGTGCACGACCTCGTCGGCGAGTCCAACTGCACCCTCGGCGGCTCCGTCCTGCGCCGCGTCGGCATCGCCCCGGAGGTCCTCGACATCCCCATCGACGACAACAACATCACCGACATCCGCAAGCTGTCAGTGACGGTAGCCACACTACACAACGGCCCCGCCACGTCCTCCTCCTCCAACTGGATGAAGAAGCAGGTCTACACGCAGTCGTACTACCTCGGCGCGCCCGCCGGCCTGAACCTCTCGTCGCCAAAGTACCCCAAGGGCTGCGCGCTCATCTTCCAGCACCTCTTCCAGACGCTGCCGATCGCGCACGAGGTCAAGGACGACGAGACGACCGACTGCTCCTCGTGGCTGCAGCAGAGCTGCATGGACGAGATCACGGGCTACGTGGACGACTTCCGCGCGGAGCACGCCGAGGACGAGGACCTGCCGCGCTGCCAGGAGGTCGCCATGTACCTCGAGGAGCGCACGCGGACGGACAAGAGCTTCCACTGCAACCTGATCGCGGGGGCGGTGAACATCACGGGCGCCGAGATCATCGGGCCCGACGCCCCGGACACGCCGGCGCAGGACGCTGGCGCGAATAACGGCTGCCACCCGACGCTGCCGGCGGCGTACGACTTGATGAAGCTGACGGACGTGGAGCTGATCCTCGACGAGGACGGCGGGACGACGACGCCGACGGGCGGGTTGAACGGGTACACGCCGGTGATGAGCGTGCTGTTCGACAAGCTGCTGTATTCGCAGTGGATCTGCATGAAGACGATGAGCGAGTTTGAAAGGGAGAGCACGGCAGCGCGGAGCACGCCCCTCATGGCGGGGCTGGTGATGGGAGCCGCCACCCTCATTGCGCTGTTGATGCTATGAGGGAGAGTGCACGGTGTGCGGATGAAACAGAATGGTAGCGATCACAAGAGGCAAAACAGGACTGGCCCTAAATATTATGACTTTATGCGATATATACCCAATGAAATCATGGCGATAGATATGATGCGCCCTACCCAAGACCGTTCCTCCCGTTTCCTGAACGCCGATGTGCATGCTTGATCTGTCTGCTGTATATATGTAGATAACGTAGGTTTAGATAACAATGCCCCGTTGGACCCATCCATTCTTGCCCTTCCAGGCGTAGAGGACCATGCCGCAGGCCACCCAGACGGTGACGGCCATGGCCCAGAACGTCGAGGCATAGCACTGCATGCCGTAGCAAAAGACGTCTCCGCCCTCTCCGGGTGAAGGCGACTTTGTAGCGCCGGACTGGTATATGGCCGAGTAGACCAAACTCCAAATTGTCGAACCCAGGGCCGGGAACATGGCGACGATGCCCCAGTTGGTGGCAAAGTTCTCAACACCCCAAATGACCGTGATGATGATGGGCGTCAGGCTGAAGACGGCTCCGTAACCAGAGCCGACAAGGCCGGAGACAATCCAGAAGCGTTCGCCGTGCTCCTGGATGAAGCCGGAAGCCAGGGCCACAAGACCGAGCGATAGGATGATGGCGAAGAAGAGGAGGAACGCAACGCGGGAAATGGCCAGTCTGCCGCGAATGTACGGTGGGCTCGAGGACACCTGCAGATGCTGTGTCTGGGGAGACGGGGCGAGAAGATCGGTCAAGGTGCCCGTCGCCAGTCGTGCGACGGTGCTAGTGATACCGACGATGGACACATGCGTGGCCGCTGACGTCGGGGGGCCAACGTACTGCCGTGTAGGGGGGTACAACGTGCCAATGACGGTGCCGAGGTTGTTGATAAAGGCCTCGCCGGGCCCAATCATCAGCAGGAAGCCCAGGGCAAAGTACCACATGGTGCGGTCCGTGAGGAAGCTTCTCGTCTCGGCATTGAGGACGAGCTTCTTCTTCAGCTTCGCATCGTCCTCGGCCGGCCCAAGAGCTCCGCCATCCTCTTCATCGGCAATCTGAGAAATAGCGCCATATCCCCTGCCGCCGCTACGAGCACTCAGGAACGACGTGCTGCGCTCCAAGAGACCGCTCCGCTCGAGCTCCTCGACAGCTTCTTCGATGATCTCCTCCTCGTCGACAACCTTCAGAGTAAAGGCCCCGACAATTCCGACCACCAGCAAGAGGATGGAGAGGAAGACGAAAAAGTGGAAGACGTCCAGGTCCCCAGCCGATCCGTCCGGCAGCTTCTCGTAGAAGACACGGCTGCCGAGCTGGCTGAGCCACATGCCACTCAGTCCAAACGCAGCGATGGGCACCGCCAGAGCCAGTCCGCGATGCTTGCCCTTGCCAAAGTTCTTCGCGCAGGTTGCGACGGCGGCGAGGTACATGGAGCACGTACCGACACCGACACAGACGAACGCAAAGATCATCAGGGGATACGTCCAATCGGGGCCGCCCGAGATGCGCCTTCCGGCCATGTCGCGCAGGCCGCCGAAGTTCTCATCCTCCAGCTGGCGGTATGTCCCCGCAGCAATAGCGTATCCTCCACCAAACAGTATCGCGGCCAACAACGACAGCGGCGGAGTACCGACGCGGTCGCAGATGTATCCGAGGATGGAGACGGGCAGGTAGAGGGCGATGGAGCTGCTGATGGCCAGGCCGTTGACCTGAAATTGGGTGTAGTGCAGGCGCTCTTGGAAGATGTGGCCGTACATGGAGAAGACGGTGATGGAGCCGGCGCAGAGGGCGGAGACGAGGGCGGCGACGAAGGAGATAGCTCGCCAGGTGGTTGCGGAGCGGCGGCTTCGGCGGCGGTGGGAGGAGCTTCGGTGGAGGAGGTCAAGGGACGAGCGGGAGCTCAGGCGGCTGATGGTAGAGGAGGCATCGTCGTCGTCGGGAGGCGCTGCGACGAGAGTCCGGTCATCGGACGGAGTCGGCGGGCTCGAGGCGCGCGCCATGATGATGGATCAAGCTTCCGGACTTGGGATGTCGGCGACGGTGAGAGAGTGCGATTGGATAGGCGCCGGCGTCGGCGGTCGGGAGGGTGACAGATTGAGGAGGTTTGGTTGAATGGAAGAAGCAAAACAGCCGCTCTTCCTCCTCCTCCGAAAATACAGGACAGGAGAACCGGACCAGACCACGCAGCGGAATGGATTGTAAAAAGACGAGGAAGGAGAGAAGATGGAACAGATCAGTGAAGAGGGCAGAGAGGAGTCAGGAACATGACGTGGAGACGGGAAGCCGAGAAGGAGATGCCTCGGGAAGGGCGCTGACTGGGGAAAGGCCGACCGACGGGCAATCGAAATCGAGATGGAGGGTAGCAAGCAGCCAGGCACGGCAACGCAGCGGCACCTGGAGGAGGAGGCGACTTGGGTGTTTTGCTGCTTGTTGGTGGTGAGTCGGAGTCACGATTTCGCACGTCAGCAGGTCACTCGGCCACTCCTGTCGCATACCACCGCCGCGAATGATGTCGTGCTCGACCCCCAAGTGGGCCCTTCCCTGCACTACTCGGTGCCTATCTGCCCTTCTACCGCAATCCGTCCAGGGACCGCCTGGGAGCCGCTTCGGACGCTGACACGAGTCTGCAGCGCGTTCGCCGTTCGCCTCACAGCACGGGCAGGGCCGTTGCTGCCCAGTGGACGCCTTTAGGGGGGCGCACCCGGCTGACTGGCTTCTGTAGCGCCTGCAAGACGGGCACCTGTCCGAAATCCGATCGCGGGGTGCAGGAACCGGCGGCAATTGGATGCTTACATAAGGCAGCCTATCTACCTGAATGGCTTACCTAAGGCAGCGAGATCGGACTGTCTTCGTGGATGCCTGGATGTGAAGCAGACGTGACAATACTACAGCAGGGGAATAATCCTGCAACAGGATGACTGGCATGGATTCAATATGGACAAGCAACACAATTGGTGCCCAAGCGAGGGCAGTGGGCAGACCGACGAGGCTGTTGTCATCTGCCTGACTACTATCCTTCCAATTCTTCGTCCATGATTCCTCACACCACAAACGACTGAACGGGATTCATGAGGAGCGCATCAGGAACCATGGACGCCAACACAATGGTCTGCGCCGTGTGTCAAAGCTCCATCTCGTCCATGGACTTTGCCAACGACAACATGGGGAAGGAAGCACCCCACCACCCAAGCTTAGAGAGCCTGAGAAGATCCATGGAAGCCGGATGCCACATTTGCACCACGTTTTGGGCTTTGCACTCGGCCAAGCTGAGGAAACCATCCGACGATGCTGATATCGAGTGGGATTGTCAGTTTGATACAACAAGCCTTTTGTTCCATGGCGACTGGCCTTATGGCGGTTTCTTGGCTGAACGTATTGGTGTGTGTCCGAATTTCAAGGGAAGAAATAGTTCTTGGGAGGACGAGGCTGTTTTCTTTTTATCCAAAAAGAACCGTAGGATGTCTTCCCGACGGCGGCGTCTAAATCTTGCATCCCGCCTAGGTACCTTATCTGACAACTCTACCAGCAGAATTCCAGTCCAAAGAGCTCTCCCGCCGTACAGATTCTGAAAGCACCCTCTCAATCGCGAAACAATGGATAGATCGATGCTTTAAGGAGCACAAGAGATGCAACCACCCATTACAACAAGATGCAGCGCGCTTCCCAACTCGGCTCCTAGACTGTGGGCATCCCGACGACTCAGCAGCACGTGTGCGCTTGGTTATATCCACTGAACAAACCGTTCAAGGGCCATTCATGACCCTCAGCCATTGCTGGGGCTCTGCAGATTGTCTTGTTCTCACTACCGACAATATCGACGCATTCCGACGAGAAATACCCGCAGAGCAGCTTCCCCAGCTCTACCGAGATGCCATATCCACCACCAGACGACTAGGGGTCAGATACTTGTGGATTGACTCCCTGTGCATCATCCAAAGAGGAGACGACAAAGCGGATTGGCTGGTCGAGTCGACGCTCATGGACCAGGTCTATTCCAACTCGTACTGCAACATCGCCGCCGTCGACGCTCCCGACGCAAACAATTCACTCTTCACTACTCGCAACACCAAAGCCTTCACCCCACAAATCGTCCAGGGAACTTATGACGGTTCTGTAGGGGAATACAAAGTCTCTGCATTTCAAGGATTCATGCAACACCTAAATGATTCGGCAATCAACAGCAGAGGCTGGGTCTTCCAAGAACGAACTCTGTCCTCTCGGGTGCTGTACTTTGGGCAATGGCAGGTTGCATGGGAATGCTGCAGCAGACAAACCACAGAGGGGTTTGAGAGTTTCGACAATCACGAAGCCTACAGCAACGTGGTAACTTTCCATCTAATGGAGCCCCACAACGCCGGGTACCGCTTGAGCTGGTGGAATTTTGTCGACAAGTACTCAACGTGCGCCCTGACATTCCCTCAAGACAAGCTCCTGGCCATGTCTGCCATTGCGAAACGAATCAGGGCATTCACCGGCGACGAGTATGTTGCAGGTCTGTGGCGGAGCACACTGGAGCAAGACTTGATGTGGAGAACAGTGAGAGAGAGCAAGGCGCCAGAGACGTTCACATCGTCCGCGAAGAGGGAAGAAGACGGTGCCCGTTCTAGCTACATAGCGCCTTCGTGGTCTTGGGCAGGTCCCGGAAAAGGTACTTCGCGTGTCGTTCGTCATCGGTACATAGACTTGGATTCGACGGAGGCATTGTGCAAAGTGCATGATTTCCACCTCGACTATGTCACGAGCGACACGACGGGCCTGCTCAAGAGCGGCTATTTGCGACTTTGGGGGCAGCTCAGACGAGTCGAATTGCTGCGGGAGGGGCCCTTTTCGGAAGACAACTGGATGAAGGTATATAAGTGGAAGATATATATCGGCGGCGAGCTCATCGAAACCATGTCCCCGATCAAAGTTCATCTGGACTCACCCACAACGACCGCATTCGACAGCCAGGACACTGCTACGACACGATATCATCTTCCTACGTTCAAGAGTACCTCACCTTGGACGCTTTGGATGCTACTATTAGAGGTGCATGACTCCCAAAAAGGGGTGTATCGTCGCATTGGAACCATGTAAGTGTCGAAGTACTCATGGAAAGACGTCGACGAGATGGATCCTCGATTTCTCGCGGCCCAGGAGGACGAGGAATCCTTCCCTTGTGAAGAATATAGTGACAGCAAGCATTTGATACGCATCATATAAAAACGACTGTCTTCAAATACAGAGACTGTAAGAGTGAGGTTGTGACGAGTGACGCATGTTGATGTCTACGATGTGGGAAGAACCGTGGCTGCGAGCACCTGGCGACAGGTGCACCGCCAGCAAATAATCACATTGCGGGTCTACACTTTGTGTCCGAGCTTCCCAAGACCCCTTCACCGAAGCTTCACCCGACGCCATCAGGTCAGGACCAAGGTGAGTCCCGGTGAGGTCATCCCACTCCAACGACCCACTTTCTCAGCTCGGAATGCAACGCCGCGACGGACGACATCCTTCTCTCCACCAAAATGCGGGTGCCCCTCCCTCTCTAGATCTCCATCAATTCGATGACATCCTAAGCAAAGCAAAGACCTGTCCGCGCAAGATGACCAAGAACGATCCCGTGAACTTGCTCTCTGAGCAGTTCTCACACCTCAAAGCCGACGACCAGGCTTCCGAAATCTTGTACCGCCGCGCCAACCTCGAGCACCTCGTCGACAACTTATCGCCATGGGAGCTCGTCGCTCTCCGGACCATGGTCAACGCAAGAACACCTCAGATGAGCTCCATGTCTGATCTCCCCAGCGAGCTCGTCTCCATGGTTGCTGAGTATCTCACCACGAAGGATGCCCTGGCCTGCGCCGCCGTCTCCAAGGGATGGCGCACCGTCTGGACCGAGCCCTCTGTTGCCAAGCACCTGGTGACTACTCACTTCCCGGAACTGTTCGCGCTGGTTTCTCTGCCGTCGTCGCACCCGCATGCCAGCGATTCACCGTGGGAAACCTTCGTCACCGCCGCAGGCAAGACAATACCCCGCATCGATGGAAAGTTCATCTCCACGGTCGCCGTGAGCGAGATGCTCTACGACATTCTGCAGACCAAGACATTCGAGATGGACGAAAAGACCGTCGCGTACGTTGAAGGTGCGATTGGAAGAGGCGCTCGTCCTTCGGAGCACACCGAGAGGCACTTCGCATACTCCAGTGGGCGTCTGGCCTGGCATGTTGACCCCTATGCCATCTTCATCGACGATCTACGCAACACAACCAGATCGCTCGTCGCACTACCGGATCTGGTGGAAAAGGGTGAAAGAGATTTTGTAATCTGGACCATGACTGAGAACATTATTATCTTCGTAGACCGAGCCACCGACCGCACCATGTAAGTTGCGGCATCCACCCCCCGTGACCTATTCAGAAGCTAATCGGGAAAAAAGGATCGTCTACCATATGGATAAAAAGGAGTTCCGACGCGTCACCCTCCCAAACCGCGTCAAGAGAATCACTGCCCATGCAGAAGCTGCAGTGCTTGAGTTCTCCATCATCAACCCAATCTACGCCGTTCCGCACGTGTTCCGCTGGGGCACCGGGCTCGCGAAGCTGCAACTCCCTCCTTTTACGAGAGATGCTGAGGATTATGAAGACTTGGAACTTGACCGCCCAGAAGGTTTCGTTTTTCACCCGACCGAAAGCAATGTGATCTACTACTTTGCACATGGAGAGGAAGATCGTAAGTTCCCACTCCCGACCGTCTTGCTGCGCTCTTCTTGGCGTATCCTGCCGACCCAATCTCGCTGCTAACGATCGATGGCACGATAGCGTTTCTAGAAGGTTTCGTGGACAGTGAGCTTGAACTCGCCATTACCGTCTATAAGTTTGTGGATTTGAAGTACACCAAGTCGTTCCGGCATTCGTTCCATCTACCAGTATGCGTGTCAAGCCCCGATTCTGCCTTTGTATACGTTCGGTACGGCGAGCCAATCACCTCACATGGGCTCTACGGCTTAGTCCAGGCTATCCCCAATGAATTGGCCACTCCCGACCTTCCTGTCTTCCGGTACAACTTCGACACGCTCACGGAGACATTTTCGGAAATCGTCGAGGAGTACGAGCTCGGCATGCGACGGCCCGTGTGGGGCAGTCCCGATGGCAGCCCGGAGACGAGCGGCGGACGCAGGTGGAACGGGCAGACATATTACCTGCAGAAATGGCGGCCGCATGAGGACGGACCCAGGATCTACCAGTTCACCGAATGGGCCGGGAAGGTCTGGGGCTACAGCGCGGTATGTGTGGCCGACGAGTTTTCGACATTGGTCCTGGGCCCGCTGCACGAGAAGGTATTCTATGACGGTCTGGGAATCGAAGAAATCGCCATCGACGACGAATTTGTAGTCGGGATGAGTCCCATGGGTTACATGGTCTGGAATTTCGGTGTTAGGGGTGCGGACCGTGAGCCATGGCAGCCCAACGACGATTCATCTCTCATGCTGACGCGGTACACCGACGTCGACCGCCAGTGCCCTATCAAAGGCTGCAAAGGCCCAGGATCCGCGAAGGCGTGCTACATATGCGGGGTTCTGGCTCGTGAAATGGATCAGATCTCGGGTGTCTATGCTGCCATGCAATCTGCATTCCATACGGCTTGGCCTCCGGCAGGTGGCAATTCCGATTACGACGATGAAGATGATGAAGATGACTTTGACGACGACCTCATGTACGGGGATGATTTTGATTAAGCATTTGCTGTTGTGGAAAAACTAGCTTTCGGCCGTTGACCTTGAATACCACGTTCACACAAGTCTTTGCCCAGCATATACCTGACCTTCTCTTGACTCCAGGCGCTGCCAACATGCACTTCGAATATCTCAGTTGACACCGCCTGAGTAATGACAAGTTATGCTCTTTTCTGACTTAAGCGAGGTCCTAGGCATCCATGGATGGCAGATCAATGCTGGCTGCCGGGCTAAAATGCTCGTTTGCTCAGACTCCCTGCCGTGCCGCATTCACTTCCGCCAAAGGCAAGCGACCTCATGCACGCCAAGTCAGGCCTAGCATATTAGCACTTTCCATTCGCGGTGATATTATCCGTTGGGCCATGTCCATGCCATGTCAACTTCCAACAACATGCCAGTGGTCGACGTTACTCTACCCCTTTTCAAGCTTTTGCCAAGTACTAGTTTTCAACACGCGCTTGCAAGAGGGAACAACCCAACTTCGCACTTCAAGCCTGAACTCCGACTAATTAACGACCACTTTTCAGTTGGCAGCATCTCTTGACGCTTGTGGACGCGATCAACGTCTGTCTCTTTAGCATCCCAATCCACTCTGCTCCCCGAGGATGGACACACCGACTACAACCGCGACACCTCTTATTCTCACAACCCCCTTCGTGGTCCCGCCCCAATGCCAAACGCGTCGTCAGTGGACCAGATTCCATGCCGCTGGAGACACCGATGGAGACGACGTCGAGGCAATCTATCGAGACTACACCCAAGCATCGTACAGCTCATGCAGTCCTTCGAACTACATTTGGCGCCCTGCCATGTGCCCAGAAGGATGGCACGCCCACGCAATGACCGCTTTCTCGAGCATCACGAAAGCCTACTGTTGCGCACCGTAAGGCCCCCTCAACCGTCCTTCGCGGTCCCTTCTTCATCTAACATCAGGCCCCAGCGGCGAAGACGTCTGGCCCGACGGCAGCCGCCCCAACTCCACCACCCATCCCATCTGCGTCGGCACACTCCACGCCCAAGACCACGTCACATACACCGCCGTACGCGTGCGTGGGCGAGGAGGAGCCCTTCACCGCGGGCCTGATGATCCAGCCGCGTGGTTGATAGCTGGGACGAGACGGACAGGGCGACGCTGACGCCGACACCGCCCGACCTCCCGGTGGGAGGGTATGTGAGCCACTGGGTTCCCGGTGGCCCTGAGCCGACGGGTGATTTATGTCAAGATGACACTTGTCGCGATCCGAGTCAAGGAGGGCACGCCCTTCAGCGGCAGATGATGATTCTGATAACGGTGCCTCCGATTGTTTTTTTCTGTGTCGTTGCGGGGTGCGGTTTGTGCTGCTTCTTTGAGAATCAGAAGAAGGCTAAGAGGAGGGCGGCGCGTGAGCAGCACGCACTGCGTGAGCAACATGCGCAGACGAGCTGGTAATTTTGAGGTGGGATATCATGGGATATTTGGCTACTGGATGTGGAAGATGCCTCGGCAGAGATGGTATGCGTACGGAAAAGATACCCCGCTCGTTTGTTTAAGAGGTCTTGATATTGCCAGTAACGAGATTGAGAGTCGAACAGGCTTCTAGTTACCTCTAGGTGATGGAACAGCCCAGCTTAGGAACCTCCATCAAACTCCTCCGGAACAACGACCACTTCCTCCTGGCCATACCTCGTATCACTCGTATATCGATACACACTAACTGACGCCAGCCCTAGGCCCCCAAGCATCAAAGTCGCGTACACGATGGCTTGATGGAGAAACGGGACATATCTTGAATCGATCCCAAAAGCAGTGGCCGTGCCGAACGCTTGAACACCCTTAAAGTACCCGCTGTACCGGCCGAGCGTCCGCGGCTCGTTTGGGAAGGTGGTATACACCCATATCGAGAAGTTTTGGAACATCGGGTATGAAGCGCCGAGGAACATGTAGAGTGCAAAGGGGCCAGCGAAACGTCGGCCATCCGTCCAGTCGATGCCGATGACAGGGCTGGCACGGTCAAAGTCGTTGGAGACAAGAAAGGCCAGAAGAGCGATCCAGGTGCCGCCCATGATAGCGGCAACGAAGGCGGCGGAGATGAAGGCGCGACGGCGACGGCGGCCAAAGATGTTTGCGTCGCATGTCCATGCGATGGCGGCTGAGCCGATGACCTGGATGGTCCAATAGCAAAACTGTTTTCACTTGTCAGCGTTTTCTCTTGCGGCAGGGGTGAGTTAGTGCATGATCTCACGTTTGCTAACGATCTTGTTCTCGAATTAGAGTAGAAGGAGTTGAATGACCCCAATAGCGACAGGTACATCTCGCAGCTGTAGATCGCTAACGTGATGAGGGTCATTCTCGGTTCTTTCAAGGTTAGAAACAAGCTCTTCAGTTCTCGGGACCAGAGTTCTGCATCAAAAGAAGCTATTGGTCGCCCGTCGTTGCGTCTGATCTTGCTTGGATCCATCAGAAGAGCTGCCACGAAGATCCCGGCGCACTCGAGACAGATGAAGGTGAGATATACCGCTGGCGGTACCCCCGATGAGGAAGTGTTGCTGATGTTAATTCCAAGGACAACGGCTACAATAACCCGTTGGCGTGCGCCATTACGGAGAAGGGAATCCGCTACCTGATCCAACGACAGAACCCAGGGCATTCAAAATCCACGTCGTCGCGATGTAGAAGCCCTTTTAAGACTCGATCGGGTAGCACGTGCAGATATATCCTGACTGTAGTCAGCTATGCGTACCGAATTGACATTGTGCCACCGATGTGCATGCAGTTCGTGTCCTAGCACACCTAAGATTAAACGAGCCCAAGGCCGTCGGATTCTTACCTTGCACGGCCCATAAAATGCCAGCTGAAAGACCTAGCCACGCACCACCGAACAACACGAACCATTTTCCCTCGCCTTTGTCTATCCACCTGACCATATGTCAGTCGGAATTGCAGACAGGTTCGAGATCTGTCACACCAACCAGAGAGAACCGCAGTACACTGGATAGCCAGTAACCCCTATCATAACGGAATATCGAGGTCCGATCTTGTTGATTACGCCGCCACCAACAACTGCAGATGCACCAAAAAGGGTGTAAAGAACGACATCAGCATCCTTGACGATCCCAATCAGCTCGGGCTGTTTTCCGCCGGCGCCGAGACCTGTGATAGCGAGATAGGTTCCGGGGTTAAGGAAAAGAACAAATCCAACCAGAACGGCCTGGAAAAATGGTCTGCCGTCGATCCTGGTCAGCTTTGGCACGAAGTTTCTGAGCATGGACCCACGAGCTGACGCGCCACTTGGACAGGTGCTGATGCTGTTCCTGCACAGCAACCTCGCCGTTATCCTTGTCGCTGGACATTGTGGTTGCCGTCGACTTGAGTTCTGGGTCGAAAGGATCAGTCAGGCAGAATTGTCGTTGTTGATATCCAACAGTAATCTGAGAAACTGCGGGTGAGGTAGTTTTTCTTGCAGCGCCCACAGGGAGCCTGGCAATATGGAATGTCTAACAATCAATGGTTCTAAGGTGTCGCCGAGCGTTCAACAGTTCCACATCTAAGTCAAGGTCTATGAAGACACGTCAATAGAGAGCGTGGTGCGACGTCCGATCCTCTCCCGAATAAGGCAAATGAAGTACCAGGTAGGCCATTTCTCCCAACTCATAAGACAAGAACACTCACACCCTGCAGTCCACCAGTATCCGGTTGGAAACAAGGTCACACCGGCGATCGAATACTTCATCAGCACTATTACCACCAACTGTGAATATTGACGTCCATTTACGGCTCAACCTCTTCTACCCGCTTTTGGCCAGCCGGTACCAGTTGTCGCCACAGGCTGGTTCTTTATCGCGACAACAACGTTCAGCGGGGGCTGACATGTGTGGGTAAGTCTTCCACACCGCTTGAAACAGTGTTGCAAATCATTGGCCAATCGAAACCAAGGCATCTGTCGACCGCACTTGTTTCCCAAGGTCTTCACGCCATGCGCCTCATTAACGTGAACACCCTAGCGCTGGAAAAGTTCATCGGCGACAATGTACCCCGCTATGCGATCCTCTCCCATACTTGGGGCCCAGACGAGGTCTCCTTCCAGGACTGGAAGAACATGGCTGTCGCCCGTGAGAAGGCAGGGTTCCAAAAGATTGAGCTGGCCCGGAGACATGCAATCAGCCAAGACATAGGGTACCTTTGGATCGATACCAACTGCATCAACAAGGATAGCTCGGCTGAGCTGGCAGAGGCCATCAACTCTATGTTCGCGTGGTACAGGGACGCCGAGATCTGTTACGCATACCTGTCTGATGTCTCCGAGGCCGAGGACTGCGACGAGGCCGCTTCCAGAGATGCCCTGTTAGCTAGAATATCTAAAAGTCAGTGGTTCACGCGCGGCTGGACGCTGCAGGAGCTTCTAGCCCCCCGCCAAGTCTTGTTCTTCTCCCGGGAGTGGAGACAAGTCGGCACGCGGAAGTCGTTAGTGGAAACCATCTCCAAAGTCACCGGTATCAGCACTGCATACTTGGTTTACAAGCGGAAGCGCATAGCGCCAATCTCCGGCGCCAGCGTTGCGGAGAGGATGTCGTGGCTATCATGTCGCAAGACTTCCCGCGCGGAAGACATGGCGTACTGCATGCTCGGGATCTTCGACATCAACATGCCGCTGCTGTACGGAGAGGGCTCGAGTGCCTTCACACGGCTGCAGGAAGAGATACTCAGAATCTCCACGGATGAGTCGCTCTTCTGCTGGTCTTGGAACCAGGATGATCCGCCATCGTGGACAAGCATGCTGGCGCCGTCACCCCGTAACTTTAGAAACGCGCGGGAGTACCATCCTGCAAGGGACGAATCCAGTCGGCCGGTGCCGTACTCGATGACCAATTTTGGCCTCTCCATCCAGCTTCCAATCATCCGACTTGCTGAGGTGCCCCGCTCGGACGTTTGGCTTCGCCCGTTTGAGTACATCGCCGTGCTCTCTGCAGGTACAACGGATGGGCATCTCGTCGGGATTCCTTTGGAAAAGACACCGACGTTGGACACTTACAAGGTTGTGCGAGACTGTCCACGGCCTATTGCGCTGTGCTGGAAGAACCGTTTGTCGCTTAAGACGGATGGTGTAAAAGCGACTCATCTCGACATCTTTGTCCCTTCGAGGGGATTTGACAGCAGTGAGCAAGAATCTCGTCTTACGTATCCTGACACGAAGAATAGTCTTGGCGAGTATGCGATCCTTCTTCTCATTCCAGTTTCCCCGGACTCAAGCCCTTCATCTGAGGGTTTCTCAGTTGAGAGTATTGATGCTATTCCGAGACATAGGAGGTCAAGAGCCGGATTTATTAGGATGAGAAAGTTTAACATTGCGGGACCTCCATTTGAAGCCTCTCAGTCGTCCTCAGAAAGCTTTCACGCTACCGAAGCCCATGGAGCTCTGGTCCGAATTTCTTTCAAACGTAATGCTCATGCAACGAGCACGATGACGCTATTGTTTGGCGTGTTAATCAGTGAAGCCGGGGATAGAAGATGGTTTCATCGGGTACTGGAAAACAGTCGCCAGGGTGATGTTGAGTCAGACGTTTATTTCACGTTCCGGACTCTGGAAAACCTTTTGGTGGAAGCAGCCACTGACTGGCAAGATCCGTCCAGGCGGCCTAGCGAGAAGTGCCTTGCGGTAGCTGAGACGATGTTAGATCAATGGCGAGAGGGATTAACCGTGAGGCTGGGCCCAGAGTTCCTTGTAGAAGCAAATCATTCGGAGACAAGCACGGCAGCTGCACATTTCATATTACACACCCAGAGCTGATCTCAGCATACGGACACTTCACTCTTTCCAACCAGTGATGTGTTTCTGCTTCTAAACAAACTGAACTCGAATATATGTGTGTAGAACTACTTTACGTGGTCGTAGATTATAAACAAAGTAATGACAAGATAGTGATATGTATTGATCTCATGATTGGGCAAGAGACAAGACGACAACTCATCAGCCCCAACAATTCCTCACCTGCCCCTGCAATGGTGGTCAGCGACGTGGACAGGGATCTCAGATCGCTTTCAGACTGACCTTGCCCATGCAAGTGAAGTGGATTGTTGGTGGGGCTCACTGAGGCCTGATCATGAGCTTATCTCATTGTGAGATGTTTTACAGGTTCGTGCCAAGGTCTACTAAGGTCTTATGGAAAGCGTGAATTACCAGCCTCCAATGTCCAAGGGACAGGCAACATGGAGAAACTCCCCAGGCATCTGAAAATCTTCTCTTTACCACATTTTGAGTACCATAATTAACGATCCAGTTCAGGATATACCCTGCCACTATCGCCGGCTTCTCGTTGGTGTGGTGTAAGTTGTCCTCGGTCATGGTTCTCACTCACCTGTGTTGTGCTTTGGGAAGTCACATTACGCAGACCCACTCAGATCATTTATCATCGATATATATATGCCTATTTGCTACTCTGACAATATATACTCTTTGGCAAGTGCTTTGTAGACCCTCTAACTGACAAATTCGAAAGCATAAGCGGTGTACTGATTGTCCGGATCGACAAAGAAGGTAACTTCATTGTTTGTGACGGTGTGCGTAACAGTGCCAAGATCAGTAGGCGCGGGTCCTTCGAGCCACCAGTCGACATGGTTGAAACGGAGTGTCCGGATCTTCACGGTTCCAGAGATGCCCACGGCGCTGAGCCCCGTGACACGCACATCATAGACCCGGTCTCCAGCGGATGACTTGAGGCCGGTCAGGATCTTGACCGAATTAGCACTGCTGCCGCGGGTGGCGTATACTTCGAAGAGGCGGTCTCCCGAAGACGTAGTCGCGACACGGTTGCCCGTCATGGAGTGCGTGTAGTAATTGTACACCCACCACTGCGCAGCGCGGAAGTAGTTGCTCCCTGAGAAGTTGACCAGGCCGGCCATGCCGTTGTGCAGATTGGCCGCGCCCATGCCCCAGTGCGCACGCAGACCGGAGACGCCTTCGCGCTCGAAAGCGCCGATGTACCATGCACTGGCTGAGTTGGTCTGGTCGCCACCGTCGATGGCACCGTACTCGTTAACACTGACAGGCTTCATGGCCATGCCGCGGGCTGAGGTCATGCTCTTCAAGGCGTCCTGTGCATTGCGGGGAATGTAGGCGGAGCCGGTAGCGGTGAGGATGTGATAGGTGTACTTATCTGGCACAGTATTGGTCGATTTGACGTGATCAAGCCATGCAGTCCATCGACTGTTGCCCGTGGTTGGTGGCTGTGAGATGGATGGACCTAGGATGGGGACGTTGGGAAGTTCAGACCTATATTGGTTAGTGACTGTTGCTTGCTTTCACTATGTGGGCCCGATTAAGACGGCTTTGGTGTCTTGGAACTGACTTGAAGCGCTGATACATGCGTGTCCACGTCTGCAAATACTGGTCGTACGAAGCACCCCAGAATTGAGGAGCATCGGGCTCGTTCCACAAATCAAGCTCAAGACCACTTTGAAGATTGTTGTTCTTGATGTACGCAATCACCTGGGTCAGAAACGTGTCGAAAAACGCCCAATTGCCATTGTCGCCAGGCCAAGGAATGGTGCCCTGGACGCTGTCGGCGCCCCAGAGGTCGTGGACGAGCAGCTGGAAGCCGGCACCGTGACTCCTTGCAGTCTTGTAATTGGAAGAGAAGGATTGCAGGCGGCCCTGTAGAAGCTTGTCAGGTGATGGATCCGGTGTCAGGGTGGACATCAGACATACCGTGAGCTGGCCAGAAGCGTAGCCTAGACTGGGAGAGGGAAGTTGAGCTCCGCCGGCACGGTTATAGATATATCCAGTGCCCACGGCGAGCTCTTGCGGGATAGCAGTGCTGGCGGAGCCATCTGCGTTGTCGGGAAGACCGTAGATGAAGCCTGAAGCTAGGTGCTGAGGAGTACCCGAGGTCTGGGCAAGGTTGACGACAGCGGTACCCTCGGCGCGTCTCTCCAGGCGTGTACCGTCGTGGGAACCAACGGCAGCACCAGCGACAAAGTGAACCAAGGCCAGAAGGCTGAAAGAGGTTGACTTGCCCTTCATCTCGTGTCTGATATAAGGAAATCTTCAAGAGTTGTCTTCACTATGAGGAGATGGTCAAACTGGCGAATACTGGCGACATTCTACGTGACTTTATAATAATTACTGCCAAAGGATTAAACCGCTAAGGCTTGACATTGCTAAGATAATATAAAATTTATAACAATTGTCTATGATGTGAACTCGCACTTGCATTGGCTCTCTTCTCGTACGACCTTTCCATTGGCGGAATCCTGCTTCAGTACGTAGGTTTAGCTTCCTTGAAGTGGCATGAGCCGGCTGACCCCGTGGGGTTAACGTCTGCAACAAGGAAAAATATATATGCCGTTCGATTCACTCCAACTTCCGAGGGTGCAGTCTAATTGGAGCGGCTGCAGGTGTCAAGCTTGGGATCGCCGTCTCCCTGAGCAGTTCCCCGCATGATTGAGATAAGCTTACTTCTCCATTTACTTGAGAACATTCGAGTGCATTCAACATTGATTGCCCTAGGCCGGAAACATTGATCGGAGGTACACTTCCATTCAACCCTTGTCCTTACCTGTATCATTGAATCCCGCGCAATCGAAAGGTTGAGGGGAAATGGACCGTGTTTTTATCTTCAGTCTGTATGGAGCGCTTAGACACATCGGCAAACGCCATTGCGACGATGTCGAAAATGCGACCATCCCTTTCCGATGCGGATGACTCTTCCGCACCTCTTGAGTCTGTTTTCTTCAACTATCGTGGCTCGAGATGCGGTCGCTGCAAGAAACATCAACGCTCTAAGGCCGCCAAAAGCTCAGGCGATCGTCCTCTTCTGCTTTTATCGAACGCCTGCAATGAGCGACGCCTCAGAGAAGGTGCCCTAGAGTGGATAGTAGAGCAACACCCTCTTATACAATTTTGGGACTTGGGTTGTTGTTGTGTTTCTCTAGCAGTGGGAATTCGTTTCTAGTTTGACCATAAACGAGGAGCGGCGTTGAAAGTCCGATGGATCTGGGTCGTTCACCTCAGCTTTAACATGAGGTATCGGTGTTAGTCCGGTGTCACGTCAGCGGGAAGTTGCGAGAAAAAGCTTTAGTGATGACGTGTCAAGTCAAGGTGCAACCTCAACCTGTGGTTTGTATGCTAATAATTCCAAAGCTACCGGTGCTAAGGCATATCGCGCTTGTCCTTTTTGTTGCTAACGGCGTCTGGGGCTTCCAGAGCTTCGATTATAGCTAGATCCTGGTAATAACGCACAACTGAACAGGAACTTACAACTCATTATCGTGCACCCTTGGGTTTCACGGACGAGTCGAGAAGCTCCTCCTAGTTGGCGACAGACACAACGTTAGCCGTTTCCACCTCTCCAGAACGTCAGTGAAATTCGCTGAAGTTGCTAACGCAGGCAGCCTGACAAGTGCGGAACTTCCGGAGTCTGCAGCTTGACACGGCCGCAGGAATATCTGAGTCTGCCACCCATTCCCCAGGATCGTAGAGGGCCACTGGGGCTTCTAGAAAGTAGATTTCGGCATCCCTGAGCCCGCGATTCCCGACATCGATCGGCATCTTCCATTCTGTAAGCCTGAGATGCAGTGTTGTCTACCGGAAAGCGTCCTCCGGCTCGCAATCAAAGCAATCGTGGCTGATAAGCTGCCAAGAGTCCTCAGCAAGTGACTTAACCTTTGGCTGATGAGGCGAGACAAGGAGCTTAATCTCTAGCCTGCCGAGATTTCTGGTCACGTGTGTTATCTTCGCGTCTGAATCGTCATGTAGCAGGTCATGGAGGAGCCGGCTAGCAACGTAGAGAGAATTACCGGATGCTATGGCCATCGTATACATCAGCGTTGAAATGTCGAGGACGAAAGAGCCGGATTCCGACATTGCCATGCACGCGAAAGCCTCGGCTCGGAGCGATGAACCATGTATTGTTTCTTCACGGATATGACCTATTCGGAGCCTCTGATGTTCTTTGATGTAAAATTACGTGAATCTGTTGGCTTATAGGCCTGTTTAGCCCCTTCACCAGCACTGGCACCGTCTCAGTTCGAATTCAGAGGGGAGGGGTAACCTTTACCAGATCGATGGCTCTTCAATCCACAACAACTGCGAGGGCGGCCTCGCAAACTGGAATTCCTGGGTCGGCAGCGCTTCCTTGAGCTCTTCAGTCTCGACCGCCTCAACTCTTCCAGAGGTTTAATAAGGCAACCGGCGCTAAGAGGTTCAAAGAGCTTTGCGAGTTCAATTGCAAATGCGGCTATTGTCCAGTGTCATCCTGCCTATGCCAGGCAGTCAGCAAGCTCAAGGCATTAGAGGCGGGCGGATTTCTTGCCGAGGGAAAGAGCGAGAACTACTTTGGCTTGTGCTCTTGGGCTTGTAACCACGGCTACTGCCAATCAGAGTACTGCTCTCAGCGTGGCCAAGGACCATGGCCTATGTGACTTTGCGTGCTCTCGGAGCTACAGCCCAGACGCAGCTTGTACGCTTGGGTACGCGGTGACCCGGATGACAAGTGTCAATCGAGCGATGTCACATTTTCCCGCGAAACAATGAGAGCGATATGAACCTCATCGTAACCCCGTTTTGAGAGCAGGCACGATGTTTGGCAACGGAACGGTGCAATTGCATTCCGCAAACGACGGCCCAAATTGATGCAGCCTAAAATTGCTTTTCCTGTATCACGGCACAGTCCAATCAACGCCAGTTTTTCCCGCTTTATCTTTTTAATGATCAGCATGTTTTCCCAACCACCGCCAGTGTCCAGATCGATTGGATGATCAACGAGGCGTTGGTGCTTCGTTTGTTGTTGGTCATTTCGGGAAGGCGGTTAAATGACTTGACGGTCGAGCTGAATTCCTGTGCCGCTTGACTAGTGGCGAGAGTTTCTCTGTTGTATCCCAACGCCAAGTTGAAGATTTCCTTGTCTGTACTCGTCCCCGGGCGTTGCAGCATCTGGGCCATGTATTAAGGGAAGGTAGCATCTCAGAAGCCCTGCAACCCCCTATGCACCCTTCTGTCCGAACAACGATAGCGGTGTAAATGGCACAATCCCTCACAGCATGCAGTTCGACGCCAGTTTCTCCTCGACGATTTAAAACCGCAACTACTCGTTTGGCATTATCTCGGCTTTCTCTCGCCCCAAGGTGCTCCACAAACTTTTCCAACCCCACTCGCGACAGTTGACAGTCTCCTACACAAAGGCCATGGCGACCGTAGTATCAACGGCAACGACGGCGGCGACGATAACAACAGATACACCTATTCCTTTGACAACTCCCTACGTTGTTCCTTCTCACTGTTCGACACGCCGTAGATGGGTACATATCGGACCAAGCGAGTCTACTGTCGAGGCACTTGTATTTCATCCCACTGATGCTGCGTATCAACACTCGTGTCAACCTTCTGGCTGGACTAGCCCCCCCATGTATGGAACACAAGCCGTTCTAAGTCCAGCCGTTTGCCCAGAGGGATGGCACGCCCATCAGATGACCGTCTTCGACCAAGAGCTACCTCTCACCTCTGCATATTGTTGCGCAGCGTAAGGTCTACCCCATTCGTTACTCGAAGCTACCAATGTTCAGTCAACTGATTCACGAGTCTCACTAGCGGCGAGGTGTTTTGGTCAACCGGTGACCAAAACTACAACATCCTCTATCCCGCCTGCGCTGGGCGCCTGAAAAAGCAAGATCAGAAGACATGTACCGGCGTCGTTCTTGATGCAGAAATACCTTTCACAAAGGGTCTGCTCATGCAGCCTGCTTGGAGAATTGCATGGGAGAAATCAGATCAGGCTGTAATGACGCCGTCCCCTCCTGACCTCCCATCGGGGGCTTCAATAGCATTGTGGATCCCGGGTGATCCTTCGCCGACGGTCGAGATACCGGAGAATTGCGACGCTACATGTCGCGATCCGACTCAGGGGGGTAGGGCATGTGGTGAACAACTCATGGCCATCATCATCGCTACCTCATTGACTTTCGTTCTGGTCATGGGGGGCTGCACAGCGTATTGTTGTACCAGAAACAAACAGAAGAGAAGGAGGAGGGAGGCACGATTAGCGCAGTAACAAGACAGAAACTAGGCTAGATCAAAAGATCACATTGGCATCGTTATGTTCCCCATGTAGTAAAGACTTTCATCATGAGACACAAGTCCGTTCCCGGTTCACTCACGTCTTATGCCGCAGTATTGTGCATCACAAACTCAGAATTCCAAACTAAACCTTTCCTAACAGTAAATACAACCCTATTCTATATGATCTCAACATCATCTTTGGCAACCTGGAGTTTTGATGATCAACGACGAGAACCGCCCGTCCTGCTCCTAGCTGAATTCCTTTGAGCAGCAGTCGCCGGTCTGAAAACCTGCACCGGAGGCTGTGTACTCTGGTACGGAAGTTTGACGTGATGTGCGAATTCGTCAGGGGCGTTCCGAATTGGAGTTCCAACACTTGGGTTATACTCTAAGGCCACTTCGCAGTTCAAGAATCTTTGATTGGGTGGCAATTCTGCCATTGCAATCGGGCAGACATCGACTCTGCCAGGGCTGTATCTGTAGCCGATCAAGTCGTGAAAGGCCTCGCTATTCTGGACTACTGGCAGGCCACCCACATGCCTGGGGTCATGAGTTTCCCAAGAAATGTACCCACCGCGATGAAGGCGATAGAACCATTGCGCGCTACATTGATTTAGCTTCATTCTCGCAGGTTTCATCAGATGGTGAGAATGTGATGTTACTTACGTAAAGTCGCGGCAGCCATTTGGATGCTCCTGTAGGTCCTCCGATCGTCCAGATCCTCCTCTTCTGGAGGTGGATGACGACGTTGCGGCTGGAACAAGTGATTTTGCTACAATGACGTATTTGAAAGGTAGCAAACAACTGGCCTCTCGTATGAAATCTTTGATTGTGAGACCCCTGCGGAGGGTTCGAAATCCAAAGTGCGCTATAGCGCTGTTTGATATCTGCTGGTCATTGGCCATCGGTCTCAATTTGACGCTCGGGCAATTCAATGAGCCCGAGGGATGCTCCACCGATGCTCTAACACTGAGACAAAATTTCTTTATACCCCTCTGATGGTATGGTATGCTATTGGAAGGTCGCGAATGTTAGCAGATCTCGTTCCAGGATGGCCTCCTTTTAAGAACCAAAGAATATCATCAAGTAAACAAATGCTGAAGTGATAGCAATGCCATCAGCTGAGCGTTGGCTTTGAAGAGAGATCTTGGGCCCTACGTTGAGCAAATATGTAGTTGAGAAATATGCCACTTACCCTTTGCTGATTGTGAAGCGGAAAACCCAATGGTTCTTTTTCTTTCCCATTTCACCCTTGAACGGATCTGCAGTGTTGCCCGGATTTGGCATAAGAACTTCCACAATAGTTCCTTTGACCACTGCATTTTCCATGAGCCTATGAAGAGCCTCTTCTGATGTATCCGGTGTGGTTTTCTGTGCAAACATGCTGGCTCAATGGGTATGTGTTTCATGCGGTAAATTGCCAAGAATACAATAGGTAGTCGTCGTCCAAAGTCTCAGGACTTTGCACAAGTTGAAGAGAAGACTTCGAGCAAAGGTAAGTCCAGGAAATGAACTTCTGCGAAGAATGTGCGAGGTGATGATCGGTGCTGATGAAGCCCAAAGATCTTCTAGGCCTTTGCATTTATACCCAGGAAGATCTCCGGTCATGTTGTAATGATTCGGTCCCAAATCCGATTGTCAGAGCTGTTGTAGAAGCGTTTCCTGAACCGGCGCTTAGTTGACACGGCGCTTAGAAGAAGAGAGCTATTGAAGCAGGAGTACTTGGTCTTGCGACTATTGGACAGTTTGTTGCTTGTTGGCTCGGCCGGGCGACCAAGCACCCAAGTGGCTGGCCGTGTAATGCAGGGCCATGAATCAAATGATCACCTGCTGCTCTTTTGCACGACCGAATGTAACCTTCATCCCTGACAAGTTCCAACCGACTACTTGACTTATCAGAACGCCGCCTCCTTACAGACATATGGGCGCCTACCACTTGAACGCTCCAACATAGCGCATAGACGGGACGTTCCAGCATTGTGACCCTCGATAGAGCCCTTGCTCCGTCGCTTTTGCGAGATGGCTGGCGCCGATCAATCAGCCAAAGATATCTTGGGATGAGCAAAACGATAACCAACAGATGGTGGTATGCAACTCCACAAAGTGATTCCCATTGGCTAATGCAATTCCAAACCGAAAATATTAAGCGCTTACAGGATTGGAAGAGGGGCAATGTCTGCTGGTTCTAAAGAAAGAGTTAGTTGACGTGAGAAAAGCCGAGAGCAATTTTTCCAAGGAATGGGCACGACGACGAAGTAAGCGCTGGGTGTGCACAGTAGATTCGGCTGCCCGACCCTTACCCCGCACTGTATCCACATTCAATGAGGTGTACCTGGCAAAACCCCGACAGTTTTCCCACTCTGCTGCTCTTCGAAAACCATCATCCTATCGAGGCACGATACCAAGGCATTTTTTTCCGCCCACGAAATGGATCTCCCATCTGGCTGGAAGCCTGATCACGACGAAGTTCTCCAAAATACGCTGCAAAATGTCGCGGAATGCTCAAAAAGGCCGTATTACGACAATTTGCGAGGCTTCCGCTTTTCTCCGAAGAGCCTGCCGGCCGACGTGTTCGTTTGGGTAAAGTACGGACATGACAGCGATTCTCTGAGAAGAGAAGCCAACACGCAGTACTACGTATACGAACAGCTGTCCAAGATGGATGAGGGAGCTAGGCAGCGATTCCGTGTCCCGCGGGTTTTCGACTTCATTGACACAGAGCTTGACGTCAAACTGCACAGCTTTGACGAATCGCAGTTGCTTCCTTACGGCATTATTGTAATGGAATACGTCACGGGCACCTCCGTGGCCCAAATCTCAAGCGATATCAGACCAGACCCTCTTATAGCAGTACGTGCTGTGCTTGAGGAAACGAAGAGGAAGTACGAACGGGCTGCTTTACTGAGGCGTCATGAAAACCACGCGCATGAACAAGGGAATTCAGAGTCTGCCGTATTACCTCCTGAAGCCCAATCTGTAGACAAGAGCGGCGAAGACTCAAACCGAACAGAAGGATCGGCTGAACTGGCTACTTCAGAGACGCACGATGAGAGCCAGGCACATGGAGAAGAGACGCCGGGGCTTTCTGCATCGCCTCCCCAAGAACAGCAAGCAGAGCAGAGTTCCGGTAAAACAGAACTATCAGCTGAAGAAATTGCCGAAAAGGAAGCTCCCTTCAAGAACCGGGTCGCAGATGCAATCTCCTTCCTTCTTTCATTTCCACCCCCCAGCGATGTCAGCCCTGGGCCTGTCGGGGGCGGCCTTATCAAGAACTGGGCTTTTGGCAAGGACGATTCCGATGCACCGAGAGAGTTTGCGAACTTGGAAGAACTCAACGAGTTCGTAAACAAGAAGATCGTCGAGGTATGTCTGACATATTGATATGGACATAACAAGACATTGACTGGTTGTTTCTCCAGGAACGCTCAGATATGATCCAGGCCAACCTTGTTCCTGAGGGTCTGAAATTGTGTTATTGCGACCTCAACCTACACAATTTCATCATGGAGGACAGAGAGAACCCAAACAGCAGGATCATCATCATCGACTTTGAACACGCGAACTTTCTCCCGCATAGCTTCCTTACTTGGGAGATGTGGAACAAACGGGAATTCGACATGGAGGAACGCGTCAGACTCCAGAGCAACCTGAAATTGAGCAGGGACAATGTTTATGCCATCCACGAACTTTGTCGAGTAGTGACTCGGCAGTGGAACCTCACTGGTTACAAGGACTGATCATCAGCTACAACATAACATTGTTAGGCTTAGTCATGAAATTAAAAACGAAATACGACGTTTGAATCTATCATTTGGCCACATACCTTGTCTTTGTGACTTGCTTGGAGCCTTGGGCTTGCAACACGATTGAGCATAATCATATGACTGGAGCGCTTGAGATGACATATGTTACGGGCTGTGTTGGTTCCTGTACCTCCTGCTCCAACGATGGCAATGTCAGACTGCTCTCTACGTTGGGTCATTATGGCTGTTATCGTCGCTTTCGTCGCTTTCGTCGTATTCGTCGTGCTCGCGCGCTGAGGCCGGGACCCACATATCATATCACACTCTTTCCTCCGTAATCGCTGCTATCGTCTTGAACAGGAATAATTCAGTACATAGGAAATATAGCCGCGCAGACGCAGGGAAATTAGGCGGTGTTATAAAAAGGGAAAAGACAGAAAATAATAGTATGCTTCAAATGGTTTTTCTCGTCCACAGTCATTTTATCAATGTCAGATCTTTTGCAGGATTTCAAGATTAATCAGTAGAGGTCAGGCTCCCATGGTCTCACATCCCGCATCGTACCGGTCAAGCGGCGAGAGCAAGCAGTGGCAGTGGAACCCCAACCAAGCCCGGCTCCAACAGGCCTCCGTATTGGGAAGAAAGTCGCCGACGAGCCCTGTCCGCGAAATCGCGCTATGCCAAAAGTGGTTGGAACTTACCGGGGTCATCGGGACTGCTGTGCGATAATTAGACAGGAGTTGAAGTGAAGAAAGAACCAAGGTATCAGTGAGACGATGGGAAGTTGGCATCATGTGCGAGGGTCGTCCGACAGGCAAGTGACAAACTTAGACATAAATTGGAGCATGCGCACTCAAACGGACTGACGGAATTCACCTCATCATCCAGTCAATCATCACATTTTGGCATCTTCGCCTTGCTCTCTTTACCGAACAAATATCATGGCTACTCTGGTTCAAGGAGCCGTCAAATCCATACACATTGTTGTTGGCGCCATCTTGAACCCGGCTCTTTCAGCGTCAGCCCTTGCGTATTTAATATACGGCCCGCCCAATCTCGTCACCCAAATCACCAACTCAGACATCATCCAGCTCAGGATTGGTGTTTGGGGCCTCAAGACAGTCCTCAAGATCTTGCTCGCTCTCGGGGTAGGGCGCGTCTTGAACCGTATCCAGAATCTTCGTGCAACCAACAATTGGAGCCTTTTCGTACGTGGAATTTGGAGCTGGTCTGAAGAAATTGCCGTCGTCACTGGCGGCTGCAATGGGATCGGGAAAGCCATCGTCCTGGCCCTTGTCCAAAGAGGCTTGCGAGTCGCAATCCTCGATGTAGCGGAACTCCCCTCGGAGCTTCAAAAGATCGACACCGTCTTCTACTGGAAATGCGACATTTCCTCGGCTTCTGCTGTGGCGGAGGCTGCAGATAGCATCCGAGAGATGGTCGGCTACACCTCCATCCTGATCAATAACGCTGGCATGGCGAATCGAAGCTCCATTCTCGACTTGGCTCCAGAGAAGGCGTCAAAACTCTTTGGGGTAAACCTGATGGCACTCTGGTATACGACTAAAGCATTCTTACCGAATATGATACTGAAGAATAAGGGACATATCGTCACAATCGCGAGCATGGCTTCTTTTATCTCGCTACCGACAGCCGTTGATTACTCGGCATCAAAGGCAGGCGCGCTGGCATTTCACGAAGGTCTTACAGGCGAAATCAAGCATATTTATCGATCGCCAGGTGTGCTGACGACGGTGGTCCATCCCATGTGGGTGGCCACTGATATGACGAAGGATGATAAGAAGGCGATTGAGCGTGGCGGCACCAACAAGATGATGAAGCCCGAAGACGTGGCGAAGGTTGTCGCAGATCAAATCTTCTCCCGTCGCGGCGCTCAGCTCATCATCCCGTCCCGAGCTTCCTGGTTGTCGGGGTTTCGAGGGTTGCCAAACTGGTTCCAGGAGATCCTCCGGGACTCAATCGGACAGTAGGTCTAGGGTACAGCGAGGATAACACAGAGTTTAGGGCGGCATAGTAGTTGATGGGGGCGGTTAGACATGTAGGGAGTGGTTGGAGTAAGGGGGACCTCTCATGTATCCCTGGTCATACAAGTGTTCACAAAAGAATTCTTCACAAAATGTATCATCTAGTAGTAGTCAACACTTTACACAACTTCGACGGCACCAGTGCAATTAATACCGATACGATACAGTCTGTTTCTTTTCCCTTCAACCTTGAAGCCATAATCAAGGGGCATTGGGTGTTGACCCTGGACTGTTGGTGAAAGCACTACCCCTGTGTGTCTCCACAACAGCGACCCTGTCTTGCTACTTATATCGTCTCACTTCGCTGTTTCTCCCATGATTCTTCTCCCCTTTGTCCTCTCGCCATCTCGACCGCGATATTTTTCAGCTGTCCTGTACAATCCGACAACAAATCCGCCTACCTGACAGTTAGTCATCTTCCTGCACTTGTATTTGGGCTTCCTTAGAACGCTCTGCGGGCCCTGCAGAATCCAACTCTCATGCCTCGGACAGCCTGCGACGGTTGTTATCGCAGAAAGGGACGATGCCTCTTCGACGCCAACGAACATCAGTGTCGGCAATGCAGGCTTCTAAGCACACGTTGCTCCTTCGAGCGACGGGTGCGGCGCATGGGTCGCCCGCCTATGGCTAAGAAGGTCCCATATGGCAGTTGCGGGATTCTCAGTTTTGGAACGGACGACACGCTGCCTGGACAGCCTGCGACCCCAATGCACTCAGACTTTAAAGGCTCTGCTAGACATTGCAGCAGAATCGAGAGCATGGTGATCAATGGCATCGGGACTACCCAGAACATCAGGGGCTTTGAGTACGGTGGGGCAGGGGAGACTGACGAAACCGATGACGCGCAGCAGGCGGGCCTCACGCGAGAGAACCGACGTCGACATTGATACCAGCGATGTTCCCGAGCTGCTTAATTCCATGTCTCGCAATAACTTCTTCCAGCCGCCTTGGACGTACGATTCGTCGCTCGCAGATCTGTTCACACTCGTGGAGGCCGTCTATGACTACAACCTCCCTTTACAACTGCCCAGTCCGGAACGCACTTTGGTAGCCAAACGGCAGCAGCATCTTCACCGTGTCCTGTCAGATCAGCAGACATTTTACAGCTATCATAGGCATTTTATGATTGGCCCCAGCTTCTCCGACAGCTTTCGCGGCGCGATAACGGTCGTTTTCGCCCGTTCGGGCGGTGTTCTCCTGGACGCTTACCTGGCTGCCCTGGCCCTGTGGGATGCCCAGCACAATAGAATGAGACCTTTTGACGAAGTGAATCCTCGCGAAGGATCTAACTGTCTCAAGCAGTTGCAAGCTGCCGCCATCGTCGATGCACACGATGCTGCCGCCGTTATCATGCTCGGGCAGGTCTTAGTCGTCTACCATATTAACCTCTTGGGCACATCCGCACATGCCATCCTTCGGCAATCACTTCTTTTGGTCAAAGACTGGTTTCCCTCGCTGCTCTCTCAGCCCTGTCTATACCCTATCACAGTTACTTCAATACTTGTCGACACGGTCGAGTGCCTCGTAAAGCGAGAAATACCTGTCATCCAGCCCCCACGCAGCGACTGGTATACGGTGGATAGGACTTTCGGACTCTGCAGTGGTCTCATCTACATTCTCTATGAGCTCTGCACGTTAAGCCACGAGGCTAAGAAGTCGGCTTGTGCAGGGTCAGTCTTATCTGATAATCCTATGCATCTCCGCCCCAGGAATTTCAGGAATCAACTGGCCGACATTGAGCGACGAGTGCGTGAGTGGGAGCCGGCACCGCCTACCACTTTCTTCAGCCAATTTACTCGGCTAGAAGTATCGGCCATGATGCTACAAGCTCGGGTATACCGTCTGGCGACTCTCCTTATCATTCATCGCCTCCAATATCCGCTCGGCGTTGAAGACGACACTGCACTACGACTGGCATTGAAAATCACAGTCGAGCTGGAGTGCTTCATCCAGTGGGTTCCGGTGGAAATGAAGAGACTCCCAATAGGGTTACCTCTCTTAGTCAGTTCTCTCGAAATCGACTCTCTTAGTGAGCGGGTAATCAAGTATGTGTCCCCAGTGACCGCCGGAGAGTTGGGATATGGAACGAAACTCAAAGGTTTCGCAAGTCTTGTAAAGGCGGCGCGAGACAATGGCTATTGTGGTCTGTGGTTTGACCTAGTTGAGGGTGGGCTCCACATACCAGTGCTCCCTTAGAGGTTTATGGCTGAGTTGAATCACAACGAGTATTGTTATTCTTTGAGATTGAATCCAAGGCTGTGGTTTTTCTGTACTTTTGGACTAATCATATTGTTTGTGACCAAAGAAAAGGGTAACAGTATCCATCGCCGCGCTTCGGTAATTCATTGGACCTTGTAACGCCATACTTCAAGTACAGTCTTCACGTGGTCAAATCTAAGCCTTGTCTTCTCCGAACAGGCGAGCAGATTGGACGTTTTCAGAACATTTTTAATCTGGCGACCATTCAAATCCAGCGACGCAAGCTTTCCAACATCTTCTTCGCTCAATGCATGACTCTGATCCCCCTTTCCAATCTTGCCCAGAAATCCCGACCAGATCTCCTTTCGAGATGATTGCTCAAGACCAGGATACTCGAGGCTTAGATGTACTCTTGAGTGAAAGGCAGGGTCGATCGAGTCCAGACGGTTGGTAGTCAGGAACATTATCCCCTCATAGTACTCTATCGTTCTGAGGAATATGCTGACGAGCTCGTTGCGGTCTAGATTATCACTGCTCCGGGCCTCGAGAAACACATCGCATTCGTCGATCAGTAACACTGCATTCCAATCAGCGGCAAGCTGGAGGGCATCATCTAAACGTTCCTGAACGCTGCCGCTGTCGGTCCCAAGATCGCCAGCACTGAGACTGTACAGAGGCGCCTTGAGGACTTCGGCAACGCTCTCTACAGTGAGGGTTTTGCCTGTTCCCGGGCTACCAGAAAGCAAGATGACGATCCCTTTCCCCTTTCCCGCCACGAAATCGTCGAAGTCGTTTTTGAACTGGAGCTGACTTTCCATAAAGGCGCGTAGGAGTTTCTTGTAATTTTCTGGCAGCACTAAGCTACTGAAGGCGCCTTCGTTCAACTCGATCTCTTTCACGGAGGAGACACTGAGTCGAAGCCATCGTTTGGTCTTGAGAGCGTAGCCGCGAACCGACGGCACGCACAGGAGCTGTTGGTACTCGGTGAGGGTCTTCTTGGACTCTCCATTCTTGACGAAATCTATCGGGATCACGGTGTACTCCGCATTTCCAAAGCGGGACGACTCCACATTCTTTTCCTTGTCATCCAAGATCGGATGAGTGAATGTCTGGTCGTGGGGATTGAACCTGTCATACGCCTCGGCGTCAATGACAATACGTTCTTGTACCCTGACGACCTTCTCCCGAACTTCGAAACTGTGTTGAAGTTGTACAACTTGGACAGCTTGCCCATCGTAATCTCTGTACTGCAGTCCGCAGAGACTCTCAAATAGCTTGCCTCTTTGGATGAGATTCTGCTCGATAATTGCGTGCCCTTTGTGGTTCTTCAAGGGAAAGACGGGTAATGATGATATGGGAATGGTGCTCTTGAACTCCTTGATCGTAAGTCTCTTGCTCTCCCATCCAAAGTCGAACTTTTCCCAGTTGATTGATTTGCACCATAGAAGTAGCTGTTTTCCGTTTTGAGTCTCAATGTAGGTCGACGTCTCGAAGCACGCTGCCATTTGATGACCATGTTCTATAGTGAAGACAGTGCACCCTGGCTCGAAAATGGCCCACAGGTACTTGAAGTCAACGACATTATTCTTCTTGTAGTCTTTAACCTTATTAATGATGTCCATCACCTCAGGAGAAATGGCGTCGTTCAATAGTTGCAAATGCTGTCGAGTTTCCTCGTCTAACTTCTCATCTTCGAGAGCAGATGTAAAACCGTCCCATCGGTGGACAAACGGACCGAATGGAGCGCCGATCTCCGTTCGCTCCAGCTCAAGGTTGCAATCAGGATATCCGGCAAAGACTTCGCTCAGCACCTCTTTGATCAACGGGCTCTGAATTACTATGCTGTGGATCTCCAGAGATCTTCTTGGATTCGTACTTTTCTCTGCAGGATGTTGTCAGAAAGGGCTGTGTAAATTGGCATGACATACGACATGTAAAAACTCACTTTTTCTCACAAGTATGGCGCACTGCATCGTCTCTTCATTTTCCGCCGCCTCTGCGATATTGTCCGGATACTCTTCCGACCAGATGAAGTCATCTTCTTCGTTATCCCAGCTTCCGTAGAGGGTCTTTGACGTGCATTTTCTGCCGCATGCAATCTTGTCGCCAATCTCATTTTCTTCGGGCTCCTTTGAGTGTCCTTCAACATGCCCCAGTCGTAAGGCGGGAAATATAGACTCGAGGCTTTGTTCGGTGACCATCGCGCCTCACAGATTGCTTGCGGTACCTCTTGGCGTACTCGAATTTTTCAAAGGATTGCAAAGACTGATATTTGCAGGCTTCTGAGGAGGAGGAAGCAAGCTTGCCATTGTCGAATTATGGCGACCGGAAAGTTTCGGCCGCCTATGAGTGAGGCATATTAGCACCAGGCAGCACTTCAATCCGATGATACATCATGCATAGTTCCACTTTTCCGACAGCCCATTGTCCAACAGAATCGTTGAGGAAGCTGCAGAAGGATGCGTGCCTAGCCACCACCCACGTCTAGGTGAGAACGGCGGATATCCCGGCAATTGGTCGCAAATGCAACCCTGGTCCAGGCATTAGGCAAATCTGCTACTCGCGCTCTACCGCGAAAACACTTTGTAGCTTGTGCAGCTTCAGCAGGGCACAATCACCGTCCTTGAGGTTTCTAGTCAGCCCTTGCCGGTTATCCCAAACCCAACATCCACCCACACCTCGATTCTGCAAATTTGTCTTTTAGGGAGAGCCGATCAATATGTTTCAACCCGCGCCTGAACATCTCCAGGATGAATCCATGCCTTGGGTGAACGACTCAATGATATGGGTGGCAGACAGGCTATCAATACTATACTCGTCCGGGCTGCTTAAAGAAGCAGAGGCCAGTCACACGGTACAGGACCCAAATGACGAGGAGCGGACGTTGACATATCCAATCAACGACATTCTTGGATCTATGCGTCGGCAGATTGAACATCATCCAACAAGTGCCCCTCCGAGAGACACGAATCCACCGCCAGAAGTGAAGCCTGTCGATGAGACGGCTCAAATCTGCGAAAGATGCGCCAGGCTTTCACTGGACCCTCTACCGAACCCAGTTGATATGCCCCCTCAAGATGCCGACCCTTCTTCCCTCATGAAAATTAGATCGTCAACCTTTAAGGACCCTGTGGTGCCCACTCAGGAAAATGAAGATGATGAAGGCGGAGATGCCAAATCCAACAACGGCGCCGAACCGGAAGAGAGGACCCTATCCGAATACAACAACGCCATTTCCAAAGACGCCAACGTCGGAGCCGAAAGCAAAGAAGACGAGAAAGATGCACGGGTTCAGTGGTACTTTTGGATGGAAGGCGCTACAGACACCGCAAACGCGGTGGATATCCGAGCCGCGATGATCAACGAAGTACCAGACGAAGGCAGCACCCCATGCCACCGAAACACGATTCAGAGGAAGGTGGCCGACTTGGGCCGATTTCCAGACGACTTCGCAACTGCATCTTGCCCCCTCTGCAACGTATTCACGGCTGTGCGCACCAGGCTTGAAGTATCGACTCGTGGTCACTCCGACTCGCCTTTCGAAGTCAATGTTGTGTCGGCTACATACGTCAACTTTGAGACGACGGGCGAGACGGAGCATGGGAATAACATCGGACCTCTTTTGGCTGCCCGCCGTTTAAAAGACACAGCGATTTTGGCCATCGATCCGAAGCCGCCGCATGTGTATTATCCTGAGCAAGAAGGAATTTCTTTGCGCCAGCACTCCGGGTCCTCGGGGTACCTGTATCCCGTCATCCCTGTCAATGCAAGAAATCGCCGTTTCTCCGGGAGGCGAATCACGACTGACACCATCGACTACGACATCGTAAAAGGTTGGTTGAATGCTTGTCGCACATACCACCCAACTGGATGTGGAAACCCGAACAAAAGATCCGCCAGAGACATCCCCGGATTCCGTGTAATGAACGTCTCGACAGAGAAATTAGTCTCTCTTCCGGAAGGCCAAGAATACGTCGCCTTGAGCTACGTCTGGGGCACAAAGACCCCTGAGACCGGGTTTCCGAGAGTCGTCCAGGACGCATTTGTAGTTTGCAGGAACCTCGGCGTTGGCTACCTGTGGGTAGACAGGTATTGCATCGACCAAAGCGGCAACGTGCAACAGGATCCCGAGAAGAGAAAGGATACACAAAACCAGCTCGCCAACATGCACATCATCTACGAGGCGGCCGTGTTTGCCATCATCGCCTGCGCTGGGGAAGACGCCAATTTCGGCCTGCCGGGAGTAAGCACCCGGTCGCGGCTCCGGCAGCCGTCAGTCAAAATCGGGGAGACGCTCTATGTATCCTCTCTCCCGCCACTCAGCAACCTCCTTAAGCACGCCAAGTGGACCGAACGAGGGTGGACATATCAAGAGGGCCTTCTCTCTACGCGGCGTCTCATATTCACGGAGTACCAGATCTATTTTGAGTGTAACTTCTCACATTGTACGGAAGCCGTCTTTGCCCCGGACGACATCTTCTTCAAGTACGGCACAGCATTCAGGTATGGCAAGGATGGACCGATCTGGCCGCCCATGTATGGCGAAGCAGCGCAAAGCGTGCGCAACTTTCCCATGGCAATGAGCTTGAACAAGGGGCCGACAGTCTTTGGGTTGATCGAAGAGTACATGACCAGGTCTCTCACTTTTACTAGCGACAACTTGAACGGGATGCTTGGTATACTCAGCCGAGGGTCAACAACGACACCGCCATTCGGACATTTCTGGGGTTTACCGATATTCACAACATTGCGCGTCTCAAGCGAGGCCATCTTCGATGACAAAGTGCACCAAACGGCTACCTTGGGACTCCTCCAGGCTATGGACTGGAGCTTCAAGTACCCTGCGAAACGCAACCCGAAGTTTCCGAGCTGGTCCTGGGCGGGATGGGAAGGGCCGCTGGAACTCAGCTTCGATCGGCCTCAGAACGCCAAAATGAATGCGGGCGATTTGGTTTTTCAGAGAAACCAAGAGGCTGTCCTGCCACTACCCTCCACCTTTTCCAACGTCAAGATTGAAGTAGAGGTCAATAACGAGGCCGGCTGTTGGCAACGGCAGCACTTCGATGAATTCTACGCCCACCATGGTTCGAAGTTCACCAGCATCGTCCCCGAGACGCGGCAATTTCTTTATCTCGAGGGCCTTGTAATGACCATTAAAATATCTCACGGGCGCATTGTGTCTTCGAAAGGTCCTGCAGTTGCGACTCTTCGCGACATGGATTTCGAGGACGAGGGCCACTTTTACTTTGAAGTTTTCTCAGATGAGAACGAAGCAATATTTGGCTTCTTCACGCCGACTCTAGAAGAGGAGAAGGGGGTCCTTCTCGACGCTGAATGGGATGCCCTTATCTTCAAGGATGATGGCGGAGGATCCTCGCTCAAGGTTGAGGAGCTGGATAAGGAGATTGAGATTGGCTTCGGCGATTTGAATGAGCAAGGGACGGACAACTTACTACTCATGGTGTTGCGACGGGTTGATGGCGAGGGTGGGCAAGATGCATATGAGAGACTGGGTACCGCAAGGATCGCGATACCAAAGGTGAGGGAGACATCAAAAGCGCACCTCAAGGTAAAACGGAAGGGCTTTAGAATTCAGTGATGGTTTAATTCTTCAAGAACAGCTCGAAAGTCCAGGTTGCGCCAACAAAAGGATTGATTGCCAAATGAAGACCGCATCTTACGGCGACGTCCCTCCATGACGTTGTCGCGCAATTTTGTCCGGGACACGGGAGACCGCTCTAGCACCAGAATCTTTAGGCGAATTGTCTTACCATCTTGTCACTTAGCTACGAAACATGTTTCACTTGGCTGGATCGCCAGTCAACTGCTGGAGCCTGGATTTCTTGTCTGTGTACGGCCTCCAGTCCTAGGACGGAGACCCCTCATTGCTTGAACTTTTTCTCATGGGTCGCACAACGATATATTCAATCACAGCGCGATGATATCTTCAGTTGCACCGCCGGGACTGCTATGAGCGGGCAGGCGCGCCCGCAGACACCAGGCCCCGAGCCGGCAGAGACCCAGAGGGGCAAGATAGGTGCCTAGGTATGGGAATCAAGATACTCTAACTATCTGGGTTACTTTTCATCCCAACTAGTTTTCGGAATGATGTTGCCCTCAGCTTGTCTGCAGCTTTCATCTGGGCCATTACCTGGACCTTGACACCGTCCGCTACCACCCTACTTGACAAAAGTCTCTGCGTCCGTTCAGGAGCTTCAACTGACATCATTGGGCGCCTCGGCGGCAGCCCTGCACGGTCTCGCTTTGTAGAGTCTTGCTGCGTGGGGTGTCGCTGTGCAGTTTGAACATCTATCTTTCCCTTCCCCGGGGACCGCCATTTCTCGTCCAATGCCTTCTTCAGCTCAGCGAATTCTCTGTCATTCCAGGATTGTTTAATGTAGACTTGCTTTGCTTGACCCGCGACCGGCCAAGAAATGTCATCAGCCCATTTTTTTGCGTTGCTGACATTGTTGAAGTGGAGGACGATGGACCCAAGCGATCGGGACATCTCGAGCTCAACGGCTTCACGTGGCATCTCCATCCTGACGGTAGAAGGCTTTGACGGTAAGAGCTTCTTGCTCCCATTAATACTTTGACGGTAGCGTACGGCTAGAGCAGCGTCAGGAAACTCGATTTCGATCTTCGCGGGCGTAGAGTTGACGTGGACATAAACGCGCAGTCGACAAGTGTTGGTGTCGGACATGCTGTGCAGGTTCCGAGAACCACCAGCCGATATCCTTTTGCTCTTGTAAGCTGGGGTGCGAGGAATGTGGAAAAGTGACGGACGAAAAATTCACTCGGGAATTTTTGTACGTGTTCGTGGGCTCGAGGCAAGACCTGCAACTCGACTGTACCGCGAGATTTGGTGACTTTTTGGAGGCATGCAATCTGATTGAGATTTTGAGATTAGAAGGCTTAGATCAGGCATCAAAGAAGCATCTTTCTCTCGATAGAATGGATCTAGATTTTGCCCCGTTTTGCCCAGCTGTATGCGTAGGTGACGTGGCCCCGTTAATGCAGCTAGCTCCTCAGCGGCTAGATCACATTTTCCTCCACTTCACTGCGTCTACATAGCCGCTTCAGGTCGCCTATCAGGGCGCTGTACGCATGGTATACGAGCTGCGGACGAGGGAGTTGTTTCTTAATGCCCAGACTTTTAGCCCAAAGGGTGAGAGAACTTGAAAGAAAAACGCCTGACTTAAAGCCCCGTGACAGCGCATCTTCTCTGAACTTGATTTTATAGCTTAGATGGACGATCACAGCCCCTACGTCAGCCCCCCTACTAGCATTTCCCTGGATGTTGATATCGAAATGGCGGGCTCTCGCTCCTCCATCAACAAGACTGGTGAGCAGCCCATTGTCGATTAGGAAAATCATTTTTGCTGATCTCTCCGCTGCAGATTGCCGCGATGAGACCGCAGTTTCCTTTTCATGTTCAAGCAGACACTCTGGCAACGCTCGGCGCGAGTGCATTGGCCGACCAGATAGCATTCAATCCCACCGACCCGATCGTTCCACCAGCCGTGATCGAGAGCCCGCGCCCAGTACTCCATCTCAACCTTTCCACTCCTCGGCCGATAGCCAAGAAAGAGTTCACAATAGTTTCTCCAGCAACAGGCCTCGCGGTCGTAGCTCAGACAGTAACCTTGGGATTGATCCAATACCGCCAGTGCAAAGCCCGATCCGTCTTGACCCCGACGAACCAGGCGACTGGGCTGTAAACCACCACCTCGAGAATCTAATTATAAGATTGGACGAGCCCGAGATCAGCTCCATTGGATCTAAGTTTGGCAAATTGGCCACAAAGATTCGGGAAATCCAGTATGGCAACAAAAGATCATCAGCGCCGACGCCAGCGTCCCCGTCCAGATCATCACCATCCTCTGGGGACGGAATGCGATTCCGCGTCAGTTTTGCTGAGCTGCAACGGATGCGAATTCGGAAGCTGCAATGTCAGCTGGTGAGGCACGTTGCGGAGATGCGCCTTGAAGGTCGTGAGTCGCCTGGCTGGGAACAGACGCTTGAGGAGTACAGTATGAATCGATTTCCCTTGAACCTTGAGCCACCCCAAGCATCCAGGCTCCGGATACACGTATTCTCTAGTCTTGACCTAAGGTCAGTATTCAATTTTAGTAAGAAAGACTAACCAATTTCTGTTGTTTCTCATAGTCAAAGCGGTTCATGATCACGATTACATGGAGCACCGCTCAAAGTCCATCAGAGACCCTTTCCTTGCCACGGGGGAGTACAACGTAGACAACTACGTTCTCAATTGCAACATTAATAGTTCTCTCGCCAACGAGATAACGAGCCACGCTCAATCCATCAAGACGTGGGACACGGGCCTCGACGGACCCAGCGAACTGATCACTGGCACACGCGGAAACAACGTCGCAAAGACATGGTACCGAGGGTTCAAAGAGCGTATTATGATTGCAGCTACCGGAGGCGCGTTCCTCGTTGGACCCATGTGGATCATGGTGCTGAAGAAAGGGCTCTACACCTCACTTATTACGACAACAGCCTTCGTTACTGCCTTTGGTATACTAATGGCTTACTTTCTCAATGAGGCCAAGGATGTCCTGGCTAGCACAGCCGCGTATGCAGCCGTCCTAGTGGTTTTTGTTGGAACAAACAGCCCGTAGATGAGGATCGATGGAAACGGATGGTTAGGGTAGTTGAACACACTCCAGAGTCCCGAGAAAGGCTGCATCTTCAATTGGGCCGCTAATCAATTACAAGGCGAAGGGCACAAGCCATGCGCGCCTACTCACGCCCTACCGATGGCATTCTTCCCTTGGCGCGGTAGACCAATGAGTCACGCCTCAACACCATGACTAACCATCACCGAACCCCAGCTATATTAGGTCAACTCCTTTAAACCAACTCCTTCAACACATCAACCTCTACAGGCAGTCATCAAATCACCACGATGTCTTCACCAGAGTACGACATCCTCGTAACCGGCTCCTCAGGCCACCTCGGCGCCGCCCTGATGCTCTCCCTCCCCTCCCACGGCCACACCCCCCTCGGCATCGACATCCTCCCCTCCTCAACCACAACCCGCACCCTCTCAATCACAGACCGCGCCGCCCTCGCCGCCCTCTTCGCCTCCCACCCCTCCATCAAACACATAATCCACGCCGCAACCCTGCACAAACCCCACGTCGCCTCGCACCCAAAACAAGCCTTCATCGACACCAACATCACCGGCACCCTCGCCCTCCTCGAAACCTCCTCCGCCCACCTCCCCTCCCTCGAATCCTTCATCTTCATCTCCACAACCTCAACCTACGGCTCCGCCCTCGCCCCGGCCCCCGGCTCCCCCGCCGCCTGGATCACCGAACCCACCCCGCCCGTCCCCAAAAACATCTACGGCGCCACCAAGACCGCCGCCGAGGACCTCGTCCGCCTGCACCACCTGCACACATCCCTGCCCTGCCTCGTCCTGCGCACGTCGCGCTTCTTCCCCGAGCAGGACGACGACCCCGCCCGCCGCGCCGAGTTCCCCGCCGACGCGAACCTCAAGGTCTGCGAGCTCGCGCACCGCCGCCTCGACATCGCCGATACTGTTTCTGCCGTCGTCTGCGCCGTGCGCCGCGCCGCGCAGATCGGGTTCGCGAAGTACATCGTCTCGGCGCCGCCGCCGTTCCCTAACGACGCAGACACCCTCGCGCGGCTGAATGCTGGTGGTGGTGGGGACGCGGAGCGCGTGTACAGAGAGTGCGTTCCCGCGGCGGGCGCCGTGTTTGAGAAGCTCGGATGGAGGTTCCCGGACCGCGTGGACCGCGTGTACGACTCGGCCAGGGCGGTGCGCGAGCTCGGGTGGAGGCCCGAGTGGACGTTTGAAAAGGTCGTCGAGAGGCTTGCGCGCGGCGAGGACTGGAGGAGCGACCTGACGCATGTGATCGGCAAGAGGGGGTATCACGATGTGCCGACGGGAGTGTACACGACATGAAGAACAACAAAGCGACGACGTGGTATTTCCGGTCTATGTATATCCATCAGACGCAACAAAGTAAATACACCCAAAATAATGAAAATGCCCAAACCAAAACAACGCTATGCAGTAATCACTCATGCCTCGATGTCCCTCACAAGCCCCAACTCCGCGCCCAGCTCCAGAACCTGCCTCGCCACGGCATCAACATCCACAGTCTTGATGACCACCCGGTGGTTCCCCTCCCACTCCACCAGCCTCGTCGACCCGGGCTCGCAGTACTCCTTCAGCAGCCGCCTGTGCTGCTCCAGCCCAGGGTCCTTCAGCCCATGCACATGAATCGTCGGCAGCCTCAACACATGGTCCGTCCCGCTCCCGTTCGGCCAGTCGTCAAACACCACGCTCGCCTCCGCCGCGTCCCCCACGCCCTGCGGCGCGTCTATCCTGTCGTCCAGCACGATCAGCGGCGCCCGGCCCGCGAGCAGCACGCCAAACTTCCAGTCCGCGCTGCCGCCCGCGCTCGCGATGCGGCGGCCGTACTTCTGGCGCAGCATCTGCTGCGTGTACATCAGGCTCGCGCTGATCTTGGCGCCCTGCGAAAAGCCCAGCAGGCCGACCCACTCGCCGGTCGCGCCGAGCGCGTCGTCGTCGTCCATGGCCATGCGCAGCTGGAAGTGGATCTCGGCGGAGGCGGTCTCGGCGTCGACGACGGGCTGGTGCTCGGGCAGCCAGCGCAGCCAGCGGCGGAAGGGCCCGTAGTCGCCGTAGACGGAGACGATGTCGTGGTGCGGGGCGCAGATGAAGGGGCCCTCGGCGAAGACGAGGCGGAAGTGCGGGCGCAGGCGCGCGATGAGGGCGCGGCACTGCACCTTGAAGACGGCGGCGTTGACGCCGCCGCCGTGGAGGCAGAGGATGCGCGGGAGGTGGAGGGTGGTGTCCGGGCCGGAGCCGGGCGGGGTCGTTGCGCTTGGCATTGTTGGGGAGCGCGAGACCGGGGTTTGTTTGTGTGTGTGTGAGGGAGTTGAGGTGTTTGTTGATGGGGTCCCCGGGGGGCAGAGACGGGGAGAGGGGGGGGGGCGAGGAGAGTGGTTGGGGTGCGTGGGTGTAAGTTGTTGGTTCTGCTGGGGTTCGTGGGCAGAAGCGCGGTTGTCAACTCGGGACCGACAGGGTGTTTTCGTTCGGGGTATCTTTTGTCTCTGAGACTGAGTTGAGGAAGAGAGGAAGAGAGGGAGGGAGAAGAGAGAAAAGAGTGAGCGAGGTTATGCACGAGGGTAATAGGTGTGTAGAAAAAGGGGGAAAGGAAGGGAAAGAAAGTGCCCGGTTCGGAAGCCGTCTGCGCTCGTTCAACGTCTGGGATAAGACGCAACACACGGAGGACGATGGTACGGATAAGCAGATCGACACTCTTCCTCAACAAGTGAGCAGCAGGAAAAAAGCCAAAAGGCGTCTTTTTTTTTTTTTTTTTTTTGCGCAGGGACAGGCGCCCAGGTCGCTCTAAAATTGCGGGGCGATGGATTCAGGTCGCGTCAATGTCCGGTGCGTCGACGCTTCACCGGCCGGAGCTCCGAACGGTGGTGCCTCGTTGTGAGTGAGGTTCGTCCTGCTTTCGATCGCCGAAGAGGGCTGTCTGGCTGCCTGTCGTTCGGTGGTCTAGCTCCAATAGACGTGATTATCAACAGGCGTGGATCTCTCTCTCTCTTTCTACCCCCGAAGTGAGATTGACAACCAGGCTTGTCCTGTTGCAGCCTGGTCTGTTCGGCGTTGGGCTTGTCTTGCTTGCTTGCTGTGCTTGTCGCTCTCGCAAATCGTCTCGTCTTCTTTATTTATCTTTCTCTGGGCGGCGCAAATCAATCGCAAACCGCTTGTGCTGTCAGACTTGGGGGAAGGCCGGGCGCGCGCGCACTCGAAAGAAAGCAAGCGGGTGTGCGGTCAGATTTAAAGATACGAGAAACGACGGATGCGACGACTCCGGAACCCGGATGCCGCTGCTGTCTAAATAAGAGAAATCAAGATTTTGGGGGCCGACCGGATGAAAGGCGAGACACAATTGCTGTCATGATGACCAAGAATCCAAACCTTCAGATTTCTCCTGCTCCCTTCCCTCGGTTCGCAACTAACCCCCTCGAACTGGCAACTCCATCGAAAGCCGAGGCAAGTTCGTCCGGCCTGTGTCTCAAACGCAGCTTTGCAGCATCACAAAAGCTTGTCTGGACCCAGCGGGCTGGTCGCAGCGGACAGCGGCACCGAACATCAGACACTTGTCGTGGATCACGTAGAAAGACAGGAGCCTTCTCGAACGCTAAAGAGATTGAATACCGGGCGACATAAGACGAAAGCCAAATTGCCCCCAACCGGGAAAGCCTGTGGTTGGACGGGATTGGCCAGAAGCGGCAACTCAGGTTGCGCTCGCAACCGGGGAATGGCTGGCCGTTCGGAGGTTCGGCGCGAGGTAGCACCCTGCGAATGCCCGATTTTGAGTGCGTCTGCTGCGACGACGACGACTCGTCTTCCTGATTAGTCGCCGTTCCTTGTCAGACTCGGGAAACAAGTCAAACACATGTACGAATTAATTCCAGACATGGACAAATGTCAGAACAGATAAATCAAAACAGAGGTCCGGCGGGCTTACCCGTCTGTCTGTCTTGGGGGTGCGCGCGGCCGGACGGGCGGACGGACCTGGGCTGGGAGAATGTCCGATGGAAGGGGTGAGCAAGTAGGCAAGCAGCAAGCACATGCAATGCACGACCGCGCCGCCCGCTGCGTAGAAAAAAGCAAAGAAAGAAACCAGATCCCCGAATTCTTCACATTAGCAGCGTCCGGTCCGAAACCGAAAGCCGATTTGTCCAATTGGCCATGTTTACTGCGGCTGCGTCTCCAACTGGACATCATCCAACACGGCTCTAGAAACCTGAAAAGAAAAGAGACAGAAGCTCTATGCAGGCAGCAAAACGCCCGCCATCTCATCTCATGCTGCAAGTGATGCATCGACGACTGTATCAACTGTATCAAAACAAACTCATCTGCCCACTCTCACACGTTCGGTCGGGTCAAGCGAGAAGCTTCAGAAGCTTCATATTGAACTCTGTTCCCTCCAGCGACGGAACTCAGTCTCGATGCAGCAATTGACTCGCGCCCAACCTGGTGTCACCTCGGGAATGAAGCTTCCACAACCTTCGATAGTTCTTCCATCCGCATGGAACGATGCAGGCCAGAACTCTGAACACTCCCTCGTGAAGCAAAACGTCCAAAACAGGCGGCGGGTGTAGCAACATGTATCCGCTCCCGCACCGCTCACCCCGAAAGCAGCAGCAGCAGCAGCATCACCAGTAGCAGCAGCGGCATTCATCGGCGGCCGCGGGGATGCCCTCCAGCCAGAGCGGGAACTTGAGAGAGCAGGGATGAACACATTGCACACCGTCAACACCCACTAATTCCCTTCGCGAGGCCACACAGCAGACGAATCGCGTGCTCTCCAAGCCCGGCTCAGCCACACGCTACTGCCCCATGTACCCCACTAATCCCCATCAGCCACACTATGACGTTTAATGGTGCCCCTCCACGCTTTCCCCTCTCTGTGCCACTCTCTGGCGCACTGGTGAGCTGTCACGGCAGCTCTTGGTACCTACCACCAGCTAATACGTGGAAACTGACGCCTCTTCTCGCAAGCAAGAGGCCTCTCCCTGACTCTCCGTCTCTCTCGCGGCCAAAAGAAGCTCCATCTAGGCCTCACAGGGCCGCGATATCCACGTTGACGACACTTCTGCGCCACACCAAATCCTCAACAAGCTTCATTTCATCAAGATCCAGAAACAAAAAATAAAACAGGGTCCAGCTCGCCATCTCCCAAACATACAAAAACAGTTGCCGTCACCTTCATAGCAACTGCTTTCCTTTCTGCCATCACCAGCCTCATCCATCATCAGACGATACCCATCCATCCCCCCGCCTCCTTCCTCTCCTACATTACCTCGCATCACCTTCTCGTTTGCTCTACCTCTTCGACACCTGATACCCAAAGCCCACACACGCACAACACCTCGCACGTCCTGAATCATGTCGTGGTCAGGCCCCTCCCACAACGAGAAGCCCCCCGTCCCCACGGGCGAGCACCACCAACAACAGACCTTCCCTCCCCCTCCCACCGACCAAAAGACCGAGCTGCCCGCCAGCCAGCAGGGCCAGCAGCCGTACTTCCCCCCGCCGCCTCCCGGCCCTCCCCCCGCGAACCAGCCGCAGTACACCCACGCGCCCCAAACCCAGCAGCAGCAGCAGCCGCAATACGGCGCCGCCCCTTCCCAGCAGTACGCCCCTCCCCCGGCCCAGCAGCAGCACCAGGCCGACTACAACCCGACCCAGTACGGCGGCGCCGGCCACCACTACACGCCCCCGGGCGCCGACCACACCGACCCCGCCGCCTCCCAGGCCGCCGCCGCCTTCGCCGCGACCGCCCCCGATGCCACCAAGCCCCAGAAGCAGCACAAGGGATGGGGCGAGCGTCTGACCCAGATCGGCATGAAGGCCGCCGGCCCCATCAACGCCATGGCCAACAAGATGGGCTCCCAGAGCTTCCTGCCCACCACCATGGACAAGGAGTGCGAAAAGGCCGCCAAGATCCTGCAGAGCTTCTGCAGTAAGTCCTCCCTTTTCCGTTCACCGTCAGTCCAGAACAAGGCTAACATCAGCACCGCAGAGGAGGGCATCGCATCCGACGTCCCGCCCCAGCAGACGGCGGCCTCCGAGAAGCTTGAGCCCGGCAAGACCGACGCCAGCGGCAGCGGCTCCTCGCGCCCCGTCACCCCGAACAAGGCCAAGAAGGAGCAGAAGGCCATCGTCAAGATCCCCAGCAAGGTGATCAACAAGGCCGTCGGCCTCGCCATCTTCACCACCTTCCGCGCCGGCTTCCAGTTCTCCGGCGCCACCGGCTCCGGCGTCCTCATCGCCCGCCTGCCCGACGGCTCCTGGGGCCCTCCTTCCGGCATCCAGGTCCACGCCGTCGGCGCCGGCTTCATGATCGGCGCCGACATCCACGACACCGTCCTCATCATCAACTCCCGCGAGGCCCTCAACGCCTTCCTCGGCAACCGCGTCAGCCTGGGCTCCGACGTCGCCGTCGTGGCGGGCCCCTACGGCGCCGGCGGCGTCATGGACGTTGGCGCCAGCTTCGGCGGCAAGTCGCAGAAGGAGGGCGAGCAGAAGGCCGCGGACGAGGCTGCCGCTGCTGGCGCTGCTGCTGCTGCGGCCAAGCCTGCCGACGACGGCAAGCTGAAGCCCGAGGACGACAAGAAGGCGAAGCGCAGGAGCAGCAGCACGTCGCTGAAGCCCAACTTCTCGTACGTCAAGTCGCGCGGCTTCTACGCCGGCGTCCAGGTCGACGGCACCGTCGTCACCGAGCGCAAGGACGCCAACGCGGCCTTCTACGGCCAGAAGGTGTCGGTCGACCAGATCATCAAGGGCCAGGTCCCTCCCCAGGGCCCCGCCGGCCAGTGGCCCGGTGGCGCGCACCTCCTGTACGAGGCCCTGCGCACCGCGGAGGCGCAGCAGCCCCTCCCCGAGGCTAACCTGCCTCCCCCGGCCCCCGTCCCGGCCACCGGCCCCGTTCCGACCACCAGCCCCGGCCAGGCACCTCCGGGCTACGGCCAGCAGTCGCCCCCGGGATACGGACAGCCGCCCCAGGGCTACGGGCAGTACCCCCAGGGTGGCCCGCTGGGATCCCATCCTCCCCAGAGCGGCCCGACTGCCTCGGGAGCTCTGGGCGACGAGCAGCTCCCGGGCTACGTCGAGGACAACGTTCCTCGTCCCGGCGTGGGAGACCACAAGCAGCAGTACCAGTGAAAAACAATAACGAAAAGCGTCATGACTTGAGTTTGTGTATGAAAGTTGCGCGATGAGATATCCCTTATGCACGGCCGGTTGCAGCTTAGAGCTTAGATAGCCCCCTCAATGACATAATTCCTTTCGATATCATAATAAGCAAACCCGAGGAATCTGTGATGTGTGTCAGTATCGCTTAAAGTTGCCCTCTCCCCATGACACGGGCGTGTCATCCGCGAATCCATGATGGACAGAGTGAACAGTGGCGCGTCGTTCGCCGTCGTCCGGGTGTACTATGGAAGTAAGTATGTAGCCGAGACATCGCACCTCGCAGTTCGACAACTCGGCCAGACATTCTCCGGCGTGCCACAGACGGCGTAAGACGGCAACAGATTCACGGTGTGCATAATGTGACCAACGAGGAGTGCTGCCACAAACTCCGAGTAACCTTACAGATACCTCTGTACGATTTGCATCTTAACTCTTCAGTTGATTGCTGCTGTCCTAATTCACGCCAGAACCGGTCGAGGCAGGCGTATACTACTGAGTGTTTTACGTGGTCAAATAGGCATGACGGCCATCGAACTTGATATCCAACCCCCCTGCGTAACGCGAGAGGTTCAGTTGTTTCTAAATCATACGGAACCTGCAATAATTTGTGGCTTTTTTTCTGCAAGCTGCGCCAATGTTCCAGAGATGCTTCAGAGATATTGAACCTCGCCCTGGTTGGTCGCGTGGTTCTGCGCTAGTAGCCCATCGAGTGCCATGTTTCAACCGACTGGTTGCCAAGCACCAAGCCGGCGCAGGAACGTATCGTTGATTGGGAAAACAAAAAGCAACGGCCACAGAATAAGCAACGTCTGGATCTGAGTGGTCCCCCTCCCTGGGTTGGAGAAAACCCCTTGCAGGCTCGAGATCATGCGGGGTGTTTGCCAATTGCCGGTAGCAAACCAAATTCTATCCATACCGGCGAAGCTGACTTCAAGCCTGGCGTATTGGGTGAGCTGCATGATTGACGGTTTACACAAGAGATGCCACGGCCGATGCTTGCATCACGCCACCGGCGAGCACCCTCTGGTGCTGTTCTCGAAAGGCGCCTCAGGATGAGAACCCGCAGCGCTCGGCCAGCCATCGGACCGACGAAGTGAGGCGGAAGGAAGCCAGCAGATCGTGATATCCGCCTCCTAGCCTTTTTGGGCAATGCGGGAACAGGGTCACCGGTGCGGTACGGCGCTCACGACACAACGGGTGGGCCCAAGTGCCGGCCGGTCGCCGTGCGCTCCCGCGCTGTCACAAGTTGAATGCACAAATCTCAATTGCAATTAACACGGGGCCATCGTCTGTCGTCGGTTGAGATACCGTAGGGGACAGTGCCGTTAACCCAGGGCAGGGCAGATCATTCGGTCTCTATGAAACGGATCTGTATATGATCCACAGGGGGCCGCTGGGACAGGTCGACAAATTCGGACGAATTTCGTCGAGAGACACTGTCTTTATCCTAAAAAAAGACTTCCAGTGACGGTCGCAAGGCTGGTTCAGGTCTTGTTTTGGCCTGGGCTTGCGTGATTTCATGAGCTTAGCTTTGTAGACTATTTCACATACCCCGCTGGCATTGGAATGCTGGATGTCATTCCTGCATTTCCGCCCGGCACCAGAGAGACGGGACGTCGCATTTGTGACGATTGTCTGGACTTTGCCCGTCTCGCCTGGGCCGCAGGTTCGGAACACGGAAGAGGTGGATTGTGTGCCCTGGCGTGAATGCCCAGGTAGGCTGAGCAAAATTCCAGTTTGGCGCGATGTTGGTGCAAGAAGTCGAGATGGACGACGACCAGGGTTGTGCTGAGGACGTCATCGACTCCACGGTGATGAGACGCCCAGGATGTGCAGCATTGGGACTTTTTGGGTCTTTCGGTACCCCGGTCTCCCTCAGCGACACATTCGCTGTTCAGTCCTCGCTTCGGCCTTTCACCGGCCGCTCAAGAACCCCCCTTTTTTGGGCTTTCCAGCCTCCAGTCGTCCACAACCCCTTCTTCATCTGACATCCCCACGCCAAGGAAAGGTCACTCGAACTGGTGCTGAGGCAGCGAACAACTGGAGACTGATTCGTCAGATCGTGTCAGGTCCATTGAAATGGTCTCCAGTGTGGTTTAGGTGGGCAGATGAGCAGGCCGATCGCCAGGGCCCATTGATGCTGCCCGTTTTTCCCTTTGTTCTGGGGTTTGAGCTTTAGTCGACCATCGGCTTGCATGTAACGACCGGCGTGTCGGTGCCAGAAGCCGCCATCGTCTCCTCCGGGTGGTTTTGGGACGATTAAGCTCAGGGCCAAGTCCAGGTGTTTGCAGATGTTTACAGTGACTGACCGGGTAGAGCTGGACAAAATTGACTTTCTGTGATCCTGAGCTTCCCGTCTCTCGGGGCAGGCGTTGGAAGGTTTGGCTGAAGCCTGCAGATTGGCAGGTTAGGCTCGCTGAGCCGAAAGTCTGTACTGGATGGACCAGCTGCCGCTCCAAGCACCCGCCGCTGTTTTGGGTAGGGTGGCAGCGGTGGCTAGCAGTTGAAATGGAGATACATAGTCTTGGCCTGAAGGGGCACAAAGACGGCGTGTCTGTTGTCAGAGAAATGCTGATCGGCCGCGGTTCGCAGCAAGATCCGCGTCATGTTTCGTCAAAAGGGAAAGAATCAAACGGAGCCGGCACCATCCCTGATTCGAAAGTCGTTGTCTGTTGGGAATGGTTTGGCAAGCCTGGGATGTAGCGTCCAGAGTCGGACTCGACAGCCTGAAAAATGATTTGTCGCAGGGAAAGGGACGTCCACCGCCATCAATCCCCAGCACCGTTCCTCCCCTATTGGGGTCCGTTCAGGGACAGAGCAGCGGGCAGACAGCGGCCATCAGCCAACCAGCCCGAGGTGAGCGGCAATCGATGCCTCCCTCATTTTTCCCTCTCCTCTTGTTGTTGCCGATCTCTAGATGGAAAGCATCTGGTTGGCCGCAAGGGCGCATTAGCATGTCAAAGTGCTCCGTAGACGTTGGAGGTTGGGCTGTTGAATAAGGAGGTGAGAAGACTAGCGTGATAGGCATAAGAAGTGAAGATCAGAGCCGCTTAAAGTGTTGATGCTGGAGCACGAGCGATGACATTCTGAAAAAAAGACTCGGTACGTATTCCGCGAGCCGTGGGTGTGGCCCGTTGGGAGGCTCCCAAGGCTCCGTTGGTTTTGTGGGCGTCTGATGTCTGAACGGTGACGGTGTGCAGGAACAGGTGCAGAGTGCAGCAGTAGGCACGCACGCAGCGAGTGACAAGCACCAGACCAAAAAGTGTGTGTGGTTGTTGGAGTCCGCCGATGACATTGGCCAGTTTGGTGGAGGCGCTGGCTAGCACTGGATCAGATCGTCCGCTCCGGATGATGACGACGCGTAACTCGGCCCAGTTTTTGCGCTGCGAAAAATAGCAACGCTTCTGGCGCACCCGTGAGGCGTGCATGCGTTTTTTTTTTTTTGGGGTTCCCGAGGGTTTCATTCGGAGTAATAGACGGGTGGCAGACAGGCGAGATGGTGGCACTGAGCAGGCAGTGTTTGTAGATTTTGTGGTTTTGTGGACAGCACAGCGGGTACGAGGTTCCTTGTAGAAAGGTCGATTGCGCAGAGTAAAAGCTTGTTAATGTGTTCAGCGGCTCAGCTCCGGTCAGCTCGTAGATGACGATGGCAATGCAAGCTGGGTGCGAGAGTCATGGCCGACGGCGGCTCCAGGGCACCGAGTTCGAGGTAAGGTGCCAGGAGCAGGGCCTTCGGGCGGCAAGCATCCGGGAGGCGTGCGCACTGAAGCTGGACGGCAACGGCATCGAACGGCGGAGCTGGCAGCAGCAGAACAGGATCTGGAGACCTTGAACTGGGGCTTTTTGACAGGACAAGATGACAGGACAGGCAAACCGTCGACAGGGAGGCGACCGGCAGACGGCGACTCGGACCCACGAGGCAGTGGTTGACAAACCCCACGGTGACGAGGGTGTTGGGCCATTGAGGGTAACGGAAGCACAAACGGAGGTCTGGGATTAAGACGCATCGACGGTGATCAGCACGACGTCGATTGAGTGCCGAGTAGAGTTATCTGGCAGCGTGATCCGTCTGGGCATCGCGATGGAGCACTGGAGCATTGGAGCATTGGAGTAGCATCCAGAATTCGGGAGCCCTGCGATGCCATGCCATGCTTGGTGGTCGCCATGAGGCCGCTAACAGTATTGGCAGACGTGGGCCACGGCCGAGTGAGCCGTGTTGTGTGTGCGAGTGAGCGATTTCGACGTGTAAATCTTGAGATCATGTTTGTACTGCGTAGTAGAGTATCTCTCCTTTGGCAAGGACCCATGGCGATGATGGTGTCAAAGTCCAATGAAAAGTCGTCTTTTGTGTGTTTCTTCCCGGCGAGATTGGGGACGGGTGTCAAGCTACCCGTCGCCGCGAAATTGACGAGATTGGAGCGGCCCACGGGAGAGAGAGATAGCCAAGGGTTCTGGAAGGGGATGGCTTACCAGCAGCGGCAGCAGCAGACTGATGAAATTGGACGGGTTGGGATTGCTGGCATTGGCGATGATGGGCGTGGCGGTGGTGGTGGTGGTGGTGGACGTGGGTGGTGGTTTGCAATGGAAAAATTAAGATTGGGGTCGCTCGGCACATGGAAAGGAGAGATTGCGGTGATTGCAGGTTGGAGCACGGGTACGGGAGCGGTACTTGGCGGGAAGCGGTGATTTGGCCGGGACGAGCAGGTACTGGAAGGGTACAAGGGGCAAGCTGGGAAAGGAAGCGGCTATCGAGACGCCCTCCTCCTGCCATCTGGGAGGGAAGGAAGCAGAGCCAGAGCCAGAGCCGCTCTCCCCCTGAGAAAACGGTGACGAGTGGCCAATCACGTTTTTTGGACAGAATTTGTTAGGCACTGGGAAGGACATCCTGGGAGGTCGCACCTTCCAATCGTGAGCGGTTCCCTCGAGCACGTTTGTCGAGCCACGCGATGGCGATTGGATGGCGATTGGATCTGGTGGTCTGTGGACCAATGATACGGCACAGATCAAGTCGCAGCGGGGCTCCTTCCTTTTGGTTCGCTGGCCGTCATTTGCCAACTGATAAGCAACGGAGGTCTCGCAATGGAACTGTGAACTGCAACTTGCAAGAAGCTGCCCTGCACTTCAGAACGCAGGGCAGCCATCGCGCGACGAAGGGCAACTGAAAAGTGCTTCTTCTGCTGTTCCTTACATAATAAGAACGCCATCTCCCGGAGCCCACTTCAATCTGCGTTAATCACGGCCAGCAACCTCTGCAATCTGGGATCAGACAGATTTACGTTAGATACAGACTAGCGAGAGACGCGACGGCCTCGGGGCATGTTCCCAGCACTGGGCGCTAGGTGACTTGGACTAGGTACCAGCGAGCACGCCTTCGAGAATTCAGCAAAGGAGCCGCTGCCGGCGCCGGCGCGACGGAAGACGGGACTGTCAATTGGATCTTGGCCACGCGCTGGTGGCGGCGCCTCTGGATGCGGTGGTTGCGTGGTTTCGTGGCCGCAGCATCGTCGGAGTGTGTTCCTGGCCCCGTCGGGACAATGCAATATCTTGGATCTTGCAAAATGCCATCGTCAGCGTCCAGCTCCAAGCTGATTGCGTGCCGGACAGCCATGCCCAGCAGCAGCAGATGGGCCAGAAGCTGTAAGACGACCCAGGGTTCCGTCACCGTGCCGTAACGATGGCTGGGGAAACTGTGGGCTACCGTAACCAGACAGCGACGGTGACAGTGACAGTGTCGACTTCGACTGTGAGTGCTGAGTGAGGTGCGGTAGCGTCCCAGAAAAAAACCCAGGGCAGTCGCGCCCACGCCGTCTCCACCCAGGGCCCCCACCGGGAATAATTCCCCTGCCCCCATTTGTGCCCCCGCCCCTGGCCAGCCAGCAGCGCCCGGGCCGGCGGATTCCTGGTCGCGGGCTGGACCTCCCACCTCCCATCGCTACCCCCTTTCGCCGTTCCCTGCCCACACTTTTGGAGGTGAGGTGAACCCGAACCCACTCACCCTTTTTTTCCTCCTCCCTTTTTGCTTCCCTTCACCTGTACCGAGCGAGCCAACGATTGAAGACGGTCTCGGAGAGGCGAAGGATTGGATGAGATGACGAGGACGGTCAGTCTGATGCGAGGGACATGTGGTCCAGTCCACCTACATCCAGCCAGAAGCAACAACTGCAGCACAGAACATCAGACAGCGGAGCGCGGATTGCTTCTGCGTGTTCCATGCTGCTACCGCTGCCGCGTCTGCACCGCACCTCAACTGTCGACATGGGACGAGGAGGAGAGCCCTCTGTCGCAGGCTCGTCTCTCCCTACGGCGTGCGCTACGAATACATACAGGCAGAAAGCATCTCAGTGTTTGAGAGTCTCAGTTGCTGTCCAGAGAGAATGGGCTGAGGCGACTCGTCACTCGTCAACCTCCAACTCGGTTGCAAATTCCCATGCACAAGCAACGCAACGCTACTGTACCTATTCTGGAGCTACACACACACACACACACACACACACACACACACACATTCTACCAAGTACAGGCCACAGACGACGGATACGCAGCTGCAGGTCCCGTTTTACCCATTCCTTCCCACCCGTTTACCCTGCACACTGCCATGCGCATCGCCGCCGCCGTCTTGCCTCCTTCTTTGGACCTTGGTGCAGCTCGCCGCCGTAAGACAGAGCCGCTGCTTGTGTGTGGCGGCGGGAGGGCAGTGGCAGTGGCAGAGGCAGTGGCAGTTGCCGTCGTTGTTGCCAAAACAAGTTGCTACTTTAGTGATTTGTTTCTCTTGTGTGTTTTTTTGTCCCCCCCCCCCCCCCCCCCCCCCCCCCCCTTTCGCCGTTTTCTTTGAGGTTTCCGTCCTTCCCTCCATCCCGTTGTCCCTTCTCTTGCCATCCTTCACTGGAAGCAATGGAAATGGCGACAATGGAAATGGAAGAAATGAAAAAGATACGTACCCTGGGTACATCCCAAAAGTGGGAAGGAAGGCGCTCTTCTTCAAGCAGGGCCCCCTGCTGCCAATTTTATCCCAATCACCAAATCCCACCCGTCCCTGGCTCTTGCAGCTGCTGCTCGTCGCCAAGCCCTCTCTCCCACGTCCATTCTTCTTCTGTCTCTGTCTCTTCCTATTTCTCGGTGCACCTTGTGTTTTCTGTCACTGTTGTTCGCTCCAGCCAGACTCTCAGAGTAAAAGAGAGAGGCTTAGCTCACCCTTCCAGTTATCGATATGTAGGGTTCCAGACCAAACTTGGCTCCAACTTCCCGAGCCATTATCCCAGTCCCAGTCTTTCCCTCTTTCTTCCTGGATTCCCACTCCCGCTCCCACTCCCCCTGGTCCACGCCTCCATCTTCCTCGTCCGCACACCCACAACTCCATGTCCCACACCCTCCTCACCCCCTAAATCAGCGTGGTGAACATTGAGAACCACCCCCGGTCCCCGTCCGTCACTCTACGCCGCACATACGGAGTCTCCTCCCGGCACGCTCCAAGCAGGTATTCGTAGCTCTTGTTCGCCTTCTTCGCTCTACCTACGTACCCTACCGCGCTACGAATACCTATCTACCTACCTTGCTCCGTTCGATACCGGCACCCGCCGCATAGTAGTATCCATCCCCTACTGTACTATTTTGGCGTCTTTTCAGCACCGTTACGCACCTTTCTTGTACCTACCCGCCCGCTATTCAGGGACCCTCTTTTTCACTCTTCCAGACCTCTTCTACCTCTTCTTCCCTCATCTCCCACCCTTCCCCTCCTGCTCCTTTCCCTTCTCTTCGTCTCTCCAGTTCACCACGAATCTGGATCGCCAGTCTCTGCTCGCGTCTTCCTTTCCAGCAGCAGAGATTCCCGTTTTCCCGATCACTTGCCGGTCCTATGATCGTGTCACTCGCTCAACACAACCACCATTAGCTGCTATCGCCGGTGTCTGCTTTTTTCCATTTGGCCTCGGTTTGCAATCATCCATACAGACATCTCGTTTTCTGTTTGACAGGTCTTGGGTCGTGGAGCTATCGTCCGAACTCACTTCTCCAATCCGAGTTCATTAAATCCGCACCAAGGACTACAGCACAAGGAAGAGGAACCCTCGACGACAACCGACGACCTCATCTCATCGCTCAGACTGCTCGCTCACAAAAACACCAAGCCGAACACCCCCCCCTACAGCCGTCAAGCTGGACGAAAAACAACTAGACCGTCTTATTCGGACAATGGGCGCTAAGCTGCCTGGTCCGGTTCGCGCTTGCAGTATGCGTAACCCACTCACGAGAACGCTGCTTTTTGCAGTCGTCATCCTGGTCATCATGGCCCTCACCCTCAGAAACGACGCCATCGACGTCCGCGGCCGTATTATGAAAACCGGTGCCGGAGTAAAGTCCTCCATCACCCACCAGCAGCCTTTGGACCCCGTCAAGTCTCACGGCTCATCGTCTCTCTCCGACAAGATCCCCGCCGAGCCTGCCCCCTCCTCGACTCACGTCATGAACTGCGATGTCAACACCGACCACCTGAAGCAGGTCAAGGACAAGTATGGCCTCGACAACAAGATTCACTACTTCAAGCGCTACGTCAGGTTCACCCGCAAGAACATCATTCGCAAGGCCTACACCGTCCTCGACCAGGAATTCTTGCCCAAGAAATTCAAGACGGTTGATGTCACCAAGTCCTACGCCCCCGAGGAGTGCCACGCTCCTCTCGAGCTCCCCGTCCCTCAATCCCCTTACCCTGCCACTGTCAACGCCTCTGACTTTATGTTCGCTGTTTCCACCACCTACAAGCGTTTCAACGACCCCAAGACGAGCCCGATCAAGGAGTGGTCTCACTGGCTTACCGACAGCAACGGCAAGTCCAACGGCGGAAAGCTTCTGCTCCTCCTCCTGGACGCCAGCGACGCCGAGCTCAAGGATGCGAGCGACAGGCTTAAGCGTGTCGGCATTGACGTGGATGTGGCCCACTCCGACCCTTCCATGGAGATGGCCGTTCGCTACCTGACTCTGGTTCCCTACCTTTACAACCACCCCGACCGCAAGTCGAAGAAGTGGTTGGTCACCTGCGACGACGATACCTACTTCCCCAGCATGCACGGTCTCATTGACAAGTTCGCTACTTTCGATCACCTCGACCCGCTGTACGTTGGAACCCTTTCTGAGGATGTCAACGCTATCCATCGCCACGGTTCCCAGGCCTTCGGCGGTGCTGGTGTCTTCCTCAGCGTTCCCCTGGCTGCCGCCATCAACCAGCTGTACGAGGCTTGCAAGACCCCCCAGAAGGTCAAGGAAGCCAATTCCGGCTGGGGTCCCCAGGGCGACATTCTCCTCCGCAAGTGCATCTACGAAAACACCGAGGTCCGCCTTACCAACATCTGGGACCTGTGGCAGCTCGACCTGTACGGCGACCCGGCCGGTTTCTACGAGAGTGGCATCAAGCCCTTGAGCTTGCACCACTACAAGGGCGGCGGCTGGCACTTTGCCAAGCCCTTCCAGACCACCAAGGTTTCTCACGCCTGCGGCGAGGACTGCCCGTACCAGCGATTTATCACGTCGGACGACTTCATCATCGCCAACGGCTTCAGCGTCGCCCACTACCCGCAAGGCATCGACTTCAACCTCGACCAGATGGAGCGCACCTTTACCCCCGCCCCCGATGACATTGGCTGGAACTTGGACTACATGTTCGGCCCCCAGCGCAGATCTCTGCACAAGACTGGTCGCAAGATTGCCTGGGAGCTCCAGGAGGCTCACGTCCAGGAGGACGGTTCCGTACTCCAGATCTACACCCGCAGGAAGGATGACGAGCGCTGGGTCGAGGAGGACGGCGAGCCGATGAGCAAGATCGACGGCGTTATCGAGCTTGTGTGGATTCCCTCCACATGAGGTGCCCTCGGGACTCTCGAGCACGACGATACGACACAGGCGAAGGCCCTCTCGAGGCGCCTTCACCTCATGACATGATGGGACGGGTGGTTTTGGCGAAACGCCATCGGATAAAAGCACCTCAGCAACCCATCCAAGCATTTTCCCCATCATCCCAGGACATCCTGGCCTGTTTTCATAGCTGGCCCTCGGCCGAAATGGCACGGGCCTATTTCGATTCAGACGGCAGCACAAAGGCAACCCAGCGAAGGATAACGGTTGCCTTGCCCAGGGCAAAAGCATACCATACGGATCCCCCAATACCAACCTCCCTGGACAGGATCATAATTATAATCCGCTGACCGCGATACCCTCATTTCATTACAAACCAAAAAACCCTTTTCGATTCGACTCGGTTCTCGACTTCGGCATATAGCTCTCAATCAGAGCTTCGGCGTTTGAGTTCGGGCCTTTTTTATTACAACAAGCATGCTGGCAACCGCTACACTTTCATTCTCCTTTCTTCTTCTGCGGCATTGCATTGCACATAGAAGGATTGCTTGGACGGATCTTGCAATCGGTACATAGACCTGTGAAAGGCCGGACGTTTGGAGTCATGATAAGGACGTTGGGTGTCCTTTTTCGGAGGTCAACCACCTGGATTAAATTACGGTGGCAGGAGGGTGCTCATACCATTGGCGCCTTGTAGAGTTAGACAAGTGTATACAAATGATATGAAATGTTCAAAAACATGACTTGATTCGTCTTGCCTTGACTCGTGCGATGAGACTGCCTTTGATTGCCATGTGTCGAGATTCATGCGATGGGATGAACTTGTGGAGCCTCATATGTCAGGCCAGTAGCTTGTGCTGCGTCAGGCACGTATCCTTTCTGTCTCAGCCACGCCCCACCCCCACTCAACGCCACAGCCGCAGCTGTGCCACACGTGCCCCGCCAACGTCAGTTGGGCCGGTACGCTACTGCTGTGCCGCCCTGTGTCCTTCCATGTTTCGAGAAATGAAGTCATGAAGCTTGCTGGCCTAGCTTGAGCTCTTCCAACGTCCAACCCTGCCCCGATAGGGACCCTTCGACATGGCGACGTGAGTAACCTTTGCGATCACTCGAGTTTGCGCTGTTTGGTCTGCCTGCTAACAGTCATTTGGGGCCAGTATATCGAACATCCTGTCGCTGCCCTTCCGCAAATCCACCCAACTGTCGCTGTCCTCGACGATACGGCAGTACATCAACACCAAATATGACCAGCACCCGGACATGTTCCGGCAGGACCTTGAGGTCATCGATGCCCTCCGACGCGATGCGGTCAACGTGAGGGAGCCGCACCCCAGCGGCATCAAGAAGCTGCAGGCCTACGCCGGACAGCTGGTGTGGATCGGTGGAAAGTTCCCGATCGACGTACGTGGTCGTTCCATCCTACGACAAACGCAGCGAAATGCTAACCATGCTTTGGACAGATCGGCGCCGAGTTCACCTGGTACCCAGCCCTGGGCTACAACACCGAGCGACCGATGGTCCGCAACAACCTCAAGTACGAGCTCATGAACATCCTCTACAACCTCGCCTCCCTCTACTCCCAGCTCGCCGTCACCCAGTCCCGCACCGGCACCGAGGGCCTCAAGACCGCCGCGGGCTACTTCTCGTCCGCCGCGGGCGTTCTCCAGCACATGCAGAAAGAGATCCTCCCCGAGCTGCGCATGTCGGACCCGCCCGAGGACATGGACGCCAACACGCTCGAGTCGCTGGCGCAGCTGCTGCTCGCGCAGTCGCAGGAGTGCTTCTGGCAGAAGGCCGTTATGGACGAGTACAAGGATGCCATCATCGCCCGGCTGGCGGCGCGCGTGTCGGACCTGTACAACTCGGCGGGCGAGGCGGCGATGAACAGCGAGGCGATCAGCTCCGCGTGGATCCACCACATGAGCGCGAAGCACCACCACTTTGCGGGCGCCGCGCAGTACCGCGCCGCGTGCGACTGCCTGGAGAAGCGGAAGTACGGCGAGGAGGTTGCGAGATTGCAGGATGCTGTGGCGTGCGTCAACGAAGGGCTGAAAGAGAGTAGGGGCGGGTACCTCAACAAAGCTGTGCTCGATGACCTGAACGGCCTGAAGAGAAAGGTTGAGGAGGATCTGAAACGGGCGGAGAAGGACAACGACGTGATTTATCTTAGTGAGTATTGCGAGGTAGAGGTTGGAAGCGGCCAGGCTAACACAAGCAGATCCCGTACCGCCCAAGTCTGAACTCAAGATCCTCGACAGGGCGAACATGGCCATCGCTAAGGTTCCGCCTCAAGTGGGCAACCCGTTCGATTACCTCGGAGACCAGGCCGAGTTCGGGCCCGCCCTATTCACGAAGCTGGTGCCGTTCTCTGTGCACGCCGCCATCACCATTTACGAACAACTTCGCGATCGCATTGTCAACGAGAATATTATTGGTCAGATGGAGACTCAGACTGAGAAGCTCCACCAGATTCTCAGCTCTATCAACCTGCCGGGCTCATTACAGGCCCTCGAGAAGCCCCTCGGCCTACCTCACAGCTTGGTTCACCACGCCGAAGAGATTCGCCAGGCTGACGCTATTGGACGCATCCAGCGAGCTTTCTCCGATATCGACAAACTCCGGAATGCAGATATTTCAGTCTTCAATGAGGGCAAAGCTATCCTGACGGCAGAGGAGGAAGAGGACCAAAGGCTTAGACGGAAGTACGGCACAGACAGGTGGTCGAGACCAGACAGCCGGAGCGATCCTCAGGGCGCTGCGTTCTGGGGACAAGTAGCAGAAATCGAGGGCTACTTTGCCAGCAGTACGAGCAGTGACGCACTTGTGCGAGAGAAGTACAGAGAGGTCCAGGACTTGCTGGAGATGCTCTCCGGATCGGACCGAGCCCTCATGGACTACGTCCCTTCAAGCAGACGGATGGACATCCCCGAGCCTTTGAAGCCAGTCATAGGAAGACTGCGCGGGGCATACAACGATGTCCTCCGTCTTGAATCGCGAAGGAGAAAGAAGGCCGAGGCACTGAGGGAGAAGGCAAGAACGGACGACATCAAGCCCGACATCCTCAAAGAGGCTGCCCGTCTTGAGCGGACGTACCCGACAACAGCCATCGTCCCGGCGCACTTTGAAGAGTTTTTCGAGAAGCGTCTTGACAAGCTCTATGACGGAGACATTGAAGCCGTGGCAAAAGAAGAGGACGAGCAGGACCGGCTCATGACGGAGGTGCAACGGGTCAACCGTGAGTTCGAGGGCCAGAAGAAGAATCTTACCAGCGGCGGCAGCAGGGAGCGCGAGCAAGCATTGCAGAGGTTGGACAATGCTTATTACAAGTACAAGGAGATTGTCAACAATGTGGACGTGGGCCGCAAGTTTTACAACGACCTGAGCAAGGTAGTCGGCCAGAACTTCCGGGACCCGGTCAAGGCGTGGGCTGCGGAGCGGCGGATGGACGCAAAGAGTCTCGAAGAGTCGGTATTGTCCTATCATTCTGTAGGAGTATTTGCTAACAACGTTCCAGGGAGGTCAACATGCCGCCTCTCGGCTCTCTCAACATCAACAGATCCCCAGTCCACTCGCCCGCTGGCTCAACGTACGACCAACGCACAAATAATTCCTACTTCAATGCCAGTGTCGTTCCCGGGTCCTCACAGCCTCAGCAGCAGCCCTCAAGACAGGAGGTGGTGCATCCTCCCGCCGAGGCACACATTCAGTCATGGGCGGGCTCAACCGTCGAACCGCAACACCCCAGGCCAACTAGCATGTGGCAGCCCGACATGGGGATCAAGTTCTCGGCACCAGCCGGCTCATCGGCTGCCCCCACCACGCAGCAAGCGCAGGGATCGGGGAGCAAGCCCCCGCAGGGCGGCACCTGGGACCCGGGCTCCGGAATAAGATTCGGATAGGATACGGAACGGTTCCCGCCCCCTAGACGAGGACCGCAAGCGTAGACATTTGGTTCAGGTAGAAAGAGTGCCGCGATGTCGTTGAGCTCGGCGTTGGTGGGTTTGTGTCCTCGTCGCTAGATGTATTCATAGCTCCAGCTTTGTTAATGACCCCTGTTGATCCGTACATAATTCCATCCACGAAAGCTTTTTCCATTTACATCCTGTGCCTCCTCCGTCATCTGCGAATCCTAACGCGCGCCACGATGCCCCACCCCCTCATGCTCTCCCAGATCCCCAGCTCGTTCTCCCTGCGAAACGTCACTTCCTCTGCGCGCACCGTCATGCTTACATCCTCATCCTGCTGCTGCTGCTGCTGCCGCCTTGCCTTGCTGAAGTCCGGCGGCGGTGCCGATGACGACGACGAACTTGCTGCCGCCTCGGATGACGAGCCCCCTCTGAACAGCCCCCAGCCCCGCGCCTTCTTCTTCTCCTGGATGACCTGCTCCACGACCTGCCGCACGACGGTGCGGTCGACCTTGGGCTCCGGCTGCAGCTGCCGCGCGAGGCGGCGCGCCATGTCCTCGTCGGCCCACCACCACTCTTCTTCGCGGGTGGTTTCGGGGGAGGAGGAGGAGGAGTCGGACCAGCGGCCCCATTCGTCGAAGGCGGCGGGCGGGTTGGGGCGAAGGGATGATGAGGAGGAGGGTTCGCGGAGGGAGGATGAGGACGAGGAGGGGCCTGTGGGGGGAGTTTGTCCCGGTTTTGAGGGGGATTCCTTTGAATCTGCGGGAGAGACGCGTACGACTTGCACGACTTCGTTTGTGTCGGAGGCGATGCTCCAGCGGGGGTCTACGGCGGCGGCGGGGACGAAGACGAGCTCGGCGAGGGGCGGCGGGGAGGGGGACGTTGCGAGGGTTGTGAGGAGGGCGGCGAGGTGCGGGGTGAGGAGGGGCAGGAGGGTTGTTGTTTTGTGGGAGGCGAGGGCGGATTGTTGGGCTTGGGTTGTGCGGAGGAGGGAGGTTAGGGAGGAGAGGGTTTGGGGGAGTTGTTGTGAGAATGAGGCAGGGGAGGGGGAGGTGAGTGAGGTGTAGGCGGGGGGAGGGTCGGAGGGGTCGTTGTCGAGGTCGTAGGAGGGTGGTTGTTTAGACATTTTGATTGTTGTTGGGTATGTTGTTGCTGGTGGTGAGCGGTCGACGATAGGTAGGTGAGGTAATTGACGATGTTTGGTTGGGTGAGGCTATTGATGATAACTTGGTGACAATGGTGTCAAGTTGCTGTTGATCTGACTATGATTGGTAAGAAAGGCAAGAATACACGATCTTCTCGTTTAAAGCCTTGATGAGCTATAGACGCCTGGTAATATCGCTGTGTGACAAAAGAACAATAATTGGTTGGCAAAGAACGCCAGAGAGGTTGTTCATGAATGGATGGAGATCACGAGATGAGCTGCCTTGTGTCAGCCCCAGTGGGAAAACGCCACCCAGTGTGCCTCGTCCTATCACAGGATGAACTTGCATGCAGCCACAAGAGGATTATTTCGCCTCCGAAGATGAAGTGTTCACGTGAGTGTGAACTCGGCCGACGGCGATGAGCGGGAATTATACTTTATGAGGCTGGGTCCGGACGATCTAAATGATTTCTCCGATTCTATCAGGGTCGTTTGGTGAAGAATGAGGTGCGCTGGGCAATGGAAATGAGGGAGATGCGGAGGCCAGAGACTAGGAAGATGGCGTGAGGCTGCGCCCCCCCAGCTCATAGCCGACCGAGCCTTGGGTTTGCTGTGCCGTTGATCCTGACTGTCCCTGGGGGGATTGTGCGACATGAACCGGTTATGGCGGGGCGTCTGGGCGAACACGCTAAGTCGGGGGTTATTGGACAGTTGTGGCACCAGGAATCAGGATGACTACGACTCTGACCGAATCGTCCATTCGCGCAATGAGCCAGATTGAGGTGCCCCCTTGGAACTAGCGTCGCCCGATTGCTGTGTAACCAGCGCGGGGACCCCCTTTTCGCTTCCAGCATTCCGGAGACAGGTGACCGATTTTTGAGGCCCACCCCTGACTCCGCCTCCGGTTCGGTCCCCGGATGCGGGCTTCGGTGCCGACTGGGTCGGGTTATGTTGTTAGACGCGAGAGCCCGAGAATGTTGATCTGGAGGTTAGCTGAGTGATTTATCGTGGGTGATGCTGTCTAGCCTGCGGGATTTCTCTGCGAGATCAGGAGTGCAGATGCTTTGGCATGATGTAAGTCTGGAATTGATTGGGATTGTTCAGCTGAGGCGTTCCTCGGTGAGAGGATTGGAACTCGGGGATCCATGAGTGCGACTCTGATTGCCGACGGAATATTCCTACGGGGCAAAATCTTATCTGATAGACCCTGTGCATACCAAAGAACCCTGATTTTGAGGCTGAGATGCTCATCTACATGAAAGCAGCGGTTCATCAGAGTATGGTCGGGCCTCAATTGGTGAAAACACAGCAAGGTGCCCTGGAAGTGTGAGTCGGGCGGAATGATCGCCGTCTTATCCCCCACAGACCCACATACCAAGCCACTAGGCAGCCGTTTAGGAAGGCTTCTGGAAGGCGAAGGGAGCTTGGACCAGGATCATATGACTTACTCTAGGCGCCACTGATGACATGAAGTGGTTTTTGGGGTGATGAATACCATGAATATACAGGAGCTTCTGAGAATAATTCATGAGTTCGGAGGTGGCCGAACACTTGGTTACGTCGGAAAAGATAACGTGACCTCGATAGAGGGAAGAGAAGGGATTATCTGGCACTATTCTTCTATTCACCTTCATACCTTGGGCGCATTCCAAGTGACATACCAAGACCATTTCAGCCCTTCCTGGGCTCCTCCACACACCCGCTCGGATAGCTCCTACGCGCCATTTGCTGCTTTCCCCTCTTCGGCATGGCCCTTGGTAGTGTTGCACGAGGCTCAACGATTGGCTTCCGCTCCTGCAAGAATGCCTTGCGATCTGCCGTCGTGCCTATGACTCCTAAAGGTTGGCATATCAGAAACGCGAATAGACCGAGCATACATAAAAAGGAGGAGAGCCATCTACAACGTTTGCTCTTTCGTGTCACACAAGTGTAACATTATCCTGAGATACCCCAACATACCCTCCTTCGTTATTAAGGGTTGTAAATTACTCCGTGTTAGAACCAACGCCACCAACACCTCATCGGCTCATCCAAAGCATAAGTAAACCTTCTCGTCACCCGCCACGCTTCCTACTCGGGTTCTCCGATAGACATCAACGACGACTATCTATATAAGATCAGTCTTACTCGCCATCTGATCCATTTGATTCCAGCCAGCAAAGCAGTCACTTAATCACCCCTCATCTTTCAGACCCCATCACCATCTATCAAAACCCAAACAAACACCGCCAAAATGTCTTACAGAATCGCTGCCCCCGATGAGTACTTGGCCATCACGGGTATGTCCGTGAAAACGGTCAAGATCACAAAGGCAACATGGGTCTGGCCCTTCCAGCGCTGCATGCGCTTCTCCGTCCAGCCCCACGACTACGCCATGAGCCTGCAAGCCATGACCAAGGAGAAACTGCAGTTCCTGCTGCCCGTCGTCTTCACCGTCGGCCCGGACGTCAACTCCCGCGGCGCAAACGCCCAGCACCTCTACCACGGCAGCAACAGCAACAACAACGACAGCTCCGTCCACAGCAACGACCACGACTCCATCCCCGCCAACACCCGCGAGGACCGCGGCGACGCCCTCATGAAGTACGCCATGCTCCTCGCCGAGGCCGCCGACAAGAAGGGCGGCTCCATGCTGCACCTCGAGAACATCGTCAAGGGCGTCATCGAGGGCGAGGTGCGCGTGCTCGTCTCCAGCATGACCATGGAGGAGATCTTCACCGAGCGCGAGGTCTTCAAGCGCCGCATCTTCAAGAACATCCAATCCGAGCTCTCCCAGTTCGGCCTCGTCATCTACAACGCCAACGTCAAGGAGCTCAAGGACGCGCCCAACAGCATCTACTTCGAGTCGCTCTCGCGCAAGGCCCACGAGGGCGCGACCAACCAGGCCCGCATCGACGTCGCCGAGGCGCAGCTGCGCGGAAACGTCGGCGAGGCCCAGCGCAAGGGCGAGCAGGACCGCGAGATTGCAAAGATCAACGCCGAGACCGCCGTGCAGAAGACGGAGCGCGACATTGAGCGCGCCACCGCCGAGGCGAACCTCGACACGCGCCAGGCGTCGCTGACGCGCGACGTCGACATTGCCCGCGTGCAGGCGCAGCGCGCGCTCGAGAGCAAGGACGAGGACCTGAAGAAGGAGGTCGAGGTGAAGCGCGCGGCGGCCGAGATCGAGCGCCTGCGCGCGCGGGACGTCGTCAAGGCGACGATTGAGCGCGAGGCGCGGCAGCAGCAGACGGATGCGGAGGCGTACGCCGTCGAGGCGGACGCGCGGGCGCGCGCGGAGAAGAACAAGCGCGAGGCGGAGGCCGGCGCGTACGGGATCGAGGCGGATGCGAAGGCGCGCTTCGAGAAGAACAAGCTCGACGCCGAGGCGGCGCAGTACGCGACGCAGCTGGCGGCCGACGCGGACCTCGCGGTGTCGCTCAAGAAGGCCGAGGGTCTGTCCGCGATGGCGGACGCGTACGGCAAGATGGCGCAGGCCTTCGGCGGCCCGGCGGGTCTGATGCAGTACCTGATGATCGAGAAGGGCACCTACGTCGAGCTGGCGAAGGCGAACGCCTCGGCCATTCGCGGTCTGGAGCCCAAGATCAGCGTGTGGAACACGGGGTCTCAGTCAGGCGAGGGTGGCGGCAACTCTGGGGTCGACACGATGAGGAACATTTACCAGATGCTGCCGCCTTTGATGACGACCATCAACGAGCAGACTGGTATTACCCTCCCTGAGTGGCAGTTTGGTAAGCTCAACGCTGGCATGAACGCTATGCAGGCTGAGCAGCAGGGCAAGAAGGTCAACGGCGGTCGCTGAGAGACCATGACGGACAACACTCGTTTGTGGAACTGGGGATATCGGCGTTGATGGCTTAGTTTGAGATACCAGGGCGGTCACTGTCGATTATAGATTTCATTTGTCTGCAATTTATCAGTAGCAGTACCGGGTCACGACGGCATTAATTAGAGATTGTGATTTCAAAATGGCATTTATCATTTAATAAGTAACGCTAAGTTCATGTATTGAATGGAAAGTAGCGAACGAAGTTTTGTCTGCGCATCTCTATAACAGAAAATTGTGCATCCAAAAGCATAAAATCTCTAGTTACCTCACGCACACCATGGTTTCATTTCGTCCGCCCCAGATCAGACCACGAAGAATATCCCGTGCGCCTCACTGCAGATCATCATGATTGATATGGAGGGGTCGGGTAACGACTGTTCAATCAAACGGCATGATTCAAGTTTCGAGGCTGTGCCGGGACGGTTCACGCCAGAGCCTGCCGCTCTCTTGCAGCAGTCTAGACTGCAACGATGCTGGTGTGCCAACAACCACCACATGCCGCAGCCAATGATCAAGGGCTCCCACGGCACTGGTCTGTGAGGATGCATCGGGTAGAAGAGATGTATGAGCTGGCACTGCAGAAGTGAAGTTGACCAAATTCCAATTCTCAACGCGTGGGCTAGCTACAAGAGCAGTCATATTTAATTCCCACGACCAGCCCTCGGCGATGGGCATTTATACCCCTAAATCAATCCTTCTTTTGAACTTACTTCTGCTGGCGAAAATGTCACGAAACTTCTGAAAATTCCTCAGCGCGACTCAAACACTCTTATCGAAAGACTACCCAACAGCCTTGCGATGGTTCCCTTTGGCTTCAGCGTGGGCGACTTCTACCCACTATTGCAGGGTCTGGTGACTCTTGTCGGACTTCTGCGCGGCAGGGCCATCCGAGAATTTGTGAAGCACATACATGTATATGAGTCGTTTGCGTATGCAGCCCAAGTCATATGCGACTCAGCGGCGCAGGACAATACCAGACTGCTGCGTATTCTTGGGCCCGAGTTACAAGCGGTCGCCGGTCTCCTCAACGACTTCTTCGCCAAAGTTACGAGTCTTCAGCCTTTCCTCGGGGAAAAGCGACATAGAGATTGGTTCTCAAAGGTCATCCACAAGATACGCTGGAAACATTACGATGGCATCCTGAGCAGTCTTCGGGCCGATCTTGCTGGAAAGTTCGAAGTGATTAATCTTGTAATCAATTCAATGCGCTTGTAAGATTCTACATGGCTTTCGATTTCCTCCTTTCGCCGTCCTTCTAACTAGATGCCTAACTAGGGGACCGAATAACGTTATGGACTATAGAGTGCTCATCGGCAGACTAAGGCATAGGCAAATTGGGACCACCTTTATGGTCTTAGATGCCCGGTCGAAGTACCACATATGTTCGACAACATCTATATCTTCTTGGGACGTAAGCCTCCTATTTCGGGGGACCTCGGTCATTGTGGTGTTGTCTCAACTAACAGATTGAATCCAAACCTAGGGTATCCATGATCTTCTGCTACAGGAGTTTTGTTCAGGTCGGCGGCCATGTCAAGCTGTTCAAAATAAGAACTACATCCTACACAGCGCAGTAACAGACAAAATTTTCGTCCTCACTGGCCCTGGTGTACCTCCCTTCACAGGGCGTGAGGATGCGATTGAGATGAGAGTGATTTTCCGTCCCGAGGCGCTAGACAATTCTCGGTTTCCGGTTTGTAGTACTGACTGGCCGGAGTTCGAGGGCGAAGAGGTAGCCTGGTAAGTTTTGACGGGTTTGAGAGCCTCAAAAAAGTGTACTGACTAGTCTTGAAGTACTAATTGCGGTCTTTCGGCCCAATTCTTGTCTTCGCCTGAAGGCAAGCCGGACCCAATTACCTCGCTTGCATTGGAAGAGATCAAGAAGACTGGCTTGAAAGACTTTTTCACACAGACAATGCGGCAGCGGTGCAGTGACGGAAGAAGCGGTGCCCATGGTGAATCGAGGCAACAAACGCTACGCGAGTGGATAGATACTCAAGTTTCGGAATTCGGCCCTCTGCCGCGACCGCCACGTCGCAAACAATCCAAGATCCGACACTTTAAGAGGATTGTCTTTTGCGACGAACAATGGCCAGATATTGCAATGCAGTTCGATCGACATACAGAGCTCTTGGTCAGTCTATTTCGACCACAGGAAGACACCATATTCAGGATTCCCAATGGAGAAGCTGGGCTGCGTCAATTCCTCCGTGCCGGATTAAGAGCTAACGACCGTAACACAACGCTCGATCCATCCACAGAAATTCTGACGCTTGTCCAAGACTACATCCAACAAAGCCAACAAGTTCAAAGTCCCTTCCGGGAGTCCGTCTTGCGCGCAAGATGCTTGTTGTGGACCTTGGAAGACGTTTGGACCCTGCAACACGACTGCCTGTCTAGTTGCCACGCATTCTTGAGCCTGGCAATGAGACGGGTGTTTATGATGAGGATCTTCAATTTTACTTTCGGTGTTTTACCGCTGAATGCGCTGGCTGCTCCGTTGATCCAGGCAGTGTTTTATGTCATCCGTTACTTCCTTGATGCCCAAAAATGGAGACATGTTGATATTCGGGAATGCTTTCGATTATTGATCATTGACACTACAAGGCTCGCGTTGGAGTACCATGTAAGTGGAGCTCTAGACGCCTATTTTCAACAAGAGGACAGCCTGCAAGTTCAACTTTCCCGCGGAAGTCAGGCTTGGATGACGTCTATTCTTCGAACAAGAGGGAAGATTTTGAATGACATCCCAGAAAGTCTCTTCTGATTCGTTGAAGGGAACTGTCTCGAGATAGAATAGGGACACGCCTACTTTTACGACGATTCATTTAGTCTAACAGTGTGGGCTTTCTATGTACCTGTTAGTTTGCTAGTTACATTAGGCTTTGTTTAATGATTGTAGCTAGATACTAAAATGCCAGGCAGTTTCAAATTTTGAAATCCCACATAATATTGCTTCATCTATTCATCGACACTATTGTCTCCAGAGTCGCCAAATCCCATCAGCTACCCTGGACGGGCGTTACTAGAAAGCAGCTTATCGCGACCATCAGCCCCTGCACTTTCTCTTTGCCGTCGACGACGTGAGTGGGCCGAGACACGAAAGTACCCATCGCCTTCTCTCCATTAGATGCCGCCAAGGCCGAGTCTACGGCTAATCGCGCACTGCAAAGAACGTTGTTACTGGAAATTGTTTATGCAGGAGCATACATATATCAAGTGCGAACACAAAATTTGTCAGCAGGGTCGCAGCGCAACAGACATTTCCCCCATTTCACTTTTTCACATGTTCGTCATACACCAGCAACAGGCAACAGCCCCTAGCCTCTTTTTGCTTTGATAGAAAGTTGTGTATAGCAAGGTGAATGATAGCACTGACTTGTTCATTTCATTCGCATGACACGATCTATCTATCCATGTGACGCCAATTCCCGGTGTGATGGGATTAGACCCATTGAAGCGGGTGATTCGTCCCCCCCTTTGAGCAGAGTCAATAGCAGTGACAGGTTTGCAAAAACACTGCAAGGCGCTGTGGGTGCTGAGTCCATAGTATTCAGCAAGAGTGCCGGAATAAAGACCTCTCACGTCCGCCATCGCCGCCCCCTTTCTGTCGCCCGTGTCACCCATACTTCACACATTGCCCGCACTTGCCATATCTCCTGCCTTCCTGCGTCATCTCATCCAATCGCCAAAGGTTAGTCCAAGCTTTCGCTACCGTAGTGTTCATATCGACCCAGTCACCGAAGAGAAGTCTTCCGTGCTTTAGTAACCCGAGCCTCCCGTAAGGAGAATGGATCTCGCCCCCTATGTGAAACTAGGAGATGAGACTCATTGTTTAGACTTTTTTTCGTATTCTTGACAAGATTCGGACTTCTATTCACCTCCCGAGTTCGCCGCTGTCTAACGAACTGAACTCAACTGTACATTAACTGATGTTTCTTCCCAGTTAGTCAACCCGACCGGCCGAAAATCTTGCCAGACCAAATCAAATTCACACGGAATTCCCAACAATGCAATTCCTCAACGCAATCCTCGTTTTTGCTTCACTCGCAGCTTCTGCGACTGCCGCCTCTGCCGATGCGGCTGCCCCCATCGAGGCGAGACAGGCTGCAAGCCCCTGCTATTCTAACCAGAAATTGACTTGGAACACGGGCCAGTATGGCAGCAGTGGAGGATGGGGTGTAAGTTAGCCCTCGTAAATTCCTGCAGTGATGATACTGACTTCGATGTGACTGCAGTGTGTCACCAACACCAACGGCGGCTGCAAGTCCTACTACTGGAAGACAGAGCTTCCTTACTACAGCGTAAGCATAATAGTTGCCTACTTTCGGGATTGGAAACTAGCTGACTTGGCGTTGATTTCCAGTGCACTTGAACAGTTTGCTCTGTATTTTGAATAGCGTGCTCGGATCGCACCATCTCTCTTGCCTGCCATGTTTTCGCACACGTTTATCTTTCTTCACAGAATTCTTTAGTGCTGCCATACTAGTTGCAGCCGGGGATTGCATTCATGTTGATCTTGCTTGTTCACCTTGAATGAGGCTTCATTATTGTTATAGAGGTGAAGTTTTCTCCAGTGCTGGATCTTGCTGTGATATTCAAATGCATTTGATCTGGCGCAGATCCGAAAGCAGCCAGCGCGTTGTACAAGCAACCTTCTTCTGGAAGCGAAATGATTTGGTCTCACATCTGTCGTAACTGTATTGAAGCCTTAAACCGAAGAACACAGTCAAAACTCTTCAGATTTTACTGGGCCCAAACTTCGCAAAATCCACAATCTCACCCTTCTTGGCTTTCACCCCTTCCAGTTTACCATCGGCCACCCTCAACCGAATGTGGATACTCTTACAAAGTCCAAAGCCTTTTTCATTAGGGCTGAGAAAGTCTTTAGAGAACTTCCATTTGCGGCCACTGAAAATCTTGGGCAGTAAAGCATTATATAGCGACTGGGACATGACGTCGTGATTCTCGCAGTATGCTCCCGTGATGTCTGTATCAAATCGAAAGGCTTGAGACTCCGGTGCCCGTCTCGCTTTCAACAGACCTTGGTGGCGATAGAGAATGGCCGCAGATTTTCCTTTTCGGTTGTCCACGACACCCCCCAAGCTCTCGTCGGAGACATGGAAAGGTTTACTATGTTCAATTGCCTTTTGGACAGCATCCAGCACCGTTTGGTTTGTAATCCTTTTTCCACCGTAAACGATGATTGTGTTGTTGATCCTCTTGAAATCATTGTACCTTCGGAGGCTGTTGGCGAGGGAGACAGTAAGAAGATCTGTTGTCTCCATCTTGTCCATATCGATTCGGTTGACACTGCGTTCAAGTCGCTGCAAGACCCATGGGAAACGTTTCTTTTGCGTCTCTTCGGCCTTTTCAAGTTCGCTGGATCCCGAGAGATATGAGCTGCTCATTGAGTTTAATGATGGACAAGAATTTAGGTCATCCTCATCCGGGCCTCTGGTTAGTCGAGTAAACGGATCCGGGTCTTTAGTAAAGAGGCGCTCATGAGGCCAGAAACCCCTTTGTAAATGTGAGGAGAGTTCTTGTAACCCTCGATAAGTCCAATTACAGCGGGTTTGCCATTTCCAATGAAGTGCTTCAGAGGGAGATCGTGGAGGTATGCATGCTTCGAAGCCCCAGGACTTTCAGCGGTGTACAGATTTTCCAGCCGGTTTAGAAGCCCAAAGAAATCCTCCCACTCGCGTTGCGTGGGCTCTCTCTCGGTAGACTTGCCTCCCAATGGGTCGCTGGGCGTTGCTGGGGATATGTGGATTCTCTGAGTCCGCTTAATATGGATGACGACTAGTTCCGGATTCTTTCTGGTGAACGTGTTGATGTCATCAACGACTTTCTGGATGGGAACGCAAGTTGCACCCTGGACCCCAACAGCGTTGCCGACGTTGGTGTAGTGGCCGCAGTGCCAGGAAGGAGCATCTTGAGTGCCGCTCTTTGAGGTAAGGACCGGACGAATGTCGGGGTAACGGACGCCGAGATTGAGTTGGTCAAGGATTGATCGCGTCTGGGTCAACACCATGTCGTCCAGTCCCAGCTCCGTCCGCAAGTTATTGTGAACATAGCTCGTGCCGGCGTCGTGGGAAGAAGGAAGAGTGATGTGCTTGAGAGCAAGGTTTCCAAGTGTGGCGCTGTGGAGTTGCATCCACCGTTGAGAATGTTCAGCCATCATCAGGAGCGGCCGTTGGACACGATGATGAGTAGATTGACCTAGGAGGGATTGGAATCTATGCAGTGGCGCACGCATGCTTTAGTAATTGTTTTTTTGTCCTCGTTAAGACCTTGATAGCGTAGCAGACACCTGTAGGCGACAAACTTTGAATGCGTATCCCCGGAAGGTTTGTGATCTTCCTGCGAGTGTTCGATATTTGGGGACGCCACACGAGGGCAAATTCAACGATCTTCGTGCACAGACATTTCTGTTCCACCGCGGACTGACGCGAGAGCGAAATATCGCACTTAAAGGGTCAATATGCTATTCACTCTACGAACCAAGAGCGACAACAATCTTCTGAGAAGACAAGCCCTGTTCTAAAAGGTCAATTCCACTCTGGATCGCCTCTAAGCCTGAACCAACCACGTTCGCTTTTGGCACAGCCTTGAAACTTCCGCCCTTCAGAGCCTTCGGCACGAAGTCAACAAACATTGTCTTGCACAAGTCAGATTCGACAATGTCTGTTGCTAAGAATGGCTTCATGTCCACGCCATGCGGCGCCGTTGAAGGCGCCGCTCTGACGCAAACCACGCAGCTGGACACACGTTCAGACGCGGCCAATACAATGCGTGCGCAGCTGCACATGGCAGCTTCCGTCCCACTAGTCTCGTAGACCCCAGCAAGTGTCTTTCCCTGGAGAGAGACAAAAATATCTTCCTCGATTGAGGACGATTTGTAGTCAAACACCTGCGTCGCCCCGAGACTCTTGATATTCTCGTGATTCTTTGGTGAAGCTGTTGAAAAGACCTCATAGCCTGCCATCTTTGCAAGTTGGATCGCAACGCCCCCAACACTTGTCGCCCCTCCCCACACAAGGATCACTTGCCCAGTGTGATGGGGTTCGACAGAAGGCAGCTGTAGGCCCAGTTCCCCCCTTCCGAAAAGCCCAAGGGCTGCCGTTGCGATGGCGAGGGGAAGCACAGCTGCCTGTTCAAAAGATAACTCTTCTGGAATCGCAGATACGCAATCCGAAGGGATCAAAGTATAAGCTTGAAAGGCGCTGTTCGCATTATCATCTGTGCGAAGGGAGGTTGCAAGTCCTAGTACCCGATCTCCAGGTTTGACGTGGGTGACGTTTGAGCCCACCTCCTCAATCACCCCGGCCAGGTCCATTCCAAGTATGGCGGCGTACTTCCTGGAGAATAAAGCGTTCTTCTGGATGGCGCCGTCAACGGGGTTGATTGCGACAGCCATGGTTCTGATCAGGACATCGTCAGTTGTTGGATGACGCAGCGCAGCCTCCCCTGTGCGAAGACAGCTACTGCGTTCTTCTGTTGCCCAAGCTGCGATATTCGGAGGCATTGTGATTCAATTTGTTCAGACCTGAACCCTTGAGATATGTGCAGAGAGACGGCTAAATCCCATGTTAAAAGGTCAGGCGAGCAATGCCTCGGCCAACAAGGTCCCAATCACGAGATTTGCGCCGACGTTCATGATGTCAAGCGCCCTGTCCAAATAAGAAAGCAAAGGAAAAGCATACAGACCAAGACTTGAGACTAGCCCTTTAATCAACATACCTGATAGCCATGTTTGAAGCATGTAGACTTTAATAGATAGCTGATGAAATCCATACGAGCCAGCAGGTCCTCGTTTGGTCACTACTCCGGCTTTGATTGCGCAGGATTCACGCGATTTCGACTCGCTCGTCGACCAAGACCTCGTCAGGTCCAGATGCCGTCTCTCGCAAGAGCGCCTTGATGCCGTCTGCAACATCTACAAAGTCCGAGCTGGCAATCTGCTCTAGGCTCAAACCCACTGCCGCGTCGTCCGTTAAGGTGATGCGCCGCTGCGCCCGGAGGAAGGCGTACTTCACGACGAGAACACCTGTTCTCGAGTCACCCGAATATCCCCAAGTCAAATATTGGCATCGCTACTTTTGAGTCTTCAGCGTCGAGTCACTGCTCCTTCGCGGTTATCGTGCACTCGATTGAAGACTAGTCGCAAGCAGGAGGATATGGCAGTGTTTTCGCAAGGTGTGGTCTGCTTGGAGTCTCTGATAAAGTCGCACGTGGCAGACAGTCGGTATACGAAAGTGAAAGTGGTAAGTCTGGCACTTGAACGCGTTGCTGCTCCGGGAGACGTCCCGCTGGTATTCGCAGTTGGCTATGGATAGCTCAGCTTCGAGAGCAACGCGGTTACCTGAGCGGTTTAGGATGTCATGTGCGCGGGATCAGTACTACAGGACATGACGGACTCTCCGCAACTCGTCGGTCGTGAGGAGCAAGGCATCAAGGTAAGCCCAATCCGCACTATCAACCATTTTGGATGCTCGTTGGGGCTCGTTCCGAGACAGAGATGGCTAAGGAGACATTGATACTCACTAAAGGCTGCGGGTCATCTCTTTTCTTCGGTATCGAGCTTGCGATTGCGGCATTGCCATGCGAGCCCTCAAGTCTGTTCGTTAGGGTCGCAAATGACGAGTTGGTGTGAAGGCTAGGAATATGGGAGAGAGAGAACCAATAGGGACATCCCTGGCGTTGCAGCTTTGGCTACTGGCGTCTTGAGAGGGGTTGAGTTGCAAGAGCTGACGAGCAGATCATAGGCGACGTTTCCCCTGCCCTGAAATAAAGTGTAGAACCCCTGAAAGTTCCATGGTCACGGATAGCACTTCAGAGCGATCGAAGACCAGAGACTCAAAGTTAACAAGCAGCAGAGAATCGAAAGAATTCTGGTTCGAGATGGTTCAAGGACGCGGGGGAGGAGCCGTATATCGGGTTTTGCGGCGGCCCATCGTACTACGCGGTGCATTAGCTGCCGGCAGTAATGCACTTCCCGTTTCCCCGCGTAGAACAGAGGTTTCCAATGGACTTCAATGATCTACCCGTGCCGCTACATCGCATTAGCTTTTCCAAACCATAGGCGACGATCACTGGGACGACTTACGGCCTGTGCATGCCAATCAAGCGGTGAGGGGCCTTGCTATCTGTACGGGGCCACACGACGACGGCAGTGAAACGGGGACAGGAACTAGTTGCATCGCATATGTTTTGATCTTCGAGCGGAGTAATGACGACCATCTGATTGGGTGAAAGTGTCAACATGGGATGGCTGCTGCCATCTTGTGTTGCAGCACTCGGGATGAAAATGAATTAGGAAGTGAGCATCCCGAGGGCCGGGGCTTTCGTCTGGACCGAGCCCCGATAGAATCGGGCGTCGGATTGGTTCCGCACCGATTACTCACGATTTCTCAACGGCGATCGACCCCTGGTAGATGGTCTTGGAGTAAATGCGGCTGATACAACTTGATTTTGTGGTCGTTGACAATGAGTACATAGAGCAGCCATCACCGTTTCAATATTTCGTCCCAATCCGCTGTGCTGAGCTGTATGTATTGCTCAGAGGACTTCTCAGTGTCAACGGCAAGATCAAAGTAAATCACGATGAAGTTCATTCTAGGCGGTATCATTCCGTCTTCGCTGGGGTTCGGTTCCCTTGCAGCCATCCTCGTAAGTTCATTTACCCTAACTTCACAGACCTTGCACTGACAATCTGGCACCCAAGCTTCTGGTGTATGGCGCGTCGGTAGTCGTGTACAACCTCTTCTTCCATCCATTGCGTCGGTTCCCTGGCCCTAAATTGTGGGCGGCTACACCCCTCCCTGCTGCGCTTAGTGTTCTCCGCGGGCTCTCTCACGTCAAGATTCGTGAACTCCACAAGCGCTATGGCGATACTGTCCGAGTAGGGCCCAATGAACTAGCGTTTGCACACTCAGATGTGTGGAAGGATGTCTGCGGACATTTGAAGCGCGATCAGGAGGAAAATGGCAAGGATCCCAAGTACGGCAATGAGGACTTGGATAAAAGTCTGATCTCAGCTTCACGCGAACGACACGGGCCAATGCGACGTTTGCTATCTCACGGGTTCTCGGCTCGTGCCATGGCTGAGCAGCAACCACTCATCAACACCTATATCGATCTTTTCATGGAACGGCTCCGGGAGCACGGAGAGAATGGGTCGCGGCCTATCGATGCATCGAAATGGTTCGAATGGACAACATTTGACATCATTGGAGATTTGGCGTTCGGCGAATCTTTCGGCTGTCTGCGCACTTCCGCGTCCCATCCATGGGTCGAAAGCTTTTTTGACTCGATGAAGATCATCCCTGCTATCCAGACGATCAACGACTTGCCTTTCTTCTCGATCCTGGCACCTCTGTACTTCATGCTTTTCATACCGAAGAATGTCGCTACCCAACGCCGAACGAGCCAGCAATTTGCTGAGGAAAGCTTGAAGAAGAGACTTAGTCTGGGTACTGACCGACCCGACTTCGTACAAGCGATGCTTAAAGGCAGCAAAGAGCATGTGAGTAACCTCCCTAGCTGAGACGTCCAGTACTTCTTTCCCACTAACACCATCGACCCAGACCTTGACGCCGATTGAATTGCGAGACAACAGCCTTCTCCTTACTACGGCCGGTTCTGAGACCACAGCCACAACACTCGCTGCAACGACATACTTCCTCGCCACTCATCCTGAAGCACTTCAGAAGTTGAATGATGAGGTCCGGTCAGCTTTCAAGAGCGAAGATGAGATCGACGTCAACAGTGTCCAGAACCTGCCCTACATGCTCGCTGTTCTGAAGGAAGCTATGCGCGTCCATCCAGCTGTAGCCATTTCCCTGCCACGATCAACTCCTCGCAGTGGAGCGCAGGTCGCAGGAGAACATATCCCCGGAGGCGTGAGTTTTGTGCAGCTGATTTGCAATTTGATGCGGGTCATTTACTGACAAGTCGTAGACGACTTTGGGTATCTGGCAATACGCCCTCTATCACGACCCGACCAAGTTTCTTTACCCCGACTCCTTCATTCCTGAGCGATGGTTGGACGACAAACGCTTTGAAAATGACGCTAAACACATGCACCAACCTTTTTCATACGGTCCTCGGAACTGTCTGGGCATGAAGTAAGTGCTGCAAAGACAGCCAGTTAGCCTGCTGGCTACCTTCCTCCATGCTTCGGTTTGCTGACTCTCTTCTTCTTTCTTTAGTCTTGCTTACGCTGAGATGCGGTTGATTCTTGCTCGCATTATTTGGAATTTTGACCTGGAGCTTGAGCCTCAGAGCCAAGAATGGGCGACGAATCAGAAGGTGTTCTTCTTTTGGGACAAGCCGCCTTTGTGGACATACTTCAAGCCCAGACGGTCTTAGAATGCAACCAAAAACCCAAGCTATCGATATTTAGAAGGATTTTTGTATAGTACCTTATATAACACAAAGTATTGAACATCTTTCACACACTGCTGTATGGTTAGTTAGTCGGATGGGTTCGGGTTGACACAGAGGTACACGTAGATAGACGCTTTCTGAAATAAAATCGGGGAGATTCGATTGAAGACATCAAGTCATTGTACGGTCGTCGACTGTCTTCCGGAATATGGCATACTATCTGATTACAGCTCACGTCGGTGGTAGTAGTCAAGAGTCGGCGCAATGCTTATTCGAGAGCACATATACGTCTTAGGTTAAATGAAATCGACAATTGCTAGCACTTGTGTTCCAAGCCAATTCCGCGAAGTCCAATGGTTCTCGAAGGCCAGAAAATTATCGAGTGTTGCAATGAATGAACACACTGGAAACTGCCTGGATAATGCTGTCGCAACGCGACGTCGCTCACTGAGGGATTTGTTTTTGTCTCCATTGCTCACCGAGAGTGTCCTTATCAGCACAACCAATGGATTGTTTCGAGCATACACTGAAACCTATTTCAGTACACAGGAAATCAAATAGCGTAGACGAAGGAAATGGTAGGTGGTCTTTCATATAATTCCTCTAAAATGCTTCCTGATAGTCCTGCAAAGTCGGATTATGATGATATGTATTAATCTAGTTACCGGACAGGCAAGCGCGTACGTGTATGAGTACAGGTGCGTTCCTATTCTATTACTGCCGATAACTTTGTCAAGATGTCTCAGGAATTACTTCACAGGATGGCCGGGTTGTTCATCATCTCAATAACTCCAGCACCCGTGGAATTGGCGTCTCCAACCCGTCCTCCAGTTGTGAGCCCGATCCATCGTGAGTACACTCTCTCACCAGGAGTTGTCGAAGTGAGTTTCTCCATGGAAAATGCGTATTTACCATCAAGCTGATTGTCGATCTCAATCTCCCAGTTTTCCACGGCTGATCCGGGTTCCAGTGGGACTGCAGTCCCAGGTCCCTCGAGACTAACTTTGACAGTCGAACAGGCAGAAATAACTGGCTTCCCATTTTCAGCGAGATAAACGCTAGATGTTACATTCAACGACTCATCAAGATGATAGAAGAATACCAATGCGTATCTGCCGACGTTCGAATGGCCCCAGTACCATTGGTGCAGGTTATTCTGGAAACCTGCTGTGCCCCAGTTCTGTATAGTCATGTCGTCAGAGCAAACCTCTCAACAAGGAGACTTAGAAAAATACCTGATCATGATATCCAGAGCCAGAGAAAGAGAGATCAGTTCCGTTGATGATTAGGTTGACGGTGGCGTGCGAGTCTGGGATGGTGTTGGCCCAGGAGAGATACGGGGCGAAGTTAAAGGAACCTCCAGGAGTGTTGAGCCCACATGCGACGTGGGCAGGAGCACGGGAGCGCATGGTGATCTTTCCCGATATACCAGCTTGTGGCAGGTCTAGCGTGAGATGATAGACTCCCAGGTCAGAGGATCCAAACCAAGTCATCGCTCCATCATCCACAACGCCTTGCGACCCATCACCGACAGTGCTCAGCTGAAGGTCTCCAACGGGAATAGGGGTGAAAGGAAATAAAGTTCCGTTAGGCCAAAGAATCTGGAGTAGGACTGCGCTCGACTCGGGAAACCACCCCGGATAGAATTGCGCGACGAGGAGGGCATCTGCGTTATGAGACACGGCGTCAAAATACCACCACTGGTAAGCCGACCCATTATTGACCGCGATGTGAGGACCATCAAATGCTGAAAGGCCAATGATGCTGTCCGCTGCTGTGGTGCCATTGAACTGCCCCGTAGGTATGACATATGTTTGAGGCTGTATGGAGGCAATGGCCAGTCCGCTCAACATCGAAAGACACAGTACAGTGTTTTTCATATTGGTAGGAATCTGAAATGCAGGTAGAAAAGATTCAAGTTGAAACTTGAAAGACGTTGGCGAAAGACCTTGATCGTGCTTTTGTCGAATGTGTTTAGCCCTGGATGGAATAAACTCAGCTGATGTAGATTTCGCCGACTGCAAGCAAGTATTGGAATGTCCATGTGCCTTTATATGCTCGATGTAGCCGAAGTTCGGGTTCTGGAATCGGGTAAAACCCACATGCGGACGAACACGAACATCCGCAACGCCGTTCGTTGACAAGATATTACGAACGACGTCGTCTGCGACCTCTCAGCTCATTGGAGACACCCATGATCGTATTATGGAGCTCGGGAAATCGATGTGGCTGAGCCCAAATTATGCTAGCTTATAGTATGGATAAACCGGAATGTCAGATTTGTTCTTATTCGACGTGGCCAGGGTGGGTTAGATTGCTTCGTACACCAAAGCCTCTCTTTGCCCAGTTGATGCATGAATCGATTATCGGCCGAACTTTGTATCGAAGATCATCTGCTATATGCAATTCATGAGATTCAAGAATGACTACTCGGGAGAGAGGAGGAGTGTCCAATGTGCGCGGCAGCTGGCTATAATCAATAAATCCACACGCTCACTGCCGAAGGAAACCCAATGTTTGCGGAGAACGCAATGTATTTCTTGATACTCAAGGCCATTGAACTTCACTGTCAGTCAATAAAGACGGCACGAAATCGCGCTGGCTTTCTTTTCCATCTCCTGTTTCTGACGTTCAGGCATGCTATGCCTCAATATTATACAGCTTTTTGTTTCCCGTATTACAAGGCGGCTTCGCGCTGGTGCTTTGCGAAAGCTACCTCCACCAAGTTTAAACAACAGACTGCTTCACAACATGTTCACTGTCAACTAGTTGTGCGAACTTCCATTGCCATCAACCGGAGTCCGATGATGATGAAATCTTGTCATAACAAGAGTGCGGCTTCTTAAAAAGCAGTTGGTTGATTATTCGGCTAACCAGAAAGCAGTAAATTTCGTCCGAAGCGCGGGTAATATTCCACACGCATGACGATTCGGATTGGCCTTCCCGAAGATAGCTTGCTTCGCCGCAACGCAGCCTCTGTACAAGGATACTCAACTAAGCAACAATGGCTAATCTGAACCAGATTTCCTTTTCGAGAAGGTCGGGACGTTTGCATGCTGATACAACGATTCCAGCAAATTTGTTACTGCAACCGCGAATAATTTCTATTTCGTCAGGAGAACGCCCGCACTCACGGCTAACTATTGACTCTCAGAGACTGCCTATTTTTCCTGTGCTAGAGTGACTTCTTTTCCTGTAGTTGCGTTCTCTACCCTACTGCCGTTGTCATCGTCATCGCTGCTATCGTCGTCGTCGTTGTCGTCTTCGCTACCATCGTCGCTATCTTCGATAAGAGTAATTAAGTACACAGGAAAACTAGGCGGTCTCGACCCTTATCTGTAGACCTGACCAGAACCACTGTCAGCACACTGCTGTGCCGTAAGGCAACATGGCACGCGTCACGGAACACGAAGTTCAGGAGTAAGGTCTCAGAAGTTCCTGATAAGAACTGCGTGGCCTGCACTGGTCTTTTTAATTTTTTTTTATTTGACCACTGTTCTAAACCAACACAGACTTGAACTTAGTAGCGATGTCCTGTCCGTCGCTGAGCGACCAGTCTTTCGGACCCCGCGTTCATCCATAATGTCGTTCCTTCGACTTCTCACTGCAGTTTGAGGACATCCTTTTCGCTTGCATTCCGTCCGCTGTGCTTATCCTCCTCGCACCAACGCGAGTCGTCCATTTGCTTCGCCAACCGACCGCCTTCGCAATCCGCTCTTGGCTTCTGCTTGCCAAACTAGTATGTGCCTTCCACGTCTCGCGCTTGCGCGCCGGACCATCACCACCGTCACTTGCTTAATTGTTTTCAAAGTTGGTCCTAGCCGCACTTCTGGCTTCGCATCTCGCCTTTCTAGTCCAGCGATAGCAAACCCCCAATTTCAAGACGTCTGCATCGGTTGCCGCCGATGTTTTGATTCTCATCGCCATCCTCAGCATCGTTCCAATTTCTCTCCTGACTCATCAACGCTCGCCTCGACCGTCAACTTTACTCAGCATCTATCTTTCCGCGTCAACAATACTTGGTACTGCGCGTGTCCGAACAACATGCCTAATAGATCAACGAGGCCCTATCCCGGCTCTCGCGACTGCTGTTTTGGTGTTGACGACCGCGTTCCTCATTCTGGAGTCGATCGAATCGAAGAAAAGACAGTCACAGCCCGAGATATCGTACAGCAAACTCCCAACTCCTGAACAGACCAGCGGCTTCTGGGCGAGAACTTGTTTTTGGTGGCTGGCACATACCTTCTCACTTGGATACTCCAGAGTGCTTTCTCTCGTCGATTTGCCCAAACTTGATATCGTTTTGGAAAGCCGCCATCTGCACCACGATCTGTCTATAGCTTGGAACAGCAGTAAGTGCTATTAACCTTCAGCTGTCATCTGACCCGAAAGCTCCTAGAAACTTGCTAAGCCATGAACCCAGATGACCAGCAGAGCAAGAAAAATCTACTGCGAGCGTACATCAAGAGTTATTTCTTGTCCTTTCTTTCTCCAGTCATACCGCGACTATGTCTCTCAGTGTTCACGTTCGCCCAGCCATTTCTCATCAACACCACTGTGAGCTTCGTCGGCCAAGAGAAGCCTGATGCCAACTTCGGTAAAGGGCTTATCGGCGCATGGGCTCTGGTTTACCTGGGCATCGCTGTCAGCAACTCGATGTTCCAATATCACAATTTGCGCTTCACAACGAGATTACGTGGAGGATTGGTTGCACTCATTATCAGCAGGCAATCAACACTCGAGAGGCAGACACGGGCGACATAACTGCAGTTGCTCTTATGGGCACTGACGTAGAGCGCATTCACATGTCAATGTCTGTGTTTCACTTGCTCTGGAGCTCATTGCTTGATATCATCATTGCAAGCTGGCTTCTGGGGCTTCAGCTCTCACTTGCGTGCCTTGCTCCTATCATACTGGTTATTGGTGAGTAAACAGAAACTTTCGGTTTTCAACCCAGCAGTGCTGACCAATAGGGCTCAGTCTTCATTGCCGCGATGTCCAAGGTCTCGGTGGCCACCAACACAGCTCAAAAGCACTGGATTGAAAAGATACAAGAGCGCCTTCGAGTGACCACAACAATGCTCAGTGAGATGAAAGCTGTGAAGATGCTAGGACTCACTCAAGTCATGTCGAACATGGTCCAGAATCACCGCACCGACGAGATCGAGACGTCGAAGTCTTTCAGGAAGTTGTTGGTAGCGACATTATTGCTTTGTAAGACTCACACACCCTTTTTCAGTATTTATCGCTAAGCCGAAAGCTTAGCCCTGAGCCCAATCAATCTTGCCCCTATCGTGACCTTCGGTATCTACGTCATCATCTCCGTTTACTGGAAGAACGATACCCTGTTGCCGGCGCAGGCATTCACGTCAATTGCTTTAATATCTTTGCTAACTACACCGGTCGTTGCCTTCATTCAGATCTTGCCCATGGTCGTTCAATCGTTATCCTGCTTCGATCGCATCCAAGATTTCTGTAATTACAGCTCTCCAAGAAAGACCGAAGATCAGCCTGTCAACCCATCTTCCTCAAATTCCCAGACAGCTTTGCCATCGAGGAAAGAGCCTACAGAGCTACCACAGTCAAGCAATCCCTATCAAGAACCTATTTTGTCTTTCAGCGGTGAAAGCTTTGGTTGGAAGGAAGAGCAGAGTTTACTTCATGAAATCAACGTTCAAATCCAGCCCAATACTGTCACGACCATAGTGGGGCCTGTTGGAAGCGGAAAGTCAAATCTCCTCAGCGCCATGCTGGGCAACATGATCAGAACATCGCCGATGATGACGAACAAATATGGAGATGAAATAGGCTGCAGTGGAGAGACCGCATACTGCTCGCAAACTCCATGGCTAGAGAATGGAACAATTCGACAGAACATTCTCGGTGTCTCAGCCTACGAAGAGAAAGGTATGACACCGTTGCGCTTGCATGCGGGCTTGAACCCGATTTTCAAGCCTTGAAGATGGGCGACTTCACTCTTGTTGGAACTTGGCAGTCAAGGCGGCAACCTCAGCGGCGGCCAAAAGCAGCGCATTGTGAGTGTTATTGACAGAAAAGGACCTAATCTTCTGGCCTGCCGCTGGCCATGCGCTAACGTTTGGCATCTAGGCTTTGGCAAGGGCAGTCTATGCTCGAAAGCGCATCGTTATTCTGGACGACATCTTCAGTGGGATGGATGCGCGCACTGCACATCATGTCTCAACCCATTTGATCGGACGTGACGGACTTCTACGGAGACAGCGCGCGTCCGTAATTATAGCAACTCACAGCCGTAGGTCGCTTTGTTTATGTAGTGCAGCAGACTCTAACAGCCATCTAGATAGGATCATGGGCCTAGCCGATAGCATCATCTCGCTGGACGGTGGCAGAGTGCGAGAAATAGGCAGCCCCATGGACCTAGTGCAAGGTCAAGGCTACGTCAGCAAGCTCGGGCTCAAGTTATCCCCTGACGAAGATGTTGCCAATGATTCCGCATCCTCTGTTGAGTCTGAGGTTTCTGAGAAGAACCAAGGAGAAACGTCTGAAATGGAGAATCCCAGAGAACAGAAGCACACGGATGTCAGACGGAAGAACGGCGAGAAGGCAGTCTACCTTTACTACTTGAAAAGTGCAGGCTGGAAGGCTATTGTCATGTACACGGCAGCTGTCACATCATGGTATTTCTTTTCGGAATTCTCCAGTAAGTCTTCTTGAAGCAACACAGCTAGACACGAGGCACACAGAGCTGACTTATGGCACTTAGCCGTTTGGGTCAAATGGTGGTCCGAGTCAAATTCTTCTAATGCAAACCAGGACGTCGGATATTTCATGGGTATCTATGCCTTGTTCGGGGTTTTGGGAACACTTAGTTCCTCAATCGCCGCCTGGTTCGCATTCATCGACATCATATCTAACACAGCATTGAAATTGCATTCAGACCTTCTTCAGACTACTGTTTCGTAACGTCCGACACCCACTTCTCGGCACCCCCCACTTCTCGGCACCCCAAAAATCGCTCACCGCCATGAATACCCCTCAACTTCAATCTTTAATATTTTCATCAATCTTTATCCAATTCTTACAATACTTTGTATAACGCATAATAAGGTCTCAATGCCATCATATACCGAAAATGATATTACCAATGCCCTTGAAGCGATTGCAAACGGTCAATCTATCAAAAAAGCTGCATTTAAGCATGGTGTGCTGCGATTAACACTACAATGTCGAATGAAGGGGGTGCAGACGCGAGATATAGCGTTTTCTGATCTGCAAAGGCTTTCTCTAACCCAGGAAAGTCATCTGGCTGAATGGGTTTGAATCCAGGCTGCCCTAGGCCTTCCTCTAACCTATCAGCAACTCAAGGACTTTGCTGAATGCATCCTATAGATCTATGGAGACTCCCAGCCTCTTGGAAAGAACTGGGTGCAGTCTTTTATTAAGAGAAACCTATCTATAAGGGTCTAAAGAAGCAGAGCAATTAATTCCTAGCGTATTAATAGAGCTTCAACTAATATAATCAGGCAATGGTTTAAGCACCTCGCTATACCTGAGATTATGGTGTTACGACCCGTTATGCATGGATAACAGTTGACCGACCCACTTGGGCGTCGGGCGGCTAGGACAGGACATTTGTACTGCAGGATCACGGGAACAACAGGAACTCACTCGGCACGGAAGAACTATGGTACAAGTCACGTGACGATAAGATAAGGAAACGATCAGTGGAGCACAGGAAGGAACGCTCAGTGATCAGTTGGCTTTGCCAACTGATCGCGATCACCTCATGCACCTAGGTGATCACCCTTAGATAGATAAAGGCTACTGTTCAGGACTTGTATATAGTATGACCCTGAGCCTGGCTCATGGTCAGACTTCCATAGCTCTTCAGCAATCAACTTAGTATTCATCCTCACGGATACTCTCAGCTTACCTTCACTGCGAATCACTTATTGAGTCTAAGACTGATCACCTTAGCCTCTGAAGAACCGATCTACTGCAGCCTACGAACTACGACCTACGACCACAACCCAGTGTACTGTTAGAACGTATCAATCCCCAGCTTCTGTTAGCAGACCCTACTGTCGGATAGCTGACCGTAACATATGGCTATTAAGGCCTCTAATTAATATAATATGGATGAGACTGGTATTCTAGAAGGCAGAGGATTAAATAGGCTTATTTTTAGATCATCAGAAACTTATTCTATCTGCAAGAAATAGCCTGGATTACGTGCTTGGATATCTCTGATTGAGTGTATCTCTGTAATTAGTAAGGCACTGCCTCCACTTGTTATATATAAGGGTAAGAATGTCCAGCAGTAGTGGTTCCCTCTTGAACTGACGCTATATGAATCCTGGAAGTTCACAGTTACAGAAAACGGGTGGACTTCAGACTCTATAGCTGTTAAGTGGTTAACAGAGGTCTTCATCCTTTCAACCCAGCTGTTACGACCCGTTAGGCACAACACGTTGGAACAACCCCGCCTGGGATCTCGGCGGCTAACGCGGAACATATGTAAGCAGTGACATAAGTGTAACCAGAAACCATCGGAAAAGGAAGAACTATGGTATAGGTCACGTGACTTTGGGAACAGTACGGACATAAGACAAGGATGGATATGTTAGATATGAGCTATCCTAGCTATCCATGGATATGTTGGATATAAGCTATCCCAGCTATCCAGCACCGTAAGGAACTGTTTGGAACCTGTATATAGCATAACCCTGAGCCTAGCTTATGGTCAGACCTCCATAGCTCTTCAGCAATCAACTTAGTATTCATCCTCATGGATACTCTCAGCTTACCTTCACTGCGAATTACTTATTAAGTCTAAGACTGATCACCTTAGCCTCTAAAGACCGATCTACTACCAGCCTACAACCTATGACCAGACCACGACCCCAGTATACTGTTATAACGTGTCAATCCCCAGCTTCTGTTAGCAGACCCTACTGTCGGATAGCTGACCGTAACACCAGCTAGGGGACCCCTCAGAGGCTAGATTATTGATCTTGGATGGTTATAGAAGCTATGAGACTACTTCTTTTATGTATATATGCTTTAGGAATAAGATACACTTGCTGTTCTTGCTAGCATACATGTTACACGTCCTTCAGCCACTTGATCAGTTGGTTTTTGGGCCCCTTAAGGCATTATTTAAGAAGGAGCTTGGATTACTAGCTGAATGGGATGCTGGTATAGTTGTGGGCAAGAGAAACTTTGTTATATGCTATGGCAAGGTGCGTAAGGCAGCCCTGATAAGCAAGAATATTATTAGTGGCTGGAAATGGACTGGTTTGTGGCCTGTCAGTATAGCTAGACCCCTTATGAGCCCTCTGCTGCTTGAGAACACGTCAACCCCTGCCAAACCAGCTGGTCAGGTCTGCAAAGGGCTCTCTGATGGTAAAGTAAGCGAAAAATAGGCGGCAGATATATCAGCAGTCCCTTAGTTAACCCCTAAAAAGAGGGATAAGCTTCAGGATCAGTTCAGCCTGTTCAGTAAGCTGGATAACAATAAGCATACATAGCGCCTGCTTTTTCAGAAGGTTTAAAAGGGCTTTAATGAGAAGGCATACTAACTAGCAGTAGCCTAACAAAAAATTGAGGCACTATAAGCAGAGGTTGATGCCAGTAGGGTTAGGAAACAGAAGAAGGTCAAAATGAGCCTAAATTCAAAGTTTGCTGATATTAAGGCTATTTGGAGGGCTTAAATCGAGGCGGGCGAACTTGAAAGTAGCATAGATGAATCTAGTGAGTCTGAAAACCCTAGTGACAGCGAAAGTTGCATCGTCGTGGCATCACAATACATATAAATATTAGTTGAAGTTGATGTGTATCAATGTGAGGGCATCGAAATTAGGGGTGCCGAGAAGTGGGGGGTGCCGAGAAGTGGGTGTCGCACGTTAAGTCGGCCTTTTCGCGATTCCCATGACTATGTATGCAGCTACTAATTTCGCGGCCACAGCGCAACATTTGCTTTCTTCTCCAAGACAGACAATGGAGAGATTCTGAACAGGTAAGGGTTCAGTCGGTAAATCGGCCTTGGCATTACCTGACCTGTTCGAAGATTTAGTGAGGATATGCAGCTGCTGGATATGGACTTACCATCAAACTTGTTGAACTATACATCAAGTGAGTATCAGAGACGTCTTCCACAGAAGCTGTCAACTAACAATAGTTTCTCGTAGCCGGAGGAACAATACTTGCTAAGGTTATCATCCTGGTCGTATTCTCTCAGTATCTCGGAGCCACCCTACCGTTCCTTTGCGCCATACTCTACATGCTGCAACGCTTCTATCTCCAGACATCGCGACAGGTCCGTCTCCTCGGTATTGAGGCGAAAGCGCCTCTTTACACCCACTTTTCCGAGTCGGTGACCGGAGTTGCTACAATTCGGGCCTTTGGGTGGCAAGAACAATACCAAGAGCGCAATTACAAGCATGTTGACGAATCGCAGAGACCCAGATACACCCAGGGCTGTATCCAGGCGTGGCTCACTTTTGTTCTTAACTTGATCGTAGCCATCCTGGCAGTGATTCTGGTTGTTATTGTCGTAACGTGGCACCACAAGTTTAGCGCTGGAAGCGTCGGTGTCAGCCTCGTTATGATCATTGGCTTCAGCGAGGTGTTGGCTCGTCTCATTCAAAGCTGGACAAAGCTGGAGTCCAGTATCGGTGCGGTCGCTAGAGTGAGACGATTCGTATCGGACACTGAAACTGAGTCGGCGGCTGGAAGATGGACACCGCCAGTGAACTGGCCGCAAACCGGAGCTGTGACGTTTTCGGACGTTGTGGCGTCTTATGGGTAAGGACTACTTGTAACCTCTTGACTCAATTTGATGGAATGGTACAGCTAACCCCTCGGTAGGTCTGACGCTTCACCTGTTCTCAAGAAACTATCGCTAGCTATCGGAGGCGGCCAGCATGTGGCGATTTTCGGCCGATCTGGAAGTGGCAAAACCTCCTTGGTCATGACTTTGCTACAAATGACAGACATCAAAGAAGGGAGTATCGACACTGACGGAGTTAATGTCTCGACCCTGCTGCAATCCGAGCTCCGCGCATCCATCAATGTCATTCCCCAGGATCCATTCTTGATGTCTGGGACTATTCGCTTCAACCTCAACCCTTATGGAAATAGTCTAGATGACGACAGGTTCGTTGAAGCACTTGGAAGAGTTGGCGTTTGGTCACTCGTGCAAGATCAGGGTGGTTTGGATGTAGAAATGAACGTCAACGCGTGGTCAGCTGGCCAGAAGCAACTTCTCTGCTTGGCCAGAGCCATGCTACGACAATCAAAAGTTTTGATATTGGATGAGGCAATGAGCAGGTAAGTGCTCTGACGAGAAAAATGTCATCATGCAGTTACTAACATTTCCTCAAGTGTGGACAGTGAGACAGAGGCAATAATGCAGGATATAGTTGATTCTGACTTCAGAGACTGTACAGTTCTTGCCGTAATGCACAGGCTCAAGCACGTCACCCACTACAACAAGGTTGCCCTGTTGGGAGATGGAAAACTTCTCGAGTTTGATACCCCGGAATCTCTAATCTCTGGAGAGACACAGTTCGCCGAGATGTTCAAGATGAAAGCAAACTAACATGTTATCGGTTGACTTCGGCTCTTTCTTTATGGCAGGACTCTCATTTTTTGCACTGAATTGAATCATCTACTCTGCGGAGTCTACCCTGCCCAGAATGAGCAAAAGGATTGGATTATTCCTACGTCGGCCAGTGATCCGAATCAAACCTTAGCCTCCCGTGTTTCGTAGTGCTCCTGCTCAACCACTGGTACATCTTCTGCGAGGCAGCGACGTTTTGCCTCCCTCCTGCTTAGATAAAGTATGAGGAGAATCATGAATAGTTGCGCAACGGTCGTGCCTAGACTACTGCGGAACCCAAGTATCCATCGCGGGGCACCTGTCGCTGGGAAAAGCGCGACTTGTGCTCCAGCCATGATACCCTGTCCTATTGCGTTCATGCTTGCCGTTACTACTGCGCGCTTCTCTGCATCGTTTGACATGATAGTAGTGGCCCAGCCCATCCCCATGGGAGACAGTGCTGTGTACAAACGTTAGAGTCTCGCGGTGGAACGATGTTGAGGAAGAACTTACGAGCAATAAACCCTTGTAGCATGAAGGCGGCTAGCCTACCGCTCTCGCCCACGTCCCAAACGTTAAGTAGGATCATTCCAACGAACACGGGGATTGTTGTTACGAAGGCGGGAATCCAAAACTCACCGAGTCGGTCCGCCGCTACTCCGGCAATGAGGGCAGCAACTATCATAATTGCAGACGTGATTGTCGGCAGGGTGTTGACTTGAACAATGGAGTAGAGCTCTGGGCTGTTCGCACGGAGATAGAGGGAAAACGGCTGTCCTCCAGGAACGAAGTTCATATCAAACAGGGTCCACAAGGTGACGAACGCATAGAAACGCCACCGACCAAGCACCCGCTTGAAAATGCTTGCTGATAGCTGGAGCTGAGGTGGGGTACTTGAGCCTTCTACGCTCTTCTGTGTAATCTTGAAGTCGGCGTTCGTAAGAGTGAAGGGCTTCTTGCGAGATGGAACATCGGGGAAGATGACGAAACCACTGTGAGAGATCAGTACGTGAGATAGTAGCCAAAGTCAGATGCTGCTCTTACAAGAATGCGATTCCGAGGGTAATAATGCCGTCGACAATGAACAGCCACCTATGTTCGTCATTAGCATGAGTATCTCCTCTGCAGAAGAAACACTCCGGTTGCATACCTCCACCCTGCCATCCCATGTACTCCGCTGAGGTTTGTATACGCAGCTGCCTGCAGATAGCCGGCGAACATCGTTCCCAATGGCGATGAAATGAAGAATAGGGCGACTCTTCGTGCCACTTCAGTTTTCTTGTACCACGAACCAATCACGTAGATCGTCCCAGTGAAGGAGCAGCATTCGAAGAGTCCAACGAAGAAGCGTAGAGCATATATGGCCTTGACATTCTTGACAAACGCTAAGCCCAGCGTCGCGAGTCCCCAACCAAGCTCAAGCGAAGGCAGTACGAGATTTGCGGGATATTTTGTGAGGAAATAACAAGCCGGAATCATAGCGCCACAGTAAGATGCCCAGAAGGTCGCAGTGATGTAGTTCAGCTCGTTGCCCCACATCCCAATTTCTTCCCTCATCCCACTGGTGATCAAAAGTCAGAGAGTTTTCATACCGATGAAGCATTGGTATGAGCTTACCTCACGTAGGCATTAGTGAGAGATTGCTGATCCAGATACTTGGTGAAGAACGATAGACAGCCGAATATGAGGATCGATAGGTCCAACTTCAATACCACTAGCTTTTCCTCGCTTGGCATGTCGGACGGGTACCATCCGATCAGACTCATAAAGCGAATCCATAGATTCTCCTTCAATGGTCTGGATATGTCAGAGTCACTGGCTGCAGAGCGTTCGGCGATAGACTCTGAACCATTTGCCGCACGCTGTTCATCGTAAACCGCCATGGTCACTTTGCAGCTTCTGTGTGAGGATCGAAAGACGGCAGGATAAGTCCTTCTCGATAAAGTTCAAGATTTCGGGATTTTTTTATTTATCGCTGTATATGCCCATGTTGTAGGGCCCTGTGATCACGCAAACACGTCGCAGTATGACAGTAGCCGTAACCGCACCGGCATACGGACTATGCTACTCCGCAGGTATTCCAATGGTGTGCAGCGAGCTTTCAAGTCAACCAATACCATGACCCGACAACGATCGATGTCGGGCACTTTCCGACGACTCTCACTCAAAGATCGAATTCATCAATCCACTTCGCTGTCACTTGCAACCAAACATGACCCCCGCATACAAGCAAGACCTCCGAAGTCGCGTGGCAACAGGGATTAGGCGCGACTAGGGCTATGATGCGAGATTCTCCATCATGACGTTAAGCTAGGCATATCCAGCTTGCCAAATCCCACCGATTGTGAGACGGATAACAGAACTGGAATGTTTGAGTGAAAGATGGGAAATTTATTTCCCATGGAAATGTTTGCATATGGAAACATTCAGTATAACTTTGTTGAATTTGAATCTAATTTTAACCCAGTGCCGAAGCTCTCAGAAAATGATGTCGCCCATCAAATTTGGTGCCATGTCGCAATGACAATATGTAATCACGTCATTTAAGAAGGAACAAATCAGCCACCTATCGGTCTCCCTGCTGTCGGATGACAATTTGCCTTGGTATAAGTTGCCTGTCTCGCCCCAAAGCAATAGTTGACTTGCCTCAGAACATCACCCGTTCTTGGAAAGCCATCTGCGTCAGCACGGTGATGTGGGGAAGAAATCTTAACAGTAACGTCCCGCACCCACTTTCCGGACACCCCCTCATTCCGGACACCTAAAAATGCCTCAATAAAATCTTTCTCTTACAACTTTGATCCTGAATAGCTTCACCACCTTAATCTCACTTATTTCCATCTTTATCTAACATCTTCTTCTAGACCATATGAGTCAATATACAGAGTATGAGATTAATCAGGCTCTTAATGCGATCTCTAATGGGCTTAGCGTGCGAAAAGCTGCATTGCAGTATGGGGTCCCAAAGTCTACTCTTTATGATCGTATCCAAGGCACCCAATCAAGAGATATTGCCTTCTCAGATCTACAGAGGCTCTCTCCAACCCAAGAAAGCCATTTGGCTGAATGGATTCGAATCCAGGCTGCCCTAGGCCTACCACCAACCCATCAACAACTCAAGGAATTCGCTGAGCGTATCCTACAGATCCATGGAGACGCCAAGCCTCTAGGGAAGAACTGGGTTCAGGCTTTTATCAAGAGAAACCCATCTGTAAGGGTCTAGAGAAGCAGAGCAATTGATTCCCAGCGCATCAACGGAGCCTCAACTAATGTCATCAGGCAATGGTTCAAGCACCTCGCCATCCCTGAGATCATAGCCATTAAAGCCTCCAATCGATACAATATGGATGAGTCTGGTATTCTGGAAGGCAGAGGATCAAATGGGCTTGTTCTTGGATCATCAGAAACTCGTTCTATCCGCAAGAAACAGCCTGGATCGCGTGCTTGGACATCTCTGATTGAGTGTATCTCTGCAACTGGCAAGGCACTGCCTCCACTTGTTATATATAAGGGCAAGAGTGTCCAGCAGCAGTGGTTTCCTCTAGATCTGACGCCATACGAATCCTGGAAGTTCACAGCAACAGAAAACGGGTGGACTTCAGACTCTACAGCTGTTAAGTGGTTGACAGAGGTCTTTATACCTTCTACCCAGCCAGCAGACCCCTCAGAGGTCAGATTGTTGATCTTGGATGGTCATGGAAGCCATGAGACTACTGCTTTCATGTATACATGCTTCAGAAACAAGATACACTTGCTGTTCTTGCCAGCACACACGTCACACGTCCTTCAGCCACTTGATCAGTCGGTTTTTGGGCCCCTCAAGGCAGCATACAAGAAGGAGCTTGGATTACTTGCTGAATGGGATGCTGGTACAGTTGTGGGCAAGAGAAATTTCGTTGTATGCTATGGCAAGGCGCGTAAGGCAGCCCTGACAAGCAAGAATATCATCAGTGGCTGGAAATGGACTGGTTTGTGGCCTATCAGTATGGCTAGACCCCTCATGAGCCCTCTGCTGCTTGAGAACACTTCAACCCCTGCCAAACCAGCTGGTCAGGTCTGCAAAGGGCTCTCTGATGGCAAAGCAAGCGAAAAATTGGCGGCAGATACATCAGCAGTCCCTTGGTCAACCCCCAAGAAGAGGGATGAGCTTCAGGATCAGTTCAGCCTGTTCAGCAAGCTGGATAACGATGAGCATACGCAACGCCTGCTTTTTCGGAAGGTTCAGAAGGGCTTTGATGAGAAGGCATACCAACTGGCAGTAGCCCAGCGAAAGATTGAGGCACTACAAGCAGAGGTTGATGCCAGTAGGGCCAGGAAACGCAAGAAGGTCAAAATGAGCCCAAATTCGAAGTTTGCTGATATTGAGGCTATTCGGAGGGCTCAAATCGAGGCGGGAGAACTTGAAAAAAGTATAAATGAATCCAGCGAGTCTGAAAACCCTAGTGATAGCGAAAGTTGTATTGTAGTTGCATCAGAATAGCAGAAGTCCTAGGTTTAAGTTACTGCGTTGATATATGGGGGCATAATTTTTGGGTGTCCGGAATGAGGGGGTGTCCGGAAAGTGGGTGCGGGACGTTAGCTATAACAGCGACAGTAATAACCACTACTACTACTAAGACGACGACGACGATGACGACGACGATGTCGATATAAGCGATGATGGTGAAGTAGTCGGTATATTATAGGGAAAATAGGCGGCCTCATCTTTATATGTTGCACGTTTAAATCTTTTGTAAAGATCACCATATGGCTTGAACATACGACCCCAATAGCAAAGCTTGAAGTCTGAGCCTGCTGCAATGACGTTGGCCACGAAGACCATGCTTGATCTTTTGGGGGATCCCACGAAACTTGATTCGAGACTATTCAAGAAGGTCTAAGGTTTTGCCTTGCTTCGCAGACTCCACGGCCGTGTCGATGATGCGCTGGGCGGTGAAACAGAGCATGGGATCTAGGGGCCCGGTGACCGGTATGCCGTTCTTCTTGCAGTGGAGAACATACTCAATCGGATTGCGGTATGGACTTTGCAAAACGTCAGCAGGGATGCTGGTGACCTCGCGTCGGTCCTTGCTCTGGACGCCTACGTGCGGATCATAGTCATAGCTCGAAATCGTGCCCTCGGTACCGACCACCACGAACCCGCACCTGGGCTGTGGCTGGATGGTCCATGGGTCGGTGAAGGTGCCCCAGCGGGTCTCAAACTTCGACAGCCCTGTGGCGTACTGGCAGATGGTGATAGAGTGCTCGTCGACCTCGATTCCCTCGCCAGCGGACGTCACCGTGGTCACCTTCAGGGGCGCGCGTCCGTCCATGAACCACGTCCCCAGGGTCGCCCCGTACCCGAGATAGTCCAGTAGCGATCCGCCTCCGGACTCCTTCTTGTACCACCAGGAGTCCGACTTCTTCCGCTGCACCTCATTATTAGAAACCTCAACCTTGTCGGCGAGGTGGTAGAGTGGACCGCAGTTCCCGCCGTAGTAGTGTACTTGGGTGACCTGTCCAATCGTCCCCTCGTCAATCAGCCGTTTCGTCGTGACGTGGGCCGGGAACCATCTTGAAGGCCAGTTGATCGCAAGTCGCGTTCCGGCACCATCTCTGGCCTCCAGCATCCGCCTCGCGTCTCGGAGGTTAGCCGCGAACGGCTTCTCCATCAAGACATCCACCCCGAAGCTGGAGCACTCCTCGTAGGCAACGGCGTGATCCGCAGTCGCTGGGCAGAGGACGACGAGGTCGGGCTTGGTCTGGCGAATGCACTCCCCCACGTCAGTAAAAACTAGCTCCGGCGCGATACCAAAAGCCGCGACCGCGGTCTTCGTCCGATCCGCCTGGCGATCGCAAACGCCCACGATGTCGACATCGGGATGGTCAAATGCGTTTCGCAAAAGATCGCCCATGTGCATGTGGTCGAAATTAATGCCAGTTACTCTCCAGCGCGCCATCGTGAAAGCTTGAAATCAGGGGGCTTTGAGGCATTCTATGCAGTAAGCAGAAACTAGAGCAAACAAGACAGAGCTGTTGAACGGAATATGTCATCTTTCAGCTGACGTGTACAGTGCGTAAACCACCCTCTTGGAATTAGCACAGTAGCCTGATATATATCTCGATAGCTCAAAAGTAATGGCAAGCATAGGTAAGCACAAAGATGACTACGTCGCATCTAACAAATCTCCTGGTGATCTTGTCAGCTTTGATAAAAGTGATGGACCCCGGAAACCTTTAGTTAGTAGAATATTTACAGCATACGATAGCTGTCTCGCCAAATATTGACGGACTAAATGATCTAAATGTGAGAATTATATGGTTACAAAAACGTTGAAAAATGCTCCTGACATATTATTTTGAGGTGCCTCGGGAGTACATATTGAGCCGGCTGTTTGGTCTGGCATTCAATAGCCAAAATCCGGCATCCTGGCCAAAAGCGGAAAGCTATCAACCCTACGAGTGAACTTCTACCGGCTTGACATCAGTTTTCCCCTTGCCGATGATCCCTAATGCGGAATGATTAAATCAAGCCTGGCTCCGATGGAATGTGACTCTTTCGGCAGCCATCAGGTCGATAGAAGCCAACCGAGATTGACATCGAGATTAATCTGGTAGGGCCAATAGCGATGGCGCAGACCTATCTCAATTGCAGACAGAGCTCGATTTAGTCCGGGACTTTAGCAACGTCTATGGCGAACCTTCATGGCATTATCTGTCACGGTATGAGATCGTCGAAGGGCGTCAGCGACGTATTAGAGTCTCGGTGTTTACAACCTTTCATTCTATCGCCGAAGTTTACCCCATCTCAAAGCTTTCTTGGCATACATCCAGACGGGACTTCATATTTCCGTGCAAACCCCAATGTTGGCGGAGAGTCCGCTGACAGGGGGTTTACTCCAATGGAGTCAGCGGCATTGGCATTCGCCGTGTTGAGCCAGTCACGGCGCCCGGGTACACTTCGGCCGGCGTATTTGTGGAGCCCCGTGGGCTCCGACAGTGCTCCGACAGGGTTCCGGAGGTTGCGAGTTTAGCCTAAATACCCGAGAGGCACTGTCTTGGAGCAAACTGCGGCGCCTTTTTGCTGACGCATGACCCCCGACTCCCGCAATTCCGTCTCATTTTCCGACGCAACTCCGGATCAGGAGAGTACCATGGTACCGGAGGCGTCAGATGAGATTCAGATTCTTAGATCCTGTGATCCATTGAAAGAAACTCTCTGATTCAAGAAGTCGGCTAGGACGCTGGACTTGTACTTCAACTTCGTTAGATCCGATCGAATTCATCAGAGTACCTCTCAGTACCAGTCCAAGTTCAAACCCGCGTTACCCGGTACTTGTGCACCCCGAATTCGCCATGGCCATCGACCACAATCCACTTGATGTGGAAGGCTTGATAAGCCAACTCACACTGGAGGAAAAGATTGACTTGCTTGCCGGCCAAGGGTCATTCAGGACAACGGGTCTCCCTCATCGCGGAATTCCAGCCTTGATAGTGAGTTGCGGCATCATCTAGAGCGGGGGATTAACTGTCTTACCATAATCCAGACATCGGACGGTCCTCATGGAATTCGCGGTCGTCGAGCTTTCCATCGGGTGAGTACTCCGAAGCAAAGTGATTACAAGTGAAGCGTACAGATTGTGGGCTACACACAATATTCGAACTGGGCTAAGTGACTCCAGAACCCGAGTCCCATGTTGCCCTCCGCAACCGGCATGGGAGCCACCTTCAACAAAGAGCTGCTTCACAAAGTCGGAAACCTCTTGGGGGAAGAAGCCAGGGCTCGAGGTGTCCACGTTCTTCTGGCACCCACAATCTGTCTCCAAAGATCCCCCCTGTTTGGCCGTGGCTTCGAAGCCTTCGCGGAAGACCCTTATTTGAGCGGCATTCTGGGAGCAGCGTATATCAATGGCGTCCAGGAACGCGGAGTCGCGACTAGCGTGAAGCACTACGCTGCCCACGATCAATCCGACAACTCCATTGAGGACAACGTCTGCATGACGCAGCGCACACTACGAGAGGTCCACATGATGCCTTTCCAGCTGGTCATGCGAGACTCGGACCCTTGGACATTTATGACCTCCTACAACAAAATCAACGGGATCCATGTCAGTGAAGACCCCTTACTCATGAAGCAGATTTTGAGGGATGAATGGGGCTTCAAGGGCCTGGTGATGAGTGACTGGTTCGGAACTTACAGCACCTCGGAAGCAATTAACGCGGGCCTTGATCTGGAGATGCCCGGGCCCACGCAGTGGAGAGGGAAGTGTCTCAGTTTGGCTGTCAACAGTCGTAAGGTGATGCGTACGACGCTCGACGAGTGCGTTAGAAACGTACTAAATCTCACCAACAAGGTCATGGATACGAAACCTGAAGGCTACTTCTTTGCTTCAAATACGCCGGAGCAGCAGGCCTTGATCCGGAAGTTGGTTTCCGAGAGCATTGTGCTTTTGAAGAACGATCGAGGGGTGCTACCTATCAAAGGCTCAGAAAAGAAAACGATTGCGCTCATCGGAGATCACGTCAAGAACCCCGCCTTGAGCGGAGGTGGGAGCGCTGAGGTCGAGCCTTATTATTCCGTCACGCCCTACGACGCCATCATAGAGGAGGCAGGGAAAGAGAACGTTGCGTACGCTCTTGGTTGCCATTGTAAGTCATGACCTGGCGATTTCGCATAAAGACTGCCCACTGACCCCTCCTTAGCCTTCAGATTCAGCCCCCTTCTGAAAAACCTCAAACCCCTGAATGCTGAGGGCTTCGGGTGGTCAGTCGAGGTCTTTGGAGAGAACCCAGATGAGAACCCCAATGCCGAGGTTCTGCTCTCAGCAACCGCAGAGAAAGAGCTAATTGACGTTCCCGAGAGCTTTCATGCAACTTTGCCAAAGAAGTTCTACGCCAGGGCCCGCGCCGTGTACACGCCAGAAATCGCCGGCCCCTTCCGCTTTGGCTTCAGCACATCAGGAAAGGGCAAGGTGAGGCTTGACGGCAAGGAAGTCATTGATCTGTGGACGGAACAGCCACCCAAAACTGGTCCCACGCCATTTTTCAACAGGCTTTCGATGGAGAAGTTCTGTGACACAACGCTTACTGAGGGTAAATCCATCAACATCGAGGTCATACAGGTGAACGAGGACTTGGCTGGTGGTGTCGGTACAGCTCTCACCCTCGCCGGTCGCGTGGGTGGCTTTGAAATCATCGACGAGGACCTTGCCATCAAAGAGGCAGCCGACCTGGCGGAGAGCGTTGATGTTCCGATCGTCGTCACGGGTCTCTCGTCCGACTTTGAGTATGAGGGTGCTGATCGTAAGCACCTGAGGTTGCCTGGCCGTGTGGACGACTTAATCCAGGCCGTTCTTGCAGCTAACACTAATGCAGTGAGTAAATCTCCCGATGCCATTCAGACCACATGAGTAACCAAACTTCAGATCATCGTCACGCAATCTGGCTGCCCTATCGAGATGCCATGGGAGTCACAAGCTTCTACACTGGTCCACGCGTGGTTCGGTGGACAGGAAACCGGCCACGGGCTCGCAGACATCCTTTTCGGCAAGGAGAACCCGTCCGGCAGACTCTCGCAAACGTTCCCGAAGTCCGTAAAACACGCGCCCGCCTACCTCAACTTCTCAAAGACGGACTACGACATCGTTTACGGCGAGGGCGTCTTCATCGGCCACCGGTACTACGAAGTCGTCGACCGCGATCCGCTCTTTTATTTCGGACATGGCCTCTCGTACTCGAAGTTTGAATACTCTAAGCTTCAGGTCCCTAGCACGTTTGAGGCGTCAGCGGGACACAAGATGACGATCTCTGTGGATGTCACGAACAAAGGCCCTTACGACGGTGACGAGGTGGTCCAGATCTACATCCACGATCCCGAGAGCACCCTCCAGCGTCCCGTTCGGGAACTGAAGGCTTTCACGAAAGTGCATCTGGCTGCGAACGAGACAAAGACTGTCGAACTTGTCCTTGACAAGTATTCGCTTTCATACTGGTCGCAAGAGCGGTCGAAGTGGCTGGCAGAGGCTGGAGAGTATGTGGTAATTGTTGCGTCCAGCTCAAATCCGAAGGACGAGATTCAACGAGCCAGTTTCCATCTGCCAAAGACCTTCTTCTGGGAGGGTGTTTAGAATAGCTCTTCATGTGTTTATGAGCCCACCGGCTTCCCTGACTTGAGTGTCTAGACAAGCGCCACTTTACAATACAATTAGAGTCTTTTCCCCCAGCTCATGATGACTTCCTACATGTGCCGACTCGGAGAGAATGAAGCAGAGGGCACCCAAAATCTCCGGGTCGGAATACCGATGGCGTGCTCGAAGTTAGCCGACGGCGGCGATAAGCTGTGCTGATCGGACGATTACATGCAGGTTGCGATTTCGACATCTCTCCTCACTCATGCGTGATCACCAACTTACATAACTAGCACGACTTACTGAACATAGGTATTATCGTTCACACCCCAACTTACGATGTAGGAACGTGCTTTGTATCAAAGTACATGAGAACCAGTCACTTTCCGAAAGCATCACATTAGTACACCCCTCAGAATGTCCGCAACATCAGTCCGCGAGGGCGGCCCAACCCTCAAAGGCCCCTTCGACTTCCCCTCCTCCCCCCTCTCCAAAGCATCCCGCCAGCCCCTCCTCCTCGGTCTCTTCCTCAACCTCCAAGACATCAAGATCTCAACCCACCCAACCAGCAACACCTGGACCTTCGACTACAACCTCGACCTGGTCCGCAAGGCCGAAGCCCTCGGCTTCGAGCTCGCCTTCAGCCGCACGCAGTGGCTGCCCAAGGGCGGCTACGACGGCGAGGCCTCGCTCGACGCCTTCGTCGCCCTCGGCGCCATGGCCGCCGTCACGCGCTCCATCCTGCTCATCTCCACGATGCACGTGCTCTACGGCCCGCTGCACCCGCTGCACATTGCAAAGTACGGCGCCACGCTGGACCACGTCGCCAAGGGCCGCTGGGGCATCAACGTCGTGACGGGCCACCGCGCGGTCGAGCACGAGATGTTTGGGCGCCAGCGCATCGAGCACGACAAGCGCTACCAGATGGCCGGGGAGCTGTTTGACGTCGTGAACAGTCTGTGGGGCGAGACGGAGAACTTGTCGTACCAGGGCAGGGTGTCGCCGTGGCAGCTGGAGAATGCGTGGATCACGCCCAAGACGGAGTTTGGCAGGCCGATTCTGATCAACGCCACGGGGTCTCCTGCCGGGATTGAGTTTGCGGCGCAGTATTCTGACCTGATCTTCATCACGTCGCCTGGGACAGCGAATATTGAGAGCGCATTGGAGACGCTGCCGGCTCATATTGCCACGATAAGGGAGGTTGTCAAGTCTAAAGGACGCGAGGTCAAGATCATCATCAACCCCATCATTGTATCTCGAGATACGCCCGAAGAGGCATGGGCGTACGCTAGGAGCATTGCCGAGGGCACGAAGGTGTCGCCCCTGGTGAAGAAGGCAGGATTGCGGGTTGACTGAATAGTTCAAGCCTCATTCCTATTTACCTCCCTCCCAGAAAGGCTGGTCACTCATTAGACTTCGTGTGAAGAGAGCAGATTTATACAGATAAGGAGTTCGGCTTAATCTCTGATTTTCTCATGGACAAGAACTATGTGCAGTAATCTTGGAGGTCCCGGCCCGGATTCCAATCTGCTTCCGAGAACAACTCATAATCTCAGTGAAGAGCAAAAAGGAAAACGACGATCTTGAGCATCACTATATATAGTCCATGCTGGCCATCCCGGCCCGAGATGTCGGGATCCGCAGCCATCCGCCGGGAATCTCCAAATCGAGCAATTGCTGCGTTTTATTGTAATGCAAACCACATCCGCGAACCTCTCGCGACCCGAGCAGCTGGCCGCCCAAAGTCCAGTCCCCAAATCCCTCGCAAAGCGCCACGCCGCCACACGCAGAAGCATCGTCCCAATAGCGCGGGCGATCCCCCCGGCCCCATCTGCGTCATGTGGCTTGTTTGACAGATCGATCACATTTGGATCTTGACATGTTAAGAGTAGATCCCGCCATTAGACTCCTCTTTCTCGGTCGAGTCAGGTGTTGACAACCTCTTCGTCCGACCGAGCTCGAAAAAAGGAGTTCTCCACGCCAGAATTCCTGGGGGGTCCTTCTCTGCGTGTGTGCCCAGCCTAGAACGACTGATGTCCTGATGATAAGCTTTTTTCGAGAGCCTGTCTCTGTCGAAACCAAACGCCTGCGGGAATGAAGTGAGACGACACGCTGTGATGCGGCGATAGCAGTGGGGCAGGGGGCAGCCGGTCTTCCGTCCCTCGCGAAAGCGTAGACAAAATGCCAAGACCGAATTTGACGACTTGCCTAGGTTGGAAGCGGAACGCCCTCCAAGGGATTTGTCTCGGGGTTTGGTTCTACAAAACGGGGTGCCGGCGATTGCTTTGCTTCCCTCGCTTCTTGTGTTATTGGGTGGGCGAATCGGCGGCCCATTTGCGGGTGGGTGGTCCTGAACCAAATCGCCGGATCCGGAAGACACGACGCACAACTCCGGGCGAGACATCTACCGAACGCGTGCGGTGCGACCCAGGACGCTCATTTGTAGCGCCAACTCTATCCAACGCCTTGCCTTTGCCTTTGCGGTCTGATATTACCCTTTGAGCGTGCCCCCTTCCTTGCTGCTGGCCAAGGGATCCTTCTCCCTTCTCTTCCTCCTTCCCCCCCTTCCAATCTGTTTCTCATTGCCGGGTGTGTTGATATTGTTTTCTTCGACGGCTACGAGGCCACAACCTCGCCAACACAAAACCACGCAGGAAAACGAAGGCGGGAAAAGCGAACCGACTTGGAGAGTCCCGTCACTCGAACGACGGGAACCACCACTCCCCAATGCCTTGCGCACGTCGGAGGTAGACACTTCACACGCCGCCGCCGCCGCCGCCAATGTTGATCTGGAACGGCACGGGGCCGGTGAAGGACATGGAGGCGAACAGCACCGACGACGCCTCGTCAGCGGCACCGTGGGAGGGCACGCTGCCGCCCGGCTCGCTTGACAGCCGCGCCGACGTGATCCTCGCGATCGGGATCGTCATGACCGTCGTTGCGGCTGTGTTCGTCGCGTTGCGGGTGTATGTGCGGGCGTTCATGATTAGGAAATGGGGGGCGGACGATACCCTGCTCGCGTCTGCTTTTGTAAGTGAGATGAGGTTTGGAAGATGGGGAGAAGAAGGTTTTTTAACGTCCGAGTGGAATGCGTAGATTGCCGTGGTTTTGCACAACTCCATGTTGTGCGTAGGTAAGAGACTATTACCAATCTCCCGTTTGCCGTGGGCATTTCGACTAATACCGCAACATCAGCGACAAGATTCGGACTCGGGAAGCACGTATGGATGAACTCCATCAACAACCTGATCAAAGGCCAAAAGGTACTTACCTCAAACAAAACCCGTCCAGCAATATCTCCAAGAAAGCATCTAACCCTAGTCAGATATCCCTCTTCGTCATCATCGTGTACCAGGTCGCCTTCGTCACCATCAAAATCGCCTTCCTCTTCCAATACCGCCGCGTCTTCCCGTACTCAAAAGTCGAGCTCCTGTGCAACATCGGCATCTGCTTCCTCGCCCTCTTCGGGATCCAGCTCCTGGTCTGCGCCGGCGTCAGCTTCGACCTCATCTACAAATACACCTTCTTCGACACGCCGATCAACGTCATGAGCTGGTGGATGGCCAACGCCTCGATACACCTCATCACCAATGTCCTGATCTTCATCATCCCGATCCCCTTTCTGGGTCGTCTGCAAATGACGAGGACCCAGAAGCTCGCCCTTATTGCCAGCTTCGCGCTCGGCCTCCTGTGAGAACCCCCCCTCATTCTGCCATGTATGAAAGTAGGAGGGGACTGACGCATCAACCCCAAAAGCACCTGCGCCATCTCCATCATCCGAATCGCGACCATCCCCAAATCCTACCTTTCCATGGACCAGACATACAACCAAACTCCTACAATAGTCTGGTCCATCGCCGAGCTCTCCGTCGCGATAATCTGCTGCTGCATCCCCACCCTACGGCCCCTCTCCCGCCCGTCGCACTACTCCGCCAACACCACCGGCCCCCGCGAGTCCTTCATGAACCCCTTCCCGCCCCCTTCTGGCGCCGGCGTCCCGCGCATCAGCACCGCCAACACCGCCGACCGCGGCTCCTCCTCCATCAGCGGCGAATCCGACGTCGTCGTCATCCGCAAACCGCGCTCCAGCTTCTGGCACCGCAGCCGCAAACAAAGCGACAACTCGACCCTTAACGGCGACGTGGACGAGATCGAGCCGGTGCCCGTGCTCGCGACGGTGATGCGCACGCCGACGATACCCGTGACGCTCGTCACGACAGACCCGTCGTCGCCGGCCAGGGTGGAGATGCCGGTGCTGGAGATTAATGGGATGCGGCGGCCGAGCGAGGCAACGGTTAGTAGTGGCGGCATGCCACGGCGGACGAGGAGTGTGCGGAGTAGCATTGTAAGCGACGGGAGCCTGGGCGGGTTCGGCAGGGGGTTGGGAAGGAATCTGAGTCTGGGGAGGCATATGAGTGTTGCGCTGACGGAAAGGGACTCGGATGATGATGTGTATTATTTTGGGGTCAGTGAGGAAGAGGTTGACTTGGAGTGCCCGACGCCGCTTAGTCCGCCGCCGAAAAGTCGGCAGTCTCTGTCGGAGAGTCGGTGATGTTGATTTTTATATCTTGTATTACTACTAAATATTTCAGGAGCGGAGATTAGAGTGAAATGACTGTTTCGTCTTGAGTCGAAGTTATGAGTGCTACCAGTTTCGATAAAGCAGGCTTTTACCGTCAGGCATTGCTATGCAAATGTCGTTGTTATCAGTTTGGCATCAGCCGTGTTAGATAGACATGATGGTGAACACGATTCATGTGTCAAAGTCATGGCCTCTGCTCACTTCCTGTCCTTGGTTGTCATCGCGTTGACAGAAAGAAGGAAGCGCGACCCTCTCGTGCGTACGATGACTGCTCAGTGAGTGTTTCACAACATACATAGCGCCCTACTTGGGATTACGATTGATGTCGCCGCGACGGAATCAGTCGTCTCGTCTCAGTCACTCGCAGCACCGTGATAGACCGGCCTCCCATTCCTGTTGAACTAATACGGATAGCTTCGCCAACATGACGGCGTGTTCCGAAGACCATGTTGGCAGAGTTCTCTGGGCCGTTCAGAGATTTCTCATGGGGCAAGTAAGGGCGTCGGTCCTTCTCGTGGTCTATGAGTGAGCTTCCAGCCCCAAGTCACCCACGGAAGTATACTCGCATTGAAGCTGGAACGTTCAGCGGCTTCATGGAGGCCACCCACCGTGGACGACAAACAGACAGCCAACCATGAGCAGACCTCGGCACAATCAACCGGGCGGCGCGCGCTCCGACGGGTGGGTCCAGCAGACGGCCTCCCGTCACCGACCGGGGAAGAACTTCTCTCTGCCGGAGGGAAACCGCGGACGTTGACCCTCGAAATTGGCAATCTTGTCGGATGGCTCATAGTCTATTAGCATGACGTCGCCGTGTTGTGTTTCTTTCACGGCATCTAACGGGGAAAAGAGGCTGAGCTCTTTAGTGAGCAAACTCAACAGCCTTTCATAGTGTGCTGCGGCACCTTCCCACATACCGAGAGCTCTTTCACCGTTCGTATGGCGTAGCGTCGGCGTCGGGAGGGGAAAAAAAAAAAAAAAAAAAAAAAAAACCGACAAGTAACCGACCACTGGCCACAATTGAGGCTGATGAGCCCCAGCAGCGGAGGTTGAGAGCCTAGAACCAACCATCTGTGTTTTTTGGAACAAAGCAGCACCATCAGACGGCTTGAAGTTGCCGGCTGGGCTGATCCTTTAGTGGACGACGGCGTGGAGAGCTTGGGCGGCGAATGCACGGATGAGCGCCTAATGGCCTGCTGTGCTGCAGGCTGTAGGCAGACGCCTATTGGACGTCAGCGCTAGTATGGAAGGGGTGGCTCGCCGCCGACGGCATGTGTAGGTTGTAAACGCATGTTATATTTCTCGCGTGCGTATACGACAAACTGCTTTTGGCGACTATTGTTCGCTGTCGAGTGCGGTGCTCAAGTCACAGCACAGCATTGAAGAGCCAGTACGGTGGTTGGACAACGTCCAGCTGGCCAGACCGACGGGGGAGTTGTGGAACCCAGGAGAACGGAAGCGACGGTGGAAGCCTCTCACGCAACATCTGGGGCGGTCTGGGAAGCTCCCAATAAAGCCAGTGCTCTTTCGATCGCGTCTGAGCAAACGGTGGCCCCATTGAAAACGTTCAAGCTTTTTCGGACTTTGGGGCTGAGGCACCGAGTCTTCCTGAAGCAGTGAAAAAAAAACAAGGGAGCTCCAGTCTCCAGAGCTTCAAGGGCAAGCGAAGATCGAACCAAACACACGGCGTGCACCGTTCGAAACTGTGGGCAAAAAGTGGTGAGCCAATGGTCGGGGAAGGGTCCACTTGACGGAACTGCCATGACCCAATTTGGAACACTTCCACGCCTTCCATCAAGACGTCTCCACCACGAAGCGGAGCCGATTCCATTTCGCCAAGAGGGACTTGGAAGCTTCGCCACCACCAGGGGATCCGGCCGGTGAAAAGACGCGGGAATGAATGTCGATTTCGGGGAAGATCAATTTATCGTTTTCTTGGTTATTGAATGAGATCGAGTCGCGAGTCAGCCTGGGGGATATTTCGCTTGACAGTAGCGATGAGTTCTTTTTTTCTCGCAGAGACTGATAGGCGAAGTATCTCCTTCACCGTGTTTTGTGAAATGTACACTATATCGTCGGTGTACTTGTAATATCGCTGTGTCTTGGGTGCTGTCACGCCGTGAGGCGACGAGAGTTCAGACGGACAAAATTGGTGCTGAAATGCAGGGGAAGTGGATTCTTGGCACCACCATGAATCAAGGAGAAACATCCGCGAAGGCGCGTCATCGGTATCATGAGACCCAAGCTTGAGGAAGACGTCAACAAGAACGCACGCGGGCGGTATGTGGGAAAGCAAAACGTACAGACGAACAGGCCGATCCATGCCATTGCTTTCTGCCACTCTGGACTGTCCGAATGAAACCGTACCCAGGCAAACCGCGGTCCCGATGCCGCGTATCGACTCCACGAGGCGATGCAGTGCCGTCGGCGTCGACTAGCAGTTTGTTTTTTGCAGTTTTGCAGTCTCTCCAACTTTAAGAATTGCCGGCGCTGTGATGCGCCGCGGCTAGCAGCCGCATAAAGCTAACCCCTAAGAGGCGCATTGCTGGCTGCCACCTGCGTCCTCCGTCTCAAAGTGTTGCTGTTGGTGGCTGTTGTCTTCCCGCGCGTCAGCGTCAGACATTGGATGCCAGCTGCAGAGATCAGATTATTACAGGGACGAGGCCAAGACCCGGTCGGTGATGACTGTGCAAGTCTGGGCGAAATGAGTGCAATGTCGCCTCGCTCAACTGCGGCCCCTTTCTGCGAACATTGTAGCATTTTTTTGCGGGTGCGAAGCCCTGGAAGAAGCAAGATCTTCAGTCAGTCTGGTTCGCTGTGGAATACGATCGAGGGCCCTGTCCGTGGAACGGGCTGGCCATCGGGGAGAAGGCAACGTGAAGACTCACAGACGGGGAGAAGAGACGGCGTCGGCGTCGTCGGGGTCGGGGTCCGCTCAGTCTTCAGGGATCACAGTGTCCAGGTGCTAGACCTAGACCTAGACCTAGACCTGGACCTGGACCTGGAGCTGGACCTGAACCGTGGTGTCGAGCATTCAGGGGACACACGGGCTGCGGTGTCGCTGAAAGAGAGCCGTTTCCCTTGAAGTTGTGGCGTGTTGTAACCGGTAGTGGCCATGTTTGTACTGTGTGACGGTGACTGAGGGAGAGCCGACAGTTGCAACGACGGATGCCAAGACATGAGTCGACGGACGAATCAATCTCGATCAGGGCCAGAGTGGAAAATCGGAGGCCCAGTCAATGCTAGCAGGCTGGCTCCAATCATCGGGCGAGGTGCTATTTTGTGCGAGGCATTGCTGAAGCACATTCGTCGCCGGACCCCGTGTGCTTGCATCTGGAAGGGCCGGCAAGGGTGTCGAAATCAAGAAAGAAACCCAAGCATCAAGCGATCAACTTGGGCGCCTCCACGTGTCGATGGTGGTTCGGTGGCCCTGTTTCTGGCTCGTGTGAGCATGCTGGCGAGTGGAGGAAGGGCTGCAAGTCAGCGCTCAATTTTCTGATGTGCATCCTTCCCACTGGAGAGCATCCCGGGACAGCTCAAGGCAGCGGCGAATGTTGGGACTTTGGGCAATGCAACGAGGCGTGATGTGTGAATGGACGTGTGATGTGTACGCGGCCAGTTGTGTGAGGTGCTGAACCCAAGCCTGCGAGGTCAGACAGAAATGACCCCTTGGCTTGCATTTTGCTGCTGCTACGAAGGGCCTGTTTGGGAAGCACCTGCCTTCAAGCACTGTGAAGCTGTGAGAAGGAAGCAGGCAGCCAGCTGCAGTTGCCAGTAAGAGCCAAAAATGATCAGAGGAAAAAAAAAAGAAACCAAAAAAAAAAAAAAAAAAAGGGAGAGAGAAAGAGCAGGGGCCCAATTGAGGTGGGGTCGCATGGCCCCTGTTTCAGCTCCGCCCCTTGCCCTTTCTAGCGGCTCTCTCTGGTCTTTCCACGGTGCCTGGGGCCCTGGGCTGGCAGTCGCGGTGCATGGCTCCTTCCCCGGGGCTGGCCGCTCTTACCCCCCCTAGAACTGACATTTTTTGGAGACGGACGAGACGAGGAAACAAAGGCTTCTCATTGGCTCAGACATGGTGAGCACACGCCGTTTGACGATCCAGCAGCGGGAAGGTGTCGCCCAAAGGGGAAAGGCGGCAAGGGGTACATGCTGTGGCCTGCAGGAGAAGAGTCGCGAGCGGTGCGGTACGGGCAGTCACTGGGCAGGCAAGAGCCAAGAACTGGGCAAGAACCGGGCAAGAAGCACCTTCCGCCTGTCCAATGTCCAACGTGTCTGCTCTTGGGTCCTGCTTCGACGGAAGTTGGAGGGAGGTACGAAGGAACGAGCAGCAAGACGGGACGCGACGGTGATGTATTTTGTATCTTTTTTTTCTGTCCCCGTCTCAGTCCCAGTCCCCGTCCAAAACCGTGATCCTCTGCCTTTTTCTTCTTCGCATCCTCTCCGAGTCCAGCTCGTCCTCTCCCGTTTTCTTATTTCCATTTTCTGGTCCCTTTCTCTCACCGTCAGGTTTCCTTACTATCACATCACTATCGCTGCTCAAACTCAATTCAGTTGTCGTCGTCTCATCAGTCTCAGCTCGGCCGTCCGCTCACTCACTGCTGCACGCCTCAAACCTCCACCACACCACTACACCATCTTTATCGTCGAGACCCTGCCTGTCCTCCCACACACCATCCTCCATCCCGTAATTCCACCATCCCATCCCATCCTTCCGGGCCAGGAACACCCCTCCTTGCCTCAGCCTTCAACGGCTCCCATTCAATTTCCTTAGCCCCTTCAGGCTACGCGCTTCATATACCCTCGACTCCCGCCCAGAGCTCCCGCGCTCATTTTCGAGACCGCTAATCCCTTCCTCGTTATCGACCTCCCATAGTCGATCAGGCTGGACCACCATTATCGAGGTCCTTCCCTTATTAATCCCGCTTTCCCCGTTTGTGTCTTACACCAACGGACATGTCCCAGTTTCCAACCTCGCCCACCGACGTACCAGTAATCAACACATCGTTTACCGACACAGGAAATACTCCATACATAATGGGCGGCGAAGACGGCGGCGGCATGGGCGCTCCTGCTGCAGGCGGCGGCGGCGGAGGCGGTGGTGGCCACAATGCCGCTTCCGACACCAACCACCAGCGTCACAACTCCGAGTCGATGAAGATCAAGCACATGCCCACCTTCGATGCCGCCGAGATGCGCGAAGCCATGTCGCCTACTGGACCCATGACCCCGAACCCTTTCAGTCGCAAGAACACCAGCATCGACCTCGACGACTACTTCACCGGTCCTCGCGACATCCTCAAGCACTCAAAATGGCCCCTGTTCATGCAGATGCACGGCAGCATTCTGCCCAAGATGATCGTCCCCCTACTCTGGATGTGTCTGTGGTCCGCCTGCATTACCTGCATCCACATGCTCAAGACCACGATGGCTGTCGACTCCGTCCTGCTGACCGTTCTGGGTTTCGTCGTCGGTATGGGTCTCTCTTTCCGCAGTTCTACCGCCTACGAACGTTACGCCGAGGGCCGCCGCTACTGGGCGCAACTCATCCTCGCCTGCCAGAATCTTGGTCGCGTTTTCTGGATTCACGGCGGCGATCCTGAGAACGTTGACCGCAGACAGTCCCTGCTCCGCAAGATTGGCTGCATGAACCTGCTCCTCGCCTTCTCCGTTGCTCTCAAGCACAAGCTGCGCTTCGAGCCTTACACCGGCTACGAGGATCTTGAGCACCTCGTTGCGCACCTGTCCACTTTCGCCCAGGAGGCCACCGCCGCTGAGCCCGAAAAGGTCCAGGAGAAGAAAAAGAACTTCTTCAAGGAGACGGGCGAGTACCTCGGCGTTTCCTTCGCCGCCAGCAACCCTCGCAAGACGATCAAGAAGGCCTCCCGCCCCCTCGGTAACCTTCCTCTTGAGATTCTCAGCTACATCTCTTGCCTCGTAGACAAGATGGTCGAAGACGGTCAGCTTAAGGTGCCCATGCAGCAGACCATTGCCTACAACAACGTCTCCCTCCTCAACGACATCATGACCGGTACCGAGCGTGTTCTGACCACCCCTCTGCCCATCGCCTACACCATCGCCATCAGCCAGATCACCTGGGTTTACGTCATGCTTCTGCCCTTCCAGCTCGTCGGAAAGCTCGAGTGGATCACGATCCCTGCTACCGTCGCCGCCGCGTATATTATCCTCGGTATCCTCTTCATCGGCCGTGAGATCGAGAACCCCTTCGGCGAGGACGTCAATGACTTGCCCCTCGAGCTGTACTGCGAACAGGTCGCCTCTGAGCTGGACATTATCTCTTCATTCGAGAAGAGCGACCCGTACGCCTTCATGGAGTCCGGCCTCAACCTGCCCCTCTTCCCCGCCTCCATGGCTCCCTACCCCATCTGGATGACGCGGTCCGAGAACCGCGTCCATAGCGCCATCGTCAACAAGCACGACACCGTATTCGAGTTCCGTAAGAGGGTTGTCCTCGAAAAGGTCGCGAGCAACGCTGCCGGTGCCAAGTCGGAAAAGAAGACAAGTAGCGAGGCTACAGTCACCTCCAATGGAGATCACAACGTATAGACAGGGCCACCTATCTAACGCGTCTGTTGCGGTTTTCTTCATTTCTCCCACTGTTGCATACAAAGGCTGGATGGGAATCGGTTTTAGCGAGCATTTTCGGCACGGGATCAAAAAAAGAACATCATACAGCGCCTTCCTCCGATAGGAGCAGGGCAACTGGCACAGGAACGGGTTCGGATTTTCCTTTTCATTGTAATTCAACCTGGAAACATATGGAACAGGTTTTGTTTTGAGCGTGGCATATTCTCTCTTCTCTTGCAATTGCTAGATATTCAAATTGACGAAAAAAATCTAAAACTCAAAATGATTGTCGCGTCTGTGAATGCTGCGATGTGCTCCCCGCCTCGGCCGTGAATAATGCACCTTTTCACAATCAGACTATGAGCTGAGAGCTTGCTTCAATTGTTCCGCATCCCAGTGACATTTCACCAACGCCGATCCTCGGTACGAATACCCTTATTTTCGGAGCGAAGCGATGTTCAGGCACCGACCATGTGACACCAAAACTTGGCTCCTGCCGAATATCCGTCTGGGCAAGAGTCCAAAGAACATCGGGCGTTCTAGACCAAGACGTCGAACCGTCGGGGCGGCCCGCGTCTGTGTTGGGTTCGTGCTGTGGAGGCGGGTCCTCTTGGGTAAGTTAGTGTGTGGGTTGGGTTTGGAGTTGCAACGACAGGGGTCTGAAGGGGACATCAGACACGCTCCACGCAATGCATGAAAATTTTTTGAGGTGAGGTGAGTTGAGGTTACAGTGAGAGTCTTACGGACGAGAGATATTGTAAAACTTATGGGAGATGGATAAGATGCCACGTCGGATGGGGTGGGCGATGTGTTGTTTGGGGGTTGGGGGCTGTTTTGGGTGGATGACGTAAGCAGTCGACGTCTGGCGATGGGGTTTTGGTGAGAGGAGGTGAGTTTGTAGGGTTGTGTATGTCACTTGGATTCTGAAACCTTACTGTTGTTTCCATTCTCTTAAGATCTCTGGGTAACGTGAGACTAAAGGCTTCTTGGAGCGTGGAGGCCTGGTAATGAGGAAAACATCAATGAGTGAAGGCAGCTAGCTGCCTCATGACCTTCAGAAAAGGAAGAAACCATTGATTAATCTGGAGCATGCTAGGACCATCGAGAGAGCCGGCAATCATGATTCATGGTCATAGAAACCAAAGCTGACCTAAACAAAGAAGGGGAAAAAAACTAAAACTAGGAGAACATGAACGATTGATAAAAAGCGAACTCCGCTTGAGTGATTGATGAAAGTGTAAAAAAACTGTCAACCATTTAGCTGGTTGCGGTTCCAGATATGGCAGTCACCAGGAGAGTCATGTGACCAAATATGAGTGAATAGCATATCGAAAATACTGAATGAGCAACGGAAGGCTGTCAGTTGTATCATTGATATTGTCTTTATCCATTCATGTAAACTTGCTGCATGAGCATCCATGGACCGTTTCAGCCTGATGTCGAGTAACGCTCATATTTAATTGTCACCAATTCACGGGAAGACACGAAAGCAGATGATTATAAGAAGAAGAAGGAGTGACTTGAATTTGGCAAGCGAGTGACCTAAGATTAAGACAAAAAGACAAAGAAGCTATCCATTAAGCAAAAAGGGGATCCCAGATGTATGTATCAAGATTAGAGGGCTCCCAAAGATATTGCCCAAAGCAAGTTGGCGCGTAAAGTTACATGTTCGCAAAATCGAACGGCTTATGTTTTGTCTTTTGCGGCTTGGTGTCGGGTCCATGTTGCCAGCGTCAGACCGACTCCGCTCTTGAGCTGCTTCTTCTCGTCTAGTTGCAGTCGGCTCCGGAGAAGGGGGCGAGCTGGAGCTCGGTGTTGACGCGGTTGAAGACGCGGCTGGCGGTGGCCATGCGGATGATGCCCTCGGAGTCGTTGCTGTTGTAGAAGAAGCGGGTGTAGGAGTTGGTGTTCTGGCCGTCGTTGCCGGAGGCGGTGCAGTTGAGGGGCACGCCGACGGGCAGACTGGAGCCGGAGGTCTCGCAGACGAGGGGCGCGAGCTTGATGCGCAGGACCTGGGAGGGGGTGAAGCCGTTGAGCGGGCGGGTGTTGGCCTCGAAGGGGGCGGAGAGGGCGACGGTCTCGCCGTTGTTCTGGAAGACCTGGCCGGTGGTGAGGTTGATGTCGAACAGGGCGGCCGGGGTGGCGTCGGCTTCGTTCTTGAGGTTGAAGCGGTTAGGGCCCAGGGTGAGCTTAGCGTTCTGTAGAAGGCCGGGGGAGGTGACCTTCAGGCAGATGTTGCGGGCGAAGACGGCGCTGGCGGTCGGGGAGGCGGTGGAGGAGGTGCTTGTGGTGGTGGTGGGGAGGACGGTGGTGGAAGCGGCGCTGGTGGGGGAGGTGGAAGCACTGGAAGCGTCGCTGGTGGAGGGAACGGAGTCGGCGTTGGTGGAGGAAGCGGTGGTGGTGCTGACATCCGTGGAGGTGACAACCTCGGTGCTGGACTCGTCGGTGGTAGTCGCGATCTCAGTGGAGGTCACAATCTCAGTGGAAGAAGCCTCAGTGGTGGTGATCTCGGTCACGGTAGCGTTGGGAGCTCCGGTGCTGGTCGAGCTGAGGTCAGAGGTAGCGATGGTGCTGTTCGGGAAACTGGTGGGCGCGTCCGTGGCAGTCGCAGTGCTGTTGGGGAAGAGAGTGGACGAGGGGAACTCGGTGCTGGACTCGACGACGGTGCTGTTGGGGAACAGAGTGGAGGCGGTGATATCCGTGGCGGTCGAGTTGGGGAAGGAAGTCGCCGTCTCTGTGGCAGAGGTGATGGTGCTGTTGGGGAAGAAGGTGGATGAGGGAACCTCGGTGGAAGTCTCGATGGCAGTGCTGTTAGGGAACAGAGTCGACGAGGGAACTCCGGTCGCGGTGCTGTTCGGGAACAGAGTAGAGGAGGAGACTTCGGTGGAGGTCACGTTAGGGAAGAGGGTGGAAGAGGGAACGCCAGTGGAAGTGGAAGTGACGTTGGGGAAGAGAGTCGATGAAGGGACTCCAGTGGAAGTCTCATTAGGGAAGATAGTGGAAGTGGAAACCTCGGTGGAGGTCTCGTTAGGGAAGAAGGTAGAGGAAGAAACGCCAGTGGTAGAAGTGACGTTGGGGAAAAGAGTGGACGAGGGGCTCTCGGTGGTAATGGTAGTGCTGTTAGGGAAGAAGGTGGAAGAGCTAATGTCCGTAGAGGAGATGATGTCGGTCGTGACGGTGCTGTTGGGGAAAACAGTAGAGGTGGTAGACTCGACGGTAGTGCTGTTGGGGAAGAGAGTGGACGAGATCGAAGTGAACTCAGTAGTAGTGGTATTAGGGAAGACGGTGGAGGTGGTGGAAATGATGTCCGTAGACGTGCTAATCTCAGTGGAAGAAGTAGAGACGTTGGAGAAGATGGAAGAGCTAATGTCCGCAGTAGAGCTGATGCCGGTGGTCGTGGTGCTGTTCACGACAGGCGGCAGAGAAGTGGTGCGGGTAATGAAGGTGGTGAAGGTAGCGTTGAAAATGAAGGTGCTGGTCAGCGAAGTGGTCTCCTCGATCAAGTCCGTGGAAGTGCTGCCAATCTCAGTCGTAGCGGTCACGGAGGTGGTCTCGGCGGAGGTGACCGTGGTGGCCGCGAGCTCGGTCTCGGTGACGGTGCTGGTGGTCAGGACGGTGGAGCCGGGAGCAGCGTCGCCGGTGACGGTGACGGTGACAACGGCGGTGGAGATGACGGTGGCCGGAACGGTCGTGGTCGTGGTCACGGTAGCCGGGGCCACGGTGTTCGTGGGCGCCGTGACACCGAGGCAAGAGCAGGCCGAAGAGTAGCGGGCGAAGCCACTGCAGGCGGAAGCGTAGGTCGGGAAGTTGGTGGCGACCTGGCGCTTCTTGATGACGGCAATGGTGGCATCGACGGTCTGCGTCTCGGTAGCAACGGTGACGATCTCAGTGGTGCCGAAGAAGAGAGTCCTGGTGGAAGAAACGACGACGGTGGTGGGAACAATGACGGTCTCGGTGGAAGCAGTGACGACCTCTGTGGTTCCGATGACATCGGTGATGGTGGCGGTGGAGGTCGTGGTCTCGAGGACGGTGCTGGTGCCCACGGAGCCGGCGGCACCGGACTCGCTCACGGTCAAGGTTGAAGTGAAGACACCGGAGGTGGGGGCGGTCACGGTCACGGTCGCGGTCCTGGAGAAGATCGTGTCAGAGAAAGAGTGATGTGGCTCAGGGGTATGAAAGCTTACACGGCACTGGCAGTGGCAGTGACCTGCAGGAAGCGAGAGCAGTCCGCAGTACCGCTTCGGGTCGGGAAAGCACTGGCCGCGATGGCTAGATAGTGGAGTGTTAGCTGGCGATCCTATAGACGAGATCTCCCGGGATGGGACGCGTGGGAAGCATGGGTGAGATGGGATGAACACATACCTCGCAGACAGTTGTCCCTGGCACACTGGGCAGCGCCCATCCCGAAAAGGGAGGCCAACACGGCGGCGGTAGCTGTCTTCATGGCTGCTGCAACTGGAGGTCCTCTAAAGACTGGAGCCCTTGAAGCTTCGGGTTGAAACGAAGGAATGGGTTGACTGGAGCTTGTCGAAAGAAGGAGATGCAGGAGATGACTGCGCTGATGAGGATGGAGAGGAAAACAGTCGAGGAAAGCCCGCGAGAAAACCCCAGGATATATACCAGCCGAAATACAGTTGACATCACGAGAAGCAACGCCCAAATCAAGGACCGGAAGGCGTCTTCCATTCCCAAGGGATGGGGGCGAACATCGGCCACCATGTCCGCCAACAATATGGCGTCTTTCCGGGTCTCAGACTCCTAGTTCCCTTGGAATCATCTCGCGATTGCTTCACCCATATTGCCATGAGGTAGTGCAGTGGTAAGAACTCAACACCACGAACAGTTGCTTTTCTCTATGACCCATCGAGACATGAGAAATCGCATCCCTGTGTCCCCGAGCCGGCTCTCCAGGCCTTACGAGATCAGGCTTGCGGACGCTAGCGAATATGGCTTGACTAGCTCCAGCGTGCTGCCTTTACCTTGCGTGCGGATGGGCATCGCCGCTACGCAGAAACCCATTCGTTCAGCCTCTGGCTGGCTCATCGGAGCATCGGAGGGGAGAAGTGGAGGCGGCCCATAGTCAGATAAGCATACTCTTGCGAGAGTGGGGGGGGAATGTTGCCCTTGGAACATGCGGGAACCTGCGAGGTAGCCAAGGCACTCGCCTAAACCACGCCAACTAGTATGCTAGGCGCTGCTTCAGGTTGAAAGTGCTGCAAGGAACCCGTCTCTCTGGCTGCAGCCTGCAAGGGTTCTCGTTGACGGTGTTGTCTGAGATGCAGTCATCGGCTCATAGCACCGCGGAGCCATCTTGGCAGGGACAATGCGTGGGAAGGAATTAGTGAGAGAGAGAAAAAACAGGTGTGTGTGGGAAAGGGAGAAGCTTCTCAGCCGTGGAGACTCGGGTTTGTGGCCGTATCCCATGCAGCGTATTGGCCAAAAAAGGAAAACCTGGTCTGGAAGCACGCAGGTTGCATATGGGAAATCACCAAAAAGAAAGCATGTCGCCCGTGGGTCGCCATGTCGATCCGGGAGGAAGAGTCCCGCCCTGCACGTGCGAGTCACATTTGATGAACATGTGTGAAGTCTTCAGAAGCCCTGCATTGTGGGTGTCTTCGGAGGAGACGGGCGCCACAGGCTTTTCGATGGCGTTATGTGAGTCTCGTCTCGAAATAGCTGAGATATCGAGAGAATGGTGAGAGGAACAGTGGCTTGAGCCTCCTCCCTGTGGCATATGTTGACGGCAGATAATCAACAGACGCAGTTGAAATGTCAAATCGTAGAACCGGTCGGGTGGTAAATGACGTGCCAGTCGATTTTGCTAAGCCTTATGTGTTTGCGGCAGATGCGACCCCCCAATCGCCAATTCGTGCTCGTAGTCGACTTGGCAGATTCCATGAATCTTCATGCTTAAATCTTTGGGAGAGCTGAACTTCCGTTTTCTCTCCAGCGTGCATCCCTTAAAAGCCTGATCTAAGCCTCAAATCTCGCACTCTGTAGGAAAACGCTCCGAAATCCTCGTGCCGAGAGCTGAATGTTCGGCAACTCCAGAGGATGAGCCAAGTCTGTGGGTTGAAGCATGCATCTCGACAACAAAAAAACGGCGGCTCAATTCCAGACCGACCCTCCTGCTAGGTCCATCACAAGCAATCACACTCAGCTCATAGATGGCACTGTCTTGATCTGATTTCGAATAACAAGAGGGATGGATCGACGCCGTCATCTCCGTCTCTCCGCGCAAGACATCTTATGGGTCCCTGGGTTCGAGCTAAGCTCTGAACGGCTTCGGCGGTCTCATCCGGGGCGGTCTGCACAGCATCCCGGGAGCGAGGTTGCGAGGGTCGCGCTGAGCCTTCGCTTCACCCTCTCCCCCGTCTATCATCGCCAAAAAAGCTCTGGTCTGTGTCAGATCGCAGAAACACGATGGTGACAACAGTGACAGGCCGCCGGCTTACGTGCATAGCACACACGATCGCCACGCAAATCGACACGAGCATGGCTGCACGGCCTGCAGTAGGGCAATCCCAAGATCACAACTCACGGCCGCAGCCCAAAGGGCCCAGGCTGAGGTTGTTAAGCGGGTATGGTGAACCATTTCCTCCCTCCCTTTTGGGTAGCATCCCGTCATTTGATGGCTGGCTGAAGAAGATCCAAATAGCTCGTCAACGCCGATGGGATTACTACTGCGGGAAAACAACTTAACGTTCTCTGGTTATGCATCACTATGAACACATCTCGAAACAATAATCCCACGGAACATCTGCTGCCCCGTCTAATCTCTGTGTCTAGACCCGTCTCTGATAATTCTCCTAGGAATTCGCCTGCTACAAATATGTCTTCGCATCAGCTCTCCACTAACTCAGATTTCGCGTGCCCTATCACCTGAACCCAGTCTTAGATCTTTCGACGGCGTGCTCTGGTTGGTCGTGGGCCCGAGGCCAGAGTCATTCACCCTATGTTCGATTCCGTGTTTGGAAGGGAGGCTCTGTCTCTAGAATTGCGCGACTTCCCAAACAATCTCTGCCCATCATCGCAGCAGAATCTCTGCCCAACGGCTCACCGAAGGGGTGCAGTGGGCTGGCTCCTTCGCCTACGTGATCGGCTGTCACCGTCATCGCAGAGAAAGCCCCCGTGGCCCGCGGCACCGAGACAGAATGCTCGGTCGTTCTCATCACGAGCACGGTGGCGCCCAGCTCAATCACGACTACCTTCGGTATTGAGCTCCTTGCCGAACTCTTATTCCATAATCACGTTGCTGGGCTCTTCGGGAAGTCGATGGCCGGCTTGGCTACGTTTCTCAATGCCATCATTGATTCAGGCTGGTCCTAATACGGCCGTGGGCTATGGGAGGCATGAAAAGGCGTTGACTTAAAATTTTCAGCTGGCTTCCATTAACGACCATACAACAACCAAATGGCGTTCTTGACCACAGCATCGGGATTCCCACGCGGTAGAACGTGGGCTGCGTTTCATCGTTCGGCTCTCGAGAGAAACAACTCTTCCTGGGTCGTTTGTGGCTGGCGAAACTATGCATCGCATTTTGAGAAAGAAATTCCAACCGAGAGAGGAGTCAAGCTCGTTATCCGTCTTCCTGCACACTCCACTATTGAGCGTAGACATGCTGATTAATTTTATTTCAAACTATTAAAATCGACGAACAACATCTTCTTAGGCCTCAAAGATTTCAACTACAACAAGCCCTTGCGAGGCGAGTTCGCGAATGGAGAAACTTGGCCGGGACGTCTCGTCTACTGATGCAGTGTGTGCATATACGCAGGGTAACTTCTGAATTATCCCATCGACCATTGAATGACACCAGTGTATAGATTTACGGCTTATTAAGGTACCTTAGTTGAGGTAGACGTTAGTTGTTGTGACTGATCGATGGTTTAGGCTAGTTGAAAAGTCGTCAAGACGGCATTTGGAGAAATTGTGGCGATACATGGACCCTTCAAACCAGTATCATTCAGCAGTCGATGGGATACTTGGAAATGTCGACACTTGTTTTTGAAGGAACATTCAAGGAAATTTCTGGCTAAGTAGACTCTGAGGAGAAAAATAGAGGTTGATTGATGATCCCCTGTGGCATATTCAATCAGCATCCAGGCCTGAAAATAGTGGGCATCTGCGTCATCATAGCGCGGACTAGATAAAGTGGCTCCGTCGATGATCTTTCATTCTTCTAAGTGTCTCGATGCAGCAAAGAGTGACGCTAATTGCAGGTATACCCTAGAAAACCATCGGTTAACAGTGGCCACTACAAGGAACACCCACTTTAACGCGTGAATGTAACATAACACGACGATTGACCCATTCAGTGATATGAAGCTGAACCTCCACGAAGCACATCCACAGAACAGCAACCTCTCATTGAAGGTGACAATATGCCGCCGCGAAAAGCGTCACTCGATTCGCTCGCCACAGAAGAGCTCCTTACAATATGCGAGTTTGTTTACGAAAGCGGGTTCATTAAGAGTCTTGCCAACTTCTCCTTGACGAACAAAAAATACCGCTCCGTGGCCAGTGCCGTCTTGGCGAGGACCGTCAAGTTCGCGGTCACCGGCCTCGACAAGTACCCCCCCGGGTACTTGGAACAGGATGTCACGCAGTGCTACAAATCTCTGGACCGGGACAATAATTTTGCCCACGTTCGTCGACTCGTGGTGGTGGGCGTCGTTCCGCCTCCCGGTTTCGTCCACCCGAAGGCAGCTAGCTCTACCCGCTCAAAGGGAGACGGTTGGAAGCCTCGAATCTCACCCGCGGAAAGGGTCAATGACGAAACTAGAATTGATGGCTGGCTTCAAGAATCTTACGACCCTGGCCACAACGGCGTAGATTATGGTTGGGATGAGTACACGATGGCCAAAGTACCCAACGAGTTCTGGAAACCCCTCGCGAAACTCATCGAGAGGCTTCCAAGACTGAAAGACCTTCTCTACGCATGCCCTAATCAGTTCCCGCCATGCCTGCTCACCGCTTTGCACGAGCACCATCCCAGTTGCAGGCTTCACCTGCGCAATTTTCACTTGCATAGCATCAAAGACCGCCACGGCCTTGCGGCCGTTCTGGACGCTGAGGAGACTGACCATGAGCTACGGCTGGCAAGCTCGCCATGCCTGCACAGCATCAGATACTCGTACGCAAACAGCCACGGAGACTACGGACGATTTAACAACAACGAAGAGCCAAACCCAAACAACATACACAACTCCGCTGTGATGCGATATGTGACTAGAATGGCCCCTAATCTGAAAAGGGTGCACTTGCGTCCCGTACCCGACGTACCCGACGAAAGCACGCAGTCTTTCCCTCCGGAGCCCTGGGAGGCTGTCAGCCATCTCGACCTTCCTCAATCGCTAGCGTCTCTAACATCCATCGAAATGGATCAAGGGTTCTACGTGTCAGACGAAGTGATCAAAGTGTGGAGGGAACCTACCGACATTTCCGTTTTACGAGTCCTCAAGTTGAAGATGTTGGAGGTGCCAGCGCTTCAAGAGCTCGCAAAGTGCAGTCTCACGTCCCTGGTGCACTTGAACATAGCGTTACCACATGTCGACCGCCGCTCGTATTGGGACGTCGTCGCGGACGCCCTGCGTAGAGTATCCTCACACTTGGTGACACTCAAAATAGGCGGCCTCAGTTCTGATCTGAAATCGCTCTGGATTCTGTTCTAGGCCCTTGTCTACGGACGTTGGATTTGGCAACGTACAACTCTCGCGTCTTTCAAGAGAAGGATATTCTGGAAATCGCCGCACGAAGTCCGCTCGTGGAGTTTCTTACCTTGCGCATCCCCAGGCGTAAGGGAAATGCGTCAGAGGTGGCGTCGTACCGAGCTCTGGGCAAGCTCAAGCGCCTGCGAGACCTGTCCATCACACTTGTCGTTCGGCCACCTCCGATTAGTCGCGCGACCCTGGAATCAATGGGTGTAGAAGACTATGCCTACGGCGTGTTCGAGAGGGAGATATGGCGAGTGACGGCAAATAAGGACCCGGGCTTTTCAACAGGCGCCCTGAAGACCGCCGTCATTAACTCGGCAGTTGATGCACGATTGGTGCGCTCAATCGTCGAAGTGATCACAGCGGCCAAGCAGAGGAGTGCTGCGGTTTGTCTCGAACTTCTACAAGTTGACGTCACGGGGTACGACCAAATCAAGTTGAGTAACAAAGACGACACTGGGACTGCTTTTGGAGAGTATTGCTCGCTCCTCGGTCTTCCATGGATTGCTTGGCGCTTTGTCAACTCGGACAATCGGGCAGAATACTTTCTGATTCCTGGCCAGGATGATAAGGACATATACCGACATGACAAGGATCCTATAGAAGAAGTAGGAGGCATTTTCCTGTGGATTGTTGAGATGGTCTGGCCGCGGGCGGCGCCTACTAAAGATCTTGTCGGGAGAGCTTGGCATAGCTTCCCATTGGAAACAGACGACGCCGTTGATTCGCCTCAGAGTATGTAGTTCAGGCAAACACGATGGACCTTGCACTTTCCCTTTCGGCGATTGTCAGTTCTCATCATTCAACCCATCACTTCCACAAACTTTACGACGCTTCCCCTGGATTTAGGCAATACATTGTCTCTTTCATTGAGATGATGCATCATGTGAAAGTACTCTTGAGAGTAGTTTAGGGTGTTCATATACGAAAGCTGGAGCTTGCTCGGAAATTATTTCTACATAAACCTAGACGATTGCCTCTAGTATTAAACACAGTGCAATACCACCTTTCTTTATGCTTTATCCACTTCCTTTCCCGTTTCTGAATTGCTCTCTACTTAGATTCGGGTAACTTAATTAGCTTTTGTTCTGGAGTCTTGCTATCCGGGCGGATACTCCCAGCTAACCTTGCGGAATACTACCTGTAAGCTATATCAGAAGAGGAAACCTCTAATTATTATTGTCGCCATCTGCATCGTCATTTTCGTCATTGCCGTCTTAATAATTATTATTACTGATGTCCTAGTATCATCACCAGGCCGGATTGCTAGTGTTATCCGCCCGAATAGCAGAAATGTTGTTTCGGGCTTCGGGGTCGTTCACTTCCCCTCGCCCCGAAGGTAAGCCTCGACTAAGCCCGCAAGGGTCTCAGACTCACCTGGCTGGTGCCGAACGAACTGAAATTGTTAGCTCAGCGCTAACTTAAGGGAAAATGCTTATTGTAAATATGAGTTTTGCTTAGTTGGGCAGAATTGCCGAAGGAAAACAGAAAGGTTCAATGTCAATACGCTGAAATTCACCTGAATCCACTAAGATATTCTATGTGGCATTTGCTGTTTTGCCCATGCAAACATGCTCCTCTCCTTCGAGTCCTCTTCCAGTAGCTGATCCACCTGTCTGATGATTGCTTCGCCCCAGCCGTTGAGATACCATACCGTCTTCTCCATGGATGACAAAATCACCGCGAAATAAGCGACGAGCAACAAGGCCGGAGGCTGGAGCGTCTCGATATCTGCCAGAATGTCTGCATCAAGAAAGTAGAGCCAGCGAAGGACAATGCCTGCCTCTGAGAACACGCCGCAGGCTGCCAGGGTCTTGACGATATTTTTAAGGCCCAATGTAGCCTTCTCATAGGAATTTCCTGGCCCAGGAGTAACATCTTTAGGTTGAAATGCTTGAAGATCCTCAAGAGCCTCGAGCATATCGCATGGTAGGTTTGTGTTCCGTATTGAGAGATCCCTAGATATTTGACGGTTAGTCAACGGTTGCGCATGGATCGATGGAGAGAAGGCTCATCTCGTACATCTCACCGAGTTCCTTCGACGTGAAAGGTCGGGATCCAGAGTCCAACGCAGCCAGGTCGGTCATGGCACTCCATGAGAGACATGAGAATATGATGGCACGAAACCCTTTTATAGCTCGTGCTAACCTGACTAGGTTTTCGATGGCGTCCGATTCTGAATTGTGCGTACGCAATGTTGATGTCAGGATGTGTATGATGACAACGCCCCCGAACAGAAATAGAGGTTTCTGATTTCTTCTGCGCTCATCCTCGTCTGAAAGTTGGGAGCGGAAGGTTTCTGACCCAATATTGAAATGGTAGTCAGATAGATTGAGATATAGTTGTCGATTGCCTGAGAGGAGATAGGCTTTGTGTGCTGCAGACAGCGCTAAGATGCCGTGAAGAACAAAGTCATTTTCGTAGCATGACTGAGGGATTACAGTCTGCCAAATGTGGAGCACACCCGGGCGAGTGGTCATTGAGTGTACAGTGAGGGTGCAAAAATGATGCATCAACTCCTGGTCTCGACTATTTGAAAGTGACGAAAAATTGGGATCAGAAAGACGTGAAAGGTCGAACTTGGGTGTGTTGTACGGCGACATGACGGCATTGCCGTAGTCTGATTTTGATGGACGGTTGGCCATCAAAATAGCCTCAAACACCGATCGGACATGTCGACGTGTGGGACTGTGGCTGAGCTCTGATGACGGAGAACCTTCTAGGGAGAGGGGTTTGGCATACGTTAAACTGCATGCAACTTTGCGTCGAGCGCAATGGGAACACGCAGGCCATGCTTCATCGCACTATGAGGTTTTCAGTTAAGCCAAGCTATGCTCGCGCAAACTCCACTCGACTACGCATACCTTTACCCTGCGACGTTTGCAATCCGAGCAGCCACTGCGGGATTTGGTGTGGTTTCGACGGGAGGTCTTCTTGCAAATAGTAGAAGCGCTAGGCGTCTCCATCCTAGAATACTCATAGAAACAATGTTGCGAAGGGTGCTGTCGGTATGGATCACACAAGGCAGTCAAACAAGATTGGGTGAATCTGGGACTCTTTATGCGAGCTCGTATCGAATGCGATATACGAAGAACGACGGTCCGAAAGGAGTAGCTCGAACGATTCATTCCGGATTGGGGCAGGTGTCAGACGTCTAAGTGTGCTCGGCCAACGAAAGGTTCAGCCGATCGTCAGTGGCGGTATCAAGAACTGCCACTGAGCGGTAGTTCCGGCAGATCACACCGGGGAGTTCGACCGACGCTGAATCTCGGTATGTGCCGTCGTCCGATTTCTGCAGCATGGCCATACATGCTTAAATGTCGCTGAATTCAGAGATGGTCCAGTATGTGGCTTATTTGTCAACGCCCGACTAGCAATGTTGAATCTATAGCAGGAGATCTACTAACCTAACCAATCCACCGATGCTCGCCACGACCGTTACAATTCTGCCGTCCGGTGATTGGAACGACTGCCCCAAGACTTAGCCGTGTATCCGCTGCCGGCGTCGGTGTCGTCCCTTAGATATTCCAACACGACTTGACCGTGTTCCATGTGAAATCTGTCACAGTATGAAACCTCACTATTCGGATGGGCTGCATCAGTTGCTTGTCTAAACGACTAGGCGGAAAGCTCTGGGTCGCGTTGAAATGATGGCATCGCAATCCTTCTACTCGGTCTGCGGCCAAAATTGGAAAGAGTGATTACCCAGGCTGGGCTAGGCCACGAATACCAGCATGTGCGTGAATACTGCGTGGCTGTTTGAGATGGTGGACATACTACCATACCCTCCGACTTACATGTAGCGGTTAGGTGCTTGAGGACCTAAGGGTCATGGAGGTTATGGTCAACAGCCTTTCCATCAACACGGCCAACTTCAACTGAATTCGGGGCTCTGTATGCATATTTGTGTAGTTTAGTCTCTTCATGTAGTTAAATTCTTGTGCAGCTCATGACAGACCTCTGAGTCTGACTTCTCTACACACAGGAGATCTCGAAGATGATAAAGAGCCATCTAAGTCCGTCCCATGGTTCAGAGTTATTGTCCCCAAACCTCACACTTTCGAGAATCCTCACAGCCCCTTCCCCATGGCCTCACTTGCCGCTCGACATCTTGCTCGTCAGCGACGACCCGGTCAGCTCGCCGTTGTACACAGGCCTCTCGTCCGCGGCCCTCGCACCAGGCGCGATACTAGCCAGATCGCGCACCAGCATTTCGGCACACAAATCGACCACACTTCGGGTCGTCATCTTCATCCAACCAGAACATACCCCGCCCGCTGCCCTACCCTTCCCCTGAGCCCCTGGGGCGCCGTTCGTCTTGGCCAAATATCTCTCAGCGAAATCAGCGTCGACGCCCTTAACCCAGAAGTAGGGGTCTTGGTCGACGGCCTCTAGCACCTCGGCGTCAGCAAGGAGGAACACGCGCTGGTTGGGGCCGTCGTGCATGAGGGGCAGCGACTGGCTGTTATCATTGTCATAGTCGTTGCCGGAGCTGCGAATGGCCACCGCTGCCTGCTTGTAAATCTCGCGCACCTCGTCCATGGTCTTGTCCGCGAGCAGGGCGGCGTCGGAGCGGGCGTCGAGGACGAAGAGGGACTTGAGCTGGGCGGCAACGTCCTCCTCGCCGGCCTCAACGTAGCCGTCTATCTCGGAAACGGCCTGGGCCCGGATCTTGTCCGGGAGGGTGCGCCACTGCGCGTCGGTAGCCGGGCCGTAAGCGGTGCGGTAGATGGTGAAGCCCCAGCTGCGGTAGTGTCCAACCACGTCACCTCCGGCGGTCCACGAAGTTCCGGCCGGGGGCCGAAAAGAGCTTTTGAGGATTGCGGGCAAGATGGAGATGGCCATGATGTGTGCGTGACTTTGACTATGACTGTGACTGTGACTGTGACTGATGTTTTTATGGGGTGTTGAATGGGATTGTAAGTCAGACAAGGCTTGGCAGATGGTGTTCTGGAATCAGAAGACTTATCAGCACATTCATCGACGTCACTAGAAGTCTACAAAGCAAATATTCATTTGTCTTGCATATGGCTGCTATCATAGTAGCCAAGACTGGCAACTCACCACCAGAATGTTGACATAATAGTTCTAATCGACCAACATCCATTACTATGTCTTCACGCGTATTACGGGACTCTTTGTTATTCAATAGTGTTTACCTCAAGGCGCAAGGTAACCAAACATCTGAAATCACAGGCGCTTATTCATACCGGAAAGGGATCTGGCAATAAGCCGGAAAGAATGAAGCCCCTTCACGATGCTGTCCACTTGCGGGGGTCATGCGGGGAAGCGGGGTTCGTTCCGTCGCCTTCAATCATCTCCAACTGCTTTCAAATCCGCCGCGGGGAAACACCTGACGTTGAGAGGCCCTCATCCCTGTCTCCTTCTCCACACAAGTGCCGACCACCCAGTCGCCCGGCGCTGCTCAACGCGTGTGTTTTGCAGCCGAACTTCTCCTCTTCCACTCCTCACGACCAATTCCAACTACACTCTGGAACCCTTGAATCGAGAAACTCGCCGCCTTCTTGCGTGAGGAGTGCCCATCACAGGCCATGTCGAAACGCAGCTGGTCTGATGCCAATGAAGGCATGGAGTTCATGACGGTACTTTCCGCCCTTGACCTGTCGTGAGAGTGAGAGACTGACTCTGGGTTTTAGTTATTGACTCCTGGTAATGGGGAAGGATCTTTCCCGCAAATATCCCGGAAAATCAAGGCTTGTGCAGCATGCCGCAAACACAAGGTTTGTTATGCTCCAACCTCCAAAGACCCCCTGCTGACTGTGCACACGCAGATCAAATGCTTGATGGATGAGAGCGGTCCACCTTGTCGTCGGTGCTCCGAACGCAATCTGGGTTGTGTTCTTGGCAAGAACTTACAGAGCATCATTGATGAGAAGACACAGTAATGACTGTTCCAATCGACGGTGTCGAAGAAACTCTCTCACTAACATCCAACATAGATACAACGAGGCTGTCCTGCAAGATATCGAAAGTCTCCATGCCACACTCAAAGAGATCGCCAAGAAGGTTGGGGCATCAGAACCTGCTGCGCTCCAGAGCACAAAGTTGCGAAACTCAACAGACTCTCCTTCACAAAATGGGCGGCCAGCATCAACCACCAATGGCAATGGCTATCGTCTTGGGGTATCAGGGCAGGATAACCATGGTCCTTCTTGCGACAACTCCCCTAAAATCTCTCCCGAAGACGAGAATCTCCCTCACGTACCGATACACTCACTCTACGCCCTCACCAAACTACGAGCACTAAGATCTCCGGATGCTATTGAGGGACAGTCAAGTCCTGCCCTTGATGACTTCATCGCCCGTGGTGCTCTTTGTCTCGACGATGCCGAACGGCTTTTCCGTCTCTACCGTGATCGACTCGACCCTTTCATGTACGGGGTAGGTTGCAAGTATCAGCAGCTCGATGAACTGCGACGAAGGAGTTCAATCCTCACCGCCGCAACTCTGACCGTCGCCGCTCTTCATGATCCACAAGCAAACGGGATCTATGGCGTATGCAGCTCAGAGTTTCGTCGCCTGACGGAAAGGTCAATGTTTGACCGTCGTGTAGACCGAGACTATCTTCGGGCCATGTGCGTTGCTTCGTACTGGCTCAGCGATGTGTCATGGATGTTGTCAGGCTACGCCATCCGGCGAGCGGCGGAATGCAATCTGCACAACAGTTATACCCGCGCTATCGAAGAGAAAAGTGAGGAAGCTGCTGATGGGGCAAGATTATGGTATATCCTCAATGTTTGCGATCAGCACCTGGCCACGCTTTACGGGAGGCCAGCAATTGTTCAAGAAGACTCGTCGATGCAACAGTGGGAGAGCTTCTTAGCGTCCCCAGTATCAAATGAGCAGGACAAACGCCTTGCCAGTCAGGTGGCACTCCTAGGAATCATAGGCAGTATACGAGAGCTGTTCGGTCCGGACAAGGGGCAACCGACACCGAGATCCTATGTCCATCAGATCACGCAGTTTAACAAGGAACTTGATCATTGGTTAAAGCATTGGTCTGAGACGTTACCAGGTAAGAAAATATTTCAGATGACAAATCGCACGGGCTAATCCTTCTTGCAGAAGAGTCAGAAAACATTGGCCGATTTCCACGAAAAGGTGCCAAGTTGCATTTTCACTTTGCAAAACTTCATCTCTACTCACACATCTTTCGTGGGCTGTCTGGAGACAACCCAATACCCTACCACTTCCTCGACTGCGCAGCAACAGCCATTTCCGTCGCGACCTCAACCATCAACTTCATCTTGACTGACCCAGATGTTGCTGCTGGCGTGATAGGCATGCCTTCGTATCTTCACTGCATGACTGCCTTCGCATGCATGTTTCTCATCAAGGTGGCCGTGAAGTATGGTGGGGATCTGATAGAGCCTGACCGCGTCTGGGACTTGACCACAAGTCTCGTGAGACATTTCAGGTCTTTGCCAGCTGGTAAATGGCATCTTGCAAATCTCATGGCGCCAGGTCTCGAGCGGATGGCGGCAACGTTGAAGCGTAGCCAAAATGGTTCATTGACTCACTTACACGACGCACTGCCTGCACCCAACGGCGTCAATGGTACAATCGACCCACAGCTAATGCCACCGAGCACTGACGGGACATTCATCGGCTCTGAGGGAGAATTCTTCTTTGACTATGACATGAGTTTTGGCTTGTCGCCAGTGTTTAACTTCGACTTGTCATCGTTGAACCCCGAAAGTTCCACCTTGCCGGCTCAAGACTTCACCAGTGTTGAGTATCAGATGTCAAGACCCAACACATGAATACCGAGGGTTGAGGGGGTTTGGTAAAATGATACCCAGGACAGCGTGAATTTGTATCATAGATTGCATATTTGGAGAACAGCCAACTGAATGATAACTACATGCCCTGAATGGCCCTGGCCTTGTACTCAGACTCCAAGTATTTACACTCTTCTTCCGTCAACTTAAACTTCAGCGCTTCCACCGTCTCCTTAATCCGCTTCTCGGAATTCAACCCAACGATTGGGTAGCAGCCCTGCTGGAGCACCCACGCAGTGGACACGAGTGCCATGCTGACGCCCCTCTTCTTCGCGACCTCCTCCACGCGGCTTACAATATCCAAGTTTGCGTCAGCAAACCAGGCCTGTGTCTTCTTGTCCGTCTGTGCACGTAGCGAAGTGCTGTCCGCATTGTCCTTTGCCAGTGGCTTCGCGAGCATGCCACGTGCGATCGGAGACCAAGGAATGACACCCACGCCGTTAGCTTGGCAGAACGGCAACATCTCGCGCTCCTCCTCGCGGTAGAGCAGGTTGTAAAACGGCTGCATTGAAATGAACTCGGTCCAACCGTTGGACTTCGCGATGTACTGCAGACGGGCGAACTCCCATGTGTACATGGAGGACGCTCCGATGTAACGAACTTTGCCGGACTGGACGACTTCGTGGAGGGCTCGCATGATCTCTTCGGGCGGTGTTTCGCGGTCGAGGCGGTGGATCTGGAGGACATCTGCAACAGTTAGCCTCGCTTTGGTCCTGGAATGGCATGATGACGTACCGATGTAGTCGGTGCCGAGGCGCTCCAGGCACTTATCAACCGCGTGGAACACGTGTTTTCTGCTGAGTCCCATCTGATTGACTAGAGGACCATCGTTGACGCTCCCGGGCCTCGAGTTGTCGTCCATTACTGGGTTGAAGATCTTGGACAAGATGACCACCTTTTGTCGAGGGATCTTGAACTTCTTCAGAGCCTTTCCGATCACAAGCTCAGAATGACCGTTTGAGTAGGTGTCGGCGGTGTCCCAAGTGTTGATGCCGTTATCGTAAGCTGCCTTGAGCAACTCCAGACCTTCTGCTTCATCGAGAACCCATGGTGAGCCTTCCCATTGAGAAGTGCCGAAGGCCATACATCCAAGGATGATCTTGGAGACCTTCAGGCCACTGTTCCCGAGCCTGTCCACAGATGACTTTTAGCTTCACTGCAATGAGTTCACCATGCCCAGCTCCGACCAGATCACGATTCAATATTTCATTCAGCAACTGCAGTTGGAAATTCAGGGGAAAACAAGTGAGGGGTCAAGGTCTTGGTTCCAGAGTTTGGGAGCTCACCTCACGTATTCCATATTGCTAATCTGTTTGCTTTGACCTAGGCTTTGTCGGGTATCAGGGTATTCTTTGATAAATCAATCTTGCCCAACTCAGAATATCACTCCAGTCTGATTACAGATGAACACTCTAGAGGTTTTGTTTTATCGCCTATCACGTCATCCCACACGCGCTCGCTATTCTCGGCCTCAACTCCTCCGCCCAAAGTCTACCGAACCCCTGCTTCACTGAAGCCCCACGCACTGCGGGGAAGTAACCATCCGGAGGATTGCCGCGAGTCTCCAAACGTGTCGGCATTCTCGCCAATATCCAAATTGGGCATCCTGCGCCGGAAACCTGTCCGAACGACGACACGGCAGCTTGTTGGTGCGCATTTCCGTTGCCGCATGGTGTCGGATACGCTCGGCTACTTCGTAGCGAGTTGCAGCGGGAATGAGGAGATACCCCGTAAACGTAATCAAGTGTTCCCCGTGGGACCATAGCGAAATCGGACGATTAAAAGTGATTGATGAGGGGGAGGGGCAATGAGGGGTGAAGATCGTGGTTCTCCATCACAGAAGCTTCACAGTTAATCGAGATCAAACTTCTGTTTGCATCATCAAAATCTTCAAAATAAACAGTTCAACATGTCAACCGAGATCCTCATTACCGGCGCTGCTGGCTTCGTTGGCCAGGAGCTAGTCTCGGCTCTCATCAAGGCCAATCCCTCCCACCAGCTCACAATCACCGATGTGATTCAGCCCCCAGTGCCAGCGGATGTAGCAGGGGAGAGCGGGAGAATCATCTCGCTCAAGGCCGACCTCACCGACCCCGCGGCGGTGGCCTCCCTCTTCTCCAAGAAATTTGCTGCCGTCTACCTTCTGCACGGGCTGATGTCAGGGGGGGCCGAAGCCAATCTCGAGCTTGGATACACCGTTAACTTTGACTCGGTCCGGGCCGTCCTTGACCACCTCCGCAAAAACTACCCCGGCACCACGGTGGTCTTCACCAGCTCCTGTGCCGTCTACGGCCCCCGCCAGCCCGTCAGCGAAAGCGAGATCGTGCCCAAGCCCAAAACCTCGTACGGCACTCAGAAGCTTATGATTGAGCTTCTCGTGGAGGACTTCTCTCGCCGCGGTCTGATCGATGGTCGCATTGTTCGACTTCCCACCGTCACAGTCAGGCCTGGTGCTCCTTCGGCGGCAGCCTCGAGTTTCGCCTCCGGCATTGTCCGCGAGACGCTGAAGGGCATCAAGAACGTCCTGCCTGTCAGCCGCGACCTCGAGGTTTGGGTCTGCAGTCCCGCTACTGTGGTTAAGAACCTCACCAAGGTCAAGGATGTTCCAGCGGAGAAGTTTGGCGATTCCAGGGTTGTGAACCTCCCCGGCATCACTGTCACTGTACAGGAAATCCTAGATGCCGTGGAGAAGGTTGGCGGAAAGGATGCTTTGTCTTTGATCGAGGAGAAAAAGGATCCTGCTATCCTGGCGATTGTAGACACATGGCCGGCCCGTTATGATGTAACCAGGGCTTACAGCCTTGGTCTGGAGCCAGATGGACCCATCTTGCAAGCCGTGGAAGCCTTTGCTAAGACGTTGAAGAACTAAACTGGGGTATTACCCAGCTATCTATACCTAGGTACTTATCTTAGTAGATACATGATTTAATGGATGTGAGATGACAAAGCGAATTGTATGTGTTGCTTGGTATCAGGAGTCAATAGATGTGAGAATGTTTTGTCAGGGAAGTCTCAGTCATAGCCATAAACTGGATTATACTGATGACTTATTTTATGTGTGAGTCTATTGAAACCAACCTATTGCAGTCAAGGATCATCAGTGGAAAGTTTGTTGTCGATATGAATTCTCAATTGAATGGGTATGATAAGAGATATTATTTACAGAATCTTCTGTGTCTTCTGTGTTTACAACTTCGATCGCGGCTTCCTGAGAGGCCTCTTTTGTCGCGATTGCGCCTCTGACATGACCATGTAATCCACATCCAGAGTGTTCACCATTGCTGGCGATGCTTGGCTTAAGCTCGTGATACCACAAAGTCGCATTGACGTCTCGATCTCGTCTTTCAGGACTGGATGTAACATTTGAGTCAGCTTGGAAATAACCCTGGCTTGTATGGAAAACATTCAACTTACTCTGCGCCAGGTGTTCGACTCCCTCTTGGCCATAAACCAGGGAGTACAGGAACGGCCGGCCAACGCCAACAGCAGTTGCTCCCAATGCGATTGCTTTCAGGATGTCTGAGCCACGCTCGAACCCTCCGTCGATATATACTTCGAGTTTATCGAAGACCTCGGGGCACTGCTCTCTGAGCTCGAGAAGGACGAGGATCGATGCTTGCGCTCTGTGCATGAAAGTTTGTTAGCGCAAGCTGCCTCTCAAACCACTCGCAACAAGCAAGGGGCGAATGAAACTTACCCATCGAGTGAACGACCTCCGTGATTGCTCAGAAGAACACCATCGACCCCGTACTCGACCGCCAAGCGGACATCATCTGCAGTTTGCACACCCTTGAGAACGATCGGCACTCCACTCGCCTCCCGGATCCAAGTCAGGTCCTCCCATGTGATCGACTTGTCGATGTACTGAGCCATGAGACGTCCCAATCCACTGCCCTTCTTATCCTTGCTGCTTTCAGCATTGCTGATTGCTGACCGGATTGTTCCTGCCTGAGCAGCACGCTCGTCGGCTTCTCTCTTTCCAGGTACAGGTGCGTCGACTGTTACAAAGATGGCCTTGATCCCGAGTGCTTTGGCAGACCTTAGAATCTCAATTGTCTTGTGGCGTTCTGCATTGATGTAAAGCTGGAAGAAGAATGGTTGGTTCGGTGGAGCCGCGTTAACGATTGACTTTAGAGTGTACGAGGCGTTACTTGAGATCTAGAATCCGGGTTAGTAACCATGCATTATGTGCAAAGAAAATTGCTACTTACGATCTGGATGATGCCCTCGTTTGCTGCACCACGACTCAGAGCGAGCTCACCATCTGGATGCACTAGCTTGGCCATGGCTGCTGGCGAGATAAAGAATGGAGCCGAGCTTTCGAAGCCAAGAATGTTGGTTTTGAAGTCGACATGGGAGACGTTTCTCAGAATCCTCGGCCTGATCATGATTCTCCTCGTGAGCTCCTTGTTCTTTGTATGTGTTATCAGGTCCGTTGCGGCAGAAGAGTAGAAGGCCCATGTCTTTGGCGTCAGGGCCTTAGACGCAACAGCTGTGAGGTCCGGGGCGCTGAGGATCGTCTCCAGAGGTGGGACAACGTCCTCTTCTTGCGCCGAGCCAGGCGTTTGCGCAAACTCCGCTGGAGCTGTAGCTACTCCATTCTGGCCTTCTGGCTGTGATGCTGCAGCCGGAACGTCTGGAGTGGCATCCTTCAAAACGCCAATGAACTTCTCTTCTGGAAGCTCTTCGAGAATGTCGGGTGCATGAACGCTGTCGAAGATCTTTGTGGCATTCGAGCCAGCGCATTTGAGAAGGACTGGAAAGCATCATAGCGGTGAGACGAATGACTCGGACTGATAAGGCAGAAAGCTTACCTGAAGGACCTCCAGGATGCTCGCTGATGAAATCAGTGATGTCCCAAACCTTGGAATGAACAGCTATCCAGCAGTCCGTCTTGGAGTTGTGTTTGCTGAGATCAGTGAGGCTGATCACGTTGCTCTCCTGTGCCTTCGTCGCCATCGTGTTTCCTGTTTGGGGGGGACCGGGTGTCTCAAGGTGGTGATCGGATATCACAAAACAGTGGTCAAATGATGTTCCTCCAGTCCCCTCAGCTCGCACGTCTACTTCACTCGAAGTCGAGACAGAGCAAACATATTGCTTGTCGGAATGATGGAAAAGCAATTTTGACAAGTCGCCACCGCCTGCCAAGCCCCATCAACTCCACACCGCGCTTTCGCAAAACCGCCAGTTCGGATTGCCTCACAAATCGCGACATCCCCGTCATGGCCGAGCGCCGCAGTGCATCCCTGTCGACTCCGCACCGCCCTTTCCCCATGGTTCGGCTTTCTCGCCGATGTGGGCCGTTACACAAGTGTCCCGGACCAGCCCCGGATGTGCGTGATTCCTTCCCACGTAACGAAATGTTCTGTTTCTTACGTATCAGCAATTAGGCACAATGTCACTGGCCGAAAGATGTCCTGAGTTCGTAGTTTGACTGCCAACCTGATTGCGAAATCGGTCGACAATCCGGCAACAGTCCGTCGTTTTGCTTGGCCGAGTGCTTCTCCGCATCTGTCACCGCAGCATCGCAGTTGGAGTCTCACTATTATGAGGGGTTGTTTTCCAGGCTCAACCTGCAAACCAATTCCAAAATTCGCCTTTAAACGAGACGATTTTTGACACCGCGGAGTGTCGTTCTCAGCCAAGATCAAGCCTCTACCTGTATTGTCTTAGTAATTCCACACTTCCATCATGCCTTCAAGTAACATCGCCTCCAAATCAAAGCCCCTTCCCCGGGGCGTTTATACCCCTGTCGTCACGATCTACAAAGCCGGCGACCCTCTGCAGCCTGTCGACCATGATGCCATGTACAAGCAGTGCCAGGCTCTGGTGCGCGCAGGCATGCATGGCCTCGTCTACCTCGGCACCAACGGCGAGCTCGTTCTTCTCACAGCCGATGAGCGCAAAGCCATCGTCGAGACTGCCGCTCGTGCAGTAAAAGACCTTGGAAAGCCAGACTACCCCATCGTTGCCGGCATTTCAGCGCAGTCAACACGCGAGTCCATCTTGAACGCCAGGGATGCCGCGAGCGCCGGCGCTAACTTCGGTCTGCTGCTGCCGCCGAGTTACTGGGCAAAGGCACTCTCCAGCGACGCGATTCTCGGATACTACCGCGACGTCGCTGACAACTCTCCCATCCCGATCGTCATCTACAACTTCCCTGGTGTAACGTCGGGTGTGGATCTCGACTCGGACCAACTGACCGCTCTCGCGTCGCACCCTAATATTGTGGCAGTCAAGCTGACATGCGGAAATGTCGGCAAGGTTGTGAGGTTGACGAGCAAGTTTGCCCATGAGCAATTTGGTGTCTTTGGTGGTAGCAGTGATTACCTCCTTCCAACTTTGCAATCTGGAGGCAGTGGTTGTGTTACTGGCATGGGTAACATCTTCCCAGGCTCGACGTCTGCTGTGTATGACCTGTGGGCGGCCGGAAAGATTGAGGAGGTCCAAAAGCTACAGTCTGATGTTGCAAACGCAGAATGGGCTTGCAAGAAGGGCATTGCCTTGACCAAATATGGTGCTTGGCACTTCCTTGGACGCGATATTGGTATTGATGACGAGTCTTCGTGGGAGATGAGGAGGCCGTATTTGCCTCTTAGCGATGCTACAAAGACGTGGGCTTTGGAGACATTAGGCGTTCTGGAAACGACCGAGAAGCAAAGGTCATGGAGCAAATAAGCGCAGATATAGACACCGAAATAATCATTCAGTTGATATGAAACGTTCAAGATATTATGTACACCGGAACAAACTTTCTTCTCTTCTAACTTTTTTCTTCGCAGTTTGCCGCCTGGAGGCGCACCTTGTTGACTGCCGTATGACTCTGACGGGGAAACATCTGGAGGGAGCGTAACCTCTCGACAAGAAGCATAGCGAATGGCTCCAAGAGCTGATCGCCATGATTGCCCTCATCTAAGTCACGATGTGGTGGTCAAGAAGACTAGCCTGGGTTGGGGTGGAGGAAAAAAAGGTCCTCATGTTCCCTTTAGTCATACAAAATTTCACAAAAGAATTCTTACACCGGAACAAACTGCATGCTTTATTTAGATATAGTAGACAACGACAGGACTGGAGAAATACCGAAGACGACGGCAAAGATGATGTAGAATACACAACGGGCCCACAGGAAAAGAAGTCATGGTGGCGTAGGAGAGGCAGACGGACAACGGTATAGGAAGGTTCTGCAGAAACATCTAGCTTTTCTAGGCGTGTAGGTCTTTCCGCTTTTAACATAGGCTGAAATAAACGTATGACACCGTCTGGCTACAAGTAAAGATGACTGGAAAGTCTGCTCTGAACGATGTTCAATTTCTAAAGAATTGCGTCTCAAGGGGTATTAAACTTGATTGATCTATGCTTCCTGGACCCATTTCTCTACGTCTTTAATCCTAACATACTTGATATGCTGGCGATGGAACGTGAAGGCCACATGAACCACAGACTCCTCTGCATCCACAAAGATGCTGGGGTAGCTGAGCTCCCGATTAGTCTTCTCTATGGAGTTGTTAGTCATGCAAAAGCCGTCGCCTTCCTCAAGAACACTCTCCTTCCACGTCAGACCCTCATCACTTGAGATTCCAACAGTCAAGGTCTTGCGAGGAGTTCCCCAGATCGCTGTCTTCCCGTTGACCGCCGCTTGATTGGGGCGCTTGTCGTCTTCAGGGGTGATGTCGTCGTACAAGCCTTCTCTCTTTGCCATCCCTTCTTCTGCAGCAGAACGGTTGAACACAATGGCTAGGTTTCCTGATGGCAGACGAGCGGCGCAGATTCCACTGTTGGGGTTTGGCAGAGGAGTTGGCTTTGGGGCCGTCCAGTTGAGACCATCGGACGAGGTAGATCGATAGACGTTGTCTGCCCAACGGCTGCGGTAAAAGGCGACATAGTCTGAGCCTTGCTTGCTCGGGATAATGGGGTTCATGTGTACAGCGCCAACGCTGTCAGGGACAACACTTTCAGTCCATGTCTCCCCGTCATCTCGAGAGTAGAAAACGGCTGCATTATCGTTGTTGCCGATCCATCTTTGTCCCGGTGTTGACCGACAGTGGAATACAGGCAGAACCCAAGTCCCATCAGGCAGGACTACTAGTGGTTGGCGAACAAATGCACCAGTGACACCTTTGAGGGGTCGTCGTGCCTCAGACCATGTAACGCCATTATCGCTCGATGTTCGAGACATGATGTAGCAGCCATCTTGGTTACCTGCATCCTGCGAGGTGTGGAACAACCAGATGGCGCCTGTCTTTGGTGCTCTGAAGAGAACGGGGTTCTGGCAACTACGATTGGTGTCTGAGGATATCTTCTGTGGGCTCGACCAGGTGTCGGAGCCGGGCTCCTGGCGAGACAGCCAGATGCTAATGTCCGGCAGACCCTCCTGAGAGCCGCCGAACCAGGTGCATAGCAAAGCCTTGTCGGGTAGTTGGAGAAGGTTGGAGGCGTGCACCTGGACCGTTGCCGCAGGGATAGCGGCCGTATGCAAGGTTGAAGACGACATGTTTGAAGGCAGAGCGCCAGATAGAAACCAGCCTGCAGGAACGTGGGCCAAGGCTTGGTTGATACGGCTTCAATGTTGGCTTGGAATAGATGCCGTTTGCTGTTGATCTCTTTGCTGTATCAGCGGCAACAACAGTGCACCCTGGCCGAACGCGGTCGCTTCTATGTATTTCCCCAAGATGTTGTTCGCCAAGTTGTTGTGACTGTCCTGCCCCGCGTCAGGCGTTCCCCGCTTCCATCAATCCTCGCGACTCAGGATCCCACCGGCCGAAACTCCGGCCCCGCTATTTCAAGTCCCGGGAGCGCCACGACTTTTAGCTGCCGTATGCACACGGGCGAAAGTTGAAGTCTAGGACAAGTCGCCGAGTTTCCTAATTCTGCCTAGCCCCCAAGAAACCTGGGGTTGCGGTAACCCCCTGATATCGAATCTGGGGACGGTGGGACTGTTGGCAGGTCACTTGGCCAGATCATCAAACCATCGCAATTCGCGGCCTTTCAACTGGACGATCGTTCTGGTGACACCGGTCTTCTCGCCGACTCTGTTGCATTGGCTGATCCCCATGGTTCCCCATGCAGTTGTGGCTCGAGGAAACGCTGTGGATTACGCGGGGTAGTTCGGCTCTTGGTCTCCTGGGGGCCCCCTCTCCCCGTGGGGTGGTAGTTGCGTTGCAGTTGCAAACCATTGACTCAGGCAGTACGGATATATGATACAGTCGAAGTCTGTCTTTAACTCATTCTACGACACCGGAAACCGTTCGATAGACTTTCCGTCGCAAGCAACGTCTAACCTCTCCGACAACAACCTCCCAAAGATTTAATAGAATCGATTGCAAACATGGGCGGCGGAGGCTCACTATTCGCCTCTCCCGAGTGGAAAAAAGACCCTCGGGAGATTTTCAACTCGAAACTACTCCTTTTGGGCATCACGATTGCCTTTGCCGGTTGCTCCTATGGCTTCGACCAGGGTAACATTGGTGGTATCATGACGTTTCCTTCCTTCCGGAAGGCGTTCGGTTTTGATACCATCAGTACAGAGGAAGCCGACAAGCGAGGTAAGCTGCAAGAGTAAATCTTTTGATGGCTTACAGTATCTAACACTGAGAGCAGAGGGCAATATCGCAGCGATGCGTAAGTATACAGGATTTACAAATGCGACGTGTGATAATGCAAGCCTAACATCAGACAGTTGCTGCTGGAGGTACTGCAGGAGCCCTGCTGGCAGCTCCTCTCTCCGACTACCTCGGTCGTAAGAAGGCTGTGACTTCGATGGCCGGCCTTTTCTTGATTGGTTGCTCGATGCAAGAGGTGCCCAACCTAGACGTCCTCTATGCTGGCCGCTTGTTGGCTGGTGTAGCCATCGGTGCAACTTCGATGGTGAGAATCACTGGAGACTGAGATTGACTCCTGGTGGTGGGCTGACTCTTTATTCCAGTTGGCCCCTCAATACCTGGCAGAAAACTCTCCCAAGTCGATTCGAGGCTCTCTTACCACTTCCTACAACTTGATGATTATCCTCGCTCTTGCAATTGCATTCTGGGTCAACTATGCCGTCAGCCTTTGGCCTAATCAAGACCCCAATAACAATAAGGCTTGGCAATTGGCCCTCGGTATTCAGCTCATTCCCGGATTCTTCCTCTTCGTCTTGATCTGGTGTAAGTATTAATCCAACCGATGACTTCGAGTTGCGACATTAGCTAACCTCTCAACGCGCAGTCGTTGTCGAAACACCCCGAGCACTTATCGCAAAAGGCAAAGATGAGAGGGGCCTGAAGAATCTCTGCAAGCTTCGAGGCCTGCCTGCAGAGCACCCCTATGTTAGACAAGAGTACATGGAGATCACTGCTCAGGTCGAAGCAGAGCAAGTGACCGCCAAGGGTAAGTGCCAAGGTGCCACGAGGAGTCAATGCCTTCAATTTGCTCACTAGCCTAGGAACCAACTATCTCGTTGTCATGAAGGATATCGGAACGAACGCTAGCAACCGTCGCCGGCTCTTCCTCGCCATTATGCTGTTCCTCTTCCACAAACTGACCGGTACCGACTCGCTCAACTATTTCGCTCCTCAGATCTTCGCCATGATTGGCGTCCCCAAGGGCTCCAGTTCTCTGCTCACCACTGGTGTATATGGAGTTGTCAAGTTGGCCACTACTATCGTCTACGTCACCGTCATTGTTGATCGCGTAGGCCGACGTCTTCCCCTCATCATCGGTGCCACCATCCAGGCCACGGCTATGCTCTACATTGGGCTTTTCATCCGCTTTTCTGATGTGAAGGCAGGAAGTGGCACAACCCCTGGCGGAATTGTCGGTATTATCATGTAAGCATGCCTTTTTCCCCTCGATGATACCCGAGTATGGGCTAACAAACATCAAAGGATCTACCTTTATGCTTTCGGCTGGTCATTTGGACACTCCGTCGCGCCCTATTTGACTGCGTAAGTGTCCCTGCGCAAGGTGTTCAAGACATGACAATCTTTCTAACACTGTGCCTAGTGCTGAAATCTTCCCTGCTCGTATCCGATCGTTCTGCATGTCTTGCTGTCTCTTCACGAACTGGATCGTAAACTACGGCATTACCTCTGCTACGCCCCACATGCTGCGGACAATGGGTTACGGCACCTTCCTTTTCTTTGCTGTTATGACCTACATCGGTGCGGTGTTTGTGTTCTTCTGCTTGCCGGAGATGAAGGGCCGCAGTATTGAGTCCATGGATGATTTGTTCCAGCATTCTCTCTGGAGCATGTTCAAGCGCGCCTATCCCACTGAGGAGGAGAAGGTTCGCCACGACGTGCAAGAGAGGCTCCATGAGAAGATGCAAGAGGAGAAGAAGGATGTTTCGCATGTTGCCATGGTCGAAGACAACAGCAGACGCGTGTGAGCTGGTTGTCGCGATTGCCTCAATGGTGGGGGTGCTGAGGGTTGGAAGAGTCCAAGTTTGTCAAAGATGAAGATACCTTAGCATCAGCGGTTGTCGATGTCTTTTGAGTCACAAAATACCCAATGGCCTGAGTTCAACTGGCGTCTTGAGTTGACTTTGCGTTTCTCCGTATTTCTAATTAAATTGAGTCGGTTCGAGCATCGAGATGGTCTTCTCAATGCATGCGTGCCCACTTTGAACGCGCAATCTGGCTGGAGATGCAAGATACTGCGAGATAAGATACGCCTTCCCCACTAAATCGCGTCAATTGAACGAGCGAATTAGATAAGAGCAGTTAAAATGACAAGAAAGGCGTGCGGAGTCAGTGCCGATGACGGTCCTTGTCAACGCCAACGCGGGGAAGAACACATTGACCGATAACAAATTACTAAACTTAATTAGGAAAGTGTCCCAATAAAGTCTGACTGAAAAGTTCCGCTTATTCCTGTCTCTAATCCACTCACTGTGCTTGGGTTTCCATCGGGGTCCTCTTTTTCCCTCTCAACACCAAAGATCCCTACGTCACGCCTGTTACGCCCAACACGCCGCCGCATATCTTCTTTCACCACTCGCTGTAACCTTCCTTTTGCTCAATTAAGCGAAGACGAATATGGCCTCTGTTTCTCAAACTGATCCGCGCCGGAGGAAAGGGTCTAAGCACGACAAGACTGGCTGTTTGACCTGCCGATATCGGTGAGTTCACCGAGCACCCTCATCTTTTCGGCATCTCCTTCATCAGTGCGTGTTTCTCACAATCTCGGAGGACGTAGGCGCAAAAAGTGTACCGAAAACACGTTTCCAGTCTGTGGCGCATGTGCGCGTTTGAATCTGAAGTGCGTTCGAAGCACGACTCGCGATGTCGTGCCTACTAGCTGGGTTGATCGCAAACAGCAGTCAACCAAACCGTCCCGTGGGGTCCCAGACACCGATGACAACTCACCACAGCGCTCGCGATGTTTCCCACTCTGTCCGCCAGTATCAATTATCGAGCCATGCGACCCACCACAAAAGAGGCAGGTCATGCGATATTATATCGAAATTCTCAGTCATTACCTGACAGTCAATGAGCAGTTCAACTCGTTTCTATCAGGTGAGTCACAAGTTAATCATACATCGCAGCACACAGGGCCTGACAATCATGACTGCTACAGCGTTCTTGCCCATGGCTATGGAGTCGTCTGTCCTGTACGACGCACTTGTCTCATTTGCCTCAGGGCACCTAGCTTTGAGTGACCAATCGTACAAGCTTTCGGCAATTGAGGCTCACTCAACGGCCATGACCAATCTCGCCACGGCTCTGAGCACACCACAGAATGACATTACTTGGTATGAGACCAAAGCAGCAACTTGCTTAGCCTTCGTGATTGGCGAGGTTTGCGCGGGGAGCAACCGCGGATGGTACACCCACCTCAATGGAGCAAAGCACATCATCGAGTCTGCCAGTGTGAACACCAGCTCAGGAATCACACTGCATGGACCAGATGTTTTCAAAAAGAGTTCAGAGGGCCAGTGGATCCTTCGCAACTTCGCGTATCACGATATTGTTGGTAGTGTCACACTCCGGAGGCGTCCTCTTCTGGACTGCAGCTACCTGGACGGCATCACCGACGTCGTTGATACGTACCTGGGCGTGGCAACAGAGCTTTTGCGCTACGTCTCAACTCTCTGTTTTCTCGATGAAGAAACCAAATTGGACCTGGACTTACCTGCTGAAGAGACAGCGAGAAGGATGATTCAGTTTCACAGCACCTGCGCCGAGGTTGAACAAGAGCTGCAAGACTGGCGCTGCCGCCCTGATGCTGCGCCAGAGTTAGTAGCGCTGGCCAACGCCTTTCGAAGCGCGGTTTTGATCTTTCTTTACCGCCTCGTGCGCACTCGTATGGAAGACGAAGCCTCATCTGCAGAAGACGATTGGCTAAAGGCGGTCAGTGGCTGGGATATTCTGCCAACAAAACTTCGCACACAGATCTCAAATATTCTAAGGCACGTCTCCGACATCCCAGTCGGCAGCCATGCCGAATCGGCCATCCTCTTTCCGCTGTTCCTTGCGGGCGGCGAGGCAACTGAGGAGGATCACATTGAGGCAGTCCGCAGTCGACTGCAGATGACTTTGAAGAAGCGACGATTCCAGAACATCGCGTTGTCTCTGGACATGCTCGAAGATCTCTGGCAGAAACGCAAATCTGAAGACGGAATTCGGGTCGATTGGACGCAGATCGTGGACGCATCTGAAGAGCCTCTGCTTTTGACGTAGACTATTGTCACGCAACAGCCGATTAGTCACAACACCCATTGCATGTACTTCACCTTGGCTTGGTTGACATGTCTGCCGGGGACGTGGTCGAAGTCGGTTATTTAATCAATGACCCAATTCCTGGCTAAAGCGGTTACCAGCGTATTATGAACCGATACCTAAGGTACGATTTAAAGATTGCTTTGATTGTTGCCACTGCGTGCTCACGCTAGACAAAGCATGAGTCTTTCTGGTATTATTCTAGAGAGGAAGAGGTTGGGGTTTAGTACAGAGAGTGTAAGCTTTGGTCGCCAAATCTGGAAGGGGCCTCAGGCAGTTAATCAAGTACAAGCTTTTCCTACGAAAGACATAATTCAACCTTGGGCTTGCGGTGTTTCTTTAAGTCCGAAGTCAGTTTTGAGCTCCTGTCTCAACTCAACCTCCTTCATGAAGAGAGCCAGACCAATGGGGACAACAGCAAACGGAATCAACACAGTCCAAACTCTCTTGAGTGCCTCAGTATACACATGGATGATCTCTTCCTTGAGCACTGGCTGAGAGTCAAACTGCTTAATGAAAACACAGATGGCATGCTCGTATGTGCCATCGTGGGCGAGTAGATCACGTACCGACGCCTCAGGGATGAGATGGAGAAGCTCGTCGAAACGGGAATTGAAGACGGCTGAAGGGATGGCGGCACCCCATATAGCTCCAAAAGACCGCGCGAAAGCCCATGCGGCGGTGGCGATGGCCACATCTGATTCGGGCACCGGCGCCTGGACAGCCGGCAGGGTAGTGGTCAGGGAGAGGCCGCCGCCCAATCCGGCGAGAACTTGGAATACAATCCAAACGGCGGTGGAGGAGTTGGCATCCAGTGTGGTCATGCAGCCGACCGCTATCGACAAGAGGACAAAGCCGGCAACTATGACCATCTTGTAATGTCCGGTTACAGCTATAGCGATGCCGCCGGCCATTCCAGCCGGGGCAAGAGGGATGACAACGGCGAGGAGTTTGACCCCAGACTGCAGAGGGGTGGACTCGAGGAGAATTTGAAAGTATACTGGAAGAAAAAAACTGAGCCAGCTGAGGACGATGCCGTGCAAGAATGTGATGCCGTAGCCCAAAGCACAAGACATGTTGCTGTAGACCCGAAGAGGCATGGTAGGCTCACGGGCGAACTTTCACTGGTGTACACCAAATAATGCAAGCCCAGAAAACCCAACCAGAAGTGGCAACAAGATATGCCATGATTTCCAGCTGTAGGTAGTGCCTCCCCATGTCAACGGGATGAGAATTGAGACGACGGCGCATACGAGAATGAAGTTGCCAGAGTAGTCCACCCGTCCAAGTCGTTGGGCAATTGTGCCCTCTCGTTTGTGATTGACGCGTAAGAAGAGGAAGACAAGGGGGAGGGCGGCCGCGCAAACGGGCAAGTTTATATAGAAGACCCAACGCCAAGTCGTGTTGTCGACGATATAGTCAGGGTACATTAAAAACGGTAAACCCCACCAGCCCCGAAAATCACCCTGCCAACGCGAAACCACCCGACATACGCCAGTTGTCACAAAAATGCAGATTTTGCGGTAAATGAGCCCAAAATTCACGAGGAGTACCTCGATTGGGTGCTTTATTGATTGCTGTATTCAATATTTCGTAGCACCGACGATGATGGGACCCAGAAAGGAGCCTAGGGTGCTATGAACAAATCAGTAATAGTCCTAACATAGACAAGAAGACGGGAACATGAATACAAGAATATCATGACCATGGACACATATTTCATGCGATCGCGCAAAGGGGTAAGGTCGGCGATGATGGTGTCCGTCATGACAAACAGGCCTCCTCCCCCTAAGCCCTGAATGGGGCGCGCGGCAATAAGCATAGGTAAAGAAGTCGATCCGCCGCAAAGTCCACTCCCGAGAGTGAACAATGATAAAGCCACGAGCATGGGAATTCTCCTGTCAAAGATTTCGGCAGCTTGCCCCATCAATGGTTGGACAACGGCAGTAGTGAGGAAGTATCCGTTCATGGTCCAGATATAGAGTGCGCCGCCGTGGAGGTCAGAGACAATGGTTGGTAACGACGTGGCGAGGATGGATGCATCCAAGCCTGTCAGCAGCATAGCCAGACAGAGTCCCGGAAAGACGGCCCAAAAGCGCCAGCCTTGAGTCTTCCAAGGTGTTGCTGGGTCAGCATGACCGTTCTCGATGACTTGCTGATCAGTTGAGGTTTGAGGAGCCGTAAGGTTCCCTAGAGGTTCATGCGGTGTGACAAGTGAAGTCCTCGGGTCTGTGAATTGTGCCATTTGGAGGTTCGGGCGTGTTCTTGATTTTGATTGTAAGTCCAGGCTAATGATGGAATTTTGAACGCGCTTTGGGCTGAGGGCCCCAACGTAGTTCACTCGGGAATAGCAGAGTAATGATAAAAGCGTACAAGGGAGAAAGGGGTGATGTGGCCCTGTACTTATCGATGAGAGATGCGAGCCACATTGTGTGATAGGGCTGCTGGCTGAACATTTTCGGATAAAACCTTTCGTATCGCCTAGAAGTTGGCGAGCCGAAATCCTGCACCAACACTGCATCAATGACAGCAGACTAAGAAAGGATCGACGTGGCTCTTCTGGCCTTGGGGGTAGGATTACAGCCCCAGCTTCGCGTCGACGTGTTTTCGTAGTGAGGCCAACGGGAAGATCTCCTGACTGTGCCGCAAGCAAGCAATCAAAAGTTATTCAACATGAGCCCATTCCGGTTACGCACACCCAGTTCTTCGCGAATTACGAAAACAAGTCCCCTGCTTCCTATTGATCCTATTTGTCGCCATGCATTACCCCACGAAACAGGCACGTCAAACTAGGGAGAAGTGGCAGCACTTCCAAGCCTAGTGAAGGGCAAAGGCTGCTGTTGAAGGGCACAGCAGCATCGCTCAGATCATAGAAAGCAGTGCTGGTCTATTAGAGAAAACATGCCTGGTGTACTAATCTCATTGTTGGTTTTTACCTCAAATGAACAGAACCTAGTGATTTGCGAATTAAGAACTAATATGTAAGAGAACTGGTAGTGTGGGGTTCACACGCCTCAAGAAATATATGCGGACATGAATTTGTGGAAGTTTATTGGTAGCGCAAAAGAGATTAACCTCACGACGGCTAGAAGAGATAATAAAAGCATGAATTACCCGCTTCGGTTTCGACCAATTCCCAAGTGAAACGAATCACTGCCAACTGGAGGTAAATGCTCCGGGCGACTGCCGTTTGCATGCAATCAGCGACCCGTTGAAGCGTCTCATCTTTTCTAAGACATTCATGACGACCCTCGTACACGATGGTCTGGAAGACACGCGAGTCGCAAAGAGGTGCTAGAATTAGCCCCTGTTGGGCGTGTCCGTCGTTGGCACCAACTACATGCACCGTTGGGATCTGGATCCTTTGCGCTGGGTCCGGGATGATGCCTCAGAAGAACGTCGATACTCTGGGGTGCAGCCTGCCCAACGCCTGGGTTCCTTCTCTCGAACTCATTGATTATGGTCGCTGTTCTCCAGTCCTTCACCCAACATTACCCATCTACTTCCGGGATGGCATATCAGGCCGCATTTAGTCGTTCCGTCCCGCGTCGCAGCTAGCTGAGAATGTTGCAGCCAACAATCAACCAGTCAGTGCGAGCGTGAGAAACGTGGAGAAAGCAAAGGATTTGTGAAGGGATACTGGTGATTTTCAAGATACTTTCAGCATTTCCATAATTCACGCAAAGTAGTTGGTGTTCTGTTCTAGTTCGCGAGAGTACGTTTCAACTCCATTTTCCTAGCGAGTTTTACTAGTCGGGCAGTGCTATTTGGCTATCCGAGCAGTATCCACACACACGTGAGTAATCCGCAGCCTATCTCTAAAGCGACTATATTTCCTGTTCTCGTTTTCTTCGTTATTATTACATATTATTATTATTATCCTCGTCATCGTCGTCGTTATCATTATCCTTATTACTACTTCTATCGCTCTTTCTATAATCACGAATCGTAGGGGACACTGTCCGACTAGTAAAACTCTTCCTAAAAATGATGATTATATAATAGTAACAGAAACTGGAGACTATGATAGCAGATGATAACAGCAATGCTAGCCATGGCGGGGATGACAATAGCAAACACATAGAAAATGAAGTTAGTTGCTCTAACTAACGTAAAATACAGTAGATATCCTTTTGGGGGCCCAATTGCGCTTGCAAAAATTACACGACATTTGAACGAGACAAACCTCACGATTGAAGTATTCATATGAAGAAGAAAAGAGACCTTAAGTAATTTGGAATATCAGCAGCAAAGTTCTGATGCGCTGCCACGCCGAAGAACGGATGCTCGCCCACGTGGAAGAAGACTGACGACCCCGCCCATCAACTCCGCAGTGGGACACGCCAGATACGCCATGCAGATAAGCCACCGACGTGCTTATCGAATCGGAGGTCAGTGATCAGCAAGTAGCAATGAGAACCGCTGAGAGGTAAATTAACCCGATAAGAAGCGGCTGGCATCGTTGTAGGTTTGACCGTGATAAGGGCCTCGGACTCTAGATTTCAGACCTTTGCGGCCTCAGATCCTACACTCTTCCAGCAACATCACGAACGTGACGTCTTGACCATTCAGAACATTCTCAATCTCACATCACAAGAACTCCGGAAGCATATTCACGATGTCATTGCGAGGCAAAGCATCGCCCTTGGCCAGGAGACTCTATCGAGCTCAAGTGGCAAGGATGTCGACCACTTCATCTGCGGGGGCTGCGGTCAATGCGACAGCAGCAACCGATGCAGAGCTCCAGCCAGCGATCGCGAAGATGACGCCCTCAAACAAGAGTGCTGTTCTCCATCGCAGCTTGAAAGCCGCGCCGCCACAAGTAGTCTCAGCGAACGGAAAGTACCTAACCTTCTCCAATGGCCAGACCATTCTGGACACGACCTGCGGGGCTGCGGTGGCTTGCATTGGATCTAACAATGAGCGCGTTAAGAAAGCGATGATTGCGCAACTGGACAAGTTTGCCTACTGCAACTCGATGTTCTTTGGGCACCCCATTGGGGAAGAGTTGGCAGATGAGCTGATTCGAGGAACTGATGGTCTCATGTCAAAGGCATATATCATGTGCTCCGGTAAGACGCATGCACTTTTAATCAAAGTATATTCCAGCGTCTCTGACTGTTATATCATAGGGTCGGAGGCAATGGATGCGGCGATGAAGATGGCGCGTCAATACTTCGTTGAAATTGGCCAACCGCAAAGAGTCAAGTTTATCGCCCGAGAAAACTCATACCATGGCACAACCCTTGGCTCACTATCTATGGGCGGCCATATTGCACGTAGAAGTCTCTTCACAGACATGCTTCTACCTAATATTGGTCGAGTATCGTCATGTAATGCGTATCGCGGCATGACTGAGGGCCAGACAGTCGAGCAGTACGTCGAACAGCTGGCTGATGAGTTGGACCACAAATTTCAGGAGATGGGCCCCGAGACTGTCTGCGCTTTTGTCGCCGAACCGGTCGTCGGTGCAGTAAGCTTCCATCGCATACTCTTCGCACAAGTTTACAAGCCTAACTAATGTGCCGAAGGCCCTTGGCTGTGTGCCGTCGGTTCCCGGGTACTTCAAGGCCATGAAGAATGTCTGTGATAAGTACGGTGCTCTTCTGATTTTCGACGGTGAGTAACCGTCTCTCTGGTTGGTCTTGCTTTCACTCACGTCGATACAGAGGTTATGTCTGGCATGGGTCGTTGCGGAACATTGCATGCCTGGCAGCATGAAGGCGTTACGCCTGATATTCAAACCATGGCGAAGGGCCTGGGCGGTGGATATGCCCCTGTCGCAGGTTTGTTGATGAATCACAGAGTTGCCGATGCTCTCACAAGCGGCACTGGGTAAGGGTAGCCCCGTTTTCGTTAGAGCCATCGACTCACATATTCAACAGCGCATTCTCCCATGGACACACCTATCAAGGCCACCCTGTTGGATGCGCCGCTGCTTTAGAAGTGCAACGCATCGTGCGAGAGGACAATCTGATCGAAAACGTTAGACGTCAAGGGGCTCTCCTTGAGAAACTCCTGCATGAACACCTTGACGAACACCCTTATGTGGGCAGCATCAGAGGAAGAGGCCTCTTTTGGGGGGTAGGTTATGACGTCTCCCACTCCCTGAAATGAAGACTGCTAAGATGAATCTAGATCGAATTTGTGTCCGATAAAGCGACCAAGGAGCCATTCTCGCGGTCCTATGATATAGCTAATAAGGTGCATATGAACGGCCTCAATGAGTTTGGTATCAGCCTCTACCCAGGTAACGGTACAAAGGATGGAACTCTGGGGGACCATGTTCTGCTTGCTCCCGCATATACCAGCACGGCGGCAGAAATCGAGGAAATAGCCGCCAGGACGAAGGACTCCATCCTTCGCACGTTCCAAGACCTTTGATTTAGCAAACAACATGAGTCAGAAAGAGGTATTAAACAGAAAGATTCCACGGTTGCAAGCGTTTTAGCTCCCGATACTACGCAAGCCTTCCGTCGATCCCTTTTGACATATCTTAGTTGTCTCTCAGTAATTCATATATCGTCATTCGAGGAGATTCTGTAGATCATTGCATGCCGTCTTGGCCTTTTGTTGGGATATCTGATCCGTTTGAGACATCGTTTGGTTTACGGCTGAGACATGGAGATTCCCGCAACGGCACGAAGCGTTCAGCTGCCCCGGCTTTATGAATCACACCTTTGACTTAAACAGGCAACGTTTTTGCGACCGGTGTCAAGCGCGGATAGTGACGTAGATGCTTTCGGTCAAAAAGTGGTAGGTTCGTTCCAGCGCTTAAAGCACAAGTCCATTTGGAAACGGACTATGAATGCGATAGTGATGTCAACGATGAAGCTTGCTCTCATAGGCAGCAATCAGACTCTACGAACGGTCTTCGAAGCTTCAAGACAAGGACAAAAAGTAAAATTCAAGCCTTCGTGTTCAAATGGATGGAATGTTTCTTCAGAATCAGGGCGGTCTGAATACGACTCGGTCATTTTCGACATGAAGCGACTAGCAATCTCGGGATGAAGTGCTGAATCAGATTCCGAATTCCTGACGAATGTGTCCGCATTTGGAAAGACACCTTTCACGGCATGGAATTTCTGATGTGGTCAAATTTCTCCAACCGAAATATGGGGATATGTAGTTAATCTCTCTCCTCCGCATCATCCGGGGAACTAGTGCATCTTGCTCGGTAGAACTTATGCGATTGTCTGAGACAAAGCTTCAGATTGGTCGCTGATCTTTTGATGTTGCTGAATTACATGTGAAGCCTAAGCTCGTATAAAAACAGTCAAAGGGCGTCTTCCAAACCCCCTTCACAGTCTGATTTCCGTCAATTTTGTGGCCTTCTATTCTACGAGGTCCACTCTCCAAGCAATCGTTCCATTATGTCTTGTCACTACCCAATTACCGAGCACGTGTGCGCTCATGATCCCACAAAGTCGGGAACCCACAAGAAGCGATTGATCGTGTGCTGTGATGGTACATGGAACGACTCGTAAGCTACCCCTGGTGTATTTCAAGGGCCGTCTTGGCTCCTCCCACAAAGAACAACCTCACTGACAGTGCCGGACGTATGAAGGAATGGATCAAACGGCTACACAACCAATGTCAGCAGGCTCTCCACCGCGATCGCGCAAAAATGCTGCACCGGCATGCCGCAAGTCGTCTACTATCACCGCGGAGTTGGCACAGAAGAGTCTCTTGCGGCCAGGACCATTGGCGGAGCTTTTGGCACTGGCGTCCTGACGGTAAGTGATCTTGGGAAACGAGATTCCGCTAAGCATAGGTGCCAGAGACTGACTCATAAATCTGTAGGACATCAAGGATTGCTATCGTTTCATTTGCGAGAACTACAGCCCGGGCGACGAAATTGTGATCGTGGGATTCTCTCGTGGGGCCTTCACTGCTCGATCCGTTTCTGGAATGGTGTGTTCCATTGGGCTTCTCAACAGCTTTGGCCTGAGCAACTTCGGAGCCATCTTCGACGATTACCAAGACTTCCCCAACTGGACCAAGTTCGCTGCTTACGACGAGAAGAAGCATCTGAAGGCCTTCAATCTGACCAATGACTTGCATCGGCAGATGGCGGCCAAGGATGAGGCTGACCATGAGAAAGAAGAGTGGGTTGACAGGTTTGGGTACTTCGACGGAAAGGACATTAAGGACGTCGAGAAGTCCAATTACGAGAAGAATAAGAATCGATTCGACCGTCTTAAGATGATAGGGTACGAACACAATAGGCAGACAGAGAGGTCAGTGGAGGGCAAGGTGCGCAAGATGGTGAACAAGTATCGTGATTACCTCAAAGGCGTAAGTGCTATTTCCGCTGCGTGTGGAGCAAGAGGTTGCCAACTACCTTGGAACCACGACTGACGAAGAAACAGTTCAGAATGATTCACTGTGTGCAAGGAGAGGACGGCAAGTGGGTCCCTGAAGTCGTAAGAGTCAAGGCCGTGGGTGAGTAATGTCCAGAAAGCAGAGCCATTTCCCCATACAGTTTCTTCGGCTATTAACATTGCCAATTTTAGGCGTCTGGGACACGGTTGGTAGCCTCGGTTATCCCAAGATGCCGTGGCGTCTTGATATCGTCCGGCCTGGACGTGACCCCAGAGAGGTGAGTCAAGTAGTCTGGCCTTTGCTTCAAAGTATTTTGACTCAAAAGTGACGCGACATCACCTTCCTAGAAGCTGACTTACTATGTTAGTTGCGCTTTGCTAGCCGCAACATCTCCGACAGGGTTGACTATGCATTCCATGCACTTGCATTGGATGAGTGGCGAACCACATTCAAACCCACTTTATGGGGCAAGGCTGAGGGAAACAAGACAACCCATCTTCGCCAGGTGTGGTTTCCAGGAACTCATAGCGATGTCGGTGGAGGCACTGAGGATAACCGTAACCCTCTGGTCTCGCTTGCGTGTAAGTCATCTTCCAAGTTTTGATATGTCCAATTGTTGAGATTGAAAACTAACTATTCCAGGGATGGCGGATCAGCTCTCATCTATCGGCGTCGAGTTCGTTCCCGAGGAGATGGTTCGCGTCTTCCGATCGGTGGGCTTCAAGAACGAGCCTCGGCAATGGGGCATGGCTATCATCACCAGTCCCGGGGGATTCACGAGTGTGCCTGACAAGGTGTATGATGCAGTGAAGTCCCCCGTGAACTCCTTCATGGGATATAACACCCAAAAGGGAAGCCGTACGCCCGGCCTCTATACTTCCCAGAAAGGTGATGCGCTCGGGGAAACTCATGAACTCATTCATCCATCGGTTCGCATTCGCTACGTGTATAAGGGCAACGACCTGACCGACAAGAGTGAATGGACGTGTCCTGCACTGACCTCGATTGAGAATGGGTTTGAAATCCGTCGGGCGGCAACAGACCGACCAGAGTGGGCCAAACGACCTGGGCCGACTTACGGATTCACCTACAAGACACTAACTGGCAATGTGTCCTCTATTCATGGAGGTATGCCTATCGAAGACTCCATGGTGGTGCCAAAGCAGATGCCATTTGAGGAGGACCTCTACCAGCCCGAGCGCACAGAAGGCTGGATCTGGGAAACCCTGCGTCAGCCTAACCATGAGCATGGAAAGTGGGTCTGGCAGGAACTTCCTGCGGGAGGAGAATTGAGCAAAGACGAGCATGGGGAGAGATGGGTCTGGAAAGAAATGGACCCGATGGTTAATGGAGGCGAGGTTAGGAAGGTTGATGATGGAGAGAGGTGGGTCTGGGTCAACACAAAGCGCAACATGACCCTCCACGAGGAGCAGATCGGCATGTGGGAGCGTCTCTACATTAGGACGACGAAGGATGAGGTTGAGATGGAGCAAAGAAGACGCGCTAAGAGCGCGAACTCGAAGCCTGAGAAGGACGCCAACAAGCCCAAGTCTGGCTTTTTCGGACGCACCTTTGCGCGCATCGGGCGCGTCACCAAGGCCGTTGGCACCGCAGTCACTGCCCCGGTCAGAGGTGCGGCATATGCCACTAAGCAAGTCACCAACTTCGTCGGCGACATGCTATCCACAAGGGTAGCATCCAAGAGGCAAGTCTTGGGACTCACGAAGAAGAGGAACCAGGGTAGCTACGGTTATTATGATTTCATCTCATGGCAGCACGGAGATTTGAGGGAGCGCCGGAATCTCTCCAACGGGGGAGCTTGAATCATAGTCTCAACTGAAAGCTAGACTCAGTAGTTTGTTTTCATTTGTTAATCATTTTTTTTTGAATTTCAGTCCGCCGTCCCATCGTGTCCTTGCTGTGTAACGTGTCTATCCAGTGCAATCAGTCGATAATTTCTCGGGATTCAATTTCCTGTGATGAATGGCAATGTCACGGAAAAGGCGTATAACCGAAGGACAAAGTAGCTGACCCTTCAATAATTATGCAAACTTGCATACGGACTGTTTCCTCGTATAGCCCCAAGTATCTCTGTATACGCGTATCCCGCCGGCTATCCTAATTTGAACCCGCAGATTTGAAAACGCCCAGCCGTATACCGTAAAGATGTGGCTGTGTGAAATATTTAACATCGTACAAGAAGCGTTGATTTTGGCCGCAAAGATCTTCTTTGACAATTGATTTCTTTGCTCCAGACAATTTCAAAATGCTTCGTTTAGCAACTTTATTTACTTTTATCGCCGCTGTCGTCTTGAGCATTGCGAGTTTAGCTCGCGCCCAGGGCTTCTGTCGCTGCGGTGATCCAAGCTTTCTCGCATTACGTCGCGTCAATATCAGCAGTGCCCAGCCAGTTCAAAATTGCACTCCTTATAGTCGGTGAGGAAATCAAATCAAGCTTCCATAGGTGCTGACGGTATAATCAAGAGATTCTCGATGCTCGAGGGTCTGGTGAGCCTCAAGGTGTCTCTCTGTCATTTCAAATTGCCATAGAACGCATGATCGCAAATACCACCGAGATCACTACTCAGTCGATCATCTATCCCGCTAGCTTCGATCAGAACGTCTCCGTCGGCGTGCAGAACACGGTCGATACCATTCGCCGTGGCCTACAGGCCTGCCCCAATTAAAAGTACGCTCCATTGGGATACTCCCAAGGAGCAACAGTGGTTCTAGAAGCCCTCGGAAAATTGGACCACGAGACAACAAAATCCATCAACGCTGTTGTGCTCGTTGGGAATCCCTATCGCACACATGGGCGGACCTCCAATGTCGACAGTCAAGGACGCCCCGATAATCGACCTCAATTCGGCATGTTCGCTGCTCAAGCAATACAGTCAAACAGAACTTTTCCCAACTATGATGATAATCTTGACCATAGCGGTAAGGTCCGAGATATTTGTTTGGAGGTAAGCATTCGATGAGCACACATCTTAGCCAAGATCTAACAACTCTTGATAAGCACGATCCTGTTTGTGCCCCTGACCCAGACTGCGATTGCCAACTGGCGAGCGACCATTTGTCGTATGGGCTAGTCCAATCGGTGCAGGATCTTATTGCCAGCCATGTCATGTCGCGAGCCACTTGAGAGCTTTACAGTCCAGGCAATTTTGGCACTTAGTTGAAAAAGTAGCAGGCCAATCGAATGGAAGATGGGATAGAGCCTTTTTAGAGCATGAAAATCAAGGCACCATCTTGGGATCCCAATAATATCTCCAGCACCTCTGACCCAACGCCTTCACAAAGGGTACCAGCGCGTATTATATTTCGTCCTATTAATTCAAACTAGGTTGAAAGATATTAGCGAAGCTCAGATCTAGAGACCACCTAATTTCCGACGTCTGCGTGGCTGTCCGTATTTCCTTCATCCACAAATCCACAGTTTGGCGTCTTTACTTCGTTCAAGGACACGTGTTGATGATAATAATAAGAGAGAAACAAGAATAACGATGACGATGACGATACTAGAAACGAAGACAGATAGGAATATTTAAAAGCTTTCGCCGCATGCCACGAAGCATACAAAACCTCACTTTGCCGGGCACGTAGCGCGGTGCTGTCTGGGCGTCCCATGACCCTTTTTCCGATAGAAATCAAAGTTTATGGTGCACGGTCCTCTTCAATGGATGGAGACGTTGTCTCTTATCAGCTCTTCAACAACCAATTTAGCCGCTGGTGAATGCGATAAGGCCTTCTGCACATCGGCAGTTCTTATCGACTGCTGCTATCGCAATTATCAGCGGCTAAATAGCTTGGAAAGACTTTCACAAACACTGATGATTCACTCATTGCAGTTGATAATATCTTCATCTTTCTTCTCAAACACTGTATCATTCCCCATTGTGATATTGATCTTCCATCGTGCTGCTCATAATGTCCCACACTCAGAAGAGACAACGGGCCTCGCAAGCCTGCGATTTCTGCCACTCGAGAGGCCTCAGATGCCGTCCCGGACTGGCGAGGTTTGGTCAGGGAAAACAGGCACGAGAGAGCTGTCTCAACTGTAATGACTATGAGATCGAATGCACAATGAGCCGGCCTATCCGAAAAAGAGGACGAAAGCCGGCGGTCGCAAAGCCTCCTGCGATGCAGGGCCACGGTGGAGAAGGACCCGTTGGTGGATTCAAATCATTCTATGCCATTCGCCGACTGATTCGAATCTACCGCGATACGATGTATCAATGCTAGTAAGTTTTGTCTTGCAGTCTGCAGGTCATTATGCGGGTGCTAATCATGGCAGCTTTCCGTTCCTCTCCGAAAAGGATCTTGAGGTGCGCTGGGAAAACGGCATCAGCGACACCGATGGGCCATCGTACGCATTGCTCATGTCGCTCTGCGCCGTCAGTTCCCAAATGGCGGCCATGAATGCAGTCTTTGACGACACATTGCTTCAAGGCATCTCCATCCCCGATAGCGAACTTTACTTCACGGAAGCTGTGTCCAATATTCCAGTTCATATCCCCCAATCGCAGAACCTGGACTATCTGCGGTCCTTCGGGCTGTTGGCTGTCTACTCTCTGCGCCACGGAAACCACAGCGACCTTCACCGGTACCTGGGCCTCTATCACGCCTCAGTTGCACAACATGGCTTTCACGATGAAAGTCGCTGGCCCGATGATATCACGACATTCGAAGTTGACGATCGCCGACGCCTCTTTTGGTGTGCCTATCGACTGGAGGTCCATTCGGCATGTGTCCTCGGACACGTCGTGAGGATGCCGGAATCGCAAGTATCAGTTCTCTATCCTCGCATCACTCCAGCGATGGACCCGGAAACACAGGCCTGGACTGCCGGGTGGGACTACATCACAGACCTGTTCCGGCTGTTGGAATACGCAATATTTAGCCTTCACGGCTGCAAGAACCGGAAGGCCGTGCTGGCCGTTCTTTACGACAAGCCTGCCCCGACAACCCTGCTGAACAGTCTAGCCCAGCTCAAAGCCAATAAGTCTCGCATACTCCTGGGCTTGACTGAAGCAGATGGGGAGTTCCAGAGTAACCGCTGCAAGTATATGTCAGTCCAGATCACTTGCACAGAGACGCTTGTCAACATTATGGCCCTTCTCTATTGCCAAGCACCCGCTCAAGAGGTCATGACTCTCGCCAATAGCTTTCTAGAAGAGGTAATCAAAACCCCGCTCATCATGTTCAAAGTGGCAAGCATCCAGATTGTGCATCAGCTTCTCGGGGTGGGCCATATGCTTCGCAATGCCTCCAGATACGAACATGGGGTGTATCGCACTGAAGCGAAACGGTTGATCACTTTCCTGGGGGATTTGGTCAAGAACCTGGAACACGACATTCCCTCTGCAGCTGAAGCTGCTGAACGGCTTCTTGAGCTGGCAGAGGCCACTTCTTGAGTGTGCCGTGAGCATCGTCAGAACTGGAGTATTAAGGATTGGAACATTTCAGATGCGATGAAATCTAGTATGGCTGCAGGCGGCATGCGCTTGATGTTATCTCAGGCTTTATTAGAAGGACACGGAAGCAGTATTCTAGACGGTATTTCCTCCAATCTTTAGTGTAACATTTGTAAACCTCAAACCATCCAAATCAAATTCCTCTCCACTGAAATCCAAAGACACTCCATTCCCGGTCTTCACTTCTTCCGCCTCATTCATGTGAAGCCACTGTCGTTGCCATGTACCTCTGATAGGCGGGAATTGACCAGCGGCGAATCCTCTTCCCGTAGATAATCATGATCACAAACGTAAAAGTACACGCGATAGAAACCATAGCCGCAGTAATGAAGCAGTTCTGTAGTCCTTGCGTGGTCCACCAAGGCGTGATGGCGTAGCTGAAGCCAAACCCGATTGTGTTCCTGATCAGCATGATAGACACCGTAGTCTCCCCTGCAATTTCCTTGAAGCAGTCAACGTTGTAGCTCACTGCGATTGAGCCGCCGGTCACAACGCCAAACGTTAGCATGCCGAGACCGAATATCAACCCAACCCAATGGACGTTGTGATAAGCGCCGACACCCCAGGTGATGAGGCCAGCTGCGGAGGTCACACCGGACAAGGTCAAAACCCATAGACGGTGCTCAGGCTCGCGGATGCCATTATTGCGCCTGGCTAGCCGAAGGGCGATCCAGTCCGCTGCGTTCCCAGACCAGAGCGAAGCCACGGCTGCACCGATGATTGGGCCCACATAGACACATCCAACCAGCGCCGCTGACCAATTGTAGGGGTTGCCTGTAAGAACCGGACTTGCGGTCCCGTTCAAAACGTTATACCAAGCCAAGTTGATACCATAGAGGAAGCCAGCCCATGCAACGGTCGGGAATCGGAAGATCATGATGATAGGTCGGTAGGCCATGCGTAGCATATCGATATTGCTGGGCCGTCCAGGGAGGGCCTTGAAGAGTGTATACTTGCTCCATCCCGAGTTGATATCTTGAAGTGGAGCAAGAGACTGGGTTGCAGAGGTTTGAGACGATGAAGTTGGTTCTTGCGTCTCCTTCTCCGAGCTTGCAGCGTGTTTGACGTCCGTTGAGCCGTGACTGTCTAAACCATGGCTGCCAGTTTCTCGGCCGTCAATGACATGATCCCGGAAGTAGATTGTCTCCTCCATGAAGAAGAACATGATCACAAAGCACACCGCGCATATGATGCTTCCGAAATGCATCGTCCATCGCCAACCGTATGCGTCGTTGAACCATCCCGCAACGAGCGGAGCAAGGAAGTTAGACCCGAACAAGATGAAGACGTAGAGGCCCATGTACGTCCCTCGGTTGTGGGCGAAGAAAAGGTCAAATACCGTGACCTCACACAACGACTCAATCGGCGAGACAATGATGCCAATCAAGACGCGGTGCGCGAACCATTCCCCGGCTGACGTTGAATAGGCAGTCCACTCCATCATGGGTACGGTGAGGAGCATTGTGATGAGGTACACACCACGACGCCCGTAGGTAAGACTGATGGGTTGCCATATCAAACAAGCCCATCCGAAGAACAAAAACATCACACCAGTTCCTTGAACCAAGTTCGCGGTGGAGATGCCGGTGTCTTTCGTAATGTCGGCGAGGACGGAGTACTGGAGCGAAGTTGCGATGCCGGTGCCGAGAACGTAGAGATATGCCATGCTGACGGCGAGGAGTTTGCGGCGATGCGTCCAATTCAGTGGGTCGGCTGGATCAGAGCTAGGACGCGGTACGAGGACGATGTCGTTGTGGGACGCATCGTGTAGTTCCGAAGAGGCATTCCCGGCCACGTCGACAAGACGAACCGTTCCTGGCACGTCCTCATAATCAATAGCATTTGGCATCGTGTTGACTGATGAGAGATAGAGCGGCGAAACAATGTGGATGGAAACACGAGCCTTGTTTGGCAGACGAGGCAGAGGATCTCCCTTTGATGATATATCTTGAACCCCTGTTTGCTGGCAGCCAGACATGGGCTTCGCTCGAAGTTTGTCAAATCTAAAGTTGCTAGCTTATCTCACCAAAGGACGGAGGGCGGGGGCCAGAAGGAACACTGATTGAGATCACAACATCAATTAGCAGCTGCCAAATTGCAGGTTTGAACCTCCACTACCACATTCTGCAGCTGTTAAATCATCAGAAAGATTGTTATGAATTAATAGTTGATAATTTACACCATCTTGGCCCTTCAAGCTGAACAATTTCAGAGAAGAAGAATGATGTTCATCAGTAGCAATCATTAATTGCCTTGAATCATTCGTGAAGCATAAATAGCACCCCGAAGCCCATCTTGAGCGGGCAGGCAAAGTCTCAACGTGCACGTACGCGTTTTGAGCACTGCATCGTCGATCTGAAAAGCCGACATCAAGAAGCCATGGGTTCCATTAGCACCCCTCAAGTGAGTTGATCGAAACGTGGCATCATATTGCGGGACCGCAAGCAACGGCCGCTAACCTCGTTAAAAGACACTTTCCATTGTGGAAGCCACGATTGCCGACCTTGAATCAGCCTTGTCTCAAGGCCGCATCAACAGTGTCGAGCTGACGGCCAAGCATTTGCTCCGTATCGCGAAATACGACCGCCGTTCCACACTTCTCAATGCAATCCCGCTCATCAACGAAAATGCCTTCGAGGTTGCCCAGGCCTCAGACCAGCGACGTGCCTCGGGGCAAGTCAACGGCCCTCTGGACGGCATCCCATGCACCATCAAGGATTCGTACAAGGAACAGGGCATGACAGTAGCCGCTGGCTCGCCTGCCTTCAGGAACTTGGTTGCAAGTGAGGACGCGTTCACAGTCAAGAGACTCAAAGATGCCGGCGCGGTCATTTTGGGCCGGACGAACATGCCGCCCATGGCCGCAGGAGGCATGCAGCGCGGCGTGTATGGTCGTGCCGAGTCGCCCTACAACGCCCAATACCTGACAGCTGCATTTGCCTCGGGGTCTTCCAACGGCTCCGCGACAGCGACAGCGGCAAGCTTCGGTGTCTTTGGCATGGGAGAGGAGACGATCTCGTCGGGTCGCTCTCCTGCTTCGAACAACGGCCTGGTGGCCTACACTCCATCACGGGGTATCATATCCATTCGAGGAAACTGGCCGTTGTTTCCTACCTGCGACACTGTGGTGCCTCATACACGGACGGTTGAGGATATGTTCTCTCTTCTGGACGTCATTGTTGCCAAAGATGACAAGAAGTCCTGCGACTTTTGGAGAGAGCAGCCCTATGTGCAGCTCCCAGATGTCGACAGCATTCGCCCCAAGTCGTACCAAGAGCTCTCCGACAACAAGGCTCTCAAAGGAAAAAGAGTTGGCGTTCCAAAGATGTACATTGGCGGACTCGACTCAGACCCAGCCGCACGGAAGGTTCACACTCGGCAATCCATCGTTGACCTTTGGCGCAACGCCAGGAAGATTCTCGAAGACCTTGGAGCCACTGTGGAAGAAGTAGACTTCCCCGTTGTGACGAAGTTTGAGAACCAGGGGTCAGAAAGCACTCATGACGGCCCTGTCGACGGCATTGCGCCTCCCCACCACAATGAATTTGACATGTGTCAACTGATGGCCTACGCCTGGGACGATTTCCTTGCCGAGAACGGAGACAAGAACGTTGCCGTCAGTCTTGCCCAAGTAGAGTCGGCGACCATATTCCCTCGCCCACCGGGATCGATCCCCGACAAGTACGCGTCGGATGACCCACTTGTCCGGCATACCGACGTTGTTGCGCATGTTACCAGCGGTCGCATCGGTACTTATGACATACCCGGTCTTGCAAAGGCCCTCCAAGGCCTCGAGGCCAGGCGTAAGGCTGACTTTGAGGACTGGCTTGATGGACGCGGTCTCGATACGGTCGTCTGGCCGTGCAACGGCGATGTCGGGAAGGCGGATGCGGACGTCAACGAGGCTTCGGCGGTGGACGCATGGCGCAACGGTGTGCTTTACTCGAATGGCAACTGCGCGATCCGTCAGTTGGGAATCCCGACGGTCAGCGTACCCATGGGGTTGATGTCTGATACGGGCATGCCGGTCAACCTCACCTTTGCGTCCAAAGCATATGATGACAGCAATCTGTTTCGGTACGCCTATGCTTTTGAGAAAGCCGGTCGACTTCGACAAGCGCCTCCGAGGACGCCCGAGCTGACAACGGATGCTGTCCAATTGCTCAAGGGACAGACGAAAATGGGTATGTCACCGCCTGAGTTGACTGTGAGTCATACCGCTGTGACCGATGCGAAGGATGGCAAGAAACTACGCATCTCAGGCGGTGTCGAGAAAGAAGTTGTACACTGGTTGGGCATTTCCATTGACGGTAACGACCTTGAAGAGGTAGATGTTACGAAGGGAGAATGGGAGGTGGAACTCAGTGTACGCAGCGCATGGGAAGGTCGACTTGAGGAGAAAGGGGTTCCGGGCCCAGCCAAGTCGATGGTGGTTCTTCTTGCTCGAGGGCAGAATGGAAGATCTACGGGGAGGATGCTGTTTGTCTAGGCTGTTTTACCATGCAAATCTGCAATTGTAACAATTATGAGGTTTCAACACATCAATCTCCTGTCTCCTGTGTTTGGAGGTGAAATATGTGATCACGACATCTTGCCAGCCGATGACGAACTCGGGCAATTATTGTTCCCTTAGCATTTGATGCACCACGGAAAATCGCCAGCGCACCAGTCTCTGTCATGAGAAATGATCATGATCAAAAGGATGCTCATGGAGGTGGGATCCGATAGCAGAATCCTTTGACCAACATTGACTTGTTTGTGCCTGAAGGATAGATATGCCTCGTCGTGGCCGCTGTCATTGTCTCGGACTGTGTAATCACTACGCAATGCAGGAAAAGAGACACGGCCTGGGATAATCTCAGTCAGTGCTTCCGTCTTTTCGTTTTGATAGAAGGCGGAAGGTCTTCGCCATTGATCGTATAAACAGACTCACACAGGTATATACAACTCCACAGTTAATGTCGCGACCAACAGTCTGCTTCTACGAGGCCTCCTCCAGGCCTGGCCATCCCAATCCTGCGATGTGGTTCTCGCCATACCCTTGTCAGTGTCAGCAGCAATATTATATCCCGGCCGAAGCCCTGCATCCAGACGGGATATGCAAGGGCGGCCTAGGAGGAATCCGCTTCACCGGAACATTGCCACCCGAGTGGTGATGGAAGAAAGTCGAGATTCCTTCCATCTGCCTCTGGCTGACGGACGAGTCGGTCAGCCTCTTACTTCAATGACCTTGCGATGAGGAATCAGGACGATCTATTGCGTTCTGGACCACTTCCGTCATGATTGACGACGCCCAGTCTCGAAATGCTTTTACTTTCGTTATGCCTAGCCGTTCTTAGCGGGCGCGATAGAGCTACTAATGGATCAGCTGTACGCAGAGGTTGGGCTCGAACATCGATCTCCCACCACGAGACAACCATGAGAACATGGATCCTACGGTGCCCTGTGTGAACAGAAGATCGGAGAGCGAAGATCTCGCACGCACCATGGTCCCAATGCCACACCTCATCCCAGCACTGGGTGCTACCTTGAAGCGAGACTGTTGCATGGCGGCATGCATGTCTAACAAGAGGTCTCTTCCGTTCAGCTGGGACGTGCTAATGTCGTGGGACTGACACAAGTCCCACGCTCTGCAGAATGATGCCTCGATTCCTTCGCGTAATAGCACCGCGGATGAGCTGTCTGCCCCCGTTTCTCATTTGACTATTACCCACGAAACCTTGTCGCAGAAAATAGTTGCAGTGACTCGTCACCAAAATGACTTCCGAGACAAGTCCGTCCTGAACCAAGCTGCGATTCTCGCCTCCAGTCTTCAGCTCCAGCCCATTTTTTCGCCTCCGCTTCCCCCTCTCACATCGCGTGAGAATTTCCTCCTTGTGGAGAGAAACCAAGAAACACCAAGAATACCAAGAGCCCGTCATCGGATGGCACCACGGACAGAAAACTTTCGCCTCAAAGTCTAAGGCAGGCTTGGCTGAGTTCCTCCCGCGATGCCGAGACTGAACAAGCAACACCAAGCTCAACAGGCCGCAACTCAAGCATCGACACCCCCTTCACAAAAGGCGAGATCATGGCGTCTGGGAACGGGCGCAGAGACTTTGGGGGGCTTTGAGAAAGCTGGCATTGCTGGGGAGTGATGGCGAGATCGTGTGCCAAGCAAACACCAAATTGACAGTCATGTCAAAAACCTCTGCAACCATTGGCAATCCCCTGGCGCCCGGGTCTTGACGAAAATGCCAAGGGACCCTACCCAGAAAGAGGGATACTCCCCGAAAAGAGTCGAAAAGACTCATGTATTTTTTCAGTGTTTGTTTGGCGCGGGTGCGATCCTTTCCCCGATTCCTGGAGGGAGGGATCCTGCAGTGTTGGTCTCATTTGCGCCAAGAATGGCGTGCTCGACACCATCGTCCAATATGCTTCCCGGACCCAATCTTTTTCGTTTTCCAACACCACACCACAGGCCAAATGCGCTTCTTTGCCCCCATGTCCTCCCCTTTGCCCAGAACCAAGGGAATGCACCAAAGAACCAAGATGAGACAGGGACCAGCCTTTTTGTTTAGCTAGCTCAGCTTTTGCCTGCTGGTGTCCTGGGTCGCTAGGACCTGTGGATGATCTGGGGGGGCCGCAACTCAGAGTCGAGATCATCAAAAGAGTGGCATTCTTCATGTGCTTCTGTTGCGCTTCTCGGGTATCCGGCAGCGCTCTGGGTCGCATGGAACCGCGACTATGCTGCACCAGGCATCGCGGATGGGCGTGACAGCTGTAACCGAATCGCCATCTAACATTTAAGCTTAATGAGAGGAGTTCATCCCCGACAGTTTGGGTGGGAAGGCGAGGGCGCAAGAAGAATGTACGGACGACGTAGGGTTATGAATGTGTGTATACATGGTGAGCGCGTGCCGCGGAGGAGCTGAACCAGCCGCAAGTATGTTGCTCATACGTACTTGCAGGTTTCGGTAGTTTCTTTCGGGCCTCGACTGACCAGTACCTAGAACATCATCCCAAGACGCCGGGCCAGTCTTGTTCCAACGTCCCAGACATCCCGCGAGGTTGGACATCTTTGTTGGTCTGGAATACCACTAACCTCGCGTCTACCGATCAGCCCCAGGCGCTATCTGCCGTCCTTTTCGCCTCACTCACGATCGACCACTCATGACAGCCGATGCCGATCGTGAAGACTTTTGATGCAGGGAAGGTAGCTCTTCTGTCGAACTGGAATGTCACCCGCACATGTATCAAGCGATTTGTTGCCCATATTCTGTATGCGAACCCGCGTGTTAGCCGCCCAAAAGGTGAGACAGCACAGGCATCTATTGGGTAACGGCACATGCCATTTCAAGGTGTATCCGGCGCACACGCTGAATTAGACGGCGGAATTGCTTTTCTGACAGCTCTCCCGCCGCCCCCACGTCCTAAGTTGCAGAGTCAGGACCACCCCGGCCGCCGGCCGCCGGAGAGGGAGGAATTAAACTAACCCGGGACGAGCAGGACCTCTGCCCCATGTAGCCAGACACGGCCATTCCACAGCAAAGTACCTAAAGACAGAGTACATATCACATTTACACTTTTCCAACAAATAAACAGGACCCTTTTTCGGTCAGCCCATGGGGGTGGGTGTCCGTCCGCCCCGCCGTCTCTTCGTTGCCTCCTCCCCCGGGCCAGACGCCAGACGCACTATGTAGACCCTTTGAAGCTACTCCAAACATGGGTCATCCCAAACACTGGAATCAAGCACATGATGTTTATTCTCTCACGTAGGTAAACAGTAGCTTCACGACGGAAGATCATCTGGCTTGAAGAGAGAGAAGAAGGGAAAAGAATAAGGGTGTTGACACCCATGCCTGCACAATAGAGATTGATAATGTCGTCAGAAAATAGGATTCGCACACCCCGGGCGGCGTGTGGGAGCGCAACATCACAGGGCTCCAATTGAGTCCTTGGCGAGACCAGGACGATCCGAAGCCACGCTTCTTGGCGACGCGGCCAAGCATCTACGTCCAAGAGGGGAATACATCATCACGGGTAGCTCTCGTATGTTGCCGCATTCTAGGCAGTATAAGTTTCCCTGTTCCGCCGCCGCACAATCTCGTCTGGGCTGTCCTTGTCCCGGCCAGGTCCTCCTCGTTTTTCTTTGACTGATCCTTCTCGGGTTAATCGCTCAGTCTGGCAAGTTTTTGAAGCGACAAGCACAGGATTGAACGTTTTGGGCCATTGAAAACTTCAATCCACGGAGGCATATCAGAAAAGCCCACCGCTGCCCGCCATGCCGAACGCCGGACGTGTCCTGGCCAAGGGCCTCGGCATCGACGTCGACGCCCGGTACCGCAACGAGCCGAGAGAGGCCGTCCAGTCCGCCGCCGCCTCTTTCAACGACGTTGAACAATATGAGGAGAGAGAGCCGACCGTTGCTGAGTTCATCGAGGCTCACCGGCCCACGATCCCGGGGACGCTCGCCTACATCAAGTCCCTCTTCCCCTTCTGGCAGTGGATCTTCCACTACAACGCCACATGGCTGCTTGGAGATATCATCGCTGGTACGTTGAATCTTGATTCCCCCCATCCTGATGTGTGTTACACAAGAGAGAAGCCTTGGCGGCGCAGGGTCTTACGACGGACCCTTCACGCTGCCCTCCCTTCTCTATCCCACACGCCGAGAGAAATCCCCATGGCTGACGAGGTCTCGTGAAAGGTGTCACGGTCGGTTTCGTGGTCATCCCGCAGGGCATGGCTTACGCCATCCTCGCCCAATTGAGCCCCGAGTACGGCCTATACACCTCATTCGTCGGCTTCGTGCTCTACTGGGCCTTCGCGACCTCCAAGGACATCACCATCGGCACCGTCGCCGTCATGTCCCAGCTCGTGGGCAACATCGTCCTTCGCGTGCAAGACTCCCACCCGCAGTACGAGGCGCCGCAGATCGCGCAGGCCCTCGCCGTCATCTCGGGCGCCGTGCTCCTCGGCATCGGCCTCGTCCGCCTCGGCTGGATCGTCGAGTTCATCCCGCTCGTCGCCATCACCTCCTTCATGACGGGCGCCGCCATCTCCATCGCCGCCGGCCAGGTGCCCGCGCTCCTCGGCATCAGCGGCGTCAACACCCGCGGCGCGACGTACATGGTCATCATCGACACGCTCAAGGCGCTGCCGCGGGCGAAGCTCGACGCGGCCATGGGCCTGTCGGCGTTGTTCCTGCTGTACGCGATCCGCTTCGTGTGCAACACCATGTCGGAGCGCCAGCCGCACCGCAAGAAGTTGTGGTTCTTCATGTCGACGCTGCGCATGGCATTTGTGATCTTGCTGTACGTGCTCATCAGCTGGCTCGTCAACCGCAACGTCAACTGGGACGCCAAGAAGGCCAAGTTCAAGATTCTTGGCAAGGTGCCTAGCGGCTTCCAGCACGCCGGGGCGCCGAAGATCGACACGGAGCTTCTCTCGGCCGTGGCGCCCGACTTGCCGGTGACCATTATCGTGCTTATCATTGAGCACATTGCCATTTCCAAATCCTTTGGACGTATCAACAACTATGTCATCAATCCGTCGCAGGAATTGGTGGCTGTGGGCTTCACGAACCTGTTCGGACCCTTCTTGGGCGCGTACCCTGCCACGGGATCCTTCTCCCGGACAGCCATCAAGTCGAAGGCCGGTGTCCGCACGCCCCTGGCTGGTATCTTTACCGCCGTCATCGTCCTTCTGGCGCTGTATGCTCTCACGTCGGTGTTCTTCTATATCCCCATGGCCAGTCTCGCAGGTCTCATTATTCACGCCGTTGGCGATCTCATCACGCCGCCCAAGGTGGTCTACCAGTTCTGGGAGGTCTCGCCCCTCGAAGTCTTCATCTTCTTCGGCGGCGTCATCCTCACCATCTTCACCGATATCGAGAAGGGTATCTACCTCACCATGTGCGCTTCCGCGGCGCTGTTGCTGGTCCGCCTGGCCAAGGCCAAGGGCCGCTTCCTCGGCCGCGTCAGGGTCTACCGCGCGAGCAAGGACACTGCAGGCAAGGGCGTTCCCTTCAACGATCGCGGCGAGGCCATCGACCTGCCTTCTCGTGAAGCCTACGTCCCTCTATTGAAGGACGACGCGTCAAACCCCATCGTCGACGTGGAGACCCCCTTCCCCGGCGTCTTTGTCTACCGTTTCGGCGAGGGCTTCAACTACACCAACGCAGCCCACTACATGGACGGCCTCACCGAGTTCATCATGAAGCACTCTCGCCGTACGATCCTCGACCGCTACGAGAAGCTCGGCGTAAGTTCCCATCTCCGTGGAAAATCCCCCCTTCAAGCAGACAGCTAAGATGTCATAGGACCGTCCCTGGAACGACCCCGGCCCCCGCCGCGGAGCCAAGATCGACATGGAAGACACCCGCCCCATCCTCCGCGCCATCGTCCTCGACTGCTCCGCCGTCAACAACATGGACGTCACCTCGGTGCAGAGCCTCGTCGACGTGCGCAACCAGCTCGACCACTACGCGGAGCCCGAGGTCGTCGAGTGGCATTTTGCCAACGTCAACAACCGCTGGACGCGTCGCGCTCTCGCGGCGGCCGGCTTCGGCTACCCGTCCGTCAAGGACGAGACGCTCAACCGGTGGAAGCCCATCTTCAGCTTCGCGCCGGTGGACTCGGCTTCCAACCAGGCGCCGCGCGTCACGTCGCAGCGCAGCCGCGACGAAGAGGACACGATCTCGCCGAGCAGCAAGAACGTGAATGACGGCGTCGCGCCGGTGGCTGGGCGCGGGGACGGCAAGCTGGCGGCGCTGCAGGGCATGAACCGGCCTTTCTTCCATATTGATGTGGCTGCCGCGGTGGAGAGCGCCATTTCGAACGCGGAGCAGAAGAGCGAGGTGTCTCCTGCGAACTCTGTGCTGAAGAGCGGTTAGAAGGTTAGAGTTGAAGACGATTCATGATGTACGAGTCGGCGATGAGCGCGTGCGGGCGCCATTGGTTGTGTTTCGTGGGAAACATTGGTTGGATTCTTTTAGACGCAGATACCAGAGTCATGTTGATGTTGTTGCTGTTGCTGTTGTCGATTGCTGCATATGCCGGCCTAAACGGCTGAGATCGGATAATACCAGAGTATTATTACCTCTTCTAATTCAATCATTCATCCAATTCTCTTGTCTATATTCAGGTTTAGTTGATCTTGTGAGGCTCTTTTCGGGGTGTTTCAAGAGAGTATCCGTGCATCTCACTTACGGAGTCGCCCTGAAACACGGCTGATGCAGCTTGGCGTTCCCGTCTCTTCATCCCATGACACGCCGCAGCCGCCATCAAAGCGGGAAAGGTTCGAGTTGGCGTTGACAATAGTTGACGGCTCTGTTTAGTCTCTGCAAAACATCGAAATTCGAGATTGTCAAAAAACTCCATCATCAAATATGCGAATAGCATCACACGCGATCCTCAGAGCCGCCTACGTGGCCGCCTGGCTCGCCTCCTCAGCCCTCGCGATGCCTCAACCTCGAATCATGGACCGCGAAGATCCACCGCCGTCTCCGCCGTCGGCCCCGAAACCCATCGCGACAGCCGGCCAGGTCGACATCACACAGCCAAACACGACCGCCCCGGGCGCGCCACCACAAAACAACAAGCCGCCCATCCCGATCACGGTGCAGCTCTACGGCAGCTCGCCCGGCGTCAAGACGTGCCGCAGCGGCGCGCAGCTGGTCGACATGGAGCTGCCCAAGACGGCGTCCAAGATGGCGCAGTTCACGGAGCGCAACGGGCAGTGCTACGACCTGCCGGGCACAGCGCAGTGCGGCGTCTTCATGGCGAACAAGGCGGACGGGTGCGAGGCGCAGCTGTTTCGCGGGTACAAGTGCGAGGGCTTCACGAACGTGGCCGTCTTCCAGGACGAGCTGCGGCCCGTCGGCGGGTTCTTCAAGAGCATGGCGATCAAGTGCGGCGTGCCCCCGATCGAGGTCGCGCCGCTGAGTCTGGGCGGGCTGGGGGCGGCGAAGATGCAGAAGCCGGTGCCGAAGGATGGAGGGAAGAGGAGGGCGGCGAGGGCGGTTGACGCTGCGATGCAGGCTGGGCTGACACAGGGGGGAGGGCAGCCGTGATGCGATGATGAGAGGAGGGAGGGGAGGGCGTGATTCACGATAGGCGCCGAGGTTCCGAGATTCGCGCCGCAGTCATTTTTTGCAATATTCGTACATATAGCAGCAAGATACCACCACCGCCAATCATTGGCAGCACGAATGAATAACGAACAGAATGATAATTTAAATAGGCTTCCCAGTCCCGCGACGCTAGAGCTTGATGGCGCCCGATTAGCTGTGGCCCCAGCCACCCCGGTCATGTGCCAGGCTTGTGTCTTGGTTGTCTTAAGACTCTTTGGTTCACAGGAGTTGCGGGCTGTCACCGCCTCAACTGATTCAGGAAGCATGACAGGAGCACTTGGTAAACAGAAAAAGCTTTGATGATTAAGGCTCTTCACAGCCTGACATTTGGCCCGACTGGTTCGATCCTGTGGGCTCGTCATGCTAGTGGCGACCAAAAACAACGACCGTCGAGCCAGAGGAGGATCAAACAGGAGGGGGCCACAGCCGGACCACATTTCAATCCAGGCGATGATTGGTCTGTGCAGCGGTAAATTCGGTCAGACGGCATTTGCTGCAGTGTTGCCCAGGTTTCGTGCCCCTATTTTCCTGCAGTTGCATGGCGTTGTCACCGATGATGCGAGTTTATTTCGACTCAATTTTGCGCCCTCAACTGTACCTCTCAGGGCCAAAAAGATAAGCGTTCGTATTCAATGAGGCAAAAATCTTCAGCAGAAAGAAGCTAGCTAGCTAGATCGTCCCGTCAGATGGCGTCTAGCTCTCGCTGGTGTGGCTTCACCCAAGACACCAGACCGTCTGATCTGAGGTCCCAAATGTGTCATCTCGTCTCAGACGCTTCAACCCCTTGCACTGACAACCAGGAACTCCAATCATGGCACATATAACGACGCAGCCGTTCCTGGCGCCCCGTCTGCGTGCTGTCTGCTGCCCGCTGCTCTCTCCCTCCATTCTGATTGACACAACCTTCCTTTCCGTTTAACCTTTTTTTGTCGTGTGTTATTCTTTCTTTCTTGTTCCATTCATTTTTCATTCTCCAGTGGCCGGCCACTTTTAAGCTTTGGGGTGCATTGTTCAGTGGCAGTCCTCTCGTTACGACATCGTCCAATCCATCACCAACTTGCTCCGACGTAATATATCCCACCCGACGAGCTCCTCGAGACATCCACAGAAGGAAGACGAGAAAACTCAGTCAAGATGCACGCCTACTTCCTCGCCCAGCTCCTCCTAGCGGCCACGGCCCTCGCCAACGCCATCGCCAACCGGAACCAGGCTCCCGGCCTTGCCGTCGTCGTCCGCCAGGCCGCGCCCGTCGCCGCGAACCCGCCCTCGACCATCATGTCGTGCGCCGAGTACTCGCGCATCGCCAACCTCTCCACCGTCGGCGCCAACAGCACGTACCGCGCCACCTTCTTCGCGGCCTCGCCCAACGGCAACCAGTACAACGCCGAGGTCCTCGACACCGCCATCGCGAAGCTGCCCACCGTCATCATGGACCAGGCCCTCAACACCGCCTGCGGCAACCTGACCGCCCTCGCCCTCGTCGAGGCCGAGCGCAACTTCACCCAGCGCACCGTCCTGCAGCTGTCCAACATCCCCGTCCCAGACCCGCTCAAGACCGGCCCCGTTATCGCGATCGTGTGCGCCAGTATCGTGCTATTTGCCGGGAGCTGGGTTGCAATGCCGTAAACGAGGCCCTTACTGGTCGTTGAAGAAGGAGGACGATGGATGTGTGTGGAGGAGAGGGGATGTTGTTTGTGGATGGAACGGGTGCGGAGGGAAGTGGTCCATGTCTGCTGGGTACAGAGATCTTAATGCACCTCTTTCGCAACCAGCTGACTGGGCTATTCATGCTTCGTACGTGAGACTGGATGTCAACTATGCTTAGCGTGGTGTTTGAATACAAAGCGATACCCCCCCAAACATGCTTCGGTGTATCAACTCCCGCCCCAGACAGTAGTTTCCTGGACTATACTTTTGGTTGGTGTTAAGGTCGACAGTGTCTGCGAGGTGAGGGGATAAGTGATATTTATTGTGTGTTGTTACGTCATGTCAACACGATATGATATGTCTTCCCGACATCAATTTTATTGCAATAGCCTGAGCTGAAATAGTCAGCACACTCACTCCCCCCCAGTTGTGATATGATACGGTTAGGGACAATATGTAATGCTTACGGCTAGTAAATGCTGGTTTTCTCCTACGCACAAGGCCCCATCATAATCTTCCTCTCAATCTCCCGCTCTACAGAGGCTCCAATGCTCCCTGTCCACTAATGGGCTCAACCTCAACATCCTTCGCCAGCTTCTTCCAACCCTTCAACCGTCTCTGGTCGACCCAGTTTCCATGGACCTGAGACTTCACATGGAAAGGCAGCTGAATGAGAGCAATAGGCTTCTCAAAGTCCCTCGTATCCAGCACCACAATCTCGTTCCTGTTCGCGCCCCTCCGCTCCACCATGGCCATCACCCACCCGTCTCCTTCGGGGGCATCATCACTTCGTGGGATGAAGATGGGCTCCTGAATGTGAGACTCAAACCCGGCGTAAAAGTACTTCGTCTGCTTGGTCTCCAAGTCCAGCATCGCCAGACCATTCAACCCGTTATGCACCGTCTGCGGCTTCCCGTTCTCGTCCTTGCTGATGTGCACGTTGATGAAGACGTGCTTGTACGGCTTGGACAGGAATCTCTCGTCGAGGCGGGGGAACTCGGCTGGAAGATCTAGAACGATCTCCGGGTCCGCGACCTGAGTATTGCTCGGCTGCGAGAGATCTAACGTCCAGCGCACGTAGTCGGATGCCGCGTCGGGGGCAGGTAGTCTGCCGTCATCGGTCGGGAAAAAGGGGAACCCGTTATCGTGCACGCGCGACGTCTCAAGGAAGACCTTGGACCCGTCTTCGCTCTCCCACGCACCGCCGGTGTGGATGAGCATGCAGTTCTTCCATGGGTACACCCGGTACTCTCCGGGGCTCCACCCGGGCGGGAGAGGCGTGGTGCTCCGGCGCGGGGCAACGATGAAGGTCGCCGTCTTGTCGTAGTCCCAGGCCCAGTGGTGCCCTCCCTTCTTCATGCGCTCTACGCTTGCATCGAAGCACCAGAGGACCAGGATGATCCAGTTGGGCGTGATGGCGCAGTCGTGGATCGGGGCGCACCACGGTGACTTGATCCACTGCTCGTCATGTTTGACCCCTTGGCTATCTAGAGAGTAGATCACGATATCGAGAGACGCGAGCCCCTTGGCCTCATAGCCGTAAACAACCAATTCGTCAGTGTATGGGTCCACCTTTGGGTGCGCCGTGAAGGTCTTTGCCTTGACCTGTGGTCCAAACGGATCATACTTGATGGTATCCAGTGTATGCGGATCGACGGAGTAGGGCAGACCGCCCTCTTTCAGCGCGAGGAAGTGATCCGCCCACAGCACGAGGTTGGTGTTCGCCGTCGAGTCCACGGCCGCGCGTACGCAGGGGTGGTGCGTGTACGGGTTGCGGTAGAGGCCGAAGAGAGCCTTGTTGGCTTTCCGCTCTAGCTTGTAGCGCTCCGTTTCGACGTAGCGCATCTTCATGTCTACTCTGCCGTCGCGGATGCGGAACGCTGAGATATTGCCATCGCCGTCGAGGGGGACGTTGCACGGGTGCGGCGGGACAAACGGATCAGTCATGACCCTGTAGAAGGTGCCGTCGATTTGCTTCGGGATCTCTCCCAATACCACGAGATCTCCAATTTCTCCCTCAAGACGACATGGCAGGTTTGAGCCGGCCAAGTCGTAAGCGATTGGCCATGATGCGGTTAGCCCGTAGGCCGTATCTGAAGACGGGTGACTCTCAGGAGAGTCGTCGATGCGGCTAGGAGTCATTGCGAATTATACAAGCGAAGAGCGACGATGCCGAAAAGCTCCAAGCGAATTCGATGTGATGTTCTCGAAGCATGGTCCAGAAACTTTTAAGAACATTCCGCCCGGGGATCTCAGTCTTATACGCGAATCATCACAATCATCAGACGACCTCATCTCGATAAAGTCATCCAAGGGTCATCAGATTCCCCCTCGGGCGCATGGCAATTCTCACAACTACCGAAACGCACCTCCTTGGCCGTACCATATTAGAGTTCCTCGGCCGAGGCCTCGTGGCCGGGCCGCAGTCCACAATCGACAGATCCCACCCCAGGATTCCCCGCATACAGGAGCGGCCGACTCGTTTGCCTGCAGCGGCACCATGGGGCCCCTACGCCGCGGCCGGCTCGCCCAACACCAACGAACGAGCTAAATATGGGACGGGGCAGCCAAGAAGATCCAAGATTATCAAGCACGGATGCAATTTTCAACCGTCATCCCATCACCCAAGTGGGCAAAATGGCAGAGCCAACAAACCACGTCACGCACATGGTTGACGACAGTTAAGAAGGAGCTGACTGATACTGCTTCGACTGTCGGCCGCCGCCCTGAAACCCCATGTGACGCTGGGCTTAGACCCCGGAGCGGACACACCCTCCATGTCCTTCCCGCCGCGGCTGGCATCGCATTTTCGTCTCTTGGTATGGGGATATTAGTATTCCTCGGTCTCGTATTGGCTGGGCGGTCGCATCTGGAAGCTCTGAGGACTGCAGGGTAGGTTTCAGCGATACTACTTCGGGATCTAGCGGTCTGATGAACCCGTCGGCATGGTGCCGACTTGATGGGTCCGTGCAACGACACTTCAAGTGTGTGTTCGTTCCTACGGATTGCGCGGGGGCATTGCGAGGACTGACGGGTTGTTGGATGGCTCCGAGATTGAATTGCCGACGGATGGGTTATCACGAACAACATGGTCAATCTCCTTTCGCCCGGAGACTTCACAACCTTCTAGATCTGGTGAAAGGTGAGCTGATTATTCTGGATCTTTGGTTAATATGAGAGAGCTGTACATTACGACGATCAGCCATCCTCACTTGTGCATGTCCTTTGGCTTTGTTGGGCAGGCCTTCCTGCGGGGTGAGCAGATTAAATCACATGTCCGTCAATTGTTGTTAGAAGTGTGGACTTGGCGCAGCTAATCAACAAATGCCATTTGAAGATGCCAGCGCTCGGGAGGACAGGAATTGAAGTACTTCTTCAATGCCGCAGACATAGAGAACCCCATAAATTTCAAGTCAAGCCAATCTGGGGGGGAGACACAAATGAAAGACAAGCCAAATCACCATTTCCTCCATCCGTCAAGGATTCTGATCCTGACCTCCATTATCAGCGGCGTACTCTCAAGTCTCCATGTTGCCATGCGACAATGTCTTCCCACACGTATTTGCCCGGATCGACGTTTGTAGGCGGCCCCTTCAACATTCTCATAATATCCTCCTTTGGTTTCACAGCCCCCCCACATAATCATACTTGTAGTTGAGCTCACAGCAAGCGACAAACGTCCTACCGAAGTCGTGTAAAGCTTCGGAGGAAGTGTGACGACCGTTCCTACGGCTTTATAGCCCGCTGCAAATGTCTTCTTCCCAGCCTGTACGGCACGACTGATTAGGCCCGAAGCGGTTGCGGAGAGACTGCCCAGAGACCCGCTACCGGGGTTTCGTTTCCGCTTCCACTGGTTTTCCCTAAGCATATTCTCCTGATTGACCCTCATGTACTGACGCTCCCAGAGTCCGATTCGCTCCTCATGGAGTACGATTCGTACGTCAGGTGGCACAACTTTCGATTTCGGCGGTGATCTGACCCAGGCCCATCTGTCCGCCGGATTTTCCACAGGTCGCTGTTGGTCATTTTGCGGTATGTTGTCTCCCTTTTTACGGCTTCTAACATTGCCGTCGTTCATCAGCTCTCCGTCTCGTGTTACCTGGTCTTCTCCTACCTGTCGAGACTGCCACCCTTCATCGTTCGGCAGACCACAGTAAGGCATATCCGAGCGCCATGTGCCTATATTCATATCGCTCATGTGAAGATCGCTCTCGAAAGGCAGCTGTTTTGCTACGACAGAGTGAGGTCGTGCATTTCCCGCATTCTTCACGAAAGTAATGTTAGTCCCACCGTGAATGGACGAAACGTTCCCACTCAGGGTTCGATGGGTGGATAGTTACGACTGGTCCGGCCTCCTAACCCAATCATCGCGAGACCCTTCTGACTTTTCAAGAATGTAATGGCTTGACGAAAGAGCGTCGCACTTCCATTCACCTTTGTCGTCTAGGCCAAGGCCTTTATAAAGGTAACGCACTCGAACCGATGGGTCGACTAATTCGTTGGTGTTCTTGAGCCGGCTTTTCAGTGGATTGTTGTCCTCTGTGCATAAGCCGGGCTCTCGATGCGCAGCTTCACCAAAGTGTACAAGCTTCCCGACTGTCTTGTCAGCGAGCTTAACCCAAAATTCGGCTGAGCTGATGTGTCCAAGCGCCCAAGAGCGAGGCTCGACTTCGAGATCGACTGTGCGGAAAGTTCTTGTCATTTCCTCAGGATTGAACTCAACCCCTACGGAGCTCAGTTGGTCGGCCATCCCTATGGTACTTATGTCAGCTATGCACAAAGATGTGCTGTTCTTGTATCGTCTTACAAGCAAAAGCAATCGTGGCCATTTGCTGATTCGCTAGTCCTCCGCCCACATCGCTATGGCTACCGGGAAACCAGACTTGGCGAAGGTGCGTGTTTTTGTTGCTGATATCCCTACTCCACAAAGTCGGCTTGAACGGCTTTCGGTACTCGTCCCAAGCCAATGCGTGGAACGCATGTTGAATGCGTTCGTGGACATCTTGGCTCCCAAATCGAATCTATCGGCTCCGTCAGTTTCGATGTACTAATCACAGTGGTGAAAAGGGCTTGCAGCCCGCAAGTATAACGAGGATTGCACGAACCTCATCTTCGCTACGGCCCATCTTCGAGAGGCTGTATGGCATTCCAAGACTTCCAACTGTGTCCCAAACTCCTGCATTGGCGGACCATGTTAGCTCTGGCCTGTGCAACGCGGAGCACATCATGTACTCACCAACAGCCTTAACCTCGATTTCCCCAGGCACCCAAGGATCATTAATGCTTTTCAAAAATTTCCCAAGTGTCGAACCATTCCTATGGTCTTTGTCTTCGCAAACAATCATCTTGTACTGAGGGAAGAAACAGGTTAGCATGTGTCTGTTATTCAATGCAGGGGGGAATGACATGCGCGAAACAACAACGTTGCGTAGAAGTCAGCCATCCCTTGAAGGCCATACCTGGCACCTGCAAGGAGAAGTTTTTTGAACCACCTCTGCCGCAATAAGTCGATATCCTGTTCTGATGTCTTCCTGTCCTCTATCCAGCCAGGGTTGGCACTGGAATATTCATCCCTCCTGTAAAGGCGATGCGAATTTTCGAGGTTAAAGCACAATAGATGCTGACTTCGGTCAAACGTGGTAGTGAACTTCCATTCCCCTGTCCTGTCATTTTTCTTGCCACTTGAAAGCCAGTTCGAAAAGTTCTGATAGTCCTTGAAAATGGCCGCAAAATTGTCCAGCCCGAAGCTGTTGAGCAATCCCAACGTGCAAATCATGTTAGCGACAGATGGGGCCGTAAAGGCGCCACGGGAAAATCCAGTGAAGATAAGCTCATCTCCGTAGTTATAGTTCTCGCAGACGAAACGGTAGACATCTGCAATATCCTGGAACATGATCAATACATAAAGCTAGATCCCGAATGTGATTCTCAACTCACTGCCACTACGCCTTGTCCGAAAAGCCCACCAAGAGCTCTTGCGGTGAGGGACTGCTCTGTCCCTGCTCCCCTGTGATAATAGACCACTCGAGGCATGCCATTGCAACACTTATGAGCCACTACGGTTGCGAGACGTCCAACATTGGTCTGGATTCTCCCTTCGGCGTTGCTTCAGAAGGTGATCAGCGACAATTCAATCCAAGTCTGGGTGTCATGACGCGAGGGGGAAGCAGTCATACGAGTCATTCCAAGTCCAGTCACAGCAGATGACGATTCGCTTCCGATGAAATTCTCTGGCATCCGAGCTATGACCGCAAGCTGTCACAGCAGTTCCTCCATCGGCAAACGCGTCCGGCGGCTGGCAGAAAGGCATGATGATGGATCTCGTCAGGATTCCAGAAAACGTTGAAGTTTGAAAAGATCCCTTTGCGGTCAAGACCACTGGCCGAGTGAAAGAAGGGCGGGATTCGAATTATAACTGAAAACTTGAAGACCACATGTAGAAGAATCCAAGGTGCAGAAAAGCCGCGCGTGTCTCAAGCCACATGAGCTGAGCCGTCGTCAAAATTGACCGATATGCCGTTCACAAGAGACCATCGGGAAATACATTCCACTTTTCCTCGCCAAGTCTCTCACACACAAGATTGCAAATCACAGGAGGCATCGCGGGCAATTGGTCAATCCACGTATCCTATTGCCTGAAGGACGATCAGCCATGCTTAATCTAGTTCTCGGCGTCCATCGTCCATATAGACCTGTCTCCCGACGTAGTATATGCCCTCTTGCTAAATCTCCTCCCATGAAATAGAAGTGATTGCGCTTAGTTGCGTGTGATAATTTGTTGTTTCTCCGCTCTTTCCGGTGCCCTTTTGCCTCGAATAAGTCTTCAATTGCTGGGAATAGTCTATATCATAAAAGAGTCTGCGACGTCCGTGACTTAGGCTCAGTAAACTTCCTATCTCGCATCAATTTAAAGCCCAATCCCATCATTGTGAAATCTGGGGACCTTGAGACGAAGCTATCGCCGCTAGCATCAAGCTGGCTCGGCACGATCCGAACGTATCTTCAGCGGCACTTGTTGGGTGCAATGTCAGATGTCATAGTGACTCTGTCCTGATACCTCCCCGTAGCATTCCTCTTAGAAGGAGCTAGTCTCAGGTGGGAGCCGTCGGCAAAGAACATAAGCGTGGCAAATCAAATGGCACATAAAGTGCGATCTCATAAGCCGAATGAAAACTCAAACCGCAGTGCATTTGCATCTTCATATCACCGCATGCTCGGGAATAAATGTTACATATCCCGAAGTGCCGAAGATCCCCCCGCCGGGCTCTTAATGGGCCGAGGCCGATGTGAGGGCCGTCTCTGGGCAAGATTGCCACGGCTACCTTTCAAGTACCGCACTTGCTAGGCGTGTCTGTCTCAAGTCGCTGGCGCGGGTCAGCTCTGTCTCATCCCGCCAACATTGAATCCGGACTGAGACTGGAATGTCAGCTTATGAGAAAAACACGCGACCCTACCAGGGCAGCCACGTGGAATTTACGTGAAGTTGCAAGTTAATGGAGGTCAAGCATTGGAAGAAATCATGGACAAATGCATGAGGACCGTGTCGATCCCGCAGTAGCCAGCATCGATCTTTGGATATTTGAACCTACTCACTTTGTCAAATTTCGCCGCCCAAATTTTGAGCTCAAATTCGGATGGATGGTTAGACCATCAGGCACCATAATCATTGTCAACTAAACACAAGTCACGATCCATTGCCAATCTACAACAGGTCCCGGAGCAAAGCAACGGCGGTGGAGGACTTGGCTGCGCTTGCATACCCTCATTGGGCCCATGCATGCAATATGAATCAATTGCGAAGCACCTCGTACTGCCGGCAAATTGCAACACTATTCCTACAGGCTCATAAAAAATTGGTGATTTGCACACCGAATCCTGGAGATGCCTGCCCACAGAGATCGCTGCGAAGAAGTCCAGTGAAAGACTTGATGCGGACGGCAGAGGCCGACTCTGGGGGGGCCGTTCCGAGCCCGGTCTCCGTCCCGGCGCCGCGTCTCGGTCTCCGAGACGGCTTGCGCTTGTTGCCCCACATCCCACTTTCCGCCCCTCCCCGACGCGATTTGCGCGCAGTCAGCATCGTACCACATTTTAGACGCATCACTCGGGACACTTTTCGACAGCCTGGCTCTTCGATATCTTTGGACTGCCGACCTGCATATAGACACCGTCATTCGTTGAAACCAGAGAGAGAAAAAAGCACGACAATTATGGCGTCCACATCACGCCACCTTCGCATCGGTGTTGATGTCGGCGGGACAAACACAGACGGCGTCGTTCTGGACCCTTCGCGGGCCTCGGAGCCAGATAAGGGCATTGTCGCATGGCACAAGTCACCAACAACGACAAACCCCAGCGATGGCATCAACAATGCGATCGTGACGATGTTCGAGTCTTCCAAGATCGGGCCCAGCGAGATCGCGAGCGTCACTATCGGCACGACTCATTTCGTCAATGCCCTTATCGAAAGGGATGAGACCAGATTGGCTCCTGTGGCTGTTATCAGGTTGACCAGCCAGTTTTCCAAGCACGACCCGCCTTGCTTGGATTGGCCCGAAGACCTCAGGGAGTTGATTCTGGGCCACTATGCTTTATGCAAAGGTGGCCTGGAGGTTGATGGGGTTCTCATTTCTGATATCGACCCTGAAGAGATCAAGGCTCAATGCTCGATCATCGGCGAGAAGGGGATCAAGAACGTTGTCGTCAACGGCATCTTCAGCCCAATCGACACGACAGAGAGGCAAGAGGAGAGGGCTGCCGAAATCATCCGCTCAGAGCTTCCTGGCTGTACCGTTACATGCTCAAAAGATGTGGCCAATCTCGGATTCCAGGAGCGTGAGAATGCTGCTATACTCAACGCCACTGTACTAGACTTCGCCCGTAAGACGATCAGATCCTTTCAGGAACCCATCAAGAGACTGGGTCTACACTGCCCAGTCTTCATCTCCCAAAACGACGGAACCATTCTCTCAGGAGAGATGACTGCGAATCTCCCAATCCGGACATTTTCCAGTGGACCAACAAACAGCATGCGCGGCGCTGCCTTCCTAGTGCAGGATCAGCTTGACGAAGCCGTCATGGTGGTTGACATCGGTGGTACGACTACCGATGTTGGTCTTTTGCAGGCAAACGGATTTCCAAGACAACAGGCGGCGTTCAGCGAGTTTACAGGTGTTCGCCTGAGCTTCTCATGCCCGGACGTGAAAAGCATAGGCCTGGGAGGTGGTTCCGTTGTGCGTAAGGGCCGAGAGAAATTGACGGTGGGCCCCGACAGCGTCGGCTATAAGATCAAAACTGAAGCCCTCGTCTTTGGAGGTTCTACTCTGACAGCGACGGATTGCACTGTGTTAGCCACCGAAGGGAAGCCATCAGCGCCGTCTATCGGTGATGCGAGCTTGGTCAAGGGTGCGCTTGACGCTGAGGAACTATCTCAATTCACTCAGATCGTCCAAAGCAAGATCGAGAAGGTTATCGACACGATGAAAACTTCGCCCGACGATATTCCGGTTCTTCTTGTGGGTGGTGGTGCTGTCATCGCGCCAAATGAGCTTCGCGGGGCTAGCAAAGTCTTGAAACCCGAGTGGGCTGGAGTCGCCAATGCCATCGGTGCGGCTATTGCACGCGTCAGTGCTACCATTGACACTGTCAAATCAACTGAGTCTCGAACAAGCCAGGAGATATTGAGTGAGGTGGAGCAAGAGGTCAAACAGAAGGCTGTTGCCGCAGGGGCAGTCCCATCGTCGGTCCAGATTGTGGACGTGGACACAATGCCCTTGGCCGTGAGTATACCAAGTCCACAGATGGAGAAGTCTTGACTAACAATCACAGTACATTGCCAACAAGTCGCGATTCATTGTGCGCGCTGCCGGCGACTTTGACTTTTCCAGGACGGATCTCGCGTCTATCCCACTGAGCGACGAAGATGACACGCCTCAGGATTATACCACATATTCTCGTGCCAAGAAGACGTCCAGAGTCAAGGCCAAGAAAGAGGTTGATGTTTTGAAATATAAGCCAAGAGTTGAAGATCGCGTCTGGTACATCAGCGAAACAGATCTGGACTGGATCAGTATCGGATGTTACATCCTCGGAACGGGAGGAGGCGGGTCTCCTTACTCGCAACAGATCATCCTGCGCGAGAAGCTCCGCAAGGGTGCCGTTGTGAGGGTCGTCAACCCCGCTGATATTCCCGACGAGGCGCTCGTCGGCTGCGGGGTTTACGCCGGGTCACCCACTGTGGCTATTGAGAAGAAGTCTGCGGACGAAATGCAAGAGGCACAGACAGAGATGTACAAGCACATCAGAAAGCCGCCGACGCACATGATTGCGGTTGAAATTGGGGGCGCCAATGGCCTGCAGAGCATGATGATTGGCTCCAGCACCAACATGGATGTTCCTGCAGTCGATGGCGACTGGATGGGCAGGGCGTACCCGACAAAATGGCAAACAACACCAGTTGTCTTCAACGAGCGAAGTCCTATCTGGACGCCAGTTACAATGAGTGATGGCAATGGAGCGATTGTTACTATGTCGCGCGCATCTTCAGACAAGCAGGTTGAACGTGTCATGAGGGCTGCCTTGGCAGAGATGGGCTCACAGGTTGCTGTTGCCGACCCTCCCGTGACTGGGGCAGAGACCAAGAGATGGGTAGTTGAGCATACACTTTCTCAGTCTTGGAGGATTGGTCGCGCTGTGGCTAAGGCCAGGAAGCTCAACCGCGTGGACAACGTTGCTGAGATGATCATTGAAGAGTGCGGTGGTTCAACTGGAGCCAAGGTTCTGTTCAAAGGCAAGATCGTTGGCGTGGAGAGAGTATTAAGAAAGGGGCATGTCTATGGCGAATGCATAATTGAAGGTGCAGATGTGTCTGGTTCAGATGAACCCGGCCATCAGAGATCCCAGCAGTATAAAGGGTTTGTTAAGATTCCCTTCAAGAACGAGAACATCGCCGCAGTCAAGACCGCCTCAGCTACGTCAACAGAGAAAGCAGGCAAAGAGAAGCAGGAAGACGTGCTTGCCCTGGTGCCGGATCTCATCGCCGTTATCGACGCTCAAAACGGCGAAGCAATCGGAACGCCCGAGTACAGATATGGACTGCTCGTCATCGTGCTGGGAATTGCCGCTAGCGACAAGTGGACTGGGTCTGCCAGGGGTCTTGAAATCGGGGGCCCCGAGTCGTTCGGCTTTTCTCACTTGAAGTATGAGCCTTTGGGCACCTTCATTAAGCCTCGGAGCGTGATTGACGAATTTGACACCAAGACCAAAGAGGGTTGCATGTGCGGCAAATGCAAGGATCTGGGCTGGTAGACGATGGAACTTACAAAGCAACAGCCATAGCCTCACTGCGGAGGTGGGCATCTTCCCCAGCTTGTTTGTTCAACTTCTAGAAACAGGAAATAGAACCGATACCACACCCGAGTTTCTAAACTGACTTGTGCAAACGGGGCTTACTCGGCGAAGCTGACATGCTTCTGACATTCAGCTGAGCGATTCAGCTGGGTGTGGACCGGGAAGGCACACCTAACAGCTGCTCAAACGCCTGCCGAACTTCCAAACAAACGAATACCCGCTCTGGGAAAACAGTTCCAAAACGTTCACTAGATCGGACAAACTGTCTGGCAAACATGAATCAACCGCCCTGCCATACTTCGTCGCCAAGAGCTATCATCCCTGACCTCGGGACCGACATTTTCAGCCGCTGTCAACGGGCGAATTTGCCGTGGCGATGAACCGAGTACGATTGCCGTGGGCCGGACACGCCGCTCCGTTCGTAGGTCCAACAGAGCCGCGCATATCACGAGCGACACTGCAACTCCAAGCCAGCCGGTCAACATCGGATCGTGAAGTCGCACCCGACGCGGTTTCGCAATGCAATATAAAACTCAGCAGCATCGTTCGTCCATTCTCATCTTTTCTTCCAAACTTCCACAATGGCATTCTCGAAGCACGGAATCATGCAAGTTGACGCTGTCGGAGCAGCTGGAAACAAAGCCCGCCCTCCCTCCGCTTTGGTAACAGATCCGGACTATGGGGTGGCGGACGCCAAGCCCATCCACCACAGACCAAAGTATCCTGACTCGGTGAGGCGGTGGGAGAGATACAACAGGAAACGACAGCGAAGTCTAAAGAAGAAGAAAAAAATCTTTTGGTTTCTGATTTGAAACGGGTGGCTTCACGAATGAGATATTTGGATGGAAACGCCGTTCGACCCGTTGTTAGAGTTTCTCCTGCACACTTGGCCTGACAGTGCTAAGATCTCCGTCCAAGCGGGGGATGTCTCGATCAATGCGACGATAGATCGAAAATCTCCCGAACGATTGCCGCCTACGACGCTATCTAGATTGTCAATAGAATCATCATAGATATCAATCAAAATGTAGGAAAGAAGCATAGAAGAAAGGTTGTGGTTCCTACGACACGCGTTGTTGCGGGGTAGTCCAGCCGCGAGATATTCATCCGCTGTTCTCTCCGTGCGCCATGATGCCCAATGATTGCCTCATCATGACCCTGCAGGACATCCTGAGGAGAGCTCGGAGAAACCTTACTCGAACTTGAGACCGATTTAGCTTTTACGTCTAGTCACGTGGTCGCAGAGACACCCATTATCCTATTCATACATGCCATGATCCGGACGAAAATTTAGGAGGTCTGGTGCAGACGGCTTCTCTCCATCGGACTTCACTTCACCTCACCAAAACTCTCCCTCAGCGACCGAAGGCCGGCAGCAATGTGGGCTGAATTGTGGTCTTTCCATGGCTTCGCAGCGGTCTTTCGCTGGCTGCTTATGCCAAACACCCATCTGCCATCTCTATCACACGCAGCGTCCGGAGCAGCCCACCAGGCGCAGGCTTGGGTGAGCGGCATAGTCGACTTCAACAAGAACGCGGCAGAGATTCTCGACGATGACGGCTGGGATCCGTTACAATACGTCGACCCGCTCATCGGCTCACGCAATGGAGGAAATGTTTTCGTCGGCGCGACCTTGCCATACGGTATGGCAAAGGCCTCGCCGGACACAAACAGCAGTTCTAACCAAGGCGGATTCACTCTTGACGGCAACCCTATCACCGGCTTCTCTAGCATGCACGACTCTGGTACCGGCGGCTCACCATCTCTGGGAAACTTCCCGCTGTTCGCCTACACGACATGTCCCAGCGGCGTCATCAACTTCTGCACGTTCCCCAAGAAGTCGAGGGCCAAGTACGGATACTTCCACCAGAAAGATGTCCAAGCGAAACCAGGGTTGATGAACATTACACTGAAGGACGGCATTCAGGTCGAGATGACGACAACACATCGCACTTCACTGTTCCGATTCACCTTCCCGCAACAAGGACAGCCTCTCATTCTTCAAGACCTTTCCGATCTCTCAGATTCCAGGCAAGACAACGCCACGATTAAGGTTGATGCCCGCTCTGGACGCATTACAGGAACCGCTCGCTTCAATCCTAGCTTCGGTGTTGGCTCATATGTCCTGCACTTCTGCACCGATTTCCAGGGTGCCGAAATCCTCGACAATGGAATCTTCGTTGACAGCCGCGCTAGCGCGGATGTGAAGAACATGACGATTGCACGATCAGTCAATGGCTATCCTATCCCGGGAGGAGCTTTCGTCCGATTCAAGTCGGCAGAGCAACCCATCACCGCTCGCGTGGCGACAAGCTTTCACAGCACCGAGCGGGCTTGTGCTCATGCGACGGCTGAAATCCCTGACTACAACGTCGAGCGGGTGTACCGAGAAGCCAAGAGAGCTTGGAAGAAGAAGCTTAGCCCCATCAAGGTTTCGACCGACCGCGTAGACGAGAAGTTTGCGCGAAACTTCTACAGTGGCATCTACAGGACCATGGTCAACCCTCAAAACTACACCGGAGAGAACCCCCTGTGGAGGAGCAGGGAGCCCTACTGGGATTCCTTCTACTGTCTTTGGGACTCCTTCCGCTCACAGATTCCGTTTTTGATCATCTTAGATCCCACCGCTGTGACTGAGATGGTGAGATCCCTGATCGATACCTATGTTCACGTTGGCTGGCTGCCAGACTGCCGGATGAGTCTGTGCAAGGGTCTCACCCAGGGTGGATCAAACGCAGACAACGTTCTAGCAGATGCTTATGTCAAAGGCATCAATGATGGAATTGACTGGGATCTCGGCTATGAAGCAATGGTAAAAGATGCTGAAGAAGAGCCATATGATTGGAGTGTCCATGGTCGTGGTGGCTTGGCCAGCTGGAACAGACTCGGCTACATCCCAGTCCAGGACTTTGATGTCAAGGGATTCGGAACTCTCACCCGGAGCATTTCTAGAACACTGGAGTACAGCTACAACGACTTCAGCATTGCCCAGGTGGCGTACGGGCTGGGCAAGGACGACGACAAGCAGAAGTATCTGGACTCTAGTCACAACTGGCGATACCTGTACAAGCAGGACCAGAAGTCATCGTTCTTCAACGGCACGGACACTGGATTCAGAGGCTTCTTCCAGCCTAAGTTCCTGAACCAGACCTGGGCATACCAGAACCCGCTGAACTGCAGTAACCTCGATGGGGCCAGCTCTTGTTCTCTGCAGAATAACGGACCTGAAACTTATGAGAGCAGTGCTTGGGAGTACGGATTGTAAGTGACCCCAATTTCTTGCGATTTGGCTACATCAGTTGGCTGACCATCTTTGATAGCTTTGTTCCACACGACCAGGCAACCTTGATCAACACATATGGTGGCCCGGATGCTTTCGTCAAGAGACTTGACTTCTTGCATGATCAGAATATCACTTACATCGGCAATGAGCCTTCGTTCCTTACGGTCTTCCAGTACCACTATGCCGGTCGCCCTGCTCTCTCAGCCAGGCGCGCGCACTTCTACGTCCCATCCTTCTTCTCAACTGCGCCCGACGGCCTTCCTGGCAACGACGACAGTGGAGCTATGGGCTCTTTCGTGGCCTTTACAATGATGGGACTCTTCCCCAACCCCGGCCAAGACGTCTACCTCATCACCCCGCCCTTCTTTGAGAGTGTGGAGATCAAGCACCCTCAGACAGGCAAGACAGCCAAGATCCGCAACGTCAATTTCGACCCCACTTACCGCAGAATCTACATTCAAAGCGCCACCCTGAATGGAGAGCCGTACAGGAAGAATTGGCTGAACCACACCTTCTTTACGGAGGGCATGGAGTTGGTGTTGACATTGGGTCGACGTGAGAGCGATTGGGGTACGAGGATTCATGACTTGCCACCCAGCTTGGGCGAGTACAAGGGTTTCAATAGAACGTTCCCGTCAGCGATAGTGTCAAACAGGACTACTAGACGATCAGAGGCTCTATACGAGGGACAATTCGAGAACGAAGGCGCGAACTTTGGCGGTATATAGAGGGAGCCACTGAAAAGGCTTGTTTTGTATCATAAGTCTGTATTCAAGATCCATGATTGGTATAGTGTGCAGTTCACAATGTAGATATCACAACGGAGATAGGATTTGATTGTGCATTTGATATGCCACGATTCCTACTTCCTAGCTGACGAGCCAAATTAGAACATGTATATCGGCGTCTTCATGCTATTAGTTCCAATGTAATGCCTGTTCGGAGTAAACCTCCTTCTTGTTGGTGGGTATGTCATCAAACAGGGACGCCTTAATCAGAGCCTTGTCCGGGATGGAAGGGGAAGTCGTTTTGATGGGGCTTTGCAGGTGGTTAGCACCGTAATAGTATCTAGCCGGGCGAATGACACTCTCACCTCCCGCAGTTCTTGCAAAAGAATCGCTGCACGACCAGATTAATTGACAGGTAATTCTTTCCCACGTTAAAGTCTACTCACGTGCACCGTGTTTCCGGAATTGGTGTTGTGGTCAAGGTACTCTGACAGAGTCTTCTTTTCATCCTCAATTTCCCATTGGCCGTCGTCAATGAAAAGGTTCATGGAAAATGCTATCAATATCAGTTGACGCAATTAATCAGTTGTCAAAGAAGCTTACGGCCACCCGCACGTTTGCAATTCGAGCTGTGTGAAGAGGGATGATGTCAGTCTCTCCACTTTCTCCGCGCAGGATCATGTTGCTTGACGCACCAATGGCAAACAACGACTTGCTCCGGCTTCTTCTTCAACACCACCTTGATGGAACCACAGTTACAATGACCAATGTAGTTGTCCATACTGACTTAGTTGATTGAGATGTATGCGTGTAGTTGTTGTGTATCCGTCGGCTTCTCTGGACTTTCCGTCTTCGCCGAATGTTGCTGTTGTCGATGAGTTTGGGGAACCGCGCACTGGCTTAAATCCGCCAGGTGGGTAGACCATCTAACATTTCGATGACGAATCAGATTCCTGAGTCAGTTATTACGGAATCAACATGACGAGCTTATGGTTTTAACTCCGGCCTAGTTCAGCGAAACTTGTTTCCGCAGACACAAATGGCATGCGGGGGAAGAGGGGAAAGACACATCGTGGCAGGGGGAATGTGGGCATTATCGCGACGTGATTAGTGCGCTGGCATGGTCTGATCTTCTCCACCACGGGCGCTAGAGCGGAACGCGGGCGGAATGGATGCGGAAACTATCGTTAAACATTCCGTAATGCATGTCTCTGAGTTCTTGGACTCTTTTTTTTTACGTCTAGTGTTGTTCTCCAATATGCTAACCATCGGCCCGAATCTATCACGGCCAATCACTCCACTTAGTTCCCTGCCAGTAAACGTTCCCTTCGTGTTCAAACTGGGGTCCTTCGGCATCAACAAGGTGACCCAGTTCACAACGATCAAATTCAACACGCGCCTGCTGAACGTAAAATTCGTCGAACCTCGGCGACAAGGCTTCTTGGAGGCTAGCGACGTTACCCTGGGGGTGAAGTGCTCTCCACGGCTGGGAGCATGTTGAACCCTTGCACGACTTGAGAACGAAGAGAAGAGAATCAAGCCTTGGGATGAGCTTCCTGAGAGGGCATCCTAGCACCGTGGCACGGGCTGCAAGGGCAGCTTCATCGTTGTGCAAGAGGTTATGCAGCTGACCAGGATCGGTCTGCGAAGGGTATGGTCAGCCTTCTTCCAAAGGACATGGATAGGTGTCAAACTTACAGTCATATCATAGAGCTCGTGCTCATTGGTGCACCATACAGAATAGTACAGATTGTAACCCTCGCCAACAACACGCAAAGCCTTGTAGGTGTTGTTGAAGATCCGCTTGGTGTCATCGCCGTTGAAGCCGAACTTGCTCTCGGTGATGGCCCATCCCCAGTACTCAACGTTAACGTGTTCGCGGGTCAAGGGAGACTCGGCAAGATCTTTTACCGACAATGGAATGGGAGCCCCGTCAAAATCTGCCCGGAGAGGCGCGCCTGCCAGTGACAATATGGTGGGTACGAGATCGACATGAGCTGTGACAGCTTCCGTGATGCCTCCCTTTGGAACTCCAGGACCACGGACAATCAGCGGAATGTTGATGTCCGTCTCATAACCACATTCTTTTCCGGGCTGCAGCCGGTGCTGGCTAATATGGTATCCGTTGTCAGTCGTGTAGAAGATGTAGGTATTGTCCAGCAAGCCGTGCTTTTCGAGCTTGTCGATCAGTCCATCAACAAGCTCGTCAACAGCCTGGAGCGCACGAAGACGACCTCGGTAGTGCTCATCGTTGTATTCCACATTCTCATCACTCAGCTTAGGCTGGCGACGAATCCAGTCAGCGCCGGACGGCTTGTCCGGGTTGAAATTCTCCGTGCGCGGCACCTTGGCGTCGGGGAAAAGCTTCTCGTGTCTCTTGGCAGCCTTTGGAATACTGGTCCTGAACTTGTCGTCGGAAACGGGAACGTCATCGTCCGGTCCCTTTACAGGAAGAAGGACGCTAGAGTTCACGTTGCTGTGTGGGGCGATGGGAGCTACGGCCAGGAAGAAAGGCTTGCCAGCTTCAACAGCATCATCGAGAAATTTATATGCCTTCTGAGCAACGAGGTCGGTTGAATATTCGCCCAGGTGGTTGACTGGCTTGTCCTTGTTGCGTTGGAATGTGGCATTCCAGTAGTCGTAGGTGTTAGGGTCAAGGAGGAAATCCTACATCATGTCAGAAACGGGCCAGTATTCGCTATCCGCGGTCTGCATCAAGTTTTGGGTCAACGTACGGATCCATTCCAACCCTTCAGGTGAGGACTGTCGTAGTTCCAAACAGTATGGGCGTTGAACATCTTTCCAGTGTAGAAAGTACTGTATCCCGCATCTTGCAACCAGATCGGCAGATAATTCTCATTGTGACCATTCTTCACGAAAATCGGGAATCCGCCTGTAAAGTGCTGTCAATAACCATTGCCAAACTAACTAACAGGTGCAACCTGAGATTTTTGTTGCATGCGCGCCAGAGCCTGAGCTCAACCGATCGGTGCATGGGGCAACTCACCGTAGGGAGGATTGAGATCCGTCACATTGGTGTTGTGAGCCAACTTGCCGGTCCAAAGACTGGCTCGTGATGGGCAGCAGACAGCGGTAGTGCAGAAATGCTTCTTATAGAGAGTTCCCTGCTCAATGAGGCGCTTTTGAATGAGAGGGATGTACTCGAGAGAGTTCATGTGAAGATCTTGGTCATCGGTAAGAACAAAGACGATGTTTGGTCGGGAGGATGATGAAATGGGATCCCGGTCCGGGCCGACGAGAGGAGTCTGAGCATCGCTAGCCGCAGTAGCGAAGCTGCTCGAGAGCACAAGGGCCGCAGAGGCCAGTATTGACGACCGTAGCTGCATTTCGAAAGACAAACTCAAAAGAACTCTAACCCCAATTAATTTACCAGGACGTTTTGAATTTGATGCAAGAGAAGCGTCAATTTTTGTCTGTACACTTGAAACTTAAGCTACAATGAGCCTGACTAAGCCCCCGCGACCCGACCCGAGATGCTGTTCGCCGGATGTTATCTACCGCTAATGGCCGGCGAGCGAGTTCCGATGACGTGCTCCGGCCCCAGTATCGCAACAGCGAAATCCACATACCCCCACCGACCGCGGAGAACCATGGGTCTGCGATGTGGCTGCGAACCTCAGTCAAGACTGATTGACTGTGATGCAATACCAGGATAGTCATGTGACGAGTGCGAATGTTGGATGACATAGTGCAACCGCAACTGATGTCCCTGCAAAACTTGATGAAAACAGGCACGGCGTCGGACTTGGCCATCCCCTTTCAATGTACTCATGGCACTACAACAGAGGCCAGATGTCGGCATCAATCATTGCTTCTACCTCAAACGTTTCAGTGACGTCTAAGGAGAAGCAGAAAGGTGTTCTGAAGCATGAACGATCCTCGCGCACTTCATTCGACATAATTGAAAGGCATCATGAATTCTCCAAGACTACTTATCGAGGATGCTTGTGAATGGGTGATGATGGTATTTTCATATGTCATGCCGACGATTCTAGCGCACGGTACTCTTTATGTGATATCTTTGACCATGAGTACAGGATAGCGCTATTAATTCTGCGTTGGGTATAGACTGTGTAAGCAGCGTCTCGAACAACATTCATCCACCGTGTTGTTCAGCGGTATAGAAACAGGAGAATAGGAAATAACCATAGATATGAATATACACATACACGAATACAGTCATAACAGAGATTGGATCTCCTCTTTTGTAGTTTACTCTACGAAAGATTTACGCCATCATGATATTCGCAATGATCTAGCCGTTGTCTAGTTGCTGTTGCGAAAAGGTCAACTGACTAACTCCTCAATTGCACGCAGTGTGATCTGAGTGATTCTCACTCGAACCCTGTTCGCTCGTATGCTATTTCAACGGTATTACACACCGCCATGCTTCAACTAAGTAACATCATCGCTTTCAGAATATTCAAAGCTTGGCACGAGGCTAGAGCAGCCCTAGGCCTTGTGGCCTGCAACTCGGTCTTCTACTTGGGCAGCAGGATGAGCTTTGAGTGCAGGACGGCACGTTGTGTTGCTTACCTAGCCCCGCTATCTTTTTTACTCTACACCAACTTCCATACAGAGATATTCGTGGCGAAGCTAAATAGAGTGAGCCAAGTATCGGGGTGCTTTCAACGGCACTAACGTTGGCGAAGTGTGGCACAGCCCGCAAACATGATTCTCAGGGACTATATGCAACCACGGTGGTACATGGTTTTCAGAAACATGATACTGCTCAAATATTTGTTGAATGATATGAATTAAGTGGAGGGACGGTTGTCATTTGAACGCGGTTTGAGATGTCCATGGAGATTTCGAAGTGGGAGACATGCCTGATTTACAGAGCGCTGTGTTCTTCTCTTTTGGGTGAATGCTTTCAGCCAATAATTGATGGTCGAGCAACACACCAAGCCTTTCCCGTTGAGATGAAATTAAAGACAAGGTTTAGTGTGGAGATCTTGTCCCTTATCAACCTCCAACAACCTCGTGCTACTGGTTTAAGAACCAACACTACACGCCGAGAACATCTCCTGCTGCCCACAAATGTCGCTTGCATCCTGCAAAGATGCCTGACGCTCGCTGTTGGATCTTCTCGCAAGTTATCTAGCCTGTTCCGGAGGCTTGGCCCGGGACAGGCATCAAGCATCAATTGCTCCCCCTGCTGTCTGCGTGAGGGGTTGTTGAGCATAACTACATATTCTTTCGATTCCTTTCATCACAAAACAATACGTCCATCAGTCAACATGCAAGAAGGTCCCACGCGCAGACCACAGGATGGCCACCTCTTCCCCGGCGGAGTCCGTCCAACTCAGTAGCGACAGTGACTCATTGCGTCAATTCGACGAAGACTTCTCCGACCCTTTGCGCCGCGCCCAAGTCAGGGTTCTACATTACAAGATTCTTCTGCCGCCCATAAGCGAAAAGCGTATCAAGAAGTTTCAAAGCCGGAAGGAGGCCGCTGCAAACAGTGTCGCAATCACACAGGCACTTCTCGATCTATTCACGAGACTGCACGTTTGGGATTCCGCATCCGAAGCTGGCGAGGAGAGCGGTATCAAGCTCGTGTCGTCCTACCAACCGCCTTCATACGATGACTATATTCACGACGGGGAACCTATTTGGTATTTTCGCAACGATCTAAAGTATCTTGGTCTGGAAGAGAGCTTATTGCTCTCTTCGGGACTGCTACCAGAAGTCTGCGTCATCTCTCATCTTCACGTGAAAACTGGCCAATACCGCCTGCACCCCAGTTTATTGGCGGTCCTGACCAAATCCTTACCCGCTCTACGCCGACTTACGTTCAAACTTACGATGCCAACTCGTCGGTACATGTTCCAGCGGAGAGAAATCCGATGCGCCCTCGCCGATGCAATGCGGGATGCGTCTCTCGATGATCTCGAGGTTCTCGAACTCCGACTTTACGACGGTGCGCCAGATGACGAAAGATTCGGCCTCGACGTGCTCACAAACTCTGAAGGACAAGACGATTTGAGCATGGCCATTCGGGATATGCTCAAGCTCCCAAAACTACGTGAAGCGTCATTTCGAGGCGGCTGGATCGTTGCACCATCGGCCTTTCAGACAGATACCTCTTTCGGGCCACGTCTGGAACGTCTATCCTTCGAGATCATCCCCGCCACTCCGGATGGAAAGTGGCTAGTTACGGGCAACATCGAGTACGCGTGGGAAAATAACGATAGACCATCAACCGAGGAGAGCCTGGCAGCTCTCGACTCACAAGACTCCGACGCAACAGATTACATCCCAGACCACTCATGGTTCAGGGAGGATGGAAACTACCCACAATGCTTTTTCCGCTACACCTTTGACAGCCGCACATTTGATCCACTGCTTGTTTCCCTGGCCCAGGGCGTACGGAGTATGCCTGTGCTGCGAGAGCTGAAACTGGTCATGTACCAAGGCGTTCATCTCGAAATGGGGTATTTTGCCAGCGATGTCAAAAATGAGGACTTTCACCGCCTGCATAACCCTGAGACCTTCCCACGTTACAACTTTGAATTGGAAAACATCCATCGCCCGCGATGGGTAATGATATTGGTTGGAGAGGGGTTTGAGTTTGACGGGGTCTGGACATTTTCGTCCAGCATAGTCACAGCCATGGAGAAAGGTGGTGGACGAATCTTATTCAACGGAGATGGTAAAGTATTGGTTTCCTCTGGCGACGGTGCAACGTTCACTTGGGTCACATGAAGCAGTCGTCGTTCAGTTTCGACTATGGCTCACATAGTAACGTAACAGGTGTAACCCGGACATTCGTGAAGTGTTGCAGGGATATGAGAATGTCAATACTTGAACCATAAAAGCTAAGGACCACCGCGTATGTGGAGCTACTGAAGCAGGTACAAGTACTTGTCAAAGCCTACCCAATCCTTGGCTTAGAAGTTGCGTTGATCATGATCTGAGCGACCAGGCACTGTACTACTACGAGCCACAGCTGCCCCCATGAATGGGAATTGCCTCCTTTGATTCCCCCCAATTGAAACGAGGTCGTCCATGCCATCGAGGCGCCTCTTTCCAGCCATCTCTCTTCATTTGCTGCTGGTGTAGACCAGTCATGCTTTAGCTTTCCTGATCCATATCAAGAGGATGTCACGTTGACCCGTACACAGCCCTTTACGGTCGGTGGATGCACGCAAAGGGCTCGCAAGCTCCAGCCCGTCTATGCTCACGAGGGTGATGTTTCATGACAGCCGCCTTCCTGACATCCTATTCCGCTGTGCTGGCCTTGAAGCTGGAAAGGCTAAAAGTTGCTGCTTGATGAATATGGAATCAATTCGGCATGGTAGGTGATAGCGACAACGCATCTACTGGTTGTCGTAATTAGTTCTGACAAGTTGCCGGAGGATGCGCACAAATACTCACATGATGACGTCTGCACGAATAGCCTTGACTCTTTGTATCTTGAACCAGACTCGAAATCAATCTCCCTCCGTCTTCGTCTTCTCTGCAGCTGTAATCCCCCCAACAGCCCCTGCTATTATTCCGCCGACAATGAGAATCGACATAGCAAGAACGAAGATCCAATATCTTCGCCACCATGTTCGCCAGTTCCGCTGCGGTTTCATTTCTGTTGAAATAGGAATAGCCACATCTATTGTAGAAGGCCGGTTCTCGGAATGGTTCGGTTTCACTTCAAGCATCGAATGCTGCTGTCTGTTCCCGCTCTCGAGGGAGGAGTAGTCCACATCGTCAGGTCGGTTTCTTGATGGCATTTTGTGCGGAGGCGATAATGAATGATGATTCCCCAAGCAAAAAACGATGGCTTGGCGGTTTGATTGACCGGTTTGGCAGCACGACAACGGTGTATGACGGAGAGAAGTTCGAGATTAATAGCACAGGGTGCCACGTGTGGGCGAGGGAGAGATATTTGAATGCACGCGTGGCGCCTGGCCGCCCCGTTGCACAACACGTGCGCTACTGCGTGTCTACCCTGTCAGTTCGTGTGTCCCCGAGACAGTTTCAAAGATTCCAGCCACAAATCAAGGGATAGGAGAAACATCGTCCCACTCGAAAGGTGCCCAAGTCAGGCTGTCGGGGTTTCATTGGCGGTGACAGTGTTGATGATTGCACAGACTACGAAAAAGAAATGCAGGCCGGGTATGATTCGCTGTGTTGCGGCAATCATTGAGACTAGCGCGTGATGGTCTTGGGAGCAGTGCCTTGGTTCCGGGCTGGCGGGTAACATAGCATCTAGCTATCTTTCTTTTTGGACCGGATTTTCCGAATGTTGTCGATAGATCTCAGGAATGTGGGCTTGTCTCTCCTTCTGAGAAACTGAGAGTTACCAGTGCGGCGACACGGTTCACGACAGGCAAACAACCTCAGTTCGGGTTTTCCGAGCCAGCTTTCGTGAAGCACCCCTGTCTTCAGCTCATGCAACTACCAGTTCATGTCTCAGTTACAAGCCACTGATTCTGCTCCCACGCGTGGTTCTCGCTCAGCGTTCCCCGTAAAAGCAAACATGAGCACCTTTCGTGCGCCAAAGTCGTATTACACTGGAACAACTCTATGACCCCTTTTCGAATTCTGTGGAGATGCCCACGGTGAACATTCCTCAGGAGAAGCATCTTATCATGGTGGCGTATGAAGGCTGTTACAATTACTCGAAACTTCATTCCCAATATGTGCGTATTTTTCGACGACACGTTACAGGTCAGAAATCAGCTCATGTGTGATATTGAGAAGTGGCTGCTCGGCCATTGTACGGGCGTCGGGACTTTTGGCATCATTCACGCCTAGCGGCCTTGTTGGTGTCTATGGCACTAGCCATGGCATCTAAGTATTCCATGACACACGAGTCTCCTAGCCTTGGATCTTCTTTTGATAGCACTTTCAAAACATCTGTTGCTAGCCTCTTCCATCGCAACAGTGACAAGTGCTCCCTCCAGTCGCTCAATTATTGATACTATTCCACGAATTGTCTTGTCTTCATCATCTTAGGTTTCAAATCCATGACGGATTGGAAGCTTGCAATGCACCGTAGATAACCAAACTATTTACTAGTGGTCATAATACAATGGTTCTTGTTTTATATCAAATCAACAGGTCCTTTCCTGAGTTTCGAGACTCCATAGAGATTCTTGCCCTTGTCGAGCTTATCGTGTCTCCGCAGACAGTCTTGGCGAGCGACTAAGCAGCTGCCAATTATTATCTAACAAAAACCAAAGAAAGAGCGGACAGTGACAAACCGCTCATGCATAATACAGCGGTCTTCTTCTCTTTGACTCACATCCAAAGATATGATATCAGCGTCACAAGCGGCTCACAATGTCTTCTGACAGCGGCCGCGATCCGACATCGCCAATGCAGCAACCTGAGTGACCGATAACGTCCTCCTGGCTATGTCTCATCGCATTGTCGCCGACTCGCCGACAACCCGACAAAAATTTCCTCATGCGGGGAGGAACCAGCTATCCCGCAGCACTGAAGGAACGGTTCACAGATGTCGCAGTCTGGGCCCTCAGTCACGCAATCGCCTGCGGCAGGGCTTATCTGGGCCCAAATCCGACGCCGCTCCAGTTTTCTTGATCCCCGATTTTCCCCGCCACCCGGGGCCTCGCCCGCAACCCACCGGCGCGGAACCCTGGCGCCGGATATGATTGGAGGTCGAACCCACCGACGGAAGGGAATTGATCTGAAATCGCAGAGAACGGAAAGCTTGGTGGGGTTTGCCCAGACTTTGGCGTCCTTGGAAAACAAGCAGAATGGGACGTGGGCGCGGGATGGTGCTGCAAATCTTTAGATCGCGACATTGGAATATCGCTTCATGCAGAAGGGTTTTCTTTCGGCCGCCAGCTTACATGAATCGTATGCTGTTACGTTTGCTAATACTACGCAACCTTGGCTGGACGTGTATATAACCTTAAAGTCCTCAGCCCACCCAGGCCCTTACTCTTTGTGATGTTATCGCGACCATCTCTCCCGTCGATCCTCCCCCGCTTTCTTAGCTCCGCACGCTTCGTAGGCAATTTGTCGTCACGAACAGGCGAAGGCGGCCACCATGGGCGAGCTAAGAACGGTGACAACGGCCCAACCGTCGACTGATAACCCTATCAACTATGGACCTCCCGAAGAGGGCATCTTCAAGCACATTTCCAAGGTCATACCGTACTTCCGGAACGCGCGCAATGTGCTCGTTTTCAAGTTGGATGTGATGCTGCTGGCATGGATGTTCCTTGCAGGCATCATGAAGGAGATGGACCAGTCAGCGACGACGCAGGCATACGTTTCGGGCATGAGAGAGTCTCTGAGCCTGTACGGAAACGAACTGGTCGAATTCAACACGTATTTTTCCATCGGATACGCCCTCGGCCTCGTGCCTGGCCAATTGATTCAGACGAGGGTATGCAACTGGCGTCAGGCTGTCTACAATCGAGGCTTTTCTAACATCAAGACAGTTCCGACCGTCCATGTTTCTCCCATTCTGTGAGATGAGTTGGGGACTGCTGGTGCTCTTGTAAGTACTCCCTGTCTTTTGCCCCTGAGCCCAAACTCACGAATGGCACGCAGCACATACAAGGCACCCAACGCTCAAACCATTTTCGGTCTTCGCTTCTTCCTCGGCCTGTTTTCTTCCGCCTTCTGGCCCAGTGTCGTTGCTCTTATCTTCAACTGGTATACCCCCGCCGAGCTCGCCGTTCGCGTGGCCTGTTTCACAGTCTGCGACGTCGCCGGCGCCATGTTCCTCGGTGCACTCCAAGCCGCGTTGTACCGCGACATGAATGGCGTCCACGGTCTCGCCGGCTGGCAGTGGCTTTTCATCATCTCCGGCGCCGTCACGGTCGGTCAAGGTCTCTTAGCCTTCGTCACCGTCCCGGATTCTCCCGCCAACACTCGCGCCCTCTACCTGACAGAGAATGAGAAGCGCCTTGCACGAGAGCGCATGGGCAACTCCGGTGTCTACACCTCCAAGAGGATCCCCGCATCCGTTCTCAAAATGAAGCTGCGGAAGCTCATTGTCCACCCGATCACTTATTTCTACCTCTTCTCGTTCGCCTTCGGAGCTTGGGCCCATCGCGCCAATTCGTATTTCGTCCTGTATCTCGAGAGCATTAAGGACGCAGCCGGGAACCGGGTATATGACACGTACCAGGTCAACATCTTGCCTCTCGGGGGATACGCCCTGCAGATCGTCACAAACGTCGGCCTTAATTGGCTTTCCGACTGGAAGCGTTGGCGCTGGCAAATCAGCGTCTTTTCAGCTGCCGCCCACGGCATCTGCTTGGCTGTGCTCTGCGGATGGCCCTCCGATCATAAAGTTATTCTTGCTTTCTATTTCCTAACCTACGGTACCAATGCCGGCAGCCCCTCACTCATGGCATGGATGGCGGAGATTCTCCGCAAGGAGCCGGAGGCTCGGTCCATTATTGTGGCGATGACGGTCACTATTGTTTACATCGGCCATGCCACGATTCCCTTGAGGGCGTTCCGCGTTGCCGACGCACCCAGATATCCCGTTGGATTCCCACTTACCACCGCTTTCACGGTCGCCACGATCCTGGTTCAACTCGGCATGCTGTGGTGGGACAGGCGGCATCCGGAGATGGCAGAGTATGGATATGACCCCGCCCTCAGCGCTGATGTTTCTTCAGACGGGGAGAATCCCAAGCTGGCGGACGCAGAGACCGTTCAAGCTGGAACTGATTCGAAAGCGGCTAATACAAATATTGCCAAGGAACTTTAGATTGGGCTTTCCGTGGTTATTTTCCTAATTCCGCGGCATATATAGTCTTTCGACCAAGGCTTCATCACTCAAATATCAGTACATGCTCCTTCAAGGGAAGTTACGTCGTATAACCGTTCGAAAAATGTACTTGCCCTGGTTCATCTGGGCTGCAGAATACCACGCTGATGCAACATGCTTGAATGATACACAGGAACCAAAGTCTACTCGTCATCACTAACGCAGGATGCATCTTCTACCGTAGCCACAGCCAGTAGGAACCGGTGTCTTTTGAGATCTGTCGATTTAAATCCACCGAAATCATATTCCCATGGCGCTCCTCAACAAACTCCAAGTTCGCCTTGGGAGGTCTGCATGGCCTTCGTGTGTCTTGGAAGTATGTCGACGAAATTTCGTGCATTTCAACATGCAGATGCAGACTTTCCGATGGCTGGTTCTGGATCCATCATTTTGGCCTCGGCAGCGGGCGCGTCAATGTTTCGCACCTTACCCCTCCTTTACTTGGGATGATATGCTTGACGTCTGCCAGAGAACGATGGCCAGTGAGTCTGCGCATGTCTCCGAGGGATGCGTGACTCGTGCGCCGAACATAGTTGAAGTGTCGTCAGCCGTTGAGGGATAGTGCGGTTTGTAAAACGGCGGTCTTTCTAGCGTGGCGATTACCAACCCGCCGGAACAAGGGGGAATTAGGCAACAAGCTTTGAGGGGTAAGGTCGAACGCTCCATGCCATATGGACGACGGAGAATAAGTTCAGGAGGATTTGGGACCTGATTATTGTTTACCGTAATGCAACGTCGCGAGCTATTCCAACTGTCCTGCGTGGAACGCCAAAGACAGGTCGGAGGGCAAATGTGCAGATGAACTATCATCGCTGGGGGTTATACTCCGACTGGTAGGTCTGAGATACTGCATCCGTGGCATTCAGTGACAGCCCGTCGGTTCGAATGGAGGAGCGGGAGATGTGCCCTTTGGAAACTTTGATAGCTGCTACTTCCCTGTCTGAAAAGCTTAAAACGGGAGAGCTTCGCGTCCCCCCAAAGCTTGTAGAGCTTCAATTTCTTGGCTGTTGGGGAATCTACTCGCCTCTGCATGGTCGAAAACCTCTTTTAGTCCAAGAAAAGTCACCCCTTTTCTCATTATGACGCCGCCTTCTCGTGAGCTTCGGCGGTAACCAATATTGGCCATATTCAGATTACGCACCCATCATGAGGCTCTCCACACTTATCGCATCACTGTTCGCAGTACAAATTCTCGCTTTCCCGTTCGAGGCTTGCAAAGGAGACAAGGGTCGCAAGCCTGATGGTTCGCGCAGTGGTTCGCGCGGAAACAAACCTGGAGGGGTGGGCGGCGGTGGAGGAGGCGCGGGGGGCGGAGGTGGACGAAGGAACGCCAGCCATCCCACCAACGGAAGCACTACTATGAACGGACAGCACCGCAATGTTCTATATGTTACAAACTGGAGCATATACGGCGCTGGATACAACCCTGATAACATCCCCATCGACAAGATCACGCATGTGCTCTACGCGTTTGCGGACATCCTGCCGAATGGAACCGTGTGAGTGACGCAGGTAGCGATATATCATATTGGCACATTCAGTGACGCTAACATGTCTAGGGTATCATCCGATCCGTGGGCTGACACTGGAAAGTCTTTTGGCAAAGACAAGGTGTCGGAGCCCGGCAACAATGCCTATGGTTTAGTGAAGCAGCTATACATGAAGAAAATGGCCAACAGGCAATTGAAGGTCATCATGTCAATTGGCGGATATAACTGGTCCCCTAAGTTTGCTCCGGTCATCGCAAACGAGAAGTCCAGAGCCAACTTTGTGGCCTCTTCTGTGAAGATGGTCGCCGATTTCGGCCTAGACGGGTTGGACGTTGACTACGAGTATCCGAACACCACCGAGACGAGTGCGAACACCGTAAAGCTGTTGTCCGAGCTTCGAGTAGGCCTCGATCAGTATTCAGCAAAGTATGCGAATGGCTATCATTTTACGCTGGGTTCCGCCGCGCCGGCTGGGCATCAGAACTACGCGAAGTTGGACTTTAAAGGCATGGACAAGTCGCTCGACTTCTGGTCTCTCATGGCTTTCGATTTTGCCGGTTCGTGGGAGAACACTACTGGCCATCAATCGAATGTCTTCACCAGCAAGAAGACCCCTTTGAGCACCAGAGCCAGCATTGACAAGGCCGTGAAGGATTACACGAAGGCCGGGATCCCTGCTCGAAAGATCAACCTCGGTATACCGCTGTACGGCCGTGCTTTCAGTAACACCAAGGGCATGGGACAGTCGTACCGCGGCCTGCCAAACGGAACCTTAGCCCAGCCCGGTATCTTTGTCTACAAGGATCTCCCCCGCCCCGGATCTAGGGTTGTCTGGGACAATGTGGTCAAGGCAACCTACTCCTACGATAATCGCACGCAGCAATTGGTCTCGTATGATGATCTGAAGAGTGCCCTGTACAAGCAGGAGTACATCAAGAAAAAGAAGCTCGGAGGTGCCATGTTTTGGGAAGCATCTGGGGACAAAATGGGAGATGAGAGCATCGTCCGCAATATGGCAGATTGGATGGGCAAGCTTGATCGCTCCAAGAACCTGATCTCTTACCCGGTTTCAAAGTACGACAATATCCGCAACAACATGAAGGGACGCAACGCTACTTCCAACACCGCTAAGCCAACCGGGCCCAAGTAGGCGACTGGTAACACAATCGTTGCAGCACAGGAATGGTGGCAGGACCGTACTAAAAATCGTGTGATAAGCAAGCAGTCAAGCCATGTGGAAAGAGGGATCTGGCCCGTTCGTTAATCAGGAAACAAATAACTTCACTTCTTTGTAAATACTATTACATGATAATACCAGCTTCTCTGAATTTCTCAAATGCCTCTAGCCACCCTTCGGTCGGATCTCTCTCATCCGAAAATCCCACAGAACGGAGCCGCCCCAGGCTGAGCTGTCGGTCAAAGGACAGCCAGTATCCCACGCTGTCAAGTTGAGACGCTCCGGCACCCACGCCCGATGAAGGGGCTTTCGGGAAGCCCTTCTCCGCAAAGACATACTTGTGCTTCTTGATGTATTCGCCGGGCTTCAGAGATTGGTCACCCTCAATTGGGTCCACGCCCTTCAGCCCAAACCACTTAGCAAGCGGTGGCCATATCTCTCGAAATTTGGTCGGCTTCTCACTGTCAGCCATGTTGATGATCTTTCCGCCACATTTGTCCGGATTTAGCGAAGCATAAACAGCGATGCGGCCCAGTGTGCGGGAAGACACCGGGGTGAAGAGGCTGTTGTAGCCTGCTGCATTGCCAGGAAACGGGACCTCTACCGAAGGCTCCCTTGTGCTATCAACGCCGTGATTGTGAGCATACAGTGAGAGGTACTGAGCCCAGTGCAAAGCAAGAGACCACCCGGATCCATTTGGAGTGAAACCCACAACCGCATCCGGGCACACTTCTGTCCACGTCCAGCTCTTGCCCTCGCTAGCTTTGCCTAGAAGCTGCCTGTACCAGGGATAGGCGACCGTCTTAGCATAGTCCCCAGGGAGGTTGTCCGCCATTGACTCCTTCAGTGGAGCTTGGAACGTTCCTCCGGGGACGTATATGCCATACCCCTAGAAATATCAGTTGCTAGGTCCTGTTATTGGGTAGTCTCTACGTACTCTCGTTCCGCTAGGGTAGATGAAGGACCTTAGCCCAGGCGACAAAGATGTGATGGCGTCAACCACACGCTGCATCATGTTGCAATTGGTCTGGCACTCCAGAATATGATCGTCGTTAACCTCCTTGAATACTATGATTCTGTCAGGAACACGGATTTAGTCCATCGATCGCAACGGAAAGGTTTCTTACCAAAGTAAAAGACATGGGTGACGTCAGCTACCCCATGGACTTTCTCCTTCAGTTGTCTGGATAAGTCTTCGGCAGTGCCGTTCATCAAGTTTACCCCGGAAACTATCTCCAACCTGGGCCGGGTCGTAGATTCCGGTGGCCAGTAGAACTCTGATTCGGGCAGCGGGCGATTGATCACTGCGGTGATCTTGTCGAATAATCCCTCAGCGGGGTAGTTGGAGAGCAGCTGTTCCACGGTTGACCAGCCGACTAGGCCAGCTGCGCCGAAGACTATTGCGTGGTTGAGGTTCGACATGATGCAAACTGTTCAAAAAGCTTTGTTTGAACACTTCAACTTTCGCTGCAGGTCCGGGCCCTCGAGAGACGGATGTTGGTTTGTTGGAGTTTATTTAAATCGTAGTCGATGAATGAAAGAGGCTGAAGCAGCTTGCCCACGCTCTACAACGAAACGAGCTTAGGGGCACGATGCAGTGCCTATCAATTAATCTAATGCGCTAGTGGCGCTGAGCCATTATGAATCATAGTTCGTCATAACGCCTCTGAACACAGGGTTTTAACGAAGCCTGCTGTACTTCCGTTGAATTCATCTATTGCATTACCGTGTCCAAAATATACTACCCCGGCCCTCCGCGGGCAACCGAACCAGAGTTTGGTCTCTAGCTTCAAGAACTCGATCAACCTATCATATTCTGGTATTAAAACAAATGCTATCGAATCTTCGGTGGCGTTTACAGGCTTTACTGGCAGAGCAGACACTTTAAGTACTCCTCTTGGGGTGTGCGGATGTCCTTTCAATGCTCAACATTGAGAGCTCAGTCTACTACTTGACAGCTCTCGCCAGCTGTCAACAGGTTCACTGCCTAGGAAAGGGATTCAATACGCGTCTCACTGATCGGCCCTGAGCATTCCTTATTCGCATAGCCCTTATCCTCAACAGCCGACGCCAGGACTCTGCGCCGCAATCTTGCTTCCCTTCTCACCATCAGGTCAGCAATTCTTTACATGCCCTCTTGGATCAATCACCGCCGATCTCACGACTCGGCAAGGACGACGACTACCCACCATCAGACTGTCACGTCATCGCTCGACGAGGACAAGCTCGGGAGGTATGATGCAGGACAACAGCTCATCCTCGGCGCGCAATGCTTGTGAGACATGCAGGCAAGAGATCCAGCCATTTCGCTACATATGGGCGCTGCACAAGGCTGTGTCTAACTGTAAGGTTTAAGGAGCGCCAAGTACGGTGTAACAGAGCATTGCCGACGTGCGGGTTCGTGTAGCCACCTCGGAATGGGATAGCCACATCTGAGCGGGCCTGCCAACTATTGGAAGTGACGCTAACACTTATATTCATCGGCTTTTAGACGTTGGAAACGTCTCAACCAACCTTGTAGTTACAATCAAGTCGACAGCGTCGCACGCGCAATGAACAGCTGCTGCAGCTCCAGGAGAGGGTGGCCAAGACCGAAGCACAGCTCGCTCGTGCCATTTCAACGGTAGAAAGTCCATCACGGCCTCCGCAGTCTAGAAGGTAGCCGAGGATAGAGCGTAGCAGATAGGCCGTTAACCTTGCGGGGCTGAAAGGCACTGAGGTGACGAGAGAGTTTGGTTAAGTAGAGTTTGATTCAGTACGCATGTATGATTAGTCTCCTTTTCCATGTTCATTTCACCTTCCTTCGAATGTGCCTCGGCATCCTTTATGAGAGCAGTTGTTAGTATGATCACAAATCAATACCCGTCCTCCATACCGTTGAAGCTACATCATGGCACCTGTAGGATTTCGCTTCAGTTCACCCATAGCTCCAGCAGCTGACTAATGCCTGTGCCTCGGCTTTCCATACCAGAGCACTTGTAAGTATGGATCACAAATCAGTGCCCGTCAAACTTCGTCAAGCAGGGCTGCAGGTTCTAGAATGGAACCCAACCCCCCCCCCCCGGGTCCTTGTGAAACTGATGGTCAAATATTTACAGTTGGCGTTTGAAAACATGAAATCCAAATTCAGGTGAAACAGGGGATTTATTCACTACCAACAAGAGATTAGGCCGAGTTAGGCAATCTCGACTCACTGGTTGCAGACGCCAGCAGCGTCCACATCGCGGACCACACATTCTCCATACATGTGCAATGCCGTCAGTCCGTTCTACGCAGCATAGGCTGCGTTACGAGACCTGCCTTGCTATTATGTATAACGGCGTGCGGTGGCCACGGTGGCCACGGCGGCTCGCAGATGGCTAGAAATGGTTTGGCCCCCGCAATTGAGCGACTCCACGTATCGAATGCGTAAGATTGGCGATACGTTGCGCGCGATTAGCTGTGAGAATGAAGCTAGATCAACCAGATGACCATAAAGTTTGAAGAAAAGAGCACTGCCTCTTTTTCCTGACTGAGGGCACGGGTACCTATTAAGAAACGTCAGACTCGTTTCTCGCACTTTTCGACAATTTCCTTGAGGTTCTAGCCGCACATGAGACTGTTTCTCAGGTTTTTGATGTAGTATAGTGAAGCTGACTTCAGCATCTTGTTAAGGAAACGAACTACTTGGTCGTGTTTGTGTGTGTAGAGGTCTCTGGCGACTCGCACCTTTTCATATGAAACCCCACGGGTTGACAATAGAAGTTTCTCTTCCATCCTAGCCCTTACAAATGTCCCCGTCAGACTCATACGTCAGTCGACAGGATGTGGTCGCAGACAGCGACCTGCCATATTTAACTCTGAAGAAGAAGGAAACGGAGGGAAATAAGAACTCTATTTTGGACCACTGCAGAACTACAGGCCTTAGAAATAATGCTAGGCCGATGAGCACCGTTTCATAATATCATAGTTGGGACAGAACGTAACATGACTTTCTGCAACTCCCGAATCCCATGGCGAGCAAAGTGTGTAACATTCAATACATCAACAAATCAGGCCCCCTGCTTAAGCTTCTTTTGAAACCGCCCGCGGTTAGGCAATCTGTAGTAGATGGTAACTAATCTCAGACCTCTCAGTGCGTGAGCAAAGATGCTAAATGTCACTCACTCGGCGTCGGTATTCACTCTTTAAGTTTTAATAACCTGGACATTCCCTACACAGGTAATGTTTCGCGCCTGAATGATACACACAAGAAGTACTTAAATCGAGCCTTTCCCGCGTATCATTCTCAGGTCAGACACTAGTTCCCGACTGGAGCCTGGCTGTCGATCACTTCGCTCGACTTTGGCAACCTTGTGTGCATTTCATAACCACTTCAGCCTCAAGCAAGTTTCATCAACATGATCATCTCAATTCATACAGCGGCGATCATTTGCGCCGTCTCATCTGCAGGCTTTGTGAAAGCTGCCCAGCCCAATTCGACCGAGGTATGGCCAAGCTCTTGTACAGGGCGCTTCTAGTGATTGACATCAGACAGGTTCACAATGTCCGCAAAGCCACTGGTGAACTTGCGACGTCCTCGACCGTTGCCTCGGGATTTGGCGGTGCTAGTGTCAGCGAACTAGTCAAAGAAAATGTCCAGAGAGACCCTGCGTATCTCCAAACCAAGGACTCTAAGAACTCTCCAGGTGTCCCTAATTGCCACAACAAGCGAGTTCAGCGTGACATTTGCCCTGAGGGAAAGAAAGCACCTCCTGGATGTAAACAGGCATACGCACGATTCTGATTGAACGATGATAGCCCATCCCCTTGAGTGCTTTCCCTTATTAAGTCTCTTGGAAGTTATTTGGCTTTGCTTTCTTTGAGGCCTCTTCTTCTGTGTTTTTAGCAGCGAACAGTGCGTCGTTAAGGGAAGCGCTTCTGCCCGTAGTGTTTTCCGCTGTACGGGCTATTGTTAAATACAACTCCACGTCGTTCCGTACTGTCGGGACTGTGGGTCATGAAAAAATGGCGATTCACTTGGCAAATCTGGCGCCATTTGAGACCACACCCAAATTTTCGTCTTCTCCAAAAAGAAGCCCGAAAACTCGGCTTCAGAGTCGGAGTCGACCCGACGTCAATTATCTCAACCTCCACTCTTTTGTACAGACTCCGCAGAAACGCACACAAACATGCCACCAATTGGTCAATCCTCCGCCGTAAGAGGCTTGGCTGCACTTAAGGTCGTGGGTCCGGGATAAAAGCGGCCGGTTCGAACAGGGATTTGGTCGTTGACGTGATAAGCAGTTCGCGGACCGATACGACACTGCAATGGTAGATAAACGTGGGTGGGGGATGAGGTTGCCGGTGGGAGACCACGGATTTCAACGACGCTTTCTCTCGATCGGCGTTTTACCAGAGAGAGTCGCGGGAGAAGTATGGCGGATTCAAAGGCGGCTACTGTGGCCTCTACTGCCGCTGTAGCGAGCGAGAATGTTCTAGCAACCTCCCCATCCAGCAAGGCACAAACCTCGACAGTGCCAGGTACGGCAGCGCTACAGGAAGATAGCAAGTCTGACGTTGGCTTGAATCTGAAAGACCCTGAGCGAAACGAGGCCGATGACGAGAGACAGCTGGTGAACGGTGGCGTTGTTATCCGTGACGGCAATGATGTTGCAAGATATGTCGTGTCAACGCAAGATGATGGCGATCAGGCCTGCACCTTCCGATCTTTCATCATTGGATCCGGTAAGGCTCTCTCACGACTTGAGTCTACACATGACGATACAAGATTGTATGGACTAACGCCAAAAAGGCCTCACTGCTCTCGCAGCCTGTATCAACCAGATGTGCGTCCAATATCAGACTCATCAATCGGCCCATTCTGACAGATACTGACCGGCTCTTTTCAGCTACTTCTACAAGCCCGTCGATGTTTCTTTCGCTTCGGTGTGAGTCTTTCATGCAAACGGTATACTCCCAAGTGTTGTGATCTTGATCTAACTGTTTGGGTTAACAGCTTCTTGTGTCTGATGGCATATGTGCTCGGCGTAGCATGGTCCATTGCTCTGCCTCGCCGACACCACGTTGAGAAATTCCTACCGTCTCAGGCGAGATGGCTCGGCCCAGTTGTTCACTTCATCAACCCTGGCCATTTCGGATTAAAGGAGCACGCGGTGGCTTCAATCCTTTCCACGTCTAGCGGAAACGGTGCTGCCATCGTGCAAGTATTCGGTGCAGAGCGACTGTGAGTAAAGTGCAATAGACGCTGATTCTTCCAGGGCTGACAGATGGTAGATTCTATGACCGAAGCACCGATGCGGCCACAGCTATTCTGACTGTCTTCTCAGCTTCTATCTTCGGATACGGTCTTGTCGGACTCTTGCGCTCGATTCTTGTTCATCGTGAGTCTTTGGTCACACCCGATAATTGGCCAATCATGCAATACTAACACAGACTAGCCAGTGAGATGGTCTGGTGGCAATGCCTCCCAATGATTTCTATCTACCAGACACTTCACCGCGATCCCAAGGGTAACAATCGAGAACGCCTACGCATGTTCGGATTCACTTCCATCGGCATGTTCATCTGGGAACCGATCGCATCGTACATCTGGCCTTGGTTGAACGGCATCTCCATCCCCTGCCTTGCATCGATGAATGCTGCCCCTCCAACGCGCAAAGTCCTGATGACCATCTTCGGCGGCATTTCTTCCAACGAGGGACAGGGCATTCTCAATTTCTCTCTCGACTGGCAGTACATCACTTCCCGCTACATGTCTCTTCCGCTTCTGCAGCAAGCCAACTCCTGGGTGGGGATCGTCTTGTCATGCATCATGTGCTTTTCGCTCTATTACGGCGGCGCATGGGGCGCCAAGAAGTTTCCGTTCATGTCGACAGCCATGTTTGACGCGAAAACTGGCAAGGTATACAACCAGACTGCCGTCTTTGGCCAGAACGCCATCCTGGATACCGAGGCACTTGAAGTACACGGCCTCCCGCGACTCACTGCGTCGAACGTCTGGGCAAACATGGCGGCGATGGCTGCCATTGGAGCCTTGATCACTCACATCTCACTTTTCTACGGCCCTCTGTGAGTTTGCTGGCCCCAGATCTTATCTCCGTTAACTAACTTCTCAAGTATCAAGAGATCTTTGATACAAGCTTGGAAGAAGACCGAAACAGACCCTCACTACAAGGTTATGCAGGAGAACTACAAGGATGTGCCCATGTGGTGGTATCTTGCGATCCTTCTTGTTGGCTTCTTCACTGGACTTGGGGCCGTCATCAAAGGACACACAACTCTGGATGCCTGGGCTTATGTCTGCGCAATTGTAAGCCTCCCCAACGAGAAATACTAATGCTCTTGCTGACTATCCAGCTTCTTGGATGCATTGTTGCACCCTTCTCGCTTTGCTTGTATGGCCTTTTGGGTACTAGCGTGGCGACAAACAACTTATCCAAGATGCTATGCGGCGTCTTGCAACCGGGTAAACCAGTTGCAAACCTCTATTTCTCCATGTTTAGCCACGAAGTCACGGTTCTTTCTGTGTTTCTGTCTACCGACCTTAAGATGGCACAGTATCTCAAGATTCCTTGGAGGACCATGTTCCTCCTCCAGACGTGGGGAAGCCTGTTCGGAACGGCTTTGAACTACGTCATCATGGATACGATTGTCGCCAACCGGCGAGAGATTCTCTTAGACCCGATCGGCAACCAAGTTGTGAGTTCTTCTCTACGTCGATCTTAATCGGATTGCTGACCCATAATCAGTGGAGTGGACGCAAGATCCAGTCTCTCAACACGACTGCCGTAACCTGGTCTCTCGCAAAGTACGTCTATGGCTTCAACAAGGACGGATACGGTTGGTCAGTACTCCCGACAATAATTGTTTGATATGAAATGAGTCTTACCATTCGCAGGATTCCTCTCTCCATCGTGATCGGCGCTGCGATTCCTGTCGCTCTATGGCTTGTCTCGCGCAAGTACAAGACGATTTATGGCTGGGAGGTCCGGAAGCTCGTCACCCCTGTCGTATTTCACAACGCCTCAGAGACGACATCCGGCACGACCTCAGTCATCTGGTCCCAGGTCGCCACCGGACTATGGTCACAGTGGTACATGCGTCTCCGACACCCTGCGTGGTTCGGCAAGTACAATTACATTGTCGGCGGTGGCCTTGATGCGGGTGCAAAGGTGATGATGTTCATCCTTACCTTCGCGGTAGCTGGAGGTTCTGGAAAAGAAGTCCCTTTTCCGACGGCATGCTCTCATCACTTACTTCAACTTTGAATAATTCTGACGAGGCATTAGTGGTGGGGTAACCCTGACAGTTCATCAAAGCAGTATGCTGATTACTGCGGCACTGGTTGATTATCCTTATCCTGTGGTCTACTTTCAGGGCCGGCATTTTGTCAGTTCCATCTGAAGTTGACTGCTTTTGGAAGCGCAAAACGCACAGAATCTGCCTGCCAAGAGACCATGTGGCGTCGATCGAGGCACTTCAACGTTTCAATGAAATAGCTACATTACATATTGTTGTTTGTTTCATCCCTCCTTGGATGCGATTCCTTAACGGACACAGAGTGCCCTGTTCATAAAAATTATAATCCAATCATATCAAGCAAACATTAGTTACCCCGGGACTTGACTGCAGCCTGCTCGCAAACATCAAGGCAGCTTTGCAATGCAAGGGAGCTAGCAACACGAGGGAGCTGTCAGACAAGCACAGGGACACCAGGATATTTCACCGAGGGCATCCAAACACTGCCGAAGTCGACGAATGGCTCTCGCCGATCCATTACGATTACGCGCCACCCGACGTGCACTTCGAGATTCTCAACTTGTGTTCTAAGGTATGGATGCTGACATACGAGAGAAGAGCTGTAGCCCGAGAAAGTTCAATGATACACGACTTCGGGTTTGTGTACGGGCGTGAGCCGGAATAGTCGATGTCTCAATGTACTCCGAACATACATTGTTCAGTATAACAATGGAAAGAGCATTGTCCCACTTACAGAAACGAGGTTCTCGCACCGACCCTCTCAAAAATCGCAACCCCGCAAACGTAAAGTCAGACGATATGTAAACGACAGTTGCCTGAAGTAATCAAATTTTGCATCATGATGAAATTTAACGAGCCCGAATGTTCATATTGACACTATCTCTCCTTGTCGTTCACAAGTTGGATCATAATTAGCGCCGCTCCTCTCCTCCTGTGTCTAGATGGTATAGAAGGGTCTCCTGAAGCTGCCTGTTTCTCTCGGAGATCCTCCAAGACGCCCCGAGCTCCCGAATTCTCGTCAGACTACAAACACTACAGCATGGAACTAATTGCAAACTTGATTATCATCCTCATCGCTATTCGACAAGCGCTTGCAGCCGGAGGCTTCAACGACGGCTGTTCCGAGGTTCGGTACTGGGATCCAGACAGCATCTACGGCCGAAAGAAACAGGCGTCACCATACATCGTTGCTAGATGCATGGATTCTGGCAAGAAAGAACGCTGCAGCTGGTTGCCCTTGACTGTCTGCTTTTCCAATGACGATGGTGTGTTCGGCTACAGAAAGAAGTGAGTGGCCCCGTTGACTTTTCCCTTCGTGCCAACGCACTGTCGAAGCACCTTTCTGGAGTTGATATTGGAATCCGGGCTAACAATCTCTCAAACGCAGTGGAAACTTTGCAAAGACATGTCATGATTGCCAGTATGATAAGAAGACAACCGACTTCTTCTGTCTATGTCCAGAAAAGCCCGAGGGGCAGTTTTCCTTTCCTCGGGTACTACTGAGTATGTGCTACTTTACATGTCACCTGAGCTACCTATTCAAGACGGAATACGCTGACGTGTAAGTTCTCAGATGATTATGTACGGAATGAGAACGGTCTAATTTGGTGCCACAATGTGTATGGTTTTGAGGTTAAATGCAACGACTTTGAATTCATGAAGTTGCGATTTGAAAGTTTGTAGGCGGTCCCACTGATCCCTGGGTTTGATCCAGGACCCATGCAGAACAGCTTCAAGAATTATCGAATGCAAATCATTTTGCGCGAAATGATTTTATAATCGTGTTTGAAGCGGCGTCGGAGGGCACGCAGCATCGGAAGGTTTCCCTTCTGCCGGAGTCGATACTAACTCTACCCTAGCCCTCCTTGCGCCTCCCCAATTCAAATTCAATGTTCCGTAATTGTGCGTCGCAAAACCAGAAGACCTCCGCGCGCAAATGTGAGCACAAAATTCAACGCCAAGCATATCAGACCGGCGGGCATAGCGGACGATTGCTCATTTTTCAGCCATGTGGATGCAACTCCGTCGCTCGTACCACCCTGATTTCAACGGACTTTGCCATGCAGTGCTGTTTGCGTCCTTACAATGGGTTGCTCACGTATTCTGTCATGTTTGTCTTTTGCGCGCTGTCACAGCTGAGCTTTGGCCATAAAGCCCATAGTATGCCTTTGTTGATGGATGAGTTTGTTCAACAAACCCCGAGCCAACCCTGCCCTTAAGAAAACTGCTCCTCGAGAAACACAGACCTCTATTTCAACCGTCAATGGCGCCCTTGGCCTGCATACTCTGAAGTACAAAAGCCGCCTCCAAATCCAACTCAGCTCTCTCCCTCTCCAGGCCTCGTCATCACGCACTGCCAGCATCCCGCTTAGCCACCATGAAGCTCTCCATCCTTTCTCCCGTCCTCCTCGCAGCCGGAGCCCTCGCCGCCCTCAAAGACCATTGCCAATTCATCCGCCACATCCACACTGGTAACAGCGAACACCCGACAATCGAGTACAACTGCCCGTCTCCGAACCCCGTCGCGTGGCCGTACAGGGCTTGCTGGTACGTCGACCTCGGAAAATGCTTCATCAACGACATGGGCCAAATCCGCGCCCAGAAGGAGTAAGTCCTTTTTTCTATCTGCTGCCTGTTCTTTCCCATGACCGCTCACTAACGTAACCTTTCGTGCTACAGCGGCGCGTTCAGCAGAAGCTGCAGGGATTGCACATTCGACTCGTCCACCGAGATAATGCGATGTCAGTGCGACATTGGAACGTTTGGAACGTGGAGGTACTCCGAGGTCAACATCAGTAAGCAACCGCACTTCTTCCGTGGACTTTCTTTTCGTTTCACTGGGCCTTGTTTTCGTAGACGGTCAGCCTATTGACGCAAGCTGTAGATTCGGCACTTGAATATGTTTCCACCGAAGGTGTGGGTTGCTATGGGGAATTCTCTCAGACTGGCTGTCAAGTTTCTTGAATTGGCCATTCATCACTGCCCGAGCTACCGCGGGAACCATAAATCAGATCTCTGTGGCTGTTAGTCTTTGAAAGCAGTAGGTGGCAAGAAACGGAAATAATGGGCATTGGATTATTGGAGTAGATACTACGACTACTTGTTCGTCAACCAGGTAGAAATATTCCAAGCGCGTTTTAAAACATAGCTACAGTCTTGCATACTGATATGTCAAACCGTGGAAAGTTAGGGTCAGGCACTCAGCAATTTTTCACCGGACGCGAGGAAATCTCACTTGGCCTATAATCGAACGAAGGCAGCCGTTCGCGGACCTGCCAACTTTCTGGAAAATCGGAAATTATCAATTACGCATGATACCCCGGAATTCCGTGTGGTAAGTAGCACAAGAAATTCGCAGACTTGTTCATCTTGAACAGAAGAGTAATCGCTGGAGCTATCGCATAATCCGAGATAGAGATCGTTGTATCCAGCACCGTCGGGCCGGATACAAGCAATATTCACCAAAGTCCATTATATGCAACAAACGGTCCTTCTGCCCCACCAAGCACAGCTACAAAAAATTTCACTCGCAACAAACTTTCCTCGTTGTTTTCCTCCCACACACAAACCGGTCTTTACCATTCGACAGACCAGCCTGCAACGGCATGACACTACGAGGACCGAATCTTCCCGCACCCCAAACCATGTAGCTGCGTTCTCGCACGCATGACAATGGGCGCAATTCACCTCTACCTCGTCCGCCACGGCGAGTCCGTCGACAACGTCGCGAACCTCTAGTACGCGCGCCTCGCTGCTGCCGCCTGAATTTGGCTGGGTTTTCCCTTCCCTCGTCCTCTTTCTAACGTGCGTGGCATTGGTGTTGGTGCAGTGCAGGCTCTCGCGACGCGTCCTTGACCTCCCACGGCGTCCTGCAAGCCAGGCGCCTGGGCACACACCTCGCCTCGCGCACAGCCTCGGCGCCCGTCTCGCACATCTTCGCTTCGAATTTGCAGCGTGCGTATCGCACCGCCGAGGCTGTCCGCGACGCCCTCTCCTCGCCCCCGAACGCGACTGAAGGTGAAGCTTCGTCGTCGATGACAGGCAGGAGGGTGGAAGTCGTCCAGCTACCCGAGCTTCGCGAGAAGCACTTCGGGTCCGGCGAGGGGCAGAAGGTCGGCGCCCGCGCTGTTGGTGAAAGACACGTTGGCGCCGAGACCTCTGAGGCGATGTTTACGAGGGCGAAGAGATTTGCGGACGAGTACCTCGGCCCCATTTTCGCCTGCGTCAACGAAACCGAGGAGGGTGCGGAGAGCGTCGTGGTCGTCGCGCACGGGATCATCCTTGGCGTGCTCGTACGGGCTCTCCGTTCTGCAAAGAACTTCGGGACCGTCGTCGCCTCACCTGAGGACCAGTTGCCTTTGGCCTGGAGCAACACTGGCTACGTCGAACTTACCGTTACGCCCGCTGCACCACCGTCCAAGGAGCCAGCGACCGTACCCACTTGGCCTGGCCTGTCTATCAAGACAGTCGCCGTCAACTCCACGGAGCATCTCCAAGGTCTGAAGAAGACCCGAGGTGGAATCGGCAGCGCCAAGTTTGACGAGAAGCAGAAGACGCTCAACGCGTTCTTCACGCCGACCGCCAAGAAGCGCAAACACGGAGACGAAGCATGATGCCTCTCTCCGACCTGGTCGCCGAGTCTGTTCAATGCAGAGCGACTCGGCGGCCTACTTGCTACCCAGGTATGTTCAAATTTTTCAATTCTTACTACTCCATACCACCCCGCTTGTTGTGATGAGGCAAGAAAATTCACAGACCTGTACCGAAAGTATACATGTGGAAAAACATTCGTCCAACCGCTGTCTGACACAAGCTATCAAATCACATTCGTTTTGATGAACTTCACTTTGGACGGGCCTTGACTAACATGGCTCAGAATACAGATATTCACAGTACACCTGCAGCTCCTGGAATAATAGAACGGGATTGTCTAGTCTAGTTGCGTCCGCATAATATAATAAGCTTCAAATCAAACCCATTGTGCCTTCAATGTGATGCTAGTCATCTTTAATCCATACGTGTGATCGTAACGTCGTTCAAAAGTGGCCTGAGAATCGTACAGTTCGTAACGCGGTGCTGCCAGTCCTAATAATACGCCTACACATCCGTACTCCACTCATCCTTCCCGGTAAAGACCTTGTGCACCCTCTTGCTGACAGACTTGCCCACAGCTCTGTCAGAGAAACCGCCGTCCTTGTTCGTACTCTTCCTGATGTTCTCAAGAACCAGCGGCCCGCCCTCCTCCAATCCCTTCACAAGCTTCGGCACCGTCTCAAACATAGTGGCGATGCCCCATGCGATGGGAGCCGTGACGCGCACAATCTCCTGCAGCATCCGCACGTATGTGTCCTTGATATCTTCTCCCGTGCGGACCTGGCCTGTTTCCATGCAGAAGCCCGCTCCAGCAGCGTTGGCTGCCTCGCGCTGCTTGCGGTAGGGTACGGTTGAGATGTGCTGGGTGAAGATAGCAACCCACTGCGCAGTCTCGACGGCCGCACTCGTGTGGTGGATGAGCACATTATGCATCACCTGCAGCTCCAGCAAGGCGTCTTCGATCGTATCCTCGTCAATGTACTCCTGCGGTTGCTGGTTCTTACGGCGCCGCGATTGGGCACTCGTCGAGGATTCGGCTGGCTCTCCGTTGCGCACGGCAGAGGCAAATTGTCGATTGCGAACGTTGCGGTTCTTGCGCATCCATGGCGTCAGTCCCTCGATCAGGTAAATCAGCTGCTGCGTCGGGAAATGGCGCTTCATCCTCAACACGTGAGCTTCGAGGTTGTTGCCTTCGGGGCCAAGTGCGTATGTGACGAACTCCGACGCGTTCACAATGACCAATGCGAACTTGTCGTCTTCAACGTGCATCGGCATTGGCTCCCAGTGTCCCAGCTCTTCGTTAAAGCGGCTGGCTACCTTTCTTCTCCACTTGACAACGTTATCCACGGGGCTGTACCAGGCCTCATGCTGGACGTCGAGATCCTTGAGTAGCGTCTGGATCTGGAGAGTAACAGCAGCAGGCAGGCTTGACGGGAGATCCGCAATCATCTCCGGGGTTGAGACCTTCTTGTCGGTCCTGATTTTGTTGACCTCTGCTAGCACAGCGGCGCGCTCCTTCTCCTTGGCCTTCTGCTCCTTTGCAGCCTCCTTCTCTTGCTTCTTGCGTTCCTTCTCCCGCTCCCGCTCTGCTGCCTTTACTTCCTTGTCCCTTGCCCGATCATTCGCTGACTTCTTGGTTGTAGCCCGAGCAGTAATTGACTTGCTTTTCGTCGACGAGGCCTTGTAACTGGTCTTCTTCGTCTCAACTCGATCCTTCAGCCTCCTAGCATCGAAGTCATCGAGATCTGGGAAGTCATCGTCCGAGTCGGGGTTGACGTTCCTTGGTGCCGGCTCGTCATCGCTCAAGTCAATAATCTCGCTGACAGACTTGGTAAATGTTCTTCGTGGCGGTGGCGAAGAGAATGGGTCGCTAGGCAAATGTCGTTCCGGCGCGGAGCTGGATATTGGGTCCCAGTTGGCCCTTCTCTTTGGCGATTCCGCCCTCTGCTTTCCTTTGTCCAATGACTTGTTTGTAGGTTTTGGAGATCGCGGGTTCACGATCGAAGCTGCTGACCGTTGCGGCTGCTTTGCAAAAGTACCGTCATCGTCGTCATCGTCGTCGTCGTCTAATAGGATCGTGTCTGGCTCGGCGGGGGGTTTCCGTGGTGGCCGAGGTGAGCTTGCGAAGGGGTCATCGGAAGTAAGATCGTAGTCTACGTAGTCTATACGGTCTTTCCGTGGTGATGGAGCCTTGGTTGCAGCTCCGTTCGAACTCTGCTGTCTTGGTGCTGGCTGCGCCGAAGGAGGTGACGAAGCGAATGGATCATCGGACTCGATTGTCTTAGAGATCTTTGCCGTTGCTGCATTGCTCGTCGTGGTGCGCGGGAATCCGGGCGAGCTGGAGAAATCGATCGGATCATCCAACGTGTGGGCTCGCCGGAAAGCGCCAGATTGCTTTACAGGCGGTCGGCTGGGCTGATCGGTAGCAGAATGCGACCTGTCAAACGTGCGACCGGCGCCGCCTCCAGTGGGCGAAAGACGCAATCTCTTGGTATCTCTAGTATCAGAGTCTGGAACCTTGTTAAGGGGCAGGCTACTGTCGAGATCGATCGTCGTGTCGAAGTCGTCTGACATGTAATAAACCGGCGCACAATTGTCAAGTTGCTCTTCCCGTGGCCGCTTCGCACCGGATACGCTTCTAGGGGAGTAGATGGATTTCGGTTGCTCGGGTCGGGCAGCAGGCTTCGCTGCTGATTCTGGAATCAACTCTGGTGAGTCTGCCGTCAAATTGAACACATCATCGTCGTAGTCAAGCGCAGTTGCCACAGTCGCTACTGCTTGTTGTGCTGGTGGAGGGTGTTGAGGTGCAGGTTGGATTGGCGACGGCCCTAGAGAGGGACTAGACAACAGGTTGATGACCTCCGCAGGCATGTTGCTGTTGGAGATTCATAAGGCCTCAATCGGTCATAGGAGGCGCAAAAACCAAGAAAGTCCACAATGCGCCCGATTGACGTTGCGCCGCACTGCGATGACGACCAAAAATCACAATCGCGTCTGGATCTCGCTCCTCGAGGTGGGGCACGCGCGGCACCGCTCAGAGCCGGGCAGTCTGAGCGCGAACCAACCACGACCGTCACGTGCTCTTCCTTGCCCATGACTAAGCGACACATATGCACTTAAACGGCTGATGTTGTGTTGCATGTATCCGAACTCCTTTTTCTTGGTCCGGAGCAACGTCGATACTTCTCCCAACGTTCCATCGCGCGTTATCGGAATACAAGGCGTTGCTCCCGCATCCAGGACCTAAGCGATGTCGTATTTGCATGTAAGCTTAACATTTTATAACCAGGATTCGAGGGTCCTCAAAATCGACAGATGCAATGGGGGCTCGAGCGCCAGATGCAACCGCACACCCGTCCATTGAAGTTGACAATCCAACATGAACCACCGGCCTGTGTCAAGCTACCACCCGGCAAGCACAGACTACCGCTGGGGAAGATGACGACTGAGGGTAGCAGTCCGTGGCGAACATCATGCCATCACGGTCCATCAGACGTCGAAAAGCGCGCAGGTCCCCGCTGGTGATTCCTGTCAAGGGGCCCAACCGTCGACTGATTACCACAACGGACAAGGGCCACCTTTTTTGACAGTCGGCAGATCGACTGCCCCACGGATATCGGAACTGAAAGTTCTTGGCATTTGATTCTAACATCGATCAACGGCACACCCACGTCTGGTATAGAGGAAGATTGATCGACTTAACTTGATGCGATCGATGCTTTATCTCTCGGGGTGTGTCCGACAGCTGGTGTTCCCTTTGTCGTTAGCGCCGGCGTGGGTATAGGTTGGCCGAAGTTATCGTCTAAATCCCTTCATGGAATCAGAACAAGGCTTCTTCAATGAGAAGCCACGCGAAACCGAGCTTTTGGGGAGGAACTTGTCCGCACTAATTACTAGCCAAAGTACAACAGTCTCTTCTAGCTACAAGTCCTGAACATGACGAAGCTCAACAACAACGAACTTCAGAACGTTGTTGCGCCGGAACAAATATCCTCCAGAATGCGAGTCAACTCCTCCCACACCTTCTTCTGCGCTATTTCTCCATCGTGGTTCCTCACAAAAGGTGATAAAGCCTCATTATCAATTTCCCCGTCTCTCATGTAGGCTCCGTGGCTGGCGATCCCCGCTGACGCGGCTGCAACAAGTGTCCGACTGCCTACCTCAGTAGACCGAGCCAGTACGAACTTTAACACAGCCGTTATCCGCCCGTCCTCACGCGTCAGCTCTGAATGACACCTCCCAGGTTGCTGCATATTGACCACAGCGCCTGAGCCGTCCAATCTCGCTGCCAGCTCACGAGACACCAGGATTTTCAGAAGCTTCGTGGCTGGGTATCGCATGTTCATGTCGGCTTTCGTCTCGTCATCCAGACTTTTGAAAGTATTTTCCGTTTTCCATTCCGGTAAGTCGGTCCAGGCGTGGACTTCGCTGGTGTAAGGGGCTGGCCCCTAGGCTTGTTCAACGTAGAGGTGCCGTCGATTGACTATTCTCAGCTGAAGAAGGAAGAAAGGACTTTACAAGAGTAGGCACCTAACAGCGGTGAAGCAGACCGGGTTAGGCGGTGTAACGCGGCAGAGTAGTGGGTCCAACGGAGCCGGATCTCGGTAATTGCTCCGGCAAAGCCGGAGATATCAATCCGGGCTCTAGCCCGTGACAGCTGGCCACCACAGATAAGTGAGGCGTGGCATCAGAACAAGTTTCTGCTGTTCTCTTCAGAACGGGTACCAACAGCAACGCCAGTAGAAAGTTGCTGATCACATTGACGGTAATGCTGCGTTCATGTCCCTCTGCTGCAGTGAAGCGCGTGGTTGCAATGCCCGCATTTGCCATCAATACATCCACGCGGGGAAGCTGCGAGGCTCGTGTTGAAAATTCCCGTACTGAATCGTACGAGGCCAGATCTACCTCCCATACCTCGCATATTCCCTGGCAACCTGTTGACTGTTCGGTCGTTTCCTTGGCTTTGTGTCGAGCCTCCACGTTCCTAACGGCGAGAATCACGCGGGCGGCATTGAGGCGGACGAAGTGTCGAGCCGCTTCGTATCCGAGGCCAACATTGGAGCCTGTCACGATTATGACTTGGTCTGTAAAGAGGTCCGTTGGATATTTCGGTTCGACAAAGAGCTGAGACTAGAGAAAGCCCATTTTGCCGTGTCTTAGAACTAAAAGTTTATCAACTTCCGGCGACAGTGTCTAGATGTATTGAAGTATTCAAGTACGCCGGCAAATAATATGTCGAAGCTAAAGACCCGGTTTCCAGCTCCAGAAAGGGTCCAGACCAGACATTTCAGCAAATGCCTGGAATTAGCCGCCTTTAAGCCCGCCTACCTCCATGAAGCCAATCCATGTTGCATTTTCATCCATCAACTTATCATTCTTCTACCTACTCAGAGCAATGAACATGAGAAAATAACAATAATAAGAGCTTTCATTGTCTATTATTCTACGGTAATCAGCCAATTTTGATCCGATTGATATGCGTTCGTTGTTACCTTGTCGGACATATGATCGCTTGGGGCCTTGGCCGCACTGCACCAGACATTAACTCGTTCGGTTTGCGGCAATGAGCCACCAACTGCGCAACATCCGCAGTGGCTCCACAATACGTCGGTGGAACTTTGGTTGTTTGTATAGCAAAATGGTATAGCTAGATGAATCCTTTCTATGGCGAAAGCCACGAGTCTAGAACCTGACCCTAGACGCTATTTGAGACGCAGACGGTAAGTTAAGCTTGCGCAAGATATCGATGTCTGTGATATAATAGCAAGCGTTTCCTATTAAGCGACGAATTCCCATTACGTACTACACAGCAAGGTGCACGCGAAAATGCAGCCTTACGAATGCTTGTTATAGCCCGCCTGCCTTAGAATTCGGGTTCCGAATTGATCCCGCACGGGATCTAATCGCACTGGGGCCGAGTCGGTGTGCTCCAGAGTCGCAGCACCCTGTCATGACTCCTACATACGCCCGTAGGGCGAGTCATGGATAAGCTGATGCAGTTTGAGCCTGACCAGAAATATTGCTCTTTAATATAGTCTGTAACTTTATCAGACGAACTCTACAGAGCCAAGCTAGGTCATGTGCTGGGCGTAATCCCATTTATGCTCTTCTAACACACATGTAGTGATGAACACTAGCTGAACAGCAACCAGGAACCCAGACAACGGCCAGTGTCGTCCTCCATACCGATGAGGCAGGCGACAGGCTAGCCCTCCCGCCTTGAGCCTTCAGATCCCCCATACTCTTTGGCAGCAAGCTGTCTTTAACCCCAGTTCCGTACTGCTGGGTCTTCCGGAAAACACGGAAAATATTCACTCATGCACGGACGGCGAATGATGCTTAAAATATTAATCGTGGCTGTGTGCCTAGCTTCAGACGGGGTGACAGATTGATTGACAATGGATTGACTGACTCGTCAGCGATGCTGTGGCCATCTTTGGTATCCGTCTCTAAAATTTGGATAGACGATAGTAATAAGACCTGTCCATTACCTATATAAACGAATTCTAATCACTGATCGAACATGCAACCTGCTGGGACTATTCGCCTTCTTAACCCTACCGTTCATTCCATACATTACCGGCATCTTAACATCACCTTCATTTTTCAACTTCACGATGCAGTTCTCACTCATTCTTCTCTCTGCGGCCTCCGTCGCCTTCGCGCTGCCTCAGCCTGTGCCTCAATCATGCGATGAGACTTGCCCCAACCCATGCCGACAGGCCAACACAAACACATACTGCACTGGAAAGAAGGTCTCAGAACTTAACAACACGCCACCACCTGCCCAGTTCAAGAACCAATGGAACTGCCCCGCCGGTAGCAGCTCCCCTCCTGCGACCTACATCCAGATGACGCAGAACGGAGCTGCTGAGGGCGGGGTCACTGTCTTCTGCACCATCTAAACGAAAACCGGGCCTCAGTTCAGCATTGCAAGCCATGACAAACGACGCGTCACAGAATTGTGGCCTGCGTCGTACGTGAATCCAACGACAACGCCTCACTCAATCAAGGCGGAGGTGGATTTGGGCAACCGACCGCTCTCTAGATCATTGTTCTAGACTGTACTTATTTTGTAACCATATATCTTTGGTAGACAATCAAAGTTTTGATACCCAGCTACCACTGATTGGACTGTATCCTGACTTCCGGCCATGAGAAAAGCTGTACGTGACAATCACTCTCGATTTCCCCTTAATGCACTCGGTAGGCAGGCTTGTATGTCGAAAGTAAATACAGTCTAGCTCAAAGACACGCTTCTCAGACTCTAGAGTAAGTCCAGAGCAGGTGTCAGCACCTGAACTCGGTCGCTACCGCATTCTTTCGCCCAAATGCGGTCTCCGGGTATCACCGCGCCAACTGGGCGGTATGTCGATTGGCGACGCCTGGTCAAGCTTCATGGTCAGCATGAACAAGGAGCAGGCCTTTGAACTTCTGGACGCTTTCGTCGCTGCGGGCGGGAACTTCATCGATACGGCCAACGATTACCAAAACGAGCAGTCCGAGGCCTGTTTGGGCGAGTGGATGAAGCCGAGGGGTAACAGAGACCAGCTCGTCATCGCAACCAAGTTCACCTCCGAGTACAGATCTCATGCTCTCGGAAAGGGAAAGACGCCCAATTATTTCGGAAACCACCGCCGTAGTCTGTATATGAGCGTACACGATTCCTTGGCCAAATTGCAGACCGACTGGATCGATATCTTGTACCTTCACTGGTGGGACTACACGACATCGATAGAAGAGGTCATGGACAGCATGCATGCGCTTGTCGACCAGGGCAAAGTCCTCTACTTAGGAATTTCTGATACCCCGGCGTGGATCGTGGGCGCGGCAAACACCTACGCTAGCCTGCAGGGCAAGACTCCCTTCTGTATCTACCAAGGCCGGTGGAACGCCATGAACCGCGACTTTGAGCGCGAGATCATCCCGATGGCCCGCCACTTTGGCATGGCCCTGGCTCCCTGGGATGTTCTCGGCGCGGGCAAATTCCAGAGCAAAAAGGAGCTCGATGAACGCAAGAAGCGGGGCGAGAGCCTGCGCAGCCTCTTCAGCGGCGACATGACGGAGAACCAGACCGCCGAGGAGGTGCGCATGAGCGAGGTTCTGGCCGAGGTGGCCGCAGAACACGGCATCGAGTTCGTCACAGCGATTGCACTCGCGTACGTGTTGAGCAGAACGCCAAACGTCTTCCCGCTCGTGGGTGGGAGGAAGGTGAAATACTTGGAGGATAACATACAGGCGCTGAAGATCAGGCTGACGGAGGACCAAGTGCGCCGGTTGGAGGCTGTGAGGCCGTTTGATCCCGGGTTTCCGAGCAACTTCATTGGGGAGGACCCGAAGGTTTCGGGTCAGCCCAGCGCTCTGCTATCTCGAGCTGGGCCTTTGGCGTTTGTGCAAAGCTCGAGAGCTATTGGATACGAGGGATGATTTGATGGAGGTTTCGATGAGCCTCCGAGCTGCTTACCAGTATGGATTGAGGAAACGTCACATAAATTGTTGAAACACTCGAGGTCAGCCTGCAGGACAGCGTTTGTAGGCATGGAACCAATACTACTCCAAACCACAAATAAGCGCTAATTTAGAACCGAGTCATAAACAAGACCCACGACAAGGTTACGATGCAGGTTGCTAACTCTGTGCCATGCAGGGGTTCGTCTGGTCTCGGGGTGTTGTCATCACACAACTTAAACTTCTTCGTCACCGGGCTAGACTCAAAGCAAAACGCACACCGATCTGTATCTAAACTATGATCGATAGAAGCCAATCAGTCTCTAACATAAACGGCAAGCATCGTTGCCTACCATGGCATACAGTCAGTCGTGCCGACCCTGACCTGTGAAATAACGTCTTTTTTAAAGCAGAAACACCATCTGATTGGGGGGCTACTGTTTGCTGTCCTCCTCGCCTTGGTCTCTACGATTCCAAGGCAAAGAGTCCCTCCAAGTGTCGATCATGTTCCACTCCCAGTAAAGCTCAGTACCTCCGGCGACCGCTGCTTGCTCTCTTAGTTCGTCAGGGGCGCAGACGTACAGTTCCCATCTTGCCATTTCCTCGGCAATCCTGTTGTATCCTTTTGTCCAGGCGTATCCACATTGACCACCTCCATCATCGAACCAGAAGTTGCCGTCCAAGTACCCCGGTAAATCCCTTGATCGTTCTTGGCAGCGAGGACTCAACTGAATTTGCGGAAAGCTCGAACCCTTGGTCTCGGGCAATGTCAGATCAACGCCGCAATCCATTGCATGGCGTTGTAGGCTCCTATCCGAGATATGAGGTTGCAACTCCAAGTAAGTCCCGGTGTATTGTCCCGCAATGGCAGCCATGATAACCTGCATTTTGGCGTTCGGCCGTCGGATAAGAAGTTCCCTCAAGGTGTTTTCTTCGGGAATCTTTGGATGCCAAATCAGATCCGCCACGTCTTCCTTGTCCACTGCGTCAGCTCCAACTCGAGAAAGGTCATTGTCCATGATAAACCTCGCCGTAATAGCTCTTTGGATCTTTCTCCCATAACATCCCATCCTACCCATCTCCTCTTCGTGGACCGCCCACCACTTTGCAAATGTTGTACTATGCTGGATCCCCCTCACCACCGCCAAAGACTCCCTCTTCTCCGCAGGAACAGGCCTCCGCAGCCTCACGTAGCGATCCACATTCCCTTCCCAAGCGGCCATCAGAATCAACACATCCTTCCTCGCCGTTGGCAAATCCACTGGCAAGGGCTCATACAGCAACCACGCAAACTCTCGAGGCAGCCTCGCCATGTCGGGATCAACCCCGACACCCTCCCCGGTAATGTCAAACCACATCAGCCCCTGACTCCAATCCGCCGGCGTCAACTTCTCCACATCCGCAAACAACCCCGATCTCAACGCCGTGTCCCCGTTCAATCCCACCCTGATCCTTCTCTCTGGGTTCTCGAGATTGACCGTGCAGGTGTAGTCGTCCATGACAGCATACCTCACAGGCTGCTCGACAATGGCTCTGAATATCGCATCCGCACCCGCGACATCAACGTCGGGCGCCCCCGAGTCCCGCGCATCCCGCGCCTCTTCGGCGATGGATATGTCCGGGAGGAGGTTGAGCTCGAAGTAGAGCTTGGCGTAGCCGGCCGCGGCGCAGGCCCGGCCGACGTTGTACCGCATCTCGGGGTAGCGCCGGGCCAGGCGCCGGTAGGTGTCCTCGCTGCCGAGGTAGTACCAGATGCAGTACGGCTTCGGGTGGGAGTCGTGCATTTCCGGGACGATGTTGTTGGATATTTGTGAGGCGAGTGCTTGGTTGGTGTACACCGGATCTTCTTCAAAATCCAGATCGTCTGTCCAGAGAATGAGGTCTTGATCTACGTTGGAGGACGCAGAGGAGGACGAGGAAGAAATAGAAGTACCCCATTTACCCATTGTGTGTGAAAATAAAAATGCGAAGCTTACTGCGACCACAGTAGCATTGACTGCCGAGTTTAGAGTTGGGTTGGTGAAGATGAAAGAAAGAATAGTTAAGCATCAAGTGGGAGCCGAATGATGTGATGTCTGCCATGTTTTATGCATGTTAAATTTGGCCTCACCCGCGGACTTGATGTCCCATCTGGGCTAGAGTGCGGCTCATGCCGGTCCACATCTGCCGCAAGAGATCATAATAGCAGCCCGGAGCCGGGTCACGGCCGTCCAGTGCCTTCCCGTCCTTTGCAGACTTTCTCCTCGCCCGTTCTTGAACTCCACGTCTTCGGCAGTGTGGAGCAACCGATGACACGCCGTTGACCGGAAGGGACCCGCCCCCGGATTTCCAACGCCGACCGCATCCCCTCAACGCAATTGTCGATAGATTTTTCATCTCTTTTGGATTTACTGATGACACAGATGGGTATGCGTGCCGTGCATACGTTTGGAATCTTGCTATAGAGTATATGAGAAGAAATAGGGAACAGCACAAAAGCCGACCGCATCTTCCGACGTCCTGAATCCGAATCTTCGCTTCTGTCTGTCTCAGCTGCTTATACATGTCTTTGACAACGAGCAGCGGCGTTTAAACGAGGCGCCCATGACCACTTTCTGACCAGCTCGGAGAAACAGTCCCGAACTCGTCCGCACTCTAACATGATTTAGGACTTTGATGTCGGCTACTAGTTCCAGTCAGCAGCAGGTGACGACTTGAGCAACCTCAAGATTAGGTTAGCTGCCTGACCTCATCACATCACTCCGTCCCAATCGCGACCCAACATATCCTATCGCTCGCTGCCTCCGCACGAGAGAGCACCTCGACCAACCAACATCATCCCAGCTTCCAATCCCTCTGTGCTTGAGCCCCATTGGCTCCCGAGCAAAGACCAACGAACTCTGCCCTGCGTGCTGGGAAGATGGACCACAACTCTACCGCCTTGGGGTAAGCTGGCGAGTCATTGACCAGCACCGCACCGAGGCTGTTTCTCTATTCGTAAGAATTGGCACATCAATTGCTGAAGTAAGAGGTATGAACACGACGCTGCTCTCCAATAGTGTTTCAACAAACTGAGTCTTGCAAACCGTAAATTCCGACTAATGCCTTACCGGGAACTAAATGTCATGAACCAACCTTGCACGCTCTGGGGCCCTGGTCAGGGACAGATGGGCAGGAAATATCATCCTCTGGGGCCTTATAGGATGGAACGGGTCACCCCGTGGGATCCATTCTGCCCAACGTCCCCCCCCTCTCTCTCTCTTACCAGCGCCGGCCGTCTGTGAAAGCTTGCTCCCGTATCCCACCCGATGGGCTGTTCACGAAGCCGAAGCCCAAGATTCCTTGGCTTACATATCCATCACGACGGCATCATATACATGAGCCACAGGTCATCCCTCCAGAGGGGGTGAGCGGGAACAAGAAACCAAACGACAGAAACCAGCCGAAAAGAAACATCACGTCCGAACACCTCGCCTAGAGCCCCATCCCACCGGAGCCACCCGCATCGCAAACCCACACCCCCGATCACCATACCACCCGCCCGCAACCTTCGCGGGGCCGCCGCCGCCGCCGCTCCGCCCGGAGGGAGCAACAATGGCAGAAAACATCAAAGGCTCCATCGACCTCTCCCGCGAAGAGGCCATGGCCATCACCGCCCTCGCGACCGCGGGCATCTACAACGCCGTCGAGATCTACGTCCTCATCTTCGCCACCTTCCGCCAGCGCCGCGGCCGCTACTTCTGGTCCATGCTCGTCGCCAACTCCGGCATCTTCGTGCACGCCATCGTCTCCCTGATCCGCTACCTCCGCCGCAGCGGCACCGTCGTCCCCGGCGCCTTCGCCGTCGCCGCCTGGTGCGCCATGGTCACCGGCCAGTCCGTCGTGCTGTGGTCGCGCCTGCACCTCGTGGTCTACAACCGCACCTGGACGCGCCTCGTGCTGGCGCTCATCGTGACGGACGGGTGCGCGATACACGTGCCGATGGCGGTGCTGTGGGTGCTCTGCTGGGCGACGCCGCGGGACGCGCAGGCGGCGTGGATCGAGCGGTACGGGGTGTACGAGAAGGTGTCCATCGTGGTGTTCACGCTGCAGGAGACGTTCCTGACGGGTATCTTTGCGCGGCAGGGGTGGTATAACCTGCGGCCGCTGTTCGCGTTCAAGACGCGCTCGGCGAGGTTGATATCGTGGTACCTGCTGAGCCTGTTCGTGCTGGTGTTCCTGCTGGATGTTGGGCTAGTGGTACTGGAGTACACGAACAACTTTGTGTTCCAGACGACGAGCAAGCCGTTGGTGTACAGCATCAAGCTCAAGGTTGAGTTCACGGTGCTGAATAAGTTGTTGGCGTTTACGAAGATGAATTCGTGCGATTGTCACCACCTGAGCGACCAGCTTGGGAGTTTCACGAAGGGGCTTGTGACGTCGGATACGAATACTACGGCGAAGGGGAGGGAGGGGCAGAATGGGATGTTGCCCGCACCGGAATCGGAACGACCTGACCGTATATTTGACGGTAATTGAGCATCGAGAAGAGGGACTGTTGTATTTCATGGAACGGACGGCCACTTGCCTTTGAGCAGACACGAGTTGATACCCATAGAAGAAGCATGAGCATGCTGTAATGAAAGCGAAATTGTTAGAGATGAGAGCATTTCATGGATAGAATCACTGTCACGATTTCAGAACACAACCACGATGTGTTGAAACAAGTTCGTTATCGGTTCCCATGACCGAGGTTGACGCATGATGAGAGTCAGAGTAATTGAACGCTTGGGAAGTTCCGAATTGGAATCACTGCGGACTAGGAAGCGACAGGCAATAAGGTTGAGCAATGTCATTGAACTGCAGTTTTGCACCATGCGGTGATAGCAGAGCAAACACCGATCAGGGCATACCCTTGGGCGTCAGTGAACGAGCTTCCAAAGGACCGGAAGACGAAAATCAGGGTAATTTCTCATATTCCTGGCGGACTTGCGGGGTAAAATGGCCCAAGCCGTCGCAGAGGCCTCGAGTCATGGGCGCAGCAAAGAGTCAGCATTGTTACTTGAGGCTATGATACTGGGCTAAATCACGCTTCTGTGCAAGAAACAGTTTGGGGCAAGTGTGCCAGAATGACTAGGGAGTGACGACCGATAAATTCCAGCCAGACATCCAACGAATGCAAGATCACGAACTGCTTACAGTTGGCTGACGTTGCCGCCACCCAGGAACGGCTCGCCCGGCTGCTGAGTTGCGGACGTGATGAACGACACGCCAGCTGAAAACCGATTGACAATCAAAATCTCCGATACCTGTTCACTCCTGCGTGATGGAAGTTAGATCAGACGTAAAGCAGGAAACGGTCTACCTGCGTGCAGACTGCGTCCCATTTGCCGACGTCAACTACTGCAAGCTGCAGGAGCTACGTTGTATCTGCAGACGCAAGGCCACGGAGAAAACGGCTGGAACCGAGTTCGGAAGAGACGGACCTTTCCCTTGGTTCTGCCGTGGCTTGTCGGTTTGACAAGATCTCAAATGTCTTCAAGTGGTTTCACAAAACCTGCCGTGGCTTCATCCACCACGCAGAGTTCGAACTCGTAATATGACGCAACTAAAATCTTGCTGCTATCTTTGGGTTCGTCCGGCACGCAGCAAGACGGGAACGGACAGCGGGAAGGGCAGGACTGATTTGGCTTACCGGTGGATCAGTCATCCCGAAAGGCTATCCAATTGCGAGAGGATTTGGCGAGGAATGTAAGTGAGTGAATGGTGATGAGATGGGCGGCGCATGGTGAAACATGAACCGCTGTGTTCAATTGCGGGAGCTGTTGAGAACGGCGGGGCGAGGAGGAGAAGAGACGGCGGCAAGCCACCATGACCCTGTGTGCCGCGCGTGAACCTGCAGCTAAGAAAAGCGTGCGACGGTTCGTGGGTTGCCGCCACCACCACAGCAGCAGGTGAACGAGCAGGCCGCTGGCTTGTGCTCATGCGGACGGGGAGAGCAGTCCGCTGGGCCTAGCTGGGGATGTGCAGGTTTTCGGGGTTGATATTATCAGGGTCTCCTGGCATTCTTAAAGTCAAATCATTCTTCTGAACCCCGTAGGGTGTGTCATGATTTATGCGATAATGTGGCTTTATCGTCGATGGAGGAAGTCTCGTTGGGCCGTTGACAATGCAGAGCAGGCAATTAGGTCGCAGGATCATAGTGCTACACTTCCGCGATGCAAGAGGTTTTGGGGGCCATATCAAACTCTGCGTTATATCCCCCCAAGATAGGGATGAACGTTGGTATTTGCAGTGGACGCACGTGGAGTTGGTATGGTAATCAAACAAGAGCGTCGCAGGGATAGCGGGATGAAGTCTATCGACAATTGAGGGTCGTCAGCGCGGAGGCCCCGCGAGCCGATGCTGCAGACGGCACGGAAGCGTGTGAGATTCGCGACCTGCAGGCCAGGTGATTCTAGAATCGAATTCGAATGCGGACTGTGGTCAGACAGACTTGAGTGGGTTTGGTGACAGAAGCGATGGATGCTGGAAGACTCGGGGCTCTCTTCCGCGATGCAGTAGCGGCGGTAAGTCGAGACAGCTCAAGATCACACACGGACCGTCCTCTTCGTCTGTCGGACTCGGATGTCTGGTTTTTCTTGATTTCTTGCGTCGCTCCCGGAGTCCAACAACGCAGTTCTCAGGTCTCAGACCTCGTGGGGGGCCAAACAAATGTCTGGATGGGATGATGGGATTGGCAAGCAAGCCACCAGACCCCTTTTTCCTGCGTGTGCCCCCTGGAGGGCGACGTCGAAGACGTGCGCACGGTGGAACGCGGACAGTTTTGAGTTCGCAGTGGCTGGAGATGTGCTGCAAGAATTCGGAGGATTCTTCTTGGAAGGATCCAATGCACGTTTGTCAGCTCTTGGAAAGTGTTGGATACGATGGAGGCGTCAGTTGTGGGCCGATTATGAGATACGGACGATAGGATGGCGATGCAAGCCGCGGGCCAGGTGAGATGGCACGCTGGGAAAGCGCGTTAGCAACGATGCATAAGGTTTGGGGTGAGATTGACGGGAAGGTCGATCAATGCCTCAAGACGGGAGTTGATGGTCGGATCCGGTATTGTCTAGATTGTCCATCGACAGCGAGTCGGGGATTCTGGGGGACGAATCATGGAGTCTGCCTGGGGCTGCTGCTCGACGTGGAATGATTCATGAGTGTAATGAAGCCGGCCTTGGGATTCCAATCATCCATACCGAGCAGACAGCAGCCGTGTTGCCGGCTTGCCCGGACGTTGGCTAGAGTCTCGGAACAAGAGCAGAGGCGCTGATGGGCGAAAACGACGATTCGATCCGAGATTCGGTTGGAGGCCCCAAGCAGAAGGCCACGTCGTCATTTGCCTCTGTTCGTTTTCTTCTCGGCTCAATGGCAGCTCGAGTTGCAGCTCAAGCTTCCAGACCTTCTTATCCAGTTTCGGCAAGACGGACAGCTTGACCAGCTGAGCTCTTGTTCCGGGTCCAGAGGACTGCTCCCGCCAGTCTGGTTCTCCCACGGCAGTCGAGTGGCTCCCTCCAGGATACGTACAAGTAAGGTAGCGTACGAATAGGGATGCAGCGGGACGGACGGTCGGTACATGGCTGTCACGTCTCAGAAACCGGCAGAGCTGGTGAGGCGGGACCTCGGCCGGAAGTATATTTTCGTCGAGGTGCGCCGTCGGTGCAGTGCCATTGGCTGCTGATTAGCTGGCCGCTGAACGATGACTGAGCGCGGTGCGTACTTCGGAATGCGTATTCGTCAAAGCAGCTTTGTGGTAATTGTTGGATAGCCCAGGCGAACTGCTGAACAATCCATTTCCCGTCGGTGCTTCTGGATCCTTGAAGCCTCGGCGATGTATTCGCATGGAGAGAAAAAAGAAATGTCGGAAGCATTGTTGGTGCAGAAATCTGACGAGTTTTCGCACGTAGCTGCAGGCGGACGGGGCCTTCTGCGCTCTTCAGGTTGCTGGAACGCGATTAATCACCGCCATGTCGCGTC